>NC_136537.1:13730035-14930035 GCF_910591455.1 Pholis gunnellus
GGTAGAGGAGGTGGAGGAGGAATACCGGCTTGACCCGGTAGAGGAGGTGGAGGAGGAATACCGGCGTGACCCGGTAGAGGAGGAGGGGGAGGTGGAGGAGGCATGCCTGCATGGCCTGGCATAGGTGGGAGAGGAGGTGGAGGGGGTATACCTGCATGTTGGCCGGGGAGAGGAGGGGCAGGTGGTGCCACAGGAACAGTAACTGTGACGACTTTGGTCTTGGCCTCTTCCAGATCTTTAGACAGCTTTTCAGTCTGAAGGGAAGTAAGAACACAGCACGTTATCATAAATATTGATTCATATACTCCTAAATACCTACAGCTGCAAATCTTCACACCGCATACAGTAACTTCATCATATGAGCAGGACTTGACTGTGTATTGTTTGGCTTTTGTTCCTTGAATTGACATTCATTTTGTAGAGCTTTGGCAATTTCCACCATTTTCAATGAATAGCCATGCCAACTGAGAGATTAGATTCGAGGGAATAAAAAAGCAGAACAAAAGAGGGGAAAGAGCAACATAGAAGTGGATTAAAGCCTGGGCAGGAGGGAGTTTTGGGAGAGATGGGGAGAGAATGGAGGACAAGGCCCAGAGAGAAAAACATAACAGGGGGGGGAATTAAGTCCACAGAGGAATTTATAAGAAAAACTTTTAAAGAGGACAAACTTCTAAATTAGACACGAGGGTGAAATCTATTTTTTTATTCAACACTGAAATACTAATCTCAGTATTTACATCAGCGAGGAGCCAATTCTTGAGAAAACTGTCCAAGTCATTTAAGTCAGCCGGCTAATACTGGTCCATGAGAGAGGACTGGGCTTTGAATGGGAATATACTATACGAGATTAAAAACGTTAAAAAGTTGACTTACTGAATGCGTTCTTCGGAGGTGTGTAAAGTGTAAAACGGTGCGCATGTGAAAAGAGTGCCTGTATGCTGCGTGACAAATTGTTTGTGTCGTTTCCTCGGACTTTGAAAAGAAGACAGTAACAGACATAAAGGGCCTCTGAGGCAAGCTTTCTTAGCGAGGCAGCAGATGAAGAGCTGGGCACCGCATCACACGGAGGAACAGTGAGAGATCTCTACATGTGAAGAAATCTTGGATGGGCAGCGCCTCAAACGCAGAGAAAGTGAGCCATCTTAGTATGGAAGCTTGTCTGATGCCTGGATGGCGATGCCGTTGGACAACTGTGTGCATATGCGCGTGTTTGGGCTTTCGCGTGGTGGGACGATGACTGTGCTGGCATCAGCCACTTTGGATGAAGCTCATTTTGGAAGCTGTTTAGTTCTCTTGCAGACAGACAGAGACGCGCGCACGCACGCACGCACGCACGCACGCACACACACACACACACACACACACACACACATCTTCATGTGGTTATGAGCACACATGCACAGAGGCAGACTGTTCTGGGTCACTTGGTGTGTTTGTGAGTGCGGGTGTCACTGTGAGGCAAAGTCCAGCTGGTGTGGCAGCAGGACACTGACAGCTAAACAATCCTCATCTTTGCCCCCCGACTGTATGAGTGTACAAACACGAGCATGTGAGCGCGCGCACACACACACGCGCACACTATCCTTTTAGGGGTTTTTTTCTTCCTTTTTTTAAGCAGTTGGCTAAATCATTTAAGGCCATGGGGCTTTTGTGTTCGTGTGGGTGTGCATGGCTGTTGGACAACTTTTCGGTGCTTGGACTTCTGCAATATTGTATTTATCTAAGCCTAAAATTATTTTACTTCTTGCAGCTTTTGCAGAAGTTTTCTGTTTCTTTCCGTATGCGTTTCTGGGGCATTGAACCAGATTGATTAAATGATCTGACTCCAGCTTTATCGATTCTGTCCTCATGTTCTGGTTCTTTTATATTGACATCGGCATCAAGCAATGATGGGAGTTCTGTATGAAATCAGTTTGAGCTGCTCAACTTTCCACGAAGATTTTTGGAAGTGTCAAATGGGGTTCAACGCAATTTTTATTTGATGGGGGGTGAGGTACTTATCCACAGTATGTATTACCTTCCTGCTACAGTAGATGGTGGTCGCCACACTTCTTTTAGGTGAATGAAATACATGTTGATGCTGCCCCCATCCACAGCGGTACGTTGCTTTTCTCCTGTATGGTTTCTCCAAACTAAGGGCGTGCCGACCACCATCTACTGTAGCACTGTACCACTACTGATAATTACCTCATACACTTCAAAAGATCTAAACCATTCCTTTCAGGTTAATTCACTTAACTAAACTTTCTGAGTGAAGTTGTCACACTTAGCTTTAAAACGATGCAAACAGCTTCTATTTAGATTTTCAGTGAGTTGAATTAAAAAACGCATCGAGTCCCACATGGACAGGTTGGTGGATGTGTGTGCTTGTGTGTACCTGCTGTTGCAGAGTGGTGAGCTGTTGTTGTAGTCCCTGGTTCTCCTTGTCTTGCTCCAGCTTAGACGTGGCCAGCTGTTCCTTCTCTTGGCTCAAGTCCTGCAGCTTCTGCTCATAGTCACCCTCCAGTTTCTTCAGCTCCACCTGCAGCTCGTGGCGTGCCGTCAACTCGGCATCCAGCTAATACACATGTGAAGGGTCATAGAGGGAGACACACTCAGTTACAGTACCTGTAGTGGGCTAGGCAGACTTTTTAAGTTTAGTTAGGCACTAACAAAAGGTCCCATCGGCACCACGACTGCAAAGATACTTGTTATGAAGTAAAAGATGTGTGAAACAAAGAGCGGATACAGAGTTGATCGAGCAGTGTTCGAAGGCTTAATCATTTCACAAATTATTTTATTAAAAGGATGATGTAAAAAAAAAAGAAGAAGTACTCCACATAAATATCAACCCTGAAGCTACCAAAACACCAGGGTACTCCAATGAACTACGGGAACAAAGTGTGTCTGTATGCACAAGCTTTTAGTCTCCCTCTTGAAACTGCAGCAGTTTCCGTAACTCAAAGACCTGTAGAAGCAATTTCCTGCAGTCTAGCGCTTTCAGTTTCATTGTATAATTTACACTGCAAATTAGTGTCAATTACTGAGTTAGGGTGCTTCAGTGCGCTTGTATGAGCTCACATCTCACTTCCATTTTAAAGCCTTCACATGCAGAAAAAAGAGGAGGAGAAACATTTTACCCCCAACTTGAATTTGTTTCACTTTCATACATTTTCAAGGATTGTTCCCTTCTAGGACACTTGACAAACAGGATAAGAGTGTTCCAACAGATGACTGCATGAACACACAGACACACACAGCTCTTTAATTTGCTGACAGCAGATCCGTTACTCTCACTGTCAGCGTCCTGACAGCCTCATCCCTAATTCCTGCCAAAGAGACCGCCTGCAATTACCTCGTCATAGACAACTAGCACTATGGCGTGTGTGTGTGTGTGTGTGGTCAACGAAAATGAATCCAAGTGTGTTCATTTAATACGTGCTTGTGTGGATGTACACGTGTTCAATGGATATGATCCCATGTGAGTGTGTGCCTGAATGAACGCTAGTCTGTACTCCCTTTTTGCAATTATCCTGTCACTGGGACAGAAACATCAGGGCAGCAGCAGCACACTGCAATCAAGGCATTTACCCCATATGAGTGTTGCTTGTGTTTTATGCTAGCCTGTATGAGTCTGTCAGACACGTGTATGCTCATTCTATTAGTCACCCTCAGTCCCTCCTTTTTTCTCATTTGTCATCCCATGTCAGACAAACACGGCTCGCATAGAATTTAATTACATTGTGCGTGAGCGGGGAAATGTTAGCTTCTACAATGTAGGATTGTAATAGCTTGTGTACTTCTGGGATGACATGTAAATATGTCTGTGGGTATGGCAATGCTGTTGTTATGCGTGTGTGCATTTTGGATTTCCAATGCGAGTATTTCACCTTCTTTTCCAGCTCGGCAGCCTTGGCCTCGCTGGTTTCTACCTTGGTCTGGTCCACCATGTTTTCTGTGGACACACAGAGGACAGAAGAAAGGAAAAGAAGGCAAAAAAAAAAAGATGGTGGGTGAGATAAGGGTTTCCGACAGCGCACCTGCACACGTCTGGGCGTGAAGACATCGCACCCTTCAGTCTGGCACATACTGCGCACCCACATACATTCACAAACAGATGCACACAAACAGAGCAAGCATCCTATCTGTCTCCCCATTTTTTCCCTTATCACACTACTCAAACTGGAGATCCGTGAGAAGATTGTGGAGGCATCTCATTACAACAGGGTGCCATCTGTTGCTCGCTGCTTCTACACATCATTACCGTTTAAGCCTACACTACATACACCTTTGTCCCACTGTGGGGATGTGGGAGAGAGGTGGGAGCACACTTATTTCCCTCTATGCGAAACACATCTCACACCAATTTCTATAAAATTGTTAGATTAAAAAAAAAAGAAAGACCATATAACAGTCTGAAAGTAATCCATTATCTGAGGTTCTGCTCCGCAGAGGACGACACCGGCTGACCAACAGGGTACTTTTACAGAATAATTGCAGGGCCTACAGGTGGTTCAGTGCCCAGGGGCTTACCGAGCATGTGCAGTAAAAGAACTAATTAGCATGAAGATGAATGCCACAAAGTCACTGGATCAAAGACAGCTAATCACGATGCCCAGGAGAGGCATCAAACAGATAGATAGCAGAGATAGAAGGGAAGCGAAAATAGAAAAGTAGATTACATGTGGTGAAGAGAAAAGAGTGGAAAAAGGAAGTTGAAACTATGCAAGATGACTTATATCTAGATAAGCTCGAAGGAAAGGCAGCGCAAAATGAGAAATCCATTTTGTGAAAGAGAGGATTTTTGCCGGATGAAAGAACTTCACATTAATATGCCAACCCACATACAATTTCCGAGTGTGCATTTGTGTACGAGTTTACATGGTTATTGGATGTGTGATGGAGGGGGGGGGGGGGGGGGGGGTGTTACTTCTGTCATGGTGGCTAGGCTAAATGGGACAAACTTCGAATAGAGAGCACTAAGGGAGCCAGAATGTAGCAGAAAACTGTGCTGAATTTCAGAGTTCAAAGAAAAACACTAAATAATGCATGCAGGGCAGAATTGGGCTGCTTTCCACCGATAATAACTCTGGCAGCCTTAAAGGAGGCCAGCCAGCCTGTGTGTGTGTGTGTGTGTGTGTGTGTGTGTGTGTGTGTGTGTGTGTGTGTGTGTGTGTGTGTGTGTGTGTGTGTGTGTGTGTGTGTGTGTGTGTGTGTGTGTGTGTGTGTGTGTGTGTGTGTGTGTCAGGACGCATTTAGAAGCAGTGCAATTAGAGTCTCCTGCGGTGAGCAACGGAGACCTGCCATAAAGGAGTATTGAACTCTTGAGACATGGCCTGCACCTCCATTATGCTCTGGTTTAGTTAGCAGGTGGTTTCTAGTCAACATTTAGTCTTTCAAGTGCACATGCACTTTACTAGTATGCACCACTTTTCACCAAAATTCAGCATTTCGTGTGTGTGTGTGTGTGTGTGTATAACAGAGTGACAGGAAATGACATGGATCAGCGGCCATCATAATACTTTCCAGTAAGCTGGTAGGGATGCTGCGTCTTGCTCATGGGCACCGAGATGACAGGCTCACCGTTTTCCTGAAAAGTCTTTAAACTATAGTCAGGTGCCCATATGTAAGTCAAAACAGTTTGGGCTTGCTGTAATCATTCCTCTTTTCATACGGGCCATTAAAAGACCCTCTCAATTCCCGACAGTGCTCGTTCTGTGTAAAAAAAAATGTATTCCAAAGTTATTCTGAAGCCAATATGAGGCTTCAGCAGTCTGAGTTAATCAAATGAATTGAGCATCTCCCAAAGTCAAAGTCTTTTCAGAATTCCCTTTCTCTGTTCTGCTGAGCTGCAGTGGAGGCGTAGCGACACAAAGAGGGAACTGTGTACTGAAAAGACAGCAACTTTGGGAGGTACTTGATTTCATTAACTCAAACTGCTGAAGGCTCACATTAGCTTCAGATAAACATTCTGGCACAGAGCGAGTTTGGAAGCGCATTAGGAGCGGATCTTTAAATGGACGCTATGAAAGAGAGGAATGCTCACAGCAAGCAAAACACAGTTTTTATGATCATATGGGCGCCTGACTATTGTTTTAAGACAGACTGGAAAAATTGTGTTTAAATCTGTCCTTTAAACAGAGGGGATGTACCTGGGCACTTGTATTATGCGGATACATACAACACTAGTGCCTGAGAGTTACCATCTAACCAACCTATCATCACGGGATCAAACATGGGAGGACGACAAAGAAATCTCACCAACTATATAGTGAAATCAGACTCTGGGAATTCTTGGTTTGAGATAACGCTTTTGTCCTCTTGATAAAGATCATTTTATACCCCGACCTATGACCGTGAAACGTGTAGCATAATTCAGCCCACACACCCCCTCTGTGGCGCTACCTTGTGGTATTCTGGAGCCACTACACATTGAACCATAGTCACAAATTCTATGAGCGAATTCTGAAATAATAACATCAACAGCAACACAGCTGTTATTTGGAGTCTATGCGCATTTTGTGTTGACTTGGTCTTTGAAAATAAAATACATTTTAAAGGTGTTGGTTGAGGGGCAAGAAGGCCCTCAGGGTACACTTGGGGAGGGAAAATGAAATACTTGATCATGTGCGTGTGTTCCGGTCTAACGACTCACCTATCAAGCCTTCAATGTTGAGATTGAGGTTACGGCACTTGAAGTCGGGGTCCGCTCCATTCCTGTGAAGCACGATCTGAGCAACACACTCGTCTATCAACTTGTAGTACTGGGGCCTGCAGGAAGGACGGAGTGACAGATTTACAGATAGGTGGATTAGAAGTGGTGAGAGACAGCGGGAAGATAGGAGGAGGAGGAGGAGGAGGAGGAGGAGGAGGGGGAGGGTTACGATGGAGAAGGAGAGTTAATAAGTGTCACTCTCTACAATAAACTTTGCATGTTGTGTCCCCAAAGACAATTATAGCAAACGTATGTATTGTACAATAGCAGTTTAGTCTGCATTAATAAGAAATCGGGTGAGCAGAGACCTGACAATGAGCAAGTCGGTTCATTTGTTCAGACAAATGTGTGAACACACATGCTTCATCGCTCTGTCTTTGTCTGAAACTGGGATTGGCTGTCTATGTGAGCATGACAGTCTGAGTTTCTTGTCACTAAGATTGATTGTGTGCCACTGTGTTCTTGAGTGTGTTGGTGTATGTCCAGCACCCCATGTCTGATCAAGCCAGCTTCACACAGACACTCAATTTTGGAGGTGTCTTATTCCCTGACCCCATTAGATGCTGCCAGAGTCACAAACTCAATACTTTATTTATTCTGCCTCCCTCCCTCCCTCCCTCCCTTGTCTCTCTTAGTCACTCTGCCTTTGTCTAACACTTATTCCACTCCTTCAATATACTTCAAGGTTTTTTTTTCTCCTGAAGCTCAGATTTTTCCGTGGAGCGAGAGAGACATCTAGTGTCAGTCAAGAAAACTGAGTCAAAGTCAAATAGATTTGCATTTGCTGGATCCTAAATCTAGCGTTCTTCACGAGCCTGAATTAAACTCAGACATGACGGTATATTAGGAAAAGGGTGGCTGGAAGACCTACGGCTATATACAGAATATACTATACAGAAGTCATTTCCCTTTTAAACTACATCTATTAAGTCCTGCACATGCACAGCATGCGAATGACCGTTCATATAAGTGCACTTGTGTACTCGAACAAAGTCCTCAGGCCTCCATCTGCACTTGAGACTGAAACACAGTAAGACTAAGACTGTAAAAAGAGCAAAGCAGCAGGTAGTCTTTCATTTATTCCCACACGAATGCTAACTCTTCTATCCCCCGTACGTCCCTCCTCATTCTCTCTACATCTACCTAGCAATTTACCTCAACTCTCAGTTTCTTCCTCATTATTGTCCCGCCTTCCAGCTCCTTTCTCTGTAATTATCCAGCTGTATTTTCTGCCACTCTACAGCTCTCCTCCCTCCCACACCTGCTGTCTCTCTATGGAGACCGTTACAGACCACTTCTATTGTGTTCCACTGGATCACCTGGATGGAGAGAGCCAGATCGGATGGATGGGAGAGTGGAAGAAAAGAGGACCTAAGCTTGGACCATTCGGGGCCAACCTACCTTTTCCCTCCTCACAATGTATTACCTAAACTGTGTTAAATATGAATCACAGTCTAAAATGTGTGCATGCCGACACATGTTGTTGTGTGTTTTGCCCGTTTTCTGTGACATTGAGGAAGGCACAGCAGAAGGGAACATGCGTGTGTGCATACATTATACCATGCAACTCTGGACTTGTTATTATTCTAACCCCGGTCTTGTCATTCAATTATTCGCTCTTCCTCTCTCCTCTGTTTCCTTAGCTAAACCTCCAAGGGCTTTGGAAGACACAGGGAGAGACATTAGCATATTTCTGGTGATAAGAGGTGATGGCGTTCATTTCTATTAAAATGGAATTGGACTTCTTTGCATGTATTAATTTCTCAGCCTTTGAACGGTGCTCCAGAAAACAAACAGCAAATGGAGGACAGGGCTGAGAGGAGGATGAAGAGCGGGAATGTAAGAAAGGAAGAAACTACATCTCAAGTTTCACTTTGTCTTGTTCTTTGGGTGCTTCTTTAAAACAGTTTTTTTTTTTTAATATATATATATATATAGCAGCTGCTCTTTATGCTGCTTGCAGCTTTTCACTGTGTGCCGAATCATTCAGATCATTTTAACAATTAGCCTTATTCTAGTTTTTCTTACGCATAAATGACAAAGGTACAAAGGTAATACATGAGTAGGTAGGTAGTCGTGTGTCCCAAAACAACACCATATCAGCTCTAATAAGCGAATGTGAGAGACGTGTATGTGTGTATTTGTTCATGTGCTACCTGGCCAGATAGTCATTGCGGATTAGCAGCAGGTGCTGCATCAGGGACAGGAAGTGGGTTTCGCCCTTGGAGTCCTTCACCGTGTTGAATAGGATCTCAAACACTTCCCTCGCATCAGTGAAGCAAAAGCAGTTAAGGCTTAACTCACACAAATGATAAGAGAAGTCAACAGAAATACTAAACACCCGATGCACAAGATCTTCATCAATCAGTGACAACTCTGAATAGTCTCACACCAACTTTTGTCATTAGTGCATTTCAAAATTACAGTGAAATAAAAGTGAAATAGAGAGCAAACTTGTAAACCATCTCATAATCTTTGTTGTAAAGGGACAATGTGTGGACATTTCAACGTGTCTATCACAATTAGTTCTATCACAGATATGTGTTTTCAAAAATCATCAGAGCTCAGTGTTCATTGTCTTTCTTTACACTGTATCGTTACCCGCGGGAGACACCTGGTGGTGAACATTATAACTGCATGCCAAAAGCAACAAGGAGAATTACAGCAGTTGGTGACATTCATTTTTTAGCCATTTCTTTAAAAGTACACTGTTAGGGTGACTTAATTTGATCATAATCCAGTCCATCCTGAATGCCACACTAAGTCAAACACACAAACACAGTATGTGTTGTGTGATAAAGATAAAACAGCATCCTTTGCCTATTTCCCCGTGAATATGTATCTTTGTCAAATCAGGACAAAATTATACATATCGGTTTTATTGGGATAGACCATATTTTCATAGAATAAGGACATTAAAATACTCTTGTCAGGTCCAGTTATCCCACCACAAAGTGGTCAGATATGCATGTGTGCTCAAAATGACACCCAAGTGCAGTAGAATGAACCATCACGTCCACATAAAACAAAGGAAATCAACACTTAACGGAGTGGGTTCGGTTGTTGTTGTGTACCTAATTGGACGGGCTCCCATCTGTATCACAAAAACAGATAACTCAGAGTGGCAATAAAGCAATGACAAAGTCCACCAGTGAACGAGGGTTTTGCTGTTCTTTACTGCACAGCAGATGAGTAGTAAATGTCTGTGAGATGCTAATTGGCAAAGACGGATTTTGAATGTAAAAAAAGTCCACACAGGGATACAATGTCCCTAGAGCCTGAAGGATTATGCTCATCAAGTATGAAAACATTCATTTTGAATCTGTCTTGGAATAAAGTAAGTGGTGAGCCTGATAACTAGAAAGAAAGGAGCAATCTGCTTTTGTGTATATTACTCCTTGTAGACTCAGTTAGGATGCAGAATTATAAGCATGTATCCCCTTCATTATAAAAATGTGTGAATCATACATATTCTTTCATTTTATAAAAACAGTGTGACGGATGTTCCTTTTGCTTATCAAAACTAGCAAAGCAACACAAAACAAGTGACGTAACCAGCTATATAGATTCAGGTCAAAAAGTGGACCCTGACTATTTCTACAGCGGGACAGTTTAGCACAGTGGAAGGATATTCCATCTCAATGCGGATGTCATCAAGACGTGCTTTGAGGTCCTCGGAGTCATCCTCAGCCTGATCATCAAACACTGTGAGTTGCACCTTCAGCTCTTCGTTTTCTATCATCCGGACCTCCTGCAGGGAGGGCGATGGGATGAAAAGGCATAGGGGGGAAATAACAGGGAGAGTGTGACAAACATTGAGTTTGGACAGTCGAGAGGCATTATACACAGCATACGAGTGTGTTACAGCCACAAAGAGGCATCGAGAGTAAGAGAAACATGAAGAGTAAGGATCTGCAAATGTGTGTTGTTAGAGAGTCACTTTGAGAGAATATTAAAAAAAAGAGTTTTCTGTACCGTCAGCAGGTCTCTGAGTCCCAATCTTAGCAGTTCAGAGCGAATATGGATCCTGAAGTCCAACTCTTCTCCCCGGCTTATCAAGGCATTGATTAGCTGCATGCAGCCACCCTGCAAAAAAACACAATGGACAGTCAACTTCACAATTTAGAGTAACTGGATAGATGAGAACTATAATACAAAACACTATATTTGTCAGCTGAGTAAGTCAGAGTTGTGCCGTCTATCAAATGCAACTGGGTTGGTGCCATTCGTCAACAAAAATGGGGATGTAGAATTGTTGAAGTTTGTGTGCATGTGCACCTTAAGAGCAATGTTGTGATTTTTCATGCCAGCGATGAGCAGCTGGAACCTCTCAATGTCCCGCCTCTCTGCCTCCTCAGTAATGGCCTCCAAAACACGCTCATGACTGCAAAAAACAGACAGTTATGCACATCATATAAAACACTGCTACACCTTGTTACATCAAATAATACGTAAATACAAAGTTTACCATGAACAACATGTAAGCAGAACTAAAAAGCACATTCCATTGCTTTTATTGGAACCTGATGTGATTTGCAATTGTTCAGTTATTGATGTCAATGCTAAGTTGCTAGTTTAATGCTGTAACTTTACATAACACTGCATATCAGACTTGTGCTACAGACTTTAACTGTGCAGAAGAATTGGTTGTTCAGGGCCATTATTTCTGGTCAACATATTCAAAAAGCATGGTCTGAACATTTCACTGACGCTTACAGGTTCTCAGGATGTTCCAATATTGAGATGGCAGAAAGCAGCTTGACAGCATCCACCATCATATGAGGCACCCGAGGGTTGATGGCTTTGACCAGCAGAGGGATGCCCTCAGCCGACTCCAGCATGGATGTCAGACCGTACTAAAAGGGGAGAGGAAGGAAGTGGGACGACAGAGAGCAGAATGGGGAAAAATTCTTTTAAGATTTATTTATTTTTTGCAGCAAGACCAGACTTTCATAGTTCAAATACTGTAATATGCATCCGAAGAACCAGAATCACGATGTCTCTGCAGGAACTACATCATTGATACTCAATCACCAGTGTGGAGTTATTAAATGTGAACGATTTACATAATTATACTAATTATCTCAGGTTAGACCCGTCACCACACTAAAAACTCAACGCAGTCTCAAAGATGAAGTGACTGCGTTCATTGTTGGTCAGACTGATCTAATACTGCCCTCTAGAGGAGGAATCACGCAACAACTATGTCCAGTCAACCAAAGACAGGATTTGGCATTTTGGTGCAACTGAAGAAACAGTCAATGTTCTTACCTTGTTGTTCATAAAGGCTTTTAGGCAGCGAATGATCTCGTGCTGACATTTCACTCCCATCATTCTAGTTGGTGGACGAGAGAGAAGAAAGATAAATAAAGACGTTATAAACGCATCGAGTGAGATCGCCGTATCTGTGGTTTAAGTGTCTTACGGGTTCTCGTCTTTGTCCTCCTGGAGTCTTTTGAGCAGACTCAGCAGCAAGGTGAGCCCCTCGACTCCAAAGTTCTGCACCCAACTGGAAGAGACAACATACGATCAGTACATTGTGCTTTTGACATGTTAGTGCACGCTTTATTCCCATTGACAATCTCTTGGAATATACATCGTTCACAAAGCAGTTTAACAACAGCACTATTATCACTTTTTTTTGTATATAGCTAATTCAGTAGCCTATAGGCTATTTGCCCTCTTATATCGGGACAATCCACGGTCCAGTGTCCAAAAAACTCATATAATCATCATCCCCAAATTGAATTAGAGGGATTTTGAAAAGTAGATTTATCACCAGATGATTAAACCTAAGTTATTAATGTTTCCTGATACTGTAATGTCTGAAATAAAGGAGTCACAGCCCTATGTTATGATAGTTCAGAATCACATTTTTATCTAAAAGTTCAAACTGTCATGTATATGGTCAAATAATCACTGATTGGGCCTTAAACCGGCAAAGCTACCAACTGTAATCAGTGGTTAAGTGATCATAAAAGATCAGTCAAGGATGCACCGTATGTTTGAACCTGTGTGTGTTTGTGTCTGTGTGTGTGTGTGTGTGTGTGTGTGTGTGTGTGTGTGTGTGTGTGTGTGTGTGTGTGTGTGTGCGTGTTACCTGACAGGGTTGTTATTGAGGGACACTCGCAGAGATTCCAGACAGCTCAGCATCTGTGTGTCTCGGTAGTCTGTCCTTAACTCCTGGATGTACATCATGGCTGATTTGGAGCTCTCCTTCTGGTTTTGACCCTAATCAACAAAGACAAAATCACTTTGTGTTTTGCATTTATATCAATAACAGGTTATGATTGATGTTATTGATTGATGTGCAGGATTAAAGGGTGCTGTGTGTAGGATTTTCTCTTCATTGGCTTATTTCAATTACATGAACGGTGTTAGCAACCATCTGTGCTTCTTTGAGCGACACACTTTCCCCATATTTGATTATATTACACCTGCTGCTTCTATTTACCCAACTACTAGAAGGGTAATGATGGCTGTGATATTTAGTTGAATCTACATTTGTATGTGTCTAACAATCCAGTATTGCTTGAGTGAGGAAACACCTAAACTGTAAAACCAAAGGAGATCCCTAAACACAAACAGTCAAGGAAAGGCCTTTGACTGCACATTTGTCTGAACAATTAGTCCAACATAATGGTGTCACTGTATGATCTGATCATTTATTAAAAATGAATAAGATAAAACCCACACTGTATACAGCACTTTGTGTTTCCGATGTGGCGCGTAAAGGACTTTGTAACTTCTACGTATTTAGGTACTCACAGCTTTAGACGTGTGGAGGTACTGGGAGACCATCTCTCGTTTGATCATGATGTCTTTTGCCCTCAGAGGCTGCTGTTTCTCCCCATTCAGGTTCATATCCACCTGAAGAAAGATGGGAGGAAGGAGAAAGAGATAGAGATAGGATGAAGGGATGAACAAAGCATTTGAAAGATTAGCAGATAGCATGATGACAAATCTGTAGACTCAAGAAATGAACAACAACAAAAAAACGTACGGAAACAAAAGTCATATTGTATCAATAAACACGAGGAACTGAATCAACGTAGTTCAACTAGTCTCTACTAGATTGGAATATGAAGCCCCCAGTGAGATGTAGCAGATGCTCAGGTTAAAAGTGTGAGCACGGGTGCTTTTGATGCGTTAAGATACCGAGCAGAATTGGTAATCAGAAACTTTTAATTAGTGGTGTAAGGGATCACCCTTCACGGTTCGGCACACATGTGAACTGCGGATTAATTACACAGTTCAACGTTAACCATCATAGTGTGAAATAAAGTTTTACTGACATCAATATCTGCCGATATTCAGTAAAATATGCGATCAAGACATCAGCATTTATGCTTTTCCATCGCTGATCTCTGATAATGTTACATTGTAAACAACCAATCCGTGTTGAAAATGACCGGTAACGTGGCTAACGGACAACGAACGAAGGTTCCGTTCAATTACATTAAGATGCGTTCAGGCTCTGTTCAGTGAAAATGAGTACTGGGAGAAGGTAAAGTAGAACGTTATCGTGATGTGTTCACATGGGAACTCGTAAAATGTAGTGTTGGTGAGAAACTTGAATAAATCCAGTTGTTTTCAAGGACAGCAACATAAATAGATATTAGAGAGGGAACTATGACCTGTTTATACTAAGCAGCTTATAATACATCATTAAAACTACCAATGACAAGCTTTATTTTAATCAATGAAAACACAATCTTTTATTTCCTAATCATGTGCATTGTGTGGCTTTAAGAAAAAAACACTATAAATTACTTTAACAAAGTAAAAGGATAACATTTAGACTTTTTGGTGGTACACTGACTTCAGAGGGGTTGAAATGATGTTTGGGACGGTGGCCCAAAAGCCTGGAGCTTTGTAGACCAGCTGCTATAATCAAACAACAAAGGGATCTGTATCTGCCAATACGGATCATCAATGATCTGCAGTTAGTATGGGCGGCAAAAAAAACGTGATCAGGGAGCTCTAAAAGGTACATTTGCTCCCTTTTCTATTTTGTGCTGATCCGATTTTTGATCCGATCCGTGACTCTGATCCGCGATACGATCCGAACCGTGAGTTGTATGATCCGAATTTCACACAGCAGTCTCACAGAGATCTGTGCTTTGTGCTGTAAGGCAGTGCTTTACAATTTTGTCACAGAGAAAGAGTCAACTCTTTCACAATTATAGTGTGTCTTTGTCATCTCTTAACAGTATTGGTAATTCTACATGAAGGGCCTTTCATCAGGGAGTGAATGTGAGTGGAATATATCAAGTACAAGTTTTCTGTTCAGGGAAGATGATGAAAACGTGATTCTCCAACAGATGAATCACACACACACACACACACACACACACACACACACACACACACACACACACACACACACACACACACACACACACACACACACACACACACACACACACACACACACACACACACACACACACACACACACACACACACACACACACACACACACACGCTCCGTCTTTCTCACCAGCATCTGTTCAAAGAGCTCCAGCACGTATTCATCAGAATGGTCGTGCAGCATGGCACTCTGGGTGTTGATCTCATAGCTGGCAGCTGAAGAGTGTCGCTGAGTCGGCACATGGCCGGGCTTCTCCTTGTCCTTTTTCATCCTCATGCTGGTGAAACGTTCCAACTGGATTAGCAGACAACACGATGCACGTTAGAGGAAAGAGGTCAGAGGGAAGAGGAACTGCAAGGTGGAAGCATTACTGTAAGGCCACAAAAACAAGGCAACAATCCCTAATCAACTCACAGTTATCACCGATGTTAAATCATTTAACAGTAATAAAATACCAAAGGGATATTTCTCCCTTAGTTTTGGGATATCTTGTGTTAACAGTGGAAACCTTTAAACAGTGTGACAGTGATTAGGGATTAGAGACATCGGAGGCTTTTGCCAACAAACGCTGACACACAAAGTTATGATGACATGCAGTCAACACTGGCCGGCGCAGAACATGACACTCAACTTTAACAAACAATGTGGGACTTCCTTTAACGGACAAAACGTGTGTTTTACTGCCAAATGAAAAACATTTCAGGACATCAACTTCTGGATATATGTAATGTGCTTTCAGTGCGCATCTTCTTCTCAGCATGCACATCCAACGTGAGCACAGCAGAGCACACAGATACTTAACGTTTGTGTTATGGTGGATTAGGTTTGTGTGACATGACATTAAATGCGTAAAAGGTGAGTTGTTTTATGTTCACAGTGACAGATGGACAAGTGAAGCACACAGGTGACGGTTGAAAGCATTAACAAACCTACCTCATCGGGAATCAGACGTTTGAGTTTCTGTAAAGGATGAACGGATGAAAGGGAGCGAAACAGAACGGAAGGGAAGGAAAAACCAAACAGACGGGGGAGGAAGATGGAGGGAGAGAAAGAAAAAGAACCAATTAGATAGAAATCATTTATGACAGGAAACGGATCCAGGAAACTCATGAGTGATTTCGCAGCAGGGCAGAGGGAAACACTGTCAATAAATTACCGTTAGAATTCAAAGCATTCGTCATTGATACACATCTCTAGAGAACTAACACATGTAAATTGGAGTGTGAAGTAATCAAGACACCTGGTAGGTAGTAATTACATGAGAGACCTCGGAGATCAGCAGTCAAACAGGCAAAGGCAGAGAGACGTCAGTACAGTTTTAAAGAGGGGAAAGAGGCCCCAGTAAATATGAAATTCACTGGCGTGTCTTGGCCACTAGGTGTCAGGCTAGGTCCGTAAATGTCCCCATTAGGAAACCCATTGCTGGCAGCGTCACTTTCAAACCTGTCCAGCACCAAATGTCCTTGCAGAGCAACAACATCCAAAATGTCTCTTATTGGAATAATCAGAACTAATACAGCTGTGGACAGATGTGTCCCTTCTCCTGTCAGCTAAAGTCTCTGCAGAGAGGTGCATTAGCCTCTTTATTTTTGGCTAAGCTTGTAGACAAAATCTACACACACAATTCACACAATAAGTCTCAGGAGTCGAAATTTCAAAATATTAGCAAATGTAACAATTGTAGCAATGGTGGTGTGTGGTGAAAATACAACACAGCTTTTTCTTCTTCTTCTTCATCTCATCGAGGCCATGTTTTAGACGTAATGATAAGTGCTGGGAATAACTATTTGAGGTTTCATATGTATGTGACATTATAAAGTGACACTATCTACTTATCTACTTATCAATATATCTGCTGACCACAGTACATCCTTTGTACCTTGACTTTGCCTTTCTGTTATCTGTAATTCTAGTGAAACCTGTCTCTCCATTCATCTCTGACCTCCAGGTGTTGCTCATTGCCTGTTAGCTCCAATAGTGAGATTCACCGTTCAAGTGAAATACTAATAAAAGAAAATAACAGTGGGACATTATACGTCTACAGCAATACATTGTTATACGTTTGCTTTGTCTCTTGCTGACTGCGCTGATGTGAATGCACGTCCTGCCTGCTAGATGTCAGGCTACACCCAATAATGTCCTCCTAGGAAACACAGCAGAGACGAAGAAACTGTCCTAAAAAAACCTTCACACATGCCCCAAAAGCTCTACAGAGAGAGAGCACATACTGCAGCATCAACAAGTATTTTGTTAGTGTTAGAATAGTAATAGAAAAAGACCAAACAGTATCTAAGACATGTTTCCTACGTCATTACTACGTCTGACAGGACAAAGTAAAGACTTTTGCACGACAGAATATTTCACCGAATGCTTTCAAATGAAATGCATGATACACAACGTCACAGACCCGACACCTACAGAATGCCTCACATATTGAAGACAGCCTTCACATCCAAATAACTCAGATCAAATGAGTAGAGGTTGGTGTGAGATCGGCTGATTTTGTTCCAACGATATTACATTTAGTTTCATCCTTTAATCTCCTACTACACGTACATGGCATTAAATTAGAGGTACATGAAGTACATTTGGTTTGTTGTTTCTAGGGGTGTCGCGATAAACCGGTAATGACGATAACTGTGGCAAATATAAAAAGAAAATATTCATATTAAATATATCACATAATATATCATGTTATAACACACATATGATCATTTTGTGTACTTTTCCAGCACCTTTTGTACAAAGTCTCTCTCCAGCTCTCTACAGAGTGCAATTCATTTGCCAAAAAAGTGACAAAAAAAATAAACAAAAAGATGATTTCGTTTTTCAAATTCTTCTATAAATATTTATAAAATTATTTTGGCCACTATCATAGTGAACATCTGATATTGTGACAGCTCTAGTTGTTGTGTTGTTACACAGCTGTCTCCAGATCTACAAAGAGTTATGGAGTATCTTTTATAAACAATAGTAGTTATTAAGACTTCCTGGGGCTTCTGTACACCTATAACAAGGTGGGCTGTCCTTACAAAAGATGGACAAGTTGATTGGCTTTCTTTCTGTGGCAGGAGAATAGGTAAAGAAAAACAAAGAGACAAAAGAGGCGCTCTGATTACGGGGAGAGCAGTCAAGAGAAGGATGTTTCCGCTTACACAGCTGCCGTTAAATACAAGCTCCTTAACCCATGCACACAGACAGGGCAGAAAAACTCACAAATGTTGTGGTGCTATTCAGCCCACAGAGCGGAAATACACAGCCGACAGTAGGCACGCTGGATTGTGGGTAATCAAACAGGAAACTGAGTACGAAGTGTCAGGAAGACAGCATTAGAGATAGACGGGGAGGAAGAGACAAAAAACATTTGTGAATTCAACTTTAAGTGTAAAGTTCCGCTTTTCAACCCACAAGTACAGTTGACAAAATATGTTTCATGTACAAGTCTAACGACAGGACCGCCTGTCTCCGTCTGAAGGGAACCCAAAAGCAACAATGAACCACATCTGAGTACCAAGGCCATTAGATAAGTGGGAGCCAAATGCCAGCTGTGATCCAAGTACTGATTGGTTATCCATACGGCCGGGCGATATAGTTAAAATAAATACCACATCGATAACAAGATTTTTTCCAGATGCACAACATATCACAATAAGACAATGACTGCAAAATAATGTATCAAATCATCAGATTGTTGTTATGTGCAATGAACTGTTCATTGTTATGCATTACATGAGAAGAAACTCTTAAAAAAAGGTGTTTAAGGTGTTTAAGTTTAATTACAATCAGCTAGGAATCATTACCATCAACAACCGTTTTCTAAAAATTCACCACAACAATATATCTACTGGAACATGATATTATCTGGATATCCAGAGACATTTTAAAATAATAATAATAATACTATCAGTCAAATTTCCATATTTTTGTGACATCCTATAGACCAAATGATTAGATCATGTTGTAATAGACATCATTAATAGATTCATATATAAAGAGAGTGCCCTCCCCTTGGGCTCAAAAGGTTTTTCACTGATTTTGACGAAATGCTAAACTCACAAAACTCCTCAATTATAAATTATACAATTCAGCTGCCAGCTGAATGAGCAGATTCATCTAATCAGCTACAATGAGCGGATTAGATGAAGTGGTGCATGTGACAGGCTCTAGTACAGTTTGTGTGAACATCAATCCACCGACACCTCACCAGGTTCAGTAACTTTTAGGTGGTTACATCTCGCCAAATAATACTAGGGTTTCCCCCAGGAAATTGGTCATTAGAAGTCTAAACAATTACCTAATTTGAATAAACAAAAAGTTGCAGTAAAGTTTCCCAAATTAAGGAATGGGCTCTGTCTGTCTCTAGGACCAGACAGCAGATGCATTTAGCTTGTGAAAGCGATATGATGAGACGGTCATTTCTCTGAGTGCGTACCATCAGCTGTCTGTGAATACATATTCTCCACAGGACCTGAGAGTGGTGAGAGATAGATTGATGTAAATTAAAGCAAGATTCAAGACTAGGTAAATGCCGACTGGCAGAAAGCCGAGTGGCCACTTTTACAGGCGAATGAGCGCAGCAGCGACAGCTCTGTCAGATCATCGTTTGATTGATGCACACTAGGCTGAAAAATAGGATTTTTTGGGACAGAAATTTGAGAAGGATGTGACATATTTTGTATTTGTCTTAGGGCTAGATTTGCTAATTAAGGGAATAACATCTCTTCATTATTTTATTGTGTCAACCGTATATCCTATATCATCTACAGAAATACTAACGAGGTGTCCGCTGTGTCCACAGATTTTTGTATGTCTAAAAACGGCCGTGATGCTGACCAATTAAAGTCTGTGAGGCACCAGTAGAGTGGGAGCATTCACATTTTCTTATCAAAGTATGATTGACTGGCTGGTATGTTATCCTGAAAGTAGTGAAGCACTGGGAAAAGGCCTTCGTAATCAACTGTGTTCATAAGAATGGACTGGAAGTCTTAAGTCAAAGCTAAGCTGGGTTTAATTCTTTTTTTTTTGTCAGCCTGAGTCACTTATCAGTGATTTCGAGGCAAGAATTTGTGTCAAGCCCTGCCTATTAGTGTCCCACGTTTTAATGGTTTTGATTGTGTCTGTCCCGCCTTGCCTGCAGTTTCACTTGGTCTAAATTTGGTCTAACAATGTAGCTTTGCACACAAACATCCATTGTCCCGTACTAAAAAAAGAAATCACGTGTAGCAGCCGGGGACCTTTGTTTTAAAAACATGCCAAAAAAAAAAAAATCATTTACAATATGACAGAAATGCAATAAAAAGGCAATTGCTAATCTACAGATGCTTTACACAACTTTATATAGGGTCTAACAAAACTTAAACCCTTTTGTCTCAGACTATCTATGTTTAAAGTTAGAAAAAAAATCCCATAGAAACCCCTTTGGTCTTATGATGAGTATTCACAGAAATAGAGAGAAAACAAATGAGCTGTCTGTAAAGATGGATGTGGGGTTATTCTATCATATTTATGTTTGTGTTCTGTTATTTGTAATGCCGGTAGCGTGGTATTGGGGTTGTAACATTTCTGGATATTAATATTGTGTGAATAGGTCTGGGAGAGAGCGTTGGGCAGGAGAGAGGAGTACAAATGAGGGTTAGAGGTATGACGGCGTCAGGTGAGGGTTAGAGGTATGACGGCGACAGGTGAGGGTTAGAGGTATGATGGCGACAGGTGAGGGTTAGGGGTATGACGGCGACAGGTGAGGGTTAGAGGTATGATGGCGACAGGTGAGGGTTAGAGGTATGACGGCGACAGGTGAGGGTTAGAGGTATGATGGCGACAGGTGAGGGTTAGGGGTATGACGGCGACAGGTGAGGCCCTGACTATATGGAGTGTGGCAGTGGGTAATGCAAATGATTCCTCCTGTTAATGTTTTGAGGAAAAATGGGTGTAATATCTTGATTGTATGAAACCCTCTGCACATTAAGAGTGGATGAGTCACAGAGCAGTGTGTGTGTGTGTGTGTGTGTGTGTGTGTGTGTGTGTGTGTGTGTGTGTGTGTGTGTGTGTGTGTGTGTCATTATATTGCTTACAGTGTTGCCACGGCTACACACAGTGTATGATATCTCAGAGGGGGAAGCAGCACAGACACACCCAGACGAGGCTGAGCGGTTTCTTATGAATAACGACTCAGCAGGAAATTACAAACAACCCTGAAGTATTGCACACATAAGTCTTTGGTTAACGGGCGTCTTAGGTAAAAAAAAATAAATAAATAAAAAACTTCTCTCCCACTTTTAAGACTTTACTTTACTCTAAGCTGGAAAGCAAGACATCTTGAAAAAAAAGTAAGATGGACAATTTGTATCCATCACACATGCTCATTTGAATATGATGTTATAGTTGCTTATTCAAAGCAACCCAGCATGCTGACACATGCCAGGTTAGTTACAACTTCCCATCAAAGAGGCCGTGAGGCGCACACTGAATTTGACATCATCCAATTCTTTCACATCCAATCTTTTCCGTGCGGCACTTTTTAATGCTCCTACCGCACGCCTCGCTGACCGAGTGACTCAAGGTGCATCCGAGTGCACCGACTGTCTTTGTGTGAGAGACAGTGCGAGTGTATGTCAGTGCAAGTGGGGCATGTTTGCTGCATGACTGCTCCTCGTCCTGGGTCACACCCCCCCCCCACCTCGACTTAAAACAAGGGAGGCCACTGTGTCCATGTCTCTCTTTCTGCATCCCTCTCAAATGATATTCACATTTCACAAAGTGACGAATGAATAACATTAATTTAATACACATCAGTCCTAAAACAGCTGACTGAAGTGGTTCCACAGACTAATTCTCTGATACTTTGACAGCAGTTCTCTACACTTCACACTTTTTCGACCGGTGCTATACAACATGCAATATCCATGGTGCAATTAAATGTATTTCTATTGTGCCTTATAAAAAGGACTTCAGGGGTCTGGCAAATGGTTAAATGGTCCTGTTCAATTAATCTATTGTTAATAAAAATCAGTATTTAATAATAACTTAAAAAAGAATAAATTCACCCATCAATAAAGAGCTGTAAAGCAATTCATTATTAGTGCTTTCAGGGAGGAGGCAACCATATGGAAACGTAATACTAGTCTTACTTGAAATTTACAGAGTAATGCAATGAAATATTCGGTTGATATAAGTACAAACTACCAAGTAGGGATGATCATTTTCTTTCCTTTTTTGTGACCGATAGCTGACCCTTGTTGAGCAATCATTAACAGGATTAGTGCCTTGCCTGCAGGGGTGCTGTGGTAAGTGTGGTTAGTTGCATCACGTATATTCCCTGAAAAATAAACTGTACACACTGCACTGCTACCTTCACATTTATGTGAACGTTACCACGTTATCATTTCACACCCATACTCTCTCATGCCGTGGACACTTAATGGGAGAGAGGCTGCATTTGTCCACAACAAAACCAAGGAGACAACATAAACAAACCCAACAACAACAAAGAAAACGTGACGCACCAACAAGCGCACACAGCAGTGTGTAGGAAATAAAAGCGGGAGGCAGATTCAACAGCACAAGTGAAAGGCTGAACCTATAATTTGGAGAATTATAGGTTTGCAGGATTTTACAAATGGGTTTCACAGAAGAGAGGTATTTAAAGGAAGCACATCTGAACCAGCAACGCTATTAGCACACAATTCAATTATGAATCATAAAATCTCTGTCACGTTTTCACATTAATTTAAAATAAACAGAACATATTTTGACGAGTGAATTATTGTACCATAAAGTGTTCATATATTTTAATATCCAAACAGGGCAAATCTTAATGAAGATCAGCTACACCCTCACATCTCTCCACCTTCCCGTCACACTGCTGCTTATAACGTGTTAAATCTTTGCAGAGACAAGTGTAACCCTAAAGTATCGGTACCAATAACATTATATTGTACTGTACCGTTGTTAACTGTAGGGTATTGCTATACTTTCCCAGTATCGGTACACCGCGCAACACTACGGTGATGAGGCGTTAGGCCTTCAGAGTAATTTAAATAGCGTCTGTATCCTGAGGCCTGGAGTTTTAGAGGTGATGAGGCTGCTACACAACACACTGTAGCTCCTCCACCTACGTACACCGTCTGCTCACAGGCAGAGCAGAGCATCCATCAGAGCACTTCGCCGTAGCTTCCCTCAAACACAAACAAGTTTCCATACTGCATACAAATCTCAGACCTTCACCTCCACATTACCACAGGAACTGGCAAGTGTCTCCCACACACACACACACACACACACACACACACATTCTCACTACCTCCCTCGTACCCTGACATACGGTCTACTGTATGCTGGACTGAGTACAGAGACTCGGCTGATATGCTTGCATCATTGACTGCTCCTACGGATGACTGCAGCCTTCTGAATCAACAGAGACGGGGTTTGTTCCTATGGTTGCTTAGAGGCCCAACAACGACGAGCTCATTACATACTTATGACTCAAGAAAGGCGGACACCGCAAGTAATTAGAACTGCTTTGTGTTTTTGTGTGTCCCCTTGGTGTGTACCACCACAATATGAACTCAGGCAGAGGCGGAACACCATAAATCACAGGCTAGTGAGCTGATTAAGATGTGTGAGTATACTGTAAATTCTTATTAGATACCAGGTAGTACCCAAAAGCAACCGCGGATGTGACCTGAACACATAGTACCTAGGTAAAAAAAAGGATGCAATAACAACAACTATATGTACCTGCAAATATCCAAACAGGACACATGGAGACTGGAAATGGAGACAAATGGATATCAATAAACAAATGTTATTTCTTTTTACATTTCTGAATTTCCAGCAAAGATACTCACACACTACCGTTAGTATCGCTTTCTACCTTTATTTTGAATATAATTTGGACATTTACCATTGGCTGTTGTGAGTAATTATAAAGATGTACACGAGTAAACAGCGGCGCTCTGTTGAGAGAGAACCTCAAGTATTGCTCAGCTGTACTTGAGGTTTATCCATGTTTAACATTAGTGCCGCTGCCTGTGGTCTGAGACAGCTCCAGCTACTCGTTACTGGAATACGGGCACTAAAGCCTCTGCTGTACATCACCTCACATAGTGATTATAATGAGAGATTTCAGGTTAAACTTAAGTTTCATACACTCCTCGCCAAGACACCACTGATTGTGCATGTGTGTCCAGCAGCTTCATTTCTTGAATGTCTAAAACGTCTTCCTCCCTTCCTACGAGAATAAACTGCTGTCCTCCAGGCTCACGCTGTTTACGGTCAAGGTGCTGAGATACACAGAGCAGTCTGAGATTAGCTGTAATCTGTTCGGGGTCGACTGGGCAGAAGAGGATTGACAGGTAATCCTAACACAGCATGCATATCTGTGAGGATCAGTCTAGAGGTCTGTCTATACACACAACTCTGCTGCTAGTGACAGAGATGACTAGTGCAGAGAAACTAGGAAACTCCCTTCACAACGCTGCCCGACCCTGATCAGCTCACTGACTGAGAAAGACAGAATGACAGCATGCATGAGCTCATCCATTTATGACTAAAAGACCTCCAGAGACAAGGAGACAGGTTTCAGTGCAACTGAATGTCTTACCGTCATCTATCACATTGTGTTACAGTTGTTGTCCTCACCACTTTTAGAGTAATAACTTTTTATTATTATTATTATTATTTAGCAAAAGTAAAGTCCTTGAGCCAAGCAGTTGCATCCTGGTATGCTAATCATAGCTATACCTAACTAGCATCACTTACTCTCGGACACTTTCTTACTAGAAATATTAAATACAATATACTATTTCTATATAATAATGAACTTGACATTTTCTTGACCAACATAATAAGTCCAACTCAGGGCAGAGGTCACGACACTACAACTTCCTCCGTCTGAGATTCATGCCACGACCCCATTACAATAGAGGTGAGCCAAATTTAATTCACGGTGCTCAAAAGGGTTAAAAAATGATATTTGAACAACTTATGTCCTGATATACTAAGGGTAACACAGTTATTCTGATTTATCCATCTCCAGTGTGGAATGTTTCCCACCGGTCCATTAGGCTCTAAAAAACAGCTCCATGTTTTAACATCATCCAGACCTCCACAGATTTGAGAGCGGGGTGTGCGTAAACATATTTAGTAGACTGCTGGTACCGCCTGGTACAATGGATGGAAAGGAGAGACGGAAGGAGATAAGGGTAAGCAGTAATGGGGACGAATAAGGAAGCACACTGTTCGTTATATTTGCACAACTTCCTGTCACAGACCTCAGAATTTGAGAAATAACAACAGGGTGGAAGCGCTGACATCTCTGCATGCGAGTGTAGGCGTGTACACACATGCAACTAGAAAGCGTAAAAAGCAGAACTTGGATTGAACAGCTGACAAAGTGAGCATGTGAACGATGGGTGAACACCCATGTCAGAGTAGTCTGAGCGCACACTGAATATGTTGCTCCGTATCGTCGTCTCTCTCCGCTGAAGAACAGACGACCACATGTATCTAACTCCGCCGTGAGGTGCCAGAAATGCAAAGCGGTGGCAGTTTATTTTAAGTGAAAGACATGAGAGTAAACAAAACAAATAACGGCCCACTGTCTGGACCGGTTTCCCTCTTTTAACTGAACGGACTTTATACCTTACAAAAAGGCCTTAGACAAACATCTGAGCCCGACTGGTAAATATTCAACCGCTGCAGGCAACACATGCACTTGTTCTTTTCTGAGTAGTACAGAGAATGGCATGCAGAGAAACAGAAAGACATGCATAAATATTCTCTGTATCACACTAAACAACACATACATGGCAGAATATGATGCACTATTAAACAGAAGGACTGCAGGACATTTTATCAGCAGTCAGAGTAAGTCCATCAAGGTGGGTATTCTGTCAGTCTTGTTGTTAGGAAACCCCCTGCTTGTGTTTGTCGGGGTGGAGGGATTACTCACTGGAAGTGTGGAGACTTTGTTGCTTGAAGCAACGTGCTACGACCACCATCATTAAAGGGATCTGAGACTACCTCAAAGCTACACAGACTTGATGTATTGTAATCAGAAGACAAAAGGCTCCAGAAGTCACATGTGAAATCTTATAAACAAAACAAAAAAAAAACAGGTAAAAGGTGAGATTCCTCATAAGTATTTCAGTGGTGTAGTGACTCTGCATTCCTTTCTGTGCATGTTACACAATGCAGCCCTTACATCCAGTAGGAACAGGCTTCAGAGCAACCCAAACTGATCTGTGAAGTACAGTACGGACTGAATTAACAGAGACCACTGTGTTGTTAAATAGGATGCTCATCCATGTCAGATTACTACAAAGAGTATCACTGATGTCTGGACAGGATAATAGTCTAGTTTTAGAGGGAATGACAACAGCCGTGAGCTAAGAATCTTAAAAATGACAAGAAATCAATTCCCAAGTATCAAAGAACAAGGTCTGTTAATCCACCATACGTCTCATTAAGTTAACAAGTTATAGGACCACAATGAATAACGGAAGACCTGTTCCTAGTGTATTCATGTTGCACCTCTATCCACGTCTCATCAATTATGATGTAACACACCAGGAATTTTATCTTTGACAACCAATAAACACCTGTGATTCAATCACTGACTCGGGGTGTGACCACATCAGCAACATGCTTGAACATTTCAACCGCAGAGAATTTAACCTTGAACTGTGTTATTTTAGAATCAACTCAGTAATTTAAGCTTTACATTCCCATCACACCACCTGTAACTTGTTATTATCATTGACTGCACCCCCAATCGTGCACATTTTCTACCTTCCTTAGTCTCCTTCTCTGCATTTCTGTTTTCTAGCTTCTTTCCCACTCACTTTTGCTTTCTGTCACACACTCTTCTCCTCTCCGACTCCCCCTGCTCTCTGATGGCTCACTTGCATTCCCTTGCTCAGCCAGGCTCACTAAAATATTCCCGTTCACTCTGAGCCAAGAGGCCTCTGCCACAAGCAGTCCATTAACCACTCCAGTTTCACGCTGGCACCCAGTCCTCCTATTCTTCAACTCACAGTATGCTCTTCTTCCCCTAAGATGTAGAGGACAGGAAGCTGTATGTCTGTGTGTGCCTAGGTGTCTGTGTGTGCCTAGGTCTGTGTGTGTGTGTGTGTGTGTGTGTGTGTGTGTGTGTGTGTGTGTGTGTGTGTGTGTGTGTGTGTGTGTGTGTGTTGGGGGACTAGCACTGACATACATAAAAAGAAAGACCCACTGTGCAACAAAGCACATTTTTAACTACTCCACTTGACTCTTACTTGAGTCAGACTCTGTGACTAAAGAGCTGTGACCCGATTGGCTGAATTCATGGCCTTACTTTATATCAAGCGTTTGCTGAGGTGGTTCCCCCAGGAAGTAAGCGCACGGCTGCACAGACACAAGATTTCATGCCTGAAGGAAGGTGCACTTACCTTTGTTATTAATCATGACGTACACTAATATGTTAACCTGCATTCAACGCTTAAAGCTGTGCCCATTGGCGACGACTTGGGCAGCACCCCGAAATACAACATTGCATACAAGTCAGACAAACAGAGGAAAACAACTGCCCCATAATTTAATTGAGTGCTTTTGGTTGCTCTCGTCGTGACTGATAATGTTTAAATATAGTGTGGTTCTCCTCTGAGGCTGAAACATGCATACATTATGTCAGTTGAAGGGTGGGAACAATAAGCAAGATAATATATTGTGATATGTTGCATATCAAGACAATAAAACTCTGTACCTACAAATCTGATTTAAATGTAGTGTGCTACAATCCATTTATTTATACATCTAAATGTTTTATTTCCATATGTTTTCTTATGGTTAGTCCACAGTATTATCATTACTGTCATAAGAGGAAATCACCTTCACTTTCATTTGTTAACACAAAAGAAGTTATCGAACCGGTAGGTTGAGGTTGCATGCATGAGCAAGCAAGCATACTTCCCAACTGTGAATATTTAACTAGAGAGAAAAACATGTGCTGCTTAAACACTTGTGTGACATAGATTCAAAACTTGCAAATCATGAAGATAATTATAATTTTCCAGAAGAACATGATCAAGATATTGGTTATTGGTCTCCTTGTTGACTCATTTCCCTGACCAAGGCCAGAAGAAGATCTATTTTTCAGCCAACCTTTCACCTATAAAACAGATAACCTGACAAACTCTACACGCTGTCCCAGAGAGAGAAACTGTGATCTACGAGTGATCTTGTATCCCAAACCACTGTCCGAGGCAGTGATCCCTGGCTAATCCACACCGCGCCTGCCTGCACGGTTGAGCCGGCCTGTTTATGTCAACAGCATCTACGGATGCTGATCCTTCCTCTTTGGGCCTGAAGAACACAGATAGCGCTTCAGGGAGGAAGACACGGCTAAAATGACCTGCTTTTAAACTAAATACATGGATCATGCTCAGTTACAGAAGGATCTGTCAGAAGAGCAACTCCTGTTCAGCATTCCTGTGACGGTTACATGTGTGAAAAAATAAACACCCAGTGTTTGAACTGAGACACAAACATGCTACTATACAGATACAAATCTGTGTGACCGAGTCTAGAGAAAGAGATGATGACTAAAACTGGACAACGCCGCTTCATTCAGTCCCAGACGGCACAGTGAGGAGACACTCACACAAGGGTGATTTTTGGGGTTGGTATACCAAATACCAAGCTGGCCTGGAGACAATACACACGTCACCCAGTGGTACAGATCTCATCATGTTATTATCACCGGTATGTCTGAGACGCGGCGAAAGCGGAGAGTGATGAAGTCATAGATCCCTTAAAGCCACAGACAAGTGTGGATCAAGTACACAGCGTACATAACTCTACACTGCTTCACCTTTGTCTGAACTCTGACTGCGGTGTTGTATGAAAATCTGCCAGCATGGGTTGAAATGTCAGAGTTAGTCGTGGACTGAAGTCAAGGACAAAGCAGACACGCACTATCGGGCAGAATGACGCTCAAAAAATACTTATGCATGTTATCTCAGGACGCATTGCACAATGGCTTTCTGTCTGTGACTCATGTTTACTTATAGCCCTAAACCTGTGTGTGCAATAGCACTACTTTAATAATGTGTAATCTATTTTCATCTATTTCTGTCTCTGAAATAAAGTGTGCATGAGAGTGTGTGTGTGCGTGTGTGTGTAGTAATTGTTTACTCAGCGACCAGATGGGTCTTCTGTGCATCCTCTATGGTTACCTGTTTGTCAGTGGGTGCAATATCAGTTTTCGCCTGTTGCTAGACGTGGCCGAGGGGTTATGTTACACAACAGTGTGCGCTGGCTGTTGACAGGCACAAGTACTGCTCTGCTCCCATCAAGACACCAGACTGAATCACACATGCTGACACAGCCAGGTAGCCTGAGACCACATGATGTCTTCACAATGAAGTCACCTTGAGAAAATACAAAGTGCCAATGCCACACCTTACCATTGTTAGGACACTTGTTTTATAATGTTTATGAGACATGCTGTACTATGTTTATACAATAAAAACAATAATAAATGAGGATATGATTGGACAAATGGATGTCTTAATAATTTTTCAAAATAACAAAACCTGCAATCTTGCACAGTCCCGTCTTCAAAGCTACTTCCTCTGTGTTGTCACTTACTTTGACCTAAACCATGCATCCCAGCCATGTCATGCTATGTAACGACAGCTGGTACACAGCCTGAGGGGTGAAAGTAATTACAGGTACGGTGTGGCAGCTTCTTGAGAAAATGAGACCATCTGTGAAGTTAGCAGCAACATTTTTGTAACCCCCCCACCCCCCAGAAAAAGGTCTTAAAAAGGTGCAACAAGTTGAACCTGTGGGATACTCACAAATTTCTTTTTCCCATCTCCATCCTCATAGTTCTTCTTTGATTTCTTGTCCTTCTTGGGACCAGCTGCTGAAGCAGAGCTGCCCGTGTGTGGATCCATATTTAGAACTTAATCAGTCTCCTTGAATTAGGTGTTAGAATAAACCCGCTAATCTCCCCCGACAAAGCAAATGTTTCCTCCGACGATGTTTCTTAACTTTGCGAAGAAGCCACTCGTTAATTCCCTTGGGCCTAAGCTAACTTAGCCACAATTAGCACAACGTTGCTAATGATTTGGTAGAAAGCCAACTAGGCTAACGTTACACCGGACGAGCCCCTCGCTAAGCCGCCTGTGTGTCCCACTGAAGGAGGGAAATTCAAAGCACAGCCCCAAGTCGTCGGGACGTAAAGTACAAAAACAAATCTGTTGCGTTTATAGCATACAAATGAGGATTTATTCTGCCAGTAATGGTATCCACATGGAACACAACCCGAAGCTTTAAACAATTAAGTCGAGAAAATATGCGGCACAAACTACTAACTAAGCTAGCCGTTAGCTTAGCTAGGCTACAGTAGGTGAAGTCTCCGTGAAAAAAAAAAAAAAAAAACTATTCCCAATTTTACGAGTTGTTTCGGCGACTGTAACACGGGCGGCGGGTTGGTATTACGGATGACTTAACCCGACTGCGTCTCCTAAATTAGTTTCCATGACTGCTACAAGTTTAGTAAACTTTTTAACCCCTGGGTGACTGCGTCTGTAGCTGAAGAGGAGTCTTCCTGTTCTTCTGACAGTCCGCTCAGAGCTGGTTGTGGGAGGAGCCTAAGCTCTGCAGCGACACCTGAGAGGATTTAGATGACAGCTCTGCAGAGACTGCACTGAGATCATCAGAGCTCCGTGAACGAGTTAACGGAGATCCCCGGTTTAATGAGGGCGAGTCTCACTACTTGCTATCATGGCTACGATGGTGGAACGAACTCCGCATTGACATCAGGAACTCTACACATCTTCGGATGCAAACTGAAAACCTCCCTGTTGAGACTGCAGCATGGCCCATTACAAATAAAGAAATAAAACCTCTTTCTTACTGTATATATATATATCTATAACTATATATATTTATATTTGTGTGTGTGTGTGTTATGTTTACCTGTGTTTTACTTGTTTTTAGCCATATGTAACAAAATATAGAGTCAAGTTACTTACAATACTTTAGTTTAAAAAAATATATTTATGTAATTTCCATGGCCTACAATATTCGTGAACATGAAATTCTCTCTCTCTCTCGTAAGTCTCAAACTTAATGCCATCAAATATGAAGTCTGGCGCTGCTCTATGAACGGGAGACTGATTTTGACAGAGTGTTTAATACCCAAATGATCTTTATTCTATTGTGGTGTTCTCGGTACTGAAACAGAAAATGTGCCCATAAGCGCAGAACACTAGGTGCTCTCAGTGTTATCTATAACATTGCTCCCCTATTCATTGTTTATGGAGCAGTTTTAGACTGTATACTTGATTAACATTCTAAATTGTTTTATTTGGGACATAGTCTTAGACAAATATAATAACAGTACAGTATGCATTTGAAAATCAGCGTGGTTCCCCTTTAAATCTAATTCTAATCGAAAATCCTCAAAGAAAAAACCCCCAGATGGTCAAGTCATAAGTCAAACTAGCAGTGTAGTAGAATAACCCACCACCAGGAGCCAGCAAAGGCCAGTTTATCTGAATATTGATACAGCAAGTACAATGTAATGGTATGCACTACTATACTGTTTAACAGTTGAGCGCTAAATCACTTCAAGGGAGACTCAGAGTGCAGTTTGAAGAATATACCTTTTCCCCATGTTATTCTATTCATGTAGCGTAAAGAGTGAATGTAATGCATGTCGTTAAAGACCAGAGTGATCGCTCCACAGCCATTGTCACTGTGTCTGTTGTAACCTTATCGCATTACAAAATTCATCTCTCTCTGTGACACTTAAGTCTCTGTCCTTGACTCTTAAGTTTAGATCCAAAAAATCCATTCGGACATCTAAAGCTACACACTCCCCGATGTTACACAAGCAATTAATCATATCTCACATATCTGAAAGAGAGTCGGCTGATGTAGCTAAACGAGATCTTACTTGTGCAAGTGTTACAATGACTATTATGTAGGTTATTAGAAACCCCCTTTCCTTGTGAAACTTATATTGGTGCTGCTTATTTTTGGTTCCTATTTCCAGCAGGTGTTTTTCTATATTCATTGTAGATGTCAAGTTTCACACTGTCCAAACAAATAATCCGATTTGGGGCGCCACCAAGCGTTGGCAGGCGCTGCACTCGCAGTGGAGTTAATACGACATGTCCAGCACAGTTAATGTGCCACTAGGATGCAATTGGGGTGTTTTTGTTCTCTAAAATTATTTATTTGTATTCACTGATGCGATTTGCACTGGGTGGCGCTTAGAGTTGTGGGGAAAGAAGATTATAATATACAAGGCAACTGATTTAATCAAGAAGTCACATTGTGAATATGCTGACTAAATCAAGTCTTCCAAAACAGTAGTTGGTCGGTGATTATGAATTCAACACTCCGGGCAGATCTAGTTTTATGTCGCTCGCTTGCAATGCTCCTCCGATTCAGAAAAAAGATTTGGAATACGCACCTCAGACTACAAAACGCACTGTGTTTGTAAGTCCAACACTTGAAATGCAACGTGTCTCTTACTTCTCAGACGTACACAAAGCTGGGCGCGCACACGACCACACACACGCACAGGATTACAGAGATAGGCTCATCTATCTGTCTTGGTATGGGAGAGATGTTTCCAACAACAAGATTGGGGAGGATTTGCGCATCACCGGTGGCACTTAAACCGACACCAGTTTAGTTTATCGCACAGGTCTCGTCATAAACTTCAGACTCGGGTCTTCATTCTCTGGTGTATTGGCACTATAATTTGTGGGGGAGAGGTTAATTAAAAGTGAAAGTGCACTGTAAGGCCAGCAGCCCTATGGCACTCGTGAGAACGCCTCTACGGACGTATTAAAATAATTAACTGTTGGATCTTCACATCAGCAACTGCAGCATCATTTTCAGCATCGCCATTAATAAGCAGGCGGATAGATGAAGAGACTGCCACTCAAAGTCCATTTGAATATTTTTATGTGACGATATAGAAACAGCCTGTAATTTAATCAGCATTTTACATGGACGAAAGAGTGGACTTGTGTGTTGATTGTTTCATTTCACGAGACAAGACAGTTAAGTTACAGTCATACAAAATATACAACCTACTGCATACTCTTTCTGTTACCGTATGTCACAAAAAAATATTGCGAATTTGGACCCTAATTGCAGGCGCTATAGGTCACATTTGTAAGCAGATGAATCAACACAAGCTTGGGAATATACTGTAACGGAATACATCATTGATTTCCAAAGTGCAATACGGGGACCACGAGTTGGTTGCAGGGGATGATGGATTGTTTCACATTTTATTCATTAATCAACAGAAAATAGCATATATGAGTCCCTAATTTCACCAGGATTATAGTCTAATGTTATCTTTCCACCTGCAGTGGGCCCATTCAGCGTGCATCTTCCCAAATGGCCCCCATGGCCCAAAGAGCTATCTTTTCCGGATATTGCTGTGGGCGTTGAAGTGGAAAATATCGGCAACATTTGCTCTAACCGAGACCCTGACTAATCAGGTTTTATTTCGGCCTGTCCAAGACAAATTCTAAAAGGCCACGACTTCACGAGTACGTGCAGCAGCAGTTCAAGGGTGGCCAGTCAGTCCTTCGACCCCGACAGGAGTCTCGCTAAAGACCCAGTCACAGAGATCTGTCCTGTTGGGGGTCTTGTCTACTTGTAGGAGGTCCGGGCCTCTCTCAGCGACCTGTCATATGGCATGGAGGCGAAGAAAGAGTTCCGCAGCTGGCAGTTGATGAAGAATACAATGAGCAGCACCAACAGGAAGAGCAGTAAACACATGACTATGTAGGTGATCAGGTCCGGTTTGTGGAGCTCGCCCTCCCGGAGCCCCCCTCCCCCTCGCCCCGTGGTGGGTCTCAGAAGAGCGGCGACGCTCACCGAACCGCCATGAGAGGCGTTAAGGGAGGAGGGGCCGTGCGTGGAGGACTGGGCCATGAGCACCAGGTCGAAGTCTGGGATGTCGGTGGAGTTGAGGAGGATCTGCCTCAGCATGGTGGCGCGCGTGCTCACCGGCTGCGTCGGTCGGCTGGAGGATGAAAAGACACGGAGAAGGTTATGTAGCCTAACCCCGCGTCCGTTCCGTCTGGGTGTGTGTCCTATCTCTGATGCACCGATCAAGAAGAATTAGTAGTGATTCCTGTGTGATAAAAAACCTAGTCATCCCATTGCACCCAGAATAGCTTAATGTCTGACAAGGTCACTAATAAACATCCAGTGACACTAATAATATAAACTGTATGTACAAATCAGGTCATAGCGATACCATAAGTGATCTTGAAAACACCATAAAGTAGGCTGGAGGCTAGGTTAAGTAGCCTACAAACAATACATTCTACAAAATATCATAGGACCTTAAGTGGTTATAACTTACTTTGGTTTGCGCTGCGAAGAGTTCCGCAGGTGAGCTGGAAAAAACTAAATCGCGGCTCTGCATTCCTCAGCGTCCCCGGTTCTTTCCGCTCCAGCCCCGCCGAGGACGCGCTGTGAAGAAGCGGTGGGTTTATAGCTTCAAATCTGCGCCGGCAGACCATGAGTTGCTGAGCGGGATATTAGCAGAGCGTCTCCCCTCACATTAAACAGAACTAATCAAATCCACGCGTCAGCCCACATCAGGGTCCCGGTGAAAGAGCACATTACCAATTCCACTTTTAAATCCAAACCGTTCTGCCACGCGCGTGGTTAAGCACCGACAGGCTACCGGACCGATATCCTAATGATAGGGTCTGCCAGAGGTGGTGAAGTTCAACGGGCGATCTCCGGTGCGCATCTTGCGCGTCCTGGTGCGCAGTTAAACAAGATCTCATTTGCTTGTGCGTGCCGGGCGCAGGGGAAGGACACGCCGGATCCCCCACGTCTCCAACCCTTCGCTCGTTCTTTTATCCAGCTAAGCGTCGATACGTGTCGGACAGATACCGACGGTCTGACCTTACGGGATTATCGATCCAGTATGACTACAATTTGAGAAAGGAGGGATTAATGAAGGACAAAACGCAGCAGCACCCTGGGTCGTGAACAGCTTCCCATCTTCCCCCGTACTCTACGTATGACAAAGGGAGAGAGAGGGAAAGAGAGAGAGAGAGAATTGCAGATCAGGAGAAGGGAAGGAGGCACGTCACCAAACAGGGGTGTGTTACTGTAAAGAGAGAGTCACACAACAAAAGTCCCGTCTAGCTATCTCTCTATCCATCTATCTATCTCCATTTTACAGTATCCCTCAGATTATTTTCAAAGCGATGAGAGAAAGTTGAGACTGTCCATTTCTGGGTCAGTGTGGGGAATGTCTCACACTGGGGTGACATCAGGAAAGGGTGTGAGATTGGTGAGTGTGTGTAAAAACTCATAGGGAGTGATTACATTTGAGAAAAGATCTACCAGGAGGTCTTTTGTCTGAGTCTTAGCCTGACTCGTCCTCAGTCCATTTCCTTTCGGTAAGATTTAAAGGGCATTAAAATTGCTCTGCAGCTGCATTTCACATGACCTTGTCTGTTTGTTAAGAACGTGTGTGTGTGTGTGTGCTCTCTGTGAAACTGATTTGACATTGGTGCTATAGACACTAAAAAGAAGGTGTTAAGGGTGGAGATCGGAAGCCAGTTTGCTCTCAAACGATGCTTCGGACATGAGCATGCATACAAAGGGCCAGACCCTAAAAGCTCTGCCGACCTGTTTCATATTCATCTGCACCTGTTCTGTCACAATAGAATGGCTGGCAGGCATAGAGAGCGAAGGACAGAGGGACACGTACACAAACACACACACACACACACACACACACACACACACACACACACACACACACACGGCATCAAAAAAATACGTGAAACCATCCCCAAACTTTGATGCAACACGCACATACACACAGACAGACAATAAAAAGTTTGAGGCATGCACTGGTCTACAAATAACAGACAAAAAGCAGGCGATGTCCTGGTGTCCCACATCAGCTCGATTCAACAATAAAAAGGATTACAGGACCAGGGTACGGTGAAATGCATGTCACATGGGAAATCTAAATACAGCCAGAAGCCTAGTTTACATATGTGGAGGGACAGCAGTAATTGTGACGGCTAAGGAGATTACTGTTTATTATTGCTTTTTGGAAGAGGAACTCATTCGCTGCTTTGCTACGGGCTTTCTGCTATCCTCATCAACATCATACACACACACACACACACACACACACACACACACACACACACACACACACACACACACACACACACACACACAAAGGCAAATCTAAAGACACAGAAAGGCAATCTGACCCATTTTGCCAAAATGCGTGTGAGTGCCTTCAAGTGGTGATCAGTGTTTGATTTGCAAAAAATCCACTGCGATGTTGCTAACAGACCTATAACTCACCCATCACAAGCATGTGATGTTGGTTTAGTTAAAAGGAAAACGATGAAAGAGAGAGAGAGAAGGGTTATGATGCCTTGCTCTGTGACTAATTGTGAGAGTTATCAGTCTTTGCTCATTAGCTGCTCCCGATGACAATGGAATTTTGATTAGGAACGGTGAATTGTAATTCTCCACCACTATATATATACTATACGTCAATGAGGGTCTCCACTAACTTGAGCCGCTCTCATCCTCCTCGACACTGTCAGGCATCACGTCAGACAAAACAGTGACCTCTCACCTGCTATGTGTTTGTGTCGTACATGCACACAGATGCAAACACAACAGACTCTGCACACCACCGACCGTGTTTCGCCCTTTCAGTCTCTGTAGTGTGGTCCGTCTCTCTCAGTTCTCTTCAAGGCTTCCCTCTTTCTCTCTCGACACCCCTTTTCCTTCTCTTGCTGTTTTTTAATCCTTTTAATCCATAAAAAAAGAGGGGAAAAAAGACAACTCACCCATGAAGCACTGTGAGCTCAATATGTAGATAAACAAGAAAACTAAAAGTTGTGGCATTTCTTTTTCTTGGTTTGATAATGTTAATTTTACAGGATGAAAAAAAAAATAGACGGCGAAGAGCTTAAAAGAGGCTTAATGTTCCTGCTGATGAGACATAACCAAAGCAAATGGCAGGCCTGCAAGTCAACAGGGATTATGTATGTGTAGCCTACACACACCAACATCTTTTTTCTCTCATTTCCACACACACACACACACACACACACACACTGATAAAACACACAGTGATATACACTGCTCTCCAATGTCAGCTAACTCGAGACTAGGTCTGCTCAGGGTTGTTATTTTATGACTCTTGTTCTCCATTATTTCTAGGAGGAAAAAGGATCAATGCGTTGAAAATCTCCCCCTAAAGCCTTCTGCCAGCGTTTTACACCTTTAAGTTTCAGTCACCTCAAATTACGCCATGTCAAGTGAGGTTGAAGTAAAGAGCACAAACAAAAGCTACGGTACTTTGCACTCACAGCATCGCGTTCCTCAGCCATTGTTGCTAATCCCTTTGAGACAAAAATGTCTTGACTCTGCCGAGTTTATTTTATTTTTGCTTCATGAAAGAGTAATATTGTTTTGTTGCTTTTCTCAGCATGAGCTCCACAGTGCACTGGAGTCATTCACGACACTGGCAGGAGTCCAATAGCCACCCAAATATACCATAGAGTCTATCCATCTTCACCGGCAGACTGGCTCATAAAAAACAATGCTACCAAAGCTCAGAAATTACTAATGACGAAATAATAAAACCATCACCTCTCAAAAAGAAACACACATACACATACAGCATCTGATAACAGTTATACTCCGAGACACTCTCTAGACAAAAACATAAAAAAGCCAGCGAGAGACAGATTACGAGGCAGCTGATGTGCAAACTCCTGCTTGTGCGCACACAAACAGACTCACAGAAGACATTGGACATGCAAAACCACAAGCAATCTTATACACAGACACAGACACTTACATAAGCAGAGACAGACAGTGAAAGGGACACATGCAGTCACACTTAAACACACACAATACACTCCTACACAAGCTAACACATGCCCCAATCAGTTCAAAACACACACACACGCACATCACACACAACACAGACAATATGATCACTAATGGCTACACAAACAGCTAGGACTCCTTTATCTCCTTTGTCAATACAATTCCATTTTCTGTCTCACCGATTTCTAACATGAATCGTCAACGAACAAAAAAATGTTCCATGCAAACGTCTCCCTCTCTAATTTTCTGCAATTGTGTTCATTTTTTCTAACCATCTCCTCTTTAACCTCCATGGAAAAAAAATCAGTCGGCAAAATAGGATTTCTCCCTGACAGCGCATCAAACGCCCCCTTTGGCAAAAATCAGACGCTCTACAATTAGTCACTTGATTATCTCGCAAGAACACCGAATGCTTCTCATCATCTCAGGGGGGAATTAAAGGGGAGACATTTGCTTACTCTCGAAGTAAACGTAAACACACACACACACACACACAGAGAACTTCCACATTTAAAATTATACATACAGTAAATACGCACATTACATTCACTCAAATATATTTTTTATTGTAGTATAGGATAAAACACCCATTTTTATTATACTCAATGCAGGTCAACTGCCTCTCAGCTCGATAGCAAACAAAGCAGACTCAGCCAGCACGGCCCACCAGCGTTCATCAGAGCGTGATCTTCAGGACCGTAAACAAACAATGATAAGAGGAGCAGAGAAGCCGAGCCTCAGGTAGCTTCTCTGTTTCCTTCTGCATTTCAAATGTGAATCATTTCGGGGATGTTGTGTTCAGGATCAGTGAAGGAGGTCTTGGCAGGAAAGGGAAGGGGGGCCCCAGGTAAATTGGTGCTTGTTTGAGTGTGGGGAGGGTCTCTGGTCCAGTAGCCATTTTATAGAGCAGAGACTCACCTCAGAAGCCCCAGGAGGAAGAGAGGCGGGACACTGAAAAGCTCAAGTGGGAAATTACAGAACCAGTGTTCCCTGTAAGACACAGTGAAGTTCTGCTGTCTGTCTTTCGAGTCTGGGTGAGGAGAGGAGTGGGAGAAACAAACAGACAGGAAGAAGCTCATTACTCGGTAGCATTTGGTTATCCAGGGTCAACAAGTTCATGGCCACCTGTGATTCAGGCGAAACTAGGGTGGGAATAAAGAAGAGCCACAAAAAGACACACAAAATGTGAGAAGAAAACTGATGGAATCAGCAACAGGACAGAGACAAACAGAAAGTGACAGAGCAGAAAATAGTTGCAGGTTAAAAAGGACGGAGAAACAAACGGGAGGGTGGGTGAGTGACAGAGGGTGAAGGTAAAGCAAACAGAACACAGAGCAGAACAAAGGAAAGAAAGGCAAAGTGAGTCAGAAGATGAATGGTGGTGCAACAGCTATGGTTAGCCCATAAAAGGGAAAACTATGTTGTAGGTACATAAATACACTGAGGGGAAATTTTGCTGGATTATCTGACGAGCTGCAGCGCTGAGGTTGTTATAAACATAACTTCCTCTCTATGTCTCACTCATTCCCCTTTCATGCTCACACGCGGCTCTTACAGAGAGTGAATGGGAGCGCGTTTGCAATCCAGTAAATGTTGTAGCGGTTCCTGTACAGCATATCATATCCTTTATCCACTGCCGTCAGTGATACTGAGATAAATTTTCCAAAGCGGATGTGATAGGAACACTGAGGATGACAATGAGGATGGTATTGCATTGAGCCAAATGCTGCTTAATGGAAGATGATGTCAAGGAGGATGAAGATGATGAATGCTGTGACATAAAATTGTTACGGTGCAGAATCTGATGAGGCTATAGAGAGAGTCATGCCCTGAAAAAGTATGCCTGCTGTCACATTCTCTGAACAGTTAAGATGGATTTTGGAGTACATTTTTTATGCCCACTTTATCCAATTGTCTTCCATAGTGAAATGATCTGATCTGTGTATCCTCTGTGTTAAAGCTGTGATGTAAGACATTTTGAAATGTTCTACTCTTATGTGAAATTCATTGCGTTGAGGTGTTGGGATGCTGCGCCATCCCCACTGATGATGTCCAGATCAATTGTTCTTAGTTGGAATTAATTAAGTCTTATTGAGTTTTTGGACCAATCAAGACAGAACCTGTGGCTCTTGCTGACTTGTAATTTAAAAAGAATGAAGGTTTTAAACTTTAAAAATAGAGTGATCTCATGCTTTAAATTGACTCTAACTCAGTTGTGCCAAATTTGGAAGCCAATAGATACTCTGTAGGAGAATTGAGAAACAGAATAAAACTGAATGCCAGGAAGGAAATACATCCTCTCACAGTGATTTAGCCCAAATCAGACAGGCGTAGTCACAGAGGAATTTAAAATAATGTAATTGGCCCTCAGATAAGGTTAAACAGCAGGTCAAAGACTGTATGCTTGATTAAGCTTCGCTGTACATCAGGAAGCATCAAGCTTCCTGATAATCAGGCTATATAAATCGCTCAGCAAAACACCACACCCCATGAACGCTCAACATTTAGTGCTCAAGTTCTGAGCCTCAAACAGGACGAGTGGAGACTATTCTCTGACACCGATACAGAAAACGGCGGTTGTTGTTTTTTCATTGCGATGAAAGTGACGATGACAACGATGATGGTTTCTATAAAACTATCCTAGGTTAGAGATAGATGCACACCTGACACATTTATCTTGTGTGTACGTGTGGTTTCGTGGGCTCCACTTTCTATTATGAGTTCACTCATGGCTGTGTACGCTCTCATTCCTCAGCGCTGCCTCGAGGCCCGGTTGAGCCACCTGGAGGGCTTGTCAGGGAGTTGTCATACCAATCTCTCCATCCATCTTGAACCAGTGTGCTGTGGCTTTGACAAATTAGTAAACACACTTTTCAGTCTTCTCATCTGAAAGCCCACCCGATAGCCCCTTCGTTCTCTACTCCATCAGCCCTCTGACTGCTCCAGAAATTAGATATTGGCGTTTCACTAATGATAGGGACTCAAGAATGTCTCACCACTGCGGATTTGTGATTTCTTTACAGGCAGAGTAAATGTCAGAGAGGTAAAAGATGGTTTGGAGCAGGTTAGATGATATTCTGGTGACAGCGGTATGCTCTACAATTGTCCTTTAGTTTGTTTAAGAGGTTTGTCCTGATTAGGTCCTCTCCAGAGAGCTCTATTCTAATGAGATACTGTGATGAGAGACTGAGATGGCTCAAGGGCGTGATTGATGCCTTGGATAGGAGCTGTATCTGTGTGTGAGTGTGTGCAAAAGTGACAAGTGACACATACTCATAGGAGCCACAGAAAGACTTGAGTTTAAGCCTGCTTTTGTGTTAATGCATCCATTAATATGTTAGCGTGGCTTTTTATTTGTTTCTGTACAAACAAGTTAGCATTCACCGTGTAAACGTGAGTGTTTATGTCAGACAGTCTGGTGCGTGAGTGTGCATGCATATGTGACTGTTCACGCCTCAGTGAGTGCGTAATGTGTGCAGATTTCAGGCTGAGAGGGTGTTTGAGCCTACGTGTTCAAGCTTCTAATAATATATAAGGAAGGGTAAGCAGCTATGTATGTTTGTGTTCACACAAGCAACAAAGCATATTTTTTTTGGATGTGTGTGCCTGCTGGTGTGTGCCTGGGGGGGGCTTTCGGGCAGTAAGCGGGAGGCACGTTGGAGAGGGAGTCTAATCTCTCCTACAAATCCCTGGAATCCCTGTCTCTCAGAGGCAGGAGGTCACATCGCACACTGCTCCGCCAGGAGAAACAGAAACAGAAAAATACAGATGGAGGACGCAAGAGGGATGGAGAGAGAGAGAGAGAGAGGGAGGGAGGATGAAGAGGAGAGGAGGCGGTGAGAGGGAGGGAATGCTGGAAACACATCCTTGCCTTGGGCCTCTGGGACAAATTACACCATAAGGATGTCAGTTATACTGTGTTGGTCTAAAACACACACACACACACGCTTCAGTGTTTTTTATGAAAGCACACAGGCCCATGTCTCCTCACATGTCATACACAAACGAGAATGAACAGACACACTTCCATAAAATGTAATCTCGTGATTAAAACTGACAAAACAACACACACACACACACACACACACACACACACACACACACACACACACACACACACACACACACACACACACACACACACACACACACAGTGTGTTGTTGAGTAATGCCCTTGAGGCCAAAACTCATATCAAAAGTCTGCGGGAGAGGACTGACGGAAATCAGATAATATTTCCTGTGAACTTCCAAAAGCACTTCTTCCTCGGACTGGCTTTGTTGCTGTGGAGATGCTGTTTACGTGTGCTGTACAGCATTTCGCGGGTTGAAATTAGGTCTTCTTTCTTTTAAGACGGTGTTTTGGCATTTCTGCTTTACTGGCCTGCATAAATGGTGCAGCAGCGGCTCTTGGGAAGAGCGGAGGAAACAGAAGGCGAGCACGTGACAAAGATTATGAACCAGACTCAACAACGTGATGAGGAAGGAAAGGATGCTCTTCTGGGTGTACCCAAGCCTGTAATTGTGGTTATTATAGAGTTTTCCCTTTAAGCATGTGCTTGGCAACTTTTTTATCTAAAAAGATATACCTTACAACCTGAGTCAATATGTGCAATATGTGAGAATACAAACGAAGAGTTTATAGACTCATGAAATTCCGATGAGGTGCTTGGTCGCTGTTGAGAAAATCTTGGAACTTAAGTGCAAATCCCAAAGCTTTGTTTTGAACAGCAGCATTTCATAAGCGAGCACTGCATCCAGAGAAAGCAGGACTCGCTGAACCTAATTGTAGAACAGATTTCCTTCCCTCCATCATCAACACTCACAATGGAGAAGAAAAGTCCAAGCTGTAAAGGTTCATGTTATATGATTAAAGTCCACAAAAAGAATACCTACCTGCAGCTGTCACCAGGGGCCATGAATGTATGAATTTGTTTAACACTAAAAAAGGCGACATAAATAGAAAAACGTTTTTTATCAAAATATCTTTGTCAAAAAAAGAAATTGGGCATCCACAATCTGTTGACCTTTGTCATATATAGTCTTAAAGGGCCAGTGTGTAGCATTTAAGGGGATCTATTGGGAAAACAATGGCATGTAATATTACTAAGTTTGTTTTCTTTGGTGTATAATCAGCTGGAAATTAGAAAAGAGCTGTTTATATCTACATATGGAATGCCATATTCAGCAAACTAGACCTTTAAAGATGACCATGTAAGGTATATTTTATGGAGAACTTATAGGGTTCGTTGGCCTTAAGGCAGACTAGACAATAAAAGGAAGTCTTTCAGTGACAGCCTGAAACTATGCAGGGAGAGTGGTGAACAAATGGTATGGAGTAAGTGAGGTCTGATAAACATCTGGACATATGTTGGAAAGCAGTGTTTACAGTGCAGCTTCAGAGGGCAGCTCTCAGGATGTCTGGTCAGGTCAACACACACACACACACACACACACACACACACACACACACACACACACACACACACACACACACACACACACACACACACACACACACACAGGTGCATGTCTCAGCTGCACACTTACACACACTTGCAGGAAAACCAATTTCCCAGCCACAGAGGGGTTCTTTGGCTTTTAGGGATCTTTAGTTAATGCTACTGTTGAGTCTGCAGCGCACTAAGCTCATGTACTGCTTGAGTGGATTCACTGTGTTTAAGGAATTGCACCTGAAGAAGTGTTCATCAGATGAACGGGGTTGCACTTGTTTTGGAACTTTGGATTTTGTGGCAGAGGGTTATAACAAGTACATTTGCTGTTGTGGACCTGTAAATCCAACCAGACGGTATATGTGAAATTGAGTGATACAAATATGCTTGACATATAAATGCTGGCTTATTTATGTAAAAAGCAAAATCAATGACACAAATATTGCAATGCTTCCTGTTAAGGTTTTTAGATCATTGCATTATAAGTGTCGTTGCATAGACCTGTGCACACACAGGTCTATGCAGACCTGTGTGTGTGTGTGTGTGTGTGTGCACCGTCGCTGGAGTGCAGAGTAATGCTGCAATCACTTGTTTGGTTCTGCTCCAGCACCGATCATCAGCTGAGGGCTACAAACACGGAATATTTAGACTCATTGAATATCATCAAACTCCACCTATGAGCACAAACATACAGAATGATCCAATGATTAAACAACCAGTTTAGAGCATACTATCTTTAATTCAAAGATCAAAAATATGACAATATACAGTACAAGATTTTGCATTAATCAACATTTCTTGCGTACAAGTGAAAAATACAGTATTTCCGTTAATTTTGCGTTTAAAGCAGTGAGAATCATAAAACCTTCTCTAGGAGTCTGTTCATTCCTGGCCTGCTCTTTCACTCTCCGACAGTAAAAATAAATAAAGACACACGTCACACTACTTACTAAAATGAAAACTTGACTCTGAACAACATTTGTGTACCTGAATCAAAACACGGTCACGATAGGTTAATAAAAACCTTATATCTCTACTAAGTCAACTGCTTCTATTGTGTTTAAAGTTTCAATTTCAATGCTACGAAATGTTCTGGGGGCTACTGTGACTACTAGTGAGCTCAGGCTTTTAACCTTAAAAACAACCTGTAAGCGTTTAAATATAGATACATTTGTTATGGCAACAACTCATTTTATAGTTTCACTGTACTGGTTAATTATTTCAAGATGAAAAAGGTCGGATTTGGTTTTCCCACCAACACAAATCGTATGTAATGACAGCCCTCTAAATGTGTTCACATGAGCAGTATGCCCCCTGCTCATCTTGACCTATGGGGCCAATGACATTTGATAGCATCCACACAATAAAAGAATAACAAAACCGTGGTGTTTTAGCTCGATAATATTAGCTTTTTAATATTATCCAATGGGTTTCAAAAAGGATGAAAGGGATACATTTATTGTAATGATCTGATTTGTCAGCCACATCATTGGAGGAAGCCATCCAATCTGTTGATTACATGTAAAATACCCAAACTGTCTCATTCATGAAGTTTTTAAATGAAAACAAAATATGCAGATCTGTGTTGTGTGAACGTTGGATGTTGCTGTTTAGAAACTGCGTTTGAGAAATGACTGAAGCATTCTCACTAGAAATATAATAATCCAAGACATCTCTTTCAAGTTGCTGGATCCTGATGGTGTTCAGGTTTGGGGACTAGACAGACTATAAATAATGGGCCAGTGGCTATTTGTTGTTGTCCAAAATAGGCTCCTGTTACATGACAGACATACTATGGCTGATCCCACAGCTCAACATCATCCTTAGCACCCTATTTGTATCTACATCTGTGTATTGGTCGCATTAGATAGAATTCTACACTTCACAATAAAAACACATCTCAATTCTAGTGGGCAGAATTAGCAGTTTATCAAACTGCATTGTTACTGGATCACATTTTCTCTATGTCTAATATTAGTTAAAGCAACAGTTCAACTATTACCGACTGTTCCCCATGTCAGTGTAATGCAGCCAGTTAGCTAGTGCAGCACTATGTCCGTTAAGTCTCCAAAAGAAAAACAAGACCATTAAATGACTCCACACAGCCTCTGCAGCACAACCCCAGTGTTTTATAACCAGAATCCCATATCTCTATATCTCCCCCGTTTTCTCATATCACAAACGTCTGGTTGCTTTAAAGCGATCAGACGGAGTTTCTCGACCTTCATGTGCTAATAACAAGCGCTGACCTCCTGCATTTTACAGCTGTAAACACCAACTGCTCAAGGTCATGTCGCTATCTGGCTAGTATTTTAGAAAACACTTTGTACTGCAAAGGCACAATGAAAAGGAGAACACCCACGACTGTTATCTAGGTCCTATTTAAAGTTTTTTCGTCTTAAAGTGGTCAAATATGCACGAGACCTCGACTCTAAACAAAGTGGGAGAGGTATCCTGTGACATTTCCTTGTTTTATCCTGTATTTGCTACTCATGAATTACCCATACGTGCTTACTTTCTGGCAGCATGTGCTTATTTAGTACATTGTATTTAAATAATTCTGAGTGAGGTAAAATACATACTGTAGTGTTATCAGCACTCACAAGGAGCTGCAATACTGAATGCCTTACCGGCACACTGTGTGTTATGTGGACATACAAACGTCACTGACTGCATTTTTGGAGAGAGCTTCAATGACTTTCAAATGAGTGTATAAATCCTACACTGTTTCATCGCTTTGTCCTGAATCATTTGACTCCTGATCAAGGTGTGCATTGTGGATGGAAATGCATTAATTAGATAGCCTGGTGTATAAAGGAGAGTACGGTATCTCGACAGGCGTCACTGTGCTCGTCCTGTCAAAGTGAAGACATAGAAGCAAAGCCAGCCTTTCAGGTGTGAAAAACAGTGTTTTTTTTTTTCTTCAAATATTCTTATGACTCCCTGAAGACGTCGCCTTTTATTAGAATTCAACTGTCGACACAAAGCCCCTTCCACTGAGTTTACTTCACCTCTGACCCTCGGCCTGGTGCTCTAGTGCAGTCGCAGCTATGTTCTTTTCACATTCCTCCTTAATTGGTCATTGCATAATACAAAACCCTTGTCATTTGCATTAAGTTATCGAATTTCCGCTCTTGCGCCCAGTCTGTTTCTCTCACGCATTTCTTCTACTTTCTTCCCTGTCTATCTCCTAAACATCCTGCCTCCCATCTCCCTTTTTTTCCTCTCACTCTTCCACCATAAAGGTCTTAAAAATACCTTCCCTGTTCCTGCCTCCCCCTCCCCCTGATCTCACCCTCTTTCACATCTTCCTCCCTCCCGTCCTCTCTCTCTCTCCCTCTTGCGAGTCCTGTCAGTGCCTCATGGTGTTCTTGCCAAACTTGTCGCCAAGTTGTTGGATGAGCAGAGCCAGCTCTCCAGCGGCATCGGACTTCTCCTCCAGGAGCTCATAACGGAGGCTGGAAATGTCTTGCTTGATCTCCTTCAGCTCACCTACAACACAGTCACACACACGGACACAACAATCAGGACGCGTGAACCCGAGCAAACACAGACATGTATGCAGGTAAGCCCTTGTCTGCAAAGCCCCAAAACTGTGCTATAGTTGACAGGTGTGAGTACATGCAGTCATACAGTACATGTACTGTATACAATACTACGATATACAGAGAGACCTCATTTGATGGACTTTATCCGACATGCACTGAGCCACTAATGACACAATGAGAGTGGGGCTTTAAAGATGAGGGAATTTTTACCTTCATTGACTTCATCGCTCTCTCTGTCCACTTGGGCCTTTAGCACATACCTCTTCGTCAGGCGCTTCATGATATTCTAAGCGGAGGAGAGGAAAAGAGAATGAATAGAGAGAAGGTGATGAGGTGATCTGACATTAGTGAATTCATCACCATTCATGTGTACGTGCCTATGTACACACACACACACACACACACACACACACACACACACACACACACACACACACACACACACACACACACACACACACACACACACACACACACACACACACACACAATCATGCAGACAGTGGTAGAGAGCAGCACTGTGTCTCGGAGACTGTGTGAAATATTGAGTATCGATCTGTAGCCAACAGGGATGTCCTGCAGCTCTTGCCAAGGCTCACGCAGTCAATCTCTGCATGTAGGCACTCTGAATGAGTCTATACTTGTCACCACACATACAACTGTCATATAAAGAGACAACTCCATGCCTGGCGTGCGCGTGAAAACCCACACAATCTGCGAGGGTTGGGAGAAAAGCGCAATCGACGTGTGAAGGAAGTTAGATTTCCCTGAGGGAAAAGGTGAAGGGCAGACTCAGGAGGAGAGCGTTGCTTCCCTTTCTCAGCGTGATACTTTCAGCTCATTTGCTGAGTGCCTGCCTTCCATCTCCCTCAAACAGCTCATTAGAGGCGTTTTCAGCCTCTGCTCAGTGTCTCTCTTTTTCTTTTTGCCGCTCCTCTTCTCACTCTTTCACTCGCAATCACTTGTTCAATCCTGCCTTCTTTTCAGTCGATGCCCTTTCATCCAATCTCTTGGAAAAGTATTTCCTCTCTGTTGTCTCTAGCTCATCTCCCTACCTCACTCTTCCTTACCTCCGTCTTTCATAGCAGTCTCTTCACCTCTTTCAACCCTCTAATGTTTCTCTCTCCGTCTCTCTTCCTGTCGTTCTTTATCAACCTCCAGCCACTCACACTTTTGTTTTGTTTCATATTCCTCATCCATAATATTCCCTCCCTCTCATTTAATCCTTTCTTTTCACTTCTACTCAATCGCTTCTGAGATTCTCCGGTTGTGCTTGGTCTTATCTTCGCTCCGTCCATCCTTTGCTCCCCGTCTTACCTCGTATCTGGTCGGGTGTTTTCTAGATTTCCTGGGGATGAACTCTTCTCCCGGGCGTGGATAAGTCCTGAGGCGTTCATCCTGTTGGGATAGTGAGATACAGTGTTAACGGCATATTTCAGGGTCGAGTATTCTTCTATAATGAAAGCCTTTGAGGGTGTTGCAGGTGGCAACACTGGCAAAACAAAACAACAATAAAGGAAGGTATCTGGTGCCCACAGATGTCTTCAAAGAGAATCAACATCATCACTTGACCAGAGTGAATTCCTATCAACTCACTTCCAGATTTCCTCGATGTCCACGCGGCCTAGCTTGTGTGTCATGTTGGCACTGCAGTGACAAAATGAGTTCTAACTTAAGTGTGGACACACACAACTAGCTGCTGCTCTATACGCACTAAAGCTATGGAGGAGTTGAACTTTCTCAACATAGTAGCCTGATGATTCAAAAGTTTAATAATGAATAATAAATAACATGTACATTCTACATGTGCCCTCCCTTCAGAGGGCGTCTTGGCTCAGCCTTAGAGATAGCTTTAGGAGCTCAGACATCCGGAAGGAGCTCGTAGTAGAGCCTCTGCTACTTCACGTTGAAACTGGCCAGTTGAGGCGGTTCGGGCATCTGATCAGGATCCTCCTTGATGCCTCCCGTTAGAGGTTTTTTGGGGTCTACTCCGGGACCCAAGACACTGGAGTGATCATGAATCTCGTCTGGCCTGGGAACGCCTTGGGTTTACCCAGGAAGAGCTGGAAAATGCCTGCTGGCCCCAGCGACCCGGCCCAGGATACGCAGAAGAAAATGGATAGATGGATGACGTTCATTTTTTGCTTTTTTTCTTATTAAGAATAACTGCCAAAGCTCAAAAGTTCAAACTTAAGTCAAATCACATCAGAAAAAAAAACATGAAGTTCATGATACAACCTCAACCAACCCACAGTATGTAGCCTAATAAAAGAGAATCAATTATCACCTAAAGTAGAGACCGTTCAGGGCTACATTCATTTGGGCTCTCACTGACTTTATATGTTTTCATTTCGCAGGGAATCTTGTGCTCAGAGAAATAACATAATGTAGAGTACTTTTTATGACTTTGTAGAACACAGAACACCTACTGCATACACAAATGATTTGCAATAGAGAGGCACATTAAATGTTCTACTCACTGCTTTATTGAACCCCACTACCAGATGGGAAGTACTGCTTCTGCTTCTGCTTCATGTGAGGAACACATCTTTTATGCAGAGCTTTACCAAAGCCCGATTGACTCAGCTCAAATCTCTTGGTTTTGTATTCTGTGATCTAGTCCCTATCAATAACATGCTTTGATGGCCTCTGCTGCCTCAAAATGTAATTTCTTTGCTTTTGGCAAGCTATTCGTTGTCCCAACTACCGTGAATATATGAAAGAAATATTCACTTTAGAAACTGCAACTTAATTGGTTATCTCCTGAACATATGCTGATTTGAAACGAACACAATTAGATGAAATTTAGCGCATCACCTTTCTCAAACGGTGGATATCCTCATGAGTAACATGGACCGAAAGACCGACGATTCAGAAAGATCACGCTGTCTTGTCCAAATCTCATTTGACATTCTCACCGCTGCACTGTGGTTGGGTGCGAGCGAGCTTATTTATCGATCGCTTGCTGAACCTGCTTGGATCTGCAGTTAAACTGTCAGCGGCTACAGAGAACTTCAGGAGCTCACAGAGGCAGCGGGGTGTAACCCATCTTGTCCCCATCCGAAACCTGCCCTGGCATTTGAGAAGAGGCAGGCCTGACTAATAGCTTATCTGAGGCGCTGGTGTGAGCCGTTGGAGTCGAGGAATCAGACAGAGGAAATGCCTGCGGAGGCCAGCGCTAAGATTGATTCTGTGTTAAATGGCCGATGCTATTTATTTCACGCAATATTTTCTTTTCATTACAGTGATTATATTTAGATTTAGGACATTCCTTAGAGGGAGAACGTGTACAAATGAAAGGAGCTGAAGTTGCATTGCAGGCATGCAGCGGCAATATAATGTATTTCCTGGCTCCCACCAGAGTTCCTGTAAAATGTGGGAATAGTTGGATCAAAGCACTTAGACAGGATAATAATACTGACATGAAGAGAAACTCTATTATTTAGTTGCTGCTGCAACTTTGTTTTGAAAATCATAATAATCGATTCTTCACAATGTCAAAAATAATGCCAGCCCTTTTGTTGTTCGCTGTCACGGAGAACAATGCATGTAAAATAGCTAAATATTATTTTGTTTTGTGTCTGAAATTCGTCACGAGAGAAGTAATCCAAGGCTTCCTGACCCTGACCTTGGCCTGTGAGTTGAGCATGCCCAGCTCCAGCTCGTTGTGGCGATGGCTGTTGGCCTTGCAGAGGCGTATCAGACAGGACTTGATGCGGAGGACCAGGTAGTAGAAGGACTTTGGGCTGGGAACCATGTTGAAGGGGGCGGGCAGGGTGCGGCCCTCGTCAAAGTAGGAGAGCCACAACTTGGCTCGGGCAAACTTCCACTCGACGTCGGCATCCTCCTGCAAAGACGGACAGACAGACACAGAGTGTGCTTTGAAATAAGCAGGGCTTGTGAAGTCTTACAAAACACATTAGATTGTAGAAACCTCTGAGAAAATAACTAGTTACTTCTTTACTTACTTCTCTGTGTTTTTTTCTCTGTGATTTTTTAATCTCTTAAAAGGAGATTATGTATTCAGGGGATTATGTATTTGTTTGTTTGCTTGAGTGTGTGCGTATGTGCATATGTGTCTGTCTGTCCATGGCTGTTCTTGCAAACTACTGGACCCATCAGCCGGCCATTTTCTGCTCATTTATGATTGTATGCTCAAGGTCTAGTCATTTTAATTTCCCCCCTTTGGTACAGCTTGGTATTAATTAATGGACAGTAAATGTACATATATATTATTTATTTATAATGAGTAAATGAAATACAATGCAATGTTTTACAGAAAATAAAACCACCCAACAGTATAAAATGAATAAAATGAGCTCTATTGCAGTCAGCTACCACATTAAATCCATCTAACATGTTACTGCATCAATATTAATAATCTGATATTATTATATATAATAATGTAACAACTAAATAACCCATTTGGCTGCACAAGAAGTACTTCAAATGTTATACTTTAAGTGCAGTTTCTTGATTATATACTTAGTTACTTTACTCTAAGAAATATTTTGAATGCAGGACTTTACTTGTAACAGAGTGTTTTTTTAAATCCAGGTATTAGAACTTGTACTTAAGCTAAAGATCTTAGTACCTCTTCCACCCCTGGTATTAACCAGTGACGCTGGCTCAGTCACTTTCATCATCAGTTGCTTCTGAGTTCAAACCTTGAGTCGACTCACATGGATCAACATGAGGCTTTACACATTGAACTGCAGTTTAGCTGCACTGAGCCCGTGCAGACAGCTGCATCGATTATAATAAGAACGTGTGAGTGGAGGTCTAGAAGAGGGGTTTGAGAACTTTTGGGTTGTGTTCACTCAATCAAACATTACAGCAGTGGTCGTTGCAGACACAACTGGCGGAGATCTCCACTCTGCTGCGTGCACCTTCCTTCCATTGTATTGATTTTTTTTAAGGCTCATGGTATTTTCAACTCACTCTCTAATTCTCCTGCAGGCCCAGATGTGATCAGACAACAATCCTTATTGACTTGTTGACAGCATTACAACCTTCAATATTGACCGACCATCTTATTTATCTACCTCTATCTCCTGGTACGAGCTGTTGATCATAGCAATGAGCATGTTGAGAAGGACGACCACCATCGTGACATTATAGACCCCGTACAGCACGTAGCCGATGTTCTCTATGAACTTATGGTCGTACTTCAGCACCACTGAGATCACTTCAGACAGCCCAAAGATCGACCAGAAAAGAGTCTTAAAACTCTCCTCCACCCTGTGAGGAAAGAGAGAGAAGACGTGGAGGTGAGAAAACAGTACATGACAGTGAACACACGGCTGAAGCGCACCGTCTTGGCAGCTAATTGCTGTCTCACTAAAACACATGCACACGTGCACATACAAACACACAAAATGCATTTTAATGTCGTGGGGTTTTATGAGGTGGCACTGATGAAATAATTGATGAGTCATGTCCAATTTGAACACATTATCCCATTATCCTTCTCACACAAATACAAAGACACACCTGCAGTCACACACCCACACATACAAACACACACCTACACTAACAGAGGCACGCTGCACACACATGAAAACATGTCGAACTTCGGCAAAACCGAAAAAGCAGGAAATGGGAAAAGGGACATTTCATTTTGATACATTTTTCTGTCCTCAGTTTAATTTGAGTCATTATGAATTAAAATTTCTGAGACCGTTTGTTGACAATTAGACAAAAGCACTTCTAACTCTGTAAGTTTTATTACATTTATTTTAAAATGTAGTGCGCTTGGTCCTGAGGTCCACAGCCTCATCTCATCGTTCAGCCTGAGGGATCATTCACCGACACTGACCCAAGGTAAAACAGCATAAAGCTGCAAGACCTGTCACCATTGACATTCAGGTACATGTCTGTCGTTAAATATTCCATGAGTGGCAAGAATGGGTTTGAGATGACACAGGGGGGTGGGGAGCTGCCTGGTTGGATTGCTGGAGGAGCTGAAGGTGGAAGGAGGCTGTGGGGAGAGAAGATCTATCGGCTCCTGGTCTGAGGCTGTGAATGTCTTCCAACTTCACTTCTTTCAGAAAGACACAGTTTCATCGGTAAGCAGAGAGCTAGGTGAAGGCACAGAGAGAAAAAACACAACCTTGCATGCATGTAGAGATGGACACACACACACACACACACACACACACACGCGCGCAGAGACTCTCCCTTCTCAGCTCACACACACATGAAACAGAGACTCCTCTGGGTGCTTCGGCTTTGACCTTTCAGGCAGATAGCAAAACACACTTCAACCTTCAAGACCTGATCTGTGTGTGTTCTCTCTGTCCAACACAGCTGTAAATCATATACGAATATAATGTGCCTCAATGAACACATTGATGCTTCCACCAATTGTCTAGAAATAGACAATTGAAACCGTAATTACCTCGATATCAAAACCCCTATTTTGTATTAGTATATAAAACAACCTTGTTCATTGTCATTAAAAACACTTCCTGTCAATGACTCCCTGTATCAGGCTGGCCTTAAATTGTCTGCATACTGTTACTATTCTCTCTGCATCTCTGAACTTTAGCAGAACGGCATGATTAATGGTCAGTACAAATATTTATAGCCTTTATAGCCTCAAACATATGTTATTCCATTTTCATCGATTTCTCCATGTTTACGTCAATTGGCATTCTGCTCACTTGCTAACATGACGGATGTCCTTATGATATTATGGCCTATGATCACTGCTAACTTGCATGTCAATAATTTGTGATGTGTGCACAGAGCTTTGTACCAATTGCTGAACATTGGATATGCAAAAACACACTTGCTACTATAAATCTATATTTCAAAACCACAAAAGACCCTCATAGACTTTAAGGCTCTGCCAGCATATTTTGTCAATCAGTGTCTTACTTTGAGTGATCAGTTGGTGCCTGCGGTTAAATCTGATAAAACTACGCCCACCAACCCTGTCTCCTTGAAATTCCTTCACTCAATCGATTTTCGATTTATGTAGTGTAGATAAACGTAATCGCTGCCTGTATTATGTCCATAGGCAACACTTTATTAGGTTGAATGAAGTTCTACATTTACGTACTGCAGGGGATCTGGGAAGTCCCAGGTGTTTGGCAGTTTTGCACACAGATGAACTAGTGCTGGCCAAAGCTGAACAAACAATAATTTTCTTCCGATACTTTTGTGAGTTTGGTACGTACTGGGTTTGCACTGGTATATACTGTCACCACGGCTAATAAGTGAAGGCTGGGACACGTTCTTTGATCCCATGGGAGCTATGGGGTACGACACAAGCGCAATGTAACCAGAGCTGTGTTGTTGAAAACATTTCGCAGACTGCTCTAGAAATAAAGCGATGGTGACCGCTCGGCTGCTCTTTAGGTGTGCTCAGATTGACACAACTTAGCCAGTGGGATACGCTCACATGCACTAATAGGAACGCACGGCCAGCCAACAAAACATAAAGAGGCTCGAATAACAACACACACACAGAGGGATTTCATTCCCTGCTCAGGTGGACATCACTCCACTATATCTTCACAGAGCAAATAGTTGTTTGCTGCTATATTTATTCTCTGAATATTGAACTTTAGGTAAAAATACTATCATCTTCATGCAGCCTACATGCATGTCACGTTTGCCCTGCACTGATGGGAAAGGCGTGCACACACCAAATACTCAAAAACTTGAAATACTCAAAACATTTAGAGCTTCGTATAACGAGGCAACAGAATACTCAAACCTCCCGGCACCGAGATGAACCTAATCTCTAATAGCCCCCGACTTTCCCAAAGCAAGAAATGCTCACATAAATAACGGGTTTATCAACTCTTGTCGCGAAAAAGAAAAGAAGAACAAGTACAGGGAAAGTCAATCAATAAGTGCAACGAGGCACCCACTTATTAAAATGCTCCAACATAAGTTTTATACTAACAACACTAATAGTAACACTAATCGGTTTCTGACCAGGAAAACATGCAGTGGCAACATGTAACAACAGAAAGGTTTTTTTTTTTGTGAACCAGAATGACATTTGAGCCGGTGGATAACTATTTTGAGAAATAAATATCTCTTTCAACGTGGATACGGAGGCATACGCAGCGGCATCGGGCACCGGAGGCATGCCTGAACAGAAACACATTCACAAGCAATGATGGTAGCTCTTCTTTGTGTCGCTGTAATGGATGGCATCAGACAGACCATTGCTGTGAGACTATCAGCGACCGACGGAATGATATCAACAACACCATCTTCTCATTTACTATTCACATCACACAACCAGCCTATCGTGCAATCAACAGAGCTGAGGACGGTGATTTTGGTCGCCTTGCCTTGAAAACCTGTTATTTTGAACCTTGTCTCTTTAAATAATGCCTCTTACCTGGAGCCTCTCTTACAAGATAAAAAAAAATGCTTTCCTGTGGCTTTGGAAAATGAAACAAAATAAAAAGGCGACAATTATCTCGTCTCTATAACGTTATATCCCAATTATCTTTTTAATCAAATTACTCTGCCTCCCAGCTCTCCTTCCTACCCGTGTGAAATGCTCACTCGATTTACATTTTTATGTTCCCCCCCAAAAAATATGTGAGTGGAGATAATGATGAAGGGCTTTGTTCCAGGCAACATTAATGTGCCATTAAACCAGACGCTGGCCCAAACGCACACACGCAATTAAAAGTACGCACACACAGTGGCTATTTATACACCCTGTTCATCTGCCTGGGCAGGCTGGTGGTTTAATATGAAGTTCTAAAACTGTGGATGGAATTTGATGCGTTACTGGAAGTGAACCCCTCGTGAACATGTATGCAGCAGCATACAAGTCACCCGTGTATATACTACTGCATGCATGACTACATACATTACATCTCCTCATTTAGGGAAATCAATAAAAACGGAGATATCTGTTTTTTGCAAATGAATCATTCAAGTGTACATCAGGGTAGAGGGTCTTCGTCCCTGCTGGATAAAGCTGACGCACAAGCAGCCGGCAAGTCATTTGTTTTGCTTGTTTTTCTGCTTATTTGATTCGCTGAAATCTGCGCGAGGTGCCTCTACGGGAGGAAGTACAATTATGAAAAATGTAAAATGTAATATTTGTAGATCAACAACATTGATAGATTTTAATTTGTCTCTTGCTAATGTCAGCTCAGACACTGGTCATCCACGTATTACGCAATGACCTGCGACCGAGACATACGAGACTGTATGAGACACTCGATGCTCTGGATAATGGGAGCTTTTTTTTTTTTTTTTTCAATGTAAGAGAATGAGATTATTTGATTTCAAACTAGTTTGTGTTATAACATCATTGTACAACAGGCAGTGAATCAGCAGGGACAGAGGGCATCTGGAGACAGAGATGGACAGTGTGTTATTATCGGTTATTAAGAGTGACAGCTCCCAATAGGCTGCACGCAGCACGGCGCCTAAATCTGCGTACAAAGACACACACACACACACACACACTTACCCCTGCAGGACACTGACAGTAAAGAAGTTACTCTGTTACCACTCATTCTCTCTCTCTCCCCCACACATATATACACGCCACATATACAGCATTGTGTGCGTCTGTGTGTGCGGGGGACTGGTGAGTCACCTCGGCTCTGCAGGAGCCGTCCAAACCCAATCACACACAGGCCCAAATCAACCTCTCCCCTCCAGAGACAGTCTCTCTTGCTTTACGCCTCAAGTTTGTTTTAGTTCCTCTCTCTCTCTCTCTCTCTCTCTCTCTGCCTCTCGTTCGTTTTCTCCATCTCTCTCACCCATTTTCTCATTATATTTCCATTGCTTTTCATATCTTTCTACGCATCACGCTCCCTCCCTCTCTCACTCTCTTTCCGTCTCTGATCCCAACAGCTTTTAGTCATTTCTGTCACTCAATCTATTTGATTTATACTTTTGTTTTTTCAGTATTTTTTTCCCCTCTCATATATAAATCTCTTCTTTGTTTAACCCTGCAGCAATATTCTCACATTGGCCGAATGTACACGTAGATGGAGACTGAACGGCTGCATCCAGCCTTCTGTCCTTCTGCCCCTCAGTCATTAGCAAGATATTACATTTATCCTCGATTCGTTTCTTTTTTTTCTCCTCCCCTCCTCTCCTGCAGGCAGACAAGTAGTCCGTCAGACAGGCAACTAAGGAGGAAACATCTTTAAATATCAAATTGAGTTTAACTTTCTATCCGTCGCACCAATGGAGCTGTCACCATGGCGACAGCAGGGGCTTGCCCACCTCGGGTTTTAATGAATGAATGAATGAATAGTCCCGATGAGATGCTGGCTTGCCTGCCTGTGTGTTTTGTTGATAGAAAGACAAAAAGAGAGAGGCAAAAAGAAACCGAAGGCACGGAACAAATACTGATGTGTCTCACGAGTGGGTCTGTGTGTGTGTTTGTGTGCATATTTTTGTGACAAGTAGTGGGATACAAAATGAGACAGACGGAGAGAAACACAAAAGGATGCTGTTTTAGTGTGTCTTCAGGCAACTTGTGAGAGAAGTCTTATGAAGCGGGGAGTACGACACCACAAGAAGAGCAATTAGAGAGTGTTTTGATGCCGAGTCAAACACCACATCAACTTTTCTTTAATTTGCCTGCTCCCTCGCTGCCTGTTTTTCTGTCTCTCTGTTAGTCTGTGTTGTCTTCCTCTTTTCAAGTCAATTATTTTTATTATTATATTATTATAAAATGAATTTGAAAAAAAGCAGAACAAACCATTGTGTTGGGCTGATTACGATTTTGGCTACTATCATGTGTGACATCAGCGCGCCAAACTCCTCTGTAGAACAGCAAATGTCCAATTATAGCTTAGCGACAGTGACTAGGCCAGGATTTCTTCCACGTGTCGAAGCAGTGCGCATGGGGCTGGTGGTGAGGATTATACCACTTCTACTTCCGGCGTCGCTGCTTGGACCACACCCATCTTGAAACTTAATTTCGATCTCAAACTTTATTTGTGACAGCATCTTGCACAGTTGCAACACTATTAGAGTGACAAAATCTGCCCACAGACAGACAGACAAACAGACATAAAACACCTGGCAAAGTGCTCAAAACCGCCTCTGTGGTTGTTCCCACTAGTTGGCTCCAGGACCATTATTTGCCATGATGACTCACAAACAGACTCACATGGTGAAAACAGTACCAACGTTGCTGTCCCTGCTGGTAATGAAGCATTTGAAATGTGTCTGTGGTTCATTTAGAAATAAATAATCAGGTTTGACATGTTTTCCTCTCGTACTAATAATGCTGGGACTTTTGAGCTCTACACTAAAATACAGCAATTGCAATTACTAATACTTTATTTTCATGTATTTTACATGGTTTCTCAGCTGGTGAGAAGGCTGACTTTTTGTTTTGGACATCAGTCATTTAGCACATTATCATGTATGTAGCCACCATGTGCATTTTTAAGACTCATTTTATGGGGAATTGGCTGAAAACACTAAAGGTTTAGCCAGGGACAGGTTTTTCAACCAACTCATGGAGCTAACGTTGGTTAAAAGACAATTAGAAGCATTGAGGGACCCATTGTCTCAAAAGCTATGAGTAATCAGTGTCTTTATAGTCTGTATGTGTGATCTCCCTGCTCTCAACGAAAGGAATGAATTTCAATTTAAAGTCTCAGTGATTGTCTCAGTGCTATTTCAGAGGGATTACGTCTCACCTAAAGGGTAAATTACATGTTTGACATCATTTGTCATAGTAATGGAAGAATTTGTTGACAAATTCGGAATTTCACTACAGCTACTGGTTCGAGCATTGACATTTAAGAGCCCATATTGGTCACACTACAACACTACATGGCTGCATTATTTTTCTGTCTCGCCTTAATTGTAATTGTGCCTCCTCTCCTCATTTTGATATTCAGATGTGCTTGACTGGGAAAGGCTGAACACGGCACCTCTGCCTCGCCTTCAGAGCTAATAAATCCTCTTTTGCTCACCCCGACTCGGTCTCAACCATCTGCCGTCCCTACCCTCCCTCTCTCCCTCTCTCTCTCTCTCCCTCCATTTATATTGCATTACATTATTTTGTCCTTGGCTTTAAGATATACTTCTTTTCTTGCCAGTACTAAAAAAAGAAAAAGAAGGCTCATGTTGCCGACTCAAACCAACATAAAAAAAGCACATTATGGTATATAAAGAGCAGTTATGTGAAAAGTACATGTACATGTACATGTTATAAAAGTTATTTTATTATTTCTTCACACCTATTCAAATGGTTACTGGTAAAAATGTAGTGCCGTCTAAATCTGTCTGTGTGGCTGAGCTTTTGTCTGTTGCTCAGTCTGCTTGACCTTCTCTCATCCTTTCTCCCTCGTTTTCCTCTTTTGTTTATGCATCCTGGCTGGTCTCCCACATTTTGGCTGAACAAACAGCCGAGCCCAAAAACACACCATTCTCTGCATATACATCTCTCCCAGTGGTTCTCTTTTCATCCCTCATTCCCTGCATATCCCCCTCCTCACCCCGATGGACTTAATCTTTATACTGTGTTACAGTGCCGTGAGCCGTCCCTGTGATTGTGCTGCATTATTTCCACTGTTTCCCGTCAGCATCAGTATAATCATTACTTTGACACCCCGTTGTGTCTTTTGCTATACTCTGAACAGTCTTCACCTATTTCAAAACACTTTGCCATTCCATTCATATCACCTTCTTCCCTTTACCTCCCCTGTCCTCTCTCTCTGTGTCCGTCTTGCTGTGCAGTGTTGTCATGCATGGTTGACTAGAACATAGAGGCAGGTCTACTGCTCCACCACTGCTGCCCAAATCAGAATCCTGATAAGCGTGTATGTTATAGCATATGCAAAAACAAGTGTGACGTGTGAATGTACGTGCCCTTTTTGTGTGCCACTGCTAAAGTGTATTTGCACATTAATGTGTGGGCAACAAAAGGCATGTGTGCGTCTTTAAAGTGTGAAAGTCAGATAGCTGTCTGAGTCTTCGCGCCCATGGGGATTGTGGCTATTATTGCTCAGTCTTCATTATGCCCTGTCCTGCTGTGCATGTATCTGTATATGTGTGTGTGAGAGAGAGAGAGAGAGAGAGTGATATCCTCCGCCTCACCCTCCTCCGCCACACCCCACCCTCCTTCCTCTCACACCCCTCCCTCCGCTCCCACAGCCCGAGTCGCCCCTCCTGGAATATCATTACTACCTACACCTGGCTCCTTTCTCATCGTCCTTTATCAGAGCTATCACACCAGCCCTTTCTTCTGCCCTCCATCAAACATGCCCTGTCAGATAGCTAAAGTCACACAGCCCCAACACACACACACACACAGCTGAGCACAAGCACACACACATCCACACAGGCATGTTCTCAGCTGTGACAAGAGAGAAAAGAGAGAAAAGAGACGGACGAGACGTCGTTTCTTTTGTGAATTCTCAATTTGCACGCAAGACTATCAGTCATACCAAACATATTGCAGTCATACTTCTTAATTGCATTGAGCAGGACAGAAAAATAAACATGCCCAGACTGCAAATTATTTACACTTATAGACTAAGTATTGGTGAAAAGGGATGATTCAATTTAAGCAACAAAACATGTGACTCTTTGCACATTTCAGTCCAGGCAGGTTGAGATTTAGAGCCAGACTGACCCCTAGTGGCAAGACTGACAACAGCAACAACAACAACAACAACAGAATGTAGGGGGGTTTCTGTCAGGCTAAAACCATCTCTATACAGCTCCCATTGCCAGAGTGGGCAACTGAAAAGGCAGGGACATCTTCTTTGCCAAAAAAGCCTAATCTGACAAGAAATGCAGGCAGAAGTTTTAAGATGAGCTGAAATAGTATCTATTATTTTTAAATCAGCCTTGATGTTGATCTCTAAAGCAGAGAGGGAAGTGATAAGCGGACAATGTACAGAGCTGGATTGGGGATGATAAGGCACTTCTATCTGCAGGGAGCAGGGTCTTTTCTGTCTTCATTACGTCTGACTGAGCAAAATCTGTCTGACTGTCCTTTTGAACTCCATTAGTCTCTGGTTCTACCTGTCCATCTACCTTTTCTGTCAGGGAACTCAGTCTCACGCCGCTGCTCTGTCTGTCGGCTCATCACGTTTCCCTGGATCTTGGGCTCCATGCGGGCAGCCAAGCAGAACTCACAGCCTCTAAGACCCCTGTGCTGCGGCTCAGCAGAGGAGCTATGCACAGCACAGAGGTGCAGGGCACGTCTGCATGAGGAAATCGAACACTCACACTAGAAATCTGATCACACACACAGTTTCTGATCAGTAATTCTATCTAAGGTGAATGTCGAGCAGGTCAAAAACGTGGAAATTGCTTCCAGGTTTCACATACCTCACATGTGCGGATGATGGCGGTCAAACATCTGGTGCATCTGATGACGCAATGCAAATGTGTGTAAATGTACAGTGTTTATACTAAGCTTAGTTACACGAGAAATGTATCTGTATCTGCACATACAAACACAAACACATGCACATGCACATGAACAGGTGTATAACCAGATAAGGGGAACAGATGGATAGACAAGCAGTCTGGCACGGTGAAGTCTGCCAGAAAAACTGAATCACAATCAACTGAACAACAAAGTGGTGGCAAAGCTCCTAGGTCACTCTGAAGTGATGTTATTTAATCCTGAAGTCTGCTTCTATTGTGGAGGGAGAACTTAGACCCAAGACAAATAACGGGACCATAACATCTGAAAAGGCAGGTCTCAGTCCTCATGCAAGCAAACTATGGTGCATCAAACATACTGTGTGGCTTACTGGGAGTGCTCCAAACCAGCAACAGCAAACGGCACGAGGTGTATGCTCAATGAGGAGACAGGTGTCGACACCTGGAAGCATTTTGTCATGGTTGGAAAGCCTGTTAATCAAACATTAACTGAGGGCAAGAATTCTAGTCACACTGCGTTTTCTTCACTGATATGAAAAACCTGTCGGGTAAATTATGCAGAAGAGCATAAACACCATGCTCCACTAAATGTACAGATTGGTTTTGAACCTGTCTATTGCTCTAGCCTGGTAGGACGACTCAGTACCCAACTTGCACAAAGACAAAGCTACGTGTGACTTCCTGAGTCCAAGCTTTCTTGCAAAGTGGAAGTGTGAACCTTAACATGCCAGTTGATAAACTGCAATTACATGGACTTTTCCACTCTGACTCGTAAAAAAAAAGAGAACAGTACATGACAATGTAATTACAGAACAAGTTGTAATGGAATGATTGAGCAGAAATGGTGTAATGTCATCTCTTTAAATCTGCAGATGTCTTCCTCTGAGGAAATGAATAATGATATGTGACAGCGAGAGAACTCAGAGAGAGTTTTCATTTTGAGATGAATGATGATAAAGAGACTTGCTGGATAGCTTTGTACAATATAAGACAATGACAGTGAAAGATCCACCGTCACTCTGTTTGCAGCTGATGTGACAGAATGAGCATGCAGACATGCGGATATGCTAAAATGAAGGAAGGTGGCAGAAGCATCGATATTCAGATTGATGTGTTGCGGGACTTGTTGGACGGGTCGATTGCTTTACAAGCAGGTTGATATATATATATATATATCAATATATATATATATATATGGCAGTAAATATTATTCCATAAAATTGATAGAATACACTTTTAACTTCTTTTTGCTGATGTTAAAGTGAAAGTACCAATTCAAGGCATTGTAGGGCTGGTTTTATGCACTGCAGCCTTTAAGTGCAAATTGACTCCTTGGTTAAATTGTGCAATTGGCCTTTTGAAATGGATGCTCCCTTATAATGAAGTTAAATGCAGCACTTTAGCAGGTTAAGTGCACTTAGAGTATTTAGGGTTGCTATCATCCCCTTTTTGGTTGGAGGATTTTCAATTTTCAAATACAACAATAGTCTGTCCCACTTGATTTGTCTAACTCAGACTGCTGAAGTCAGAACAAGAACTTTGGATTCTGTCCCGGCTCTTAATAGAGTAGTTATGCTAGGAAGAGATTGCTTCATAACCAGTAAAGAGAGGAAGATAGTGTTCTCTTCGTCCTCTACTTGCTCCCCCTTGGTAACATCATGTGCCTCCATGGTCTCCATTTCCACTGCTATGCTAACGACACCCAGCTCTACATCTCCACCTCATCAATCACCCCCATCACCCACTCCGCCGTCACCAAATGCCTCACAGACATAAAGTCCTGGATGGAAGCCAACTTTCTCAAACTCAACAGTGACAAACCTAAAATCCGCATCATCGGCCCCAAATCCCACCAAAATATCCCACCACAACTTCTCCCTCTGCATCGATGGCACCACTGTTCCTGCTTCCACACATATCCATATCCTTGGTATGATTTTAGAGCAAACCCTCTCCTTTGAACGCTGCGTCAATCACGTCACAAAAAACGCCTTCTTTCATCTCAAAAACGTCGGCCGTCTACGCCCCTCCCTCTCCTCCACAGCCGCTGAAACACTCATCCCCGCCTTCATCACCTCTCAACTGGACTACCGCAACAGCATCCTGTACTTTACATTCACCAAAATCATCGACAAACTACAATACATCCAGACCTCAGCTGCCCGTCTGCTCTCCCACTCCCGCACCAGAGATCACATCACCCCAGTCCTTCAAAACCTCCACTGGCTCCCAATACAGCAAAGAACACAAAGCCACAAACACAAAGCCCTTCACAACCCACTTTATAACTTTCGGACCTCCTGCAAAGACACACTCCCACCCGCAACCTCCTTACCCCCCCTACTTGGTCCAAGCACCGAACCTGGGGGGACAGGGCCTTCTTTGACTAATAAAATGTATTATTATTATTATCATTATTACTGTCAACCACTTTGGTGTTGTGTTAAATCCTGCTTCACAGATCAGAGTTGGTCGATACAATTCTGTACCCTGGCTTGTTATAGGACAATGAGAAAGTTCTTGTGCCTCAAAGAAACTTCACCAAATAGTTTGGACTGGAATTAAAAACTTTTGAGACACTGTCCAAAAGCTCCTCTTGCTCTCTTTTATCTCTCACATCCATATCGACCTACAAAACTCAATAGGCCAAGATGTTTTGCCTCATCATTAACTGAATGACATATAAAGATTTTCATTTTCCATCAAAGACGAGGCATTTAAATTATACCAATATTGATGCATTCTCCCACAGCGCAGACAGAATCTGCAATCGACACCTCTCACTAAGACTTGCCATCTCAATTTTACTCCTATTTTCCCAGTCAAAAACGGACGTGTTTATGTGAGAGTCACCGCTGAGTAGATTTCTCTTCTACTGTACAGTAAACAGTGTCGGGGAAAAGCCCAATTTCCTGCCCATAACTTTGTTAAAGCTGTGACATAAAACCAGAATTCACCAGTGTTAGAGATGTTAGTGAGTGAGTCTTCCCATTCACCATTCTCCTTATTTAACCAAATAGCCTGATTGCCTGTATTAAGCCTGAGGGAAGATTGCAGTTTGATCTCTGCCACTGATAGAGGACTGTGGATTTGATGAACCCAGCAAGTCTCATCAAGGAGGACATGTGACCATATATATTATTCTTGTTCTGTGGCCTTGTCTCACATTTACATGTGAACCAAATCAGATACTTTGGAGATTAGATCTTTACATTTTTTGGAATCAATTCTGATATAATATGATCATAGTAAGGTTTCAATATAGCTACACTGTGTTTTGAAAGCATTAGCTGAAGCTTGTACAAAAAGATGCAGGCATGAAGATGTAAATGCTTGTGTTTTAAACATAACCACCATCTAATCACAGTCGCTATCTCAGCCATACATTTACTCACGTGGTGAAGGCAGGATTGTACTTGGCTCCCAGGTAGTACGAGTACAGGTTGAACATGCCAATCATGAAGGCCACAAACACCATGATGAAGATGACCATGAACTTGAAGATGTCTTTGACCGTGCGCCCCAGTGAAATCTGCAATGGGCCGAAGCTCTCGTTTGCTGGCAGGATGTAGGCGATGCGCGAGAAGCTCAGCACCACAGCGACGGCGTACAGGCCTTCTGAGATGATCTGGGGGTCTGATGGGCGCCACTTGTTCCTGGCTGGAGGATAAGAAAGACAAGGACGAGCGGCTGAGTAAGGTGTTAATGTATAATGTGATTGAGCTAATGCAGAGTCAAACCAGAGATCGTTCAGTAATTGTCTGGTTTTGGGGGGGAACCGGTTTCCCAATTTGAACAATAAAATAGGTCCCCATTTCAGGTTTGACCACATTTAAAATGTTTACACTGAATACAACCTGATGCATTAGGTATACAAGTATAGCTTCAAAACTAATGTTGAAATTACATTTCTAATAATCATCCACAGCTGCATTTATGGACTTAGAATTTGAAACATTTTCATTGTGTGGTTTACAATCACAGTATTTTTTACTATGCATTACATCCTATTGTGAAAAGCCTGCATTCCTCTGGCTTGATAAATATTATCAGCTGCACATAATTGGTTTGGAAGAGATGTAAAGAGTATAATCTTGGCGAAGGTACAGTAAGAAGATGGATTCGGTGATGATGGATGGGGATCAGGGAGGAGGGAGGGCAACGAGTATGAGGCGGGTGGAGAGCAAACAGAAAGGATAGTGTGTCCAAGGAGAAGTAAGCACAGAGAGAGAGGACAACAGGGACACAATGCAAAGAGATGAGTTAAGTGAAGACCACAAACAGAAAAAAGTAAAAGAAAGAAAAATTCCATCTCGGACAAGGAATTAAATATATCCCACACAATGTGTGCACTTTTCAGTGCAGATATGGAGACGTATGGAGAACGGCTCACGATAATAACTGACACTCCAGTCATTTACATTTTCATCTATGGACTGATATGTCATGACAGAGTCAGACCACCAGATGACAGCACTGATGAAGGTTCCCTTAGCAGACCACTAAGACGTGTGCTGTCCAGCAGCCTGCAGCCTAAGTTTTATTATGTTGTAGAGGAGTTTTGGTTCAGGTAATGAACTAAAAGTTTTCCTGATTCGTTTTATACTCTGAAATCTATAAAGTTGATATTTAGACCCAAGCGCAGGCAGGTGTATATTTCAAACAAAAAAATATAGATAATAATGATCTGGGGAGGTTTTAAATCGAAATTCCCCACTGTTTACGGTGTTTGCTCATGTGCGAAGTTTCTGTCAGCCTGTTTATAGACCTCTGCACTTACTTGTTATTATGGAAACATCAAATTCACTAATTGAATGCGGTGTGCTACACTCAAGCCAAGAATCAAACTGAAGAATATGGGCACAAATATGTGTGAACATGTTGGGGTAAATATGCAACAATGACATTTTTTATTAAATGAGAAATACACCCTCATCTTCTAGTGTCCCAGCTCATGTTTTTAGTTATTCATGACATTTTTACACAAATACTTATCTGATTTGCTTATCACTGACTGATTGCAACAATGATTCAAGCCCCTCATGAAAGCTTTTACATTTTATCTTATTGAGCCAATAACTGGCCTGTCTTTGGAATTTGTTTTGGTAGATAAGAAGTGAGGCAGTTTGAAACACAATATATATATATATTTTCAGATTAAACATAAATTGAGATATTTAGCTATCATGAATAGTGGTTATCACAATGGCAGAGAAAACAAAGAAAAGAGCGGCAAATAACCCACACAGACTCAGTCCAAGCAATCTCTGTTAAACACCAGAGAAATCAGTAAACTTCTAGACATCTTCAAAGCCTTTCATCGGATTTTTGGAGTAACTGCTTACCGAAAGTGAAGTAGGCGACTTCTTCAGGCAGCGAGGCGGTGCTAATGTCTTCGTCTGGTACGTGCATGTCCACATACTGCTGGGCTTTGGTCGCCTTGAGGAACGCCATGAAGCGCGCCGTGAAGGAAGCCACAAAGATAGACAACATGCCAAAGTCCAGAACATTCCACAGGTGCATGATGTACTCTCTGGGCCCGTCGCTCCAGATCTCCTTACATTCTGACCAAATCATACCTGAGGAAGGAGGACATACAAAGAAATGCACACTGCAAAAGGTCAGCTCTTAAAAACAAGAAATAAGGAAATAAAAGGGGGAATATAGAGGGAAATATTTCTTAAAATGAAAAACATTACCTGCCAATTTTGTAAAACACTTTAACAAACAAAAAATATCTAGTCTCAAAGAACCCACAGGTTTACCAGTACAGCTACACTAAAAACAAATACATTTGTCTAGATACAAAAAAAAGGGTTGAAAAATGTGCTGGATTTAGCAAATGCTAGTGACATCCTCTTAAAATAAGGCTATACGTTTAGCAACTATATCTTAAAACCAGCACAGCTAGACCACAAACAAGTACAAATGTCTAAATACAAATGAAAGATCACAGATTCTTTTTTCAATATGTAGCAAAAGGTGCTTAAAAGCAAACACTCGTGCCATCAACTCAAACCATGACCTCTGAATTCAGAATGTTCTGTTCCCCACAAGAAAGGCTATCCACTCTGCTACGGACTCTCTGTTCAATGTTTTGAGGATCACGGGCTGACAAGCCTGCACACTGAAGCGGTCGTTCCACAGTCTGAATTTTAAGGGACAAAGGCAACACTTGCCTGCGACGGTCCCAATCACTGAGACGCAAGCATTTCCAACAATAGTTTTCAACTGCAGCAACTAACAACCTAAGATACACGAGTGGAATTGACAAGGTTGCCCTTTCAATTGATCCTCGTTAAATGGTTTAACGTGTATTTATTCCAATTGCAGAGCCACGGATGAGTCATGTTTGATGATTGGACTTGTCGTGGATAGACATTCTGACTTATTTCAAGAAATCTTTTCAACATGCTAACTTGATTTTTTATGTTTGTCCCTATAACCTGCTTAGCTGTACTGGTTTTAAGATATAATTCCAAAACATAAAAGCCTGAATTCAAGATGATGGTTCTAGCATTTGCTAAATGAAATGAAAAGTGTACTGTCTTTGTTTTGTACAGTATTTTGTCTATAGGAATACATGATTGCTTTTCTGTGGGTTAAGACACAATAAAACAGGGAATTCAATTTGGTCATAAAGAGATGAAACGGCTAAGATGTTTATGATAAGAGATTCTGACTTCGACAAAGACCTTTTGTACGTGTCAAGGTTGATCAAACAGCTTTATAATTATTATTTATTATATAGTTTTAAGCATTAAGTTACTCAGAACCATTAATTCAATCTCAGTAATGAGATAATAAAGGGCAAAAAATCGAGAAACAAGTGAAATGCTGTAACATAAAAATATGCCCCAAATCTTTAAAAACAAGCATAATTTGCCTTGATTTAAGACATTTCATCTTACTAAGATTTCAGTTTTCGCTGTGCATGGATACATCGTGGAAAGATACAAATAAAAAAGGAGGCTCACACAGACACTCATACAAATGTAACGCTCAAAAAGAAGCATGCACGACAAAGATGTTGACAACAAAGCTTATAATTCATACTCAACCATTCAGACACCCCCACTTATAGCTCAGGTGCGCACACACACACACACACACACACACACACACACACACACAAACACAAACACACATACACACGTACACACACACACACACACTGCCATTCTCTATTTGGAGCTAAAACAAGGAGAAAATTGCTTACTGAAAAAGCGCCCAGATCAGTATCATCTCTTTAACAATTACCGGGCCTTCAAAGCATGCTGCTGGAATTAGAATTACCCTGCTCTACCTGAGCCACCACTCACAGCACACACACAAACACACATATGCACACAATGAAACACACATGTGCACACAATGAAACACACATATGCACGCACGCACACACACACACACACACACACACACCTGCTGCCAAAAATGACCACGGATGGCCAAAGAATGGTGCCACGACACGTAAACAAACAAAAACAGGAGCATATGTGCACCGACAGACCACTCACATAATGTTATTAAATGTGTGTGTTTGTAGATGAAAGGAAGCACATCAGCAGATGGGAAGCAGCTGAGGCCTGCCTGACAGATACTGCCATGGGCTATTTATCTGTTGAATATGTCTTTGTCTCACAGCCGTCTATCTGTGTCTTCATGCCTGTCTTTTCGTATGCCGTACACTCCACCCCTCCCTTAACTTTCATCCTTTTCCGCCATTTTTCTTTTTCTTTCTCTCCATCACTCCCTCTAATATTTCCTCAGCACCACCTCTCAGGTCAACCTCCAAATTTCCCTCCAGCTCATCGTTAGGACTCAGCATAGCCACTGCTTCAACAAGTCTGGCCTGTGCCGCATCCAACCAGGAAACTTCTATTTGATCTTGGGAAGATAAAAGAGAATGGATTGTTGTATTGCCATTGGCTTTCATCCACTTGGTTGGTACGGTCTTGCATTAATCTTGAATTCTGCCTCATATCAGAGTTGGGCATATAGGCTCACAGAGTCTTTCCACTGATTCATGGGGAAGGAGTTGTGTTGTAGACTTCACTGTGTTGTAGCTTCACTACATTGGATTACTTTGGATTAGCATCAAAAACTTTGGAAGTCTGAGTAGAAACATTACCTTAAACTCGTCTTGCTTGCATGTTGATTAATTAAATCCATATTAACAAAAACTAAATATTCTAAGGAAATCCACAAGGAAACCGTTTGACTGTTATTCATGCTATATTAAGGTTATTTCTTATCTTGATGGAAAATCTGCATAGACAGTGGCTTTCTTTTTAATTGGCTGCAACTGTGCAGAATTTCAAACACTGCCACGGTGCGTGTGCACCATGTGTGTGAGAAAGAAGACTCACCCAACACCCACTTCATGATCAGCATCTCTGTCCAGGAGAACTGGGTGGTCTTGACCCTGAACACCTGTCGCGGGTGGTCTGTGATGGTCTCATTGGGCAGGTTCTTGACACCCTCAAAGCGGTCAGAGGCGTTGACAACAAGCAGACCCAAGAAGATGGTGAAGGAGACAGCGTGAGCCACGAACTTCATGAAGGGGCTTCGCAGGATCTGACCAAGCTGGAAGTGAGAAGATTTAGGGTATAAGAAGAAATATGTTCCATTGTGCATCTGTGGTTTCCAAATACTAATAAGGACCACACCTATTTAGAGATTTGTGCACATTTGGGGGCAGCGCAACAGGCTGTAAACACAGTACTGGCATATTATCAACCAAGTTGATTTGGTGAACGTATTGGTGAAAAGATTCCTATGTAAAAGATTCAAGGACATGGAGCAACATTTGCATTCCAAATGTGTTTCTGAACTATGTACAGTATTCATTCTGCTTCTGACTCCCTTTTGGTCTCAACCAACTCCTAAAAAAAAAGATCCACCCTGGCAACCAGATAATTGCTCACTTTGTGTCTGTCTTTTGGACACACATTGTTTTTATCACATTGTATGAATAATTGAGCTCTAACATATGTGTTGAATGCATTTCCTTTCTCATAAATCATTTGCAAAGCTGATTAAAAACACCACATTTTGAATCCTGCATCGTAAACATCCATGTTTTCCTGGCTAGTAGTCTTCTTCTTTCCCGCCATCGCTTGCTCATTGCTGTGTTTCCTGGGCATTAACACCACCTGTAGATCAGTGGAATAATGTGAAACCGGTGGCAGGAATGTGTGGGGAGCCACTTATAAAAAAGGACAAAAAAGTCTGCATAGCACTACAAGGGGTCAAGAACTACACTACAAGGTGTCACTGCAAAGTACAATGACAACACACATTAACGTTTTTACTTGTCATATTAGTATACAATGTTGTTCATTTGTGTTTGCCAATACAACAACTTGCAAAAATAGTTTTCGTGTCAGGGAATCACCTGTTTGACTGGTATTTTCTTTGAACAGTTAAACAAATTGCAGCCAAACAAAACATCATTTTTTACGAACTGAGTTAATCAGTGTTCCTCAGATTTTGTCCCTCAGAGATCAGAATCTGAACAGCATCACTAAACAACCATTTTAGCAGGCAAACGGCAGCTGTTGTAATTCATGACTGTGGAATAGAATGACAGAGTAACTAGACGCCAAACAAGCAGCAGAGACGATGAAAATGCACCATATGGCAAGAACGTAATGCAAGGTGGTGCTGCACAAGGAACATTAAACATGCCACCACAGAAATATGCCAAGACACACAAACTCACAACACACACACTTGAGATGGCAACATTTGCCACTGCTGTGTTCAATATTAACTACCCACAGGCTATCTCTGCTCTCTGCATGCGCAGTGACATATCAAATTCAATATCAAACTGTTCCCATGGCACACACACAACTAAACCATGTGGGGAGAGGTTGTCTGGTGAAACGTAACCCTGCCAAAGCTCCTCTAAACCTCCTCCTGCCACTGGGACGGCTCTGCCTCTGTGCTGATAAGGCTGATCCATTTCACCCCTCAGCTTAAATGAGATGGTCATCCTCGATCAGGCCTACTGCTGGGTGAGGCCTACAAACCCCACGGGTTTCTTTTCTTATCAGTGCGATGATGACAAGCGCTGATCTTCTCTGCTCCAAAGAAATGGTGGCCACTATAGCAGCAGGCGCACGCAGACTAAAAGAAAGAGGTTTTGCTAGAATGGAGCTGCTGTGTCTTTTATTGTTCCCTAACATCTTTTCACCTGGGAGAAGCAAGCCTGACGTGTGCAGACAGGCACCCACTCTGAATAAATATTATCTAAATATGAGCAAGGACCTTCTGTTATACTGTACATATATTGGATGTGCACTTTATGATTAAGGGGGACATTCTCATACATGCACGTGATAGAGTACGTGTTCTCATTTGGCGTTTTTCAGACATGCCAACCACCAACACTTCTGGGGATTGGGAGCGGAACTGGCCAGTGGGGAGCTCCCCAGAGACCTACATACCTTCAAGGGCTTTTTTTCTATTTGTAACGTAAGGCGCCCGCTCGCTCACATCTCCAGCTGGGCGATCAGCAGGAGGCAAGTTTGTAACAAGCTGTCTTGGCTTTATTTGTAATATATTAATAAATAAACAACTCCGTTAAGCGCCACAATCATATAAACCAAAGCAAAGCGTTATATTGTTGCAGCTGGAAAAGATGGAGCAGATGTTTAATCAATGGTAATGTGTTAGATTGTATAAGTAATACCATAGATATCATGACTTGTGAGTAAACCCACACACCCACGCTGTTCTCATGTAGTGTTTGTAGCTACACCTACAAAAATAAACGAGCTGTAATTATCATAAGAACCTTTCGTATGACGATACGTTGACCTGTTAGGGCGGGGAAACTTTCCAATCATCATTTTTGCCGCATAGAGTTTGATTAAATCACATATTTCCTATATCTACTCAGCCAGAGTAATTAATAACACCTGTGTGGGTGTGCAGGGCATTTAATCTGCAAAGTACTAGTATACATGTATCTCAAACTTGCACTACTAAATATATAGTAACTTACCACCATTTACCTTACCAATAATCCAAGTTGACTCTTCAAGGGAGGCAGTATAAATGTATAAACTGACAAACGCATGACGCTTGTTCTATGAGGAGGGAAGCCTGAGAGCCACGTAGGCAATTTTTCATCATCTTTCAATACCTGTCCCATCACGCTCCGCATGTTTCCCCCATTTTCCACCCTTTTCAATCAACGAGATACATTCAATATCTAAATACACGTCGGTTTTCCATCACCTCCAAAGCACATCTCATACGTTTCTCTTAAAAAGAGATTTCTAAAGCAATTACATCTGTGTTTTCTCTGTCGACCTTCGATGATTTACTACTCATCTTCTTCATCTCTCCCCACTGAAATTGAATATGGTTTGGGGAAATGGTGTCGTGGTGCCGTAAAAACAGAGAACATTATGAGCTGTAAGACATCAGCAATTGCTGAGATGAGCAGAGCAAAATGACATGATTAGTGGAGGGCACACGAAACATAATCAACCAAAACACATCAAAGCTTTCTCTTTGCAACCTGCGACTGTCTTCATCTATGTCATTATCACAATCATTTAATATATACTTGTGTCTCTGTTTAGCTGCTGTCACATTGTTAATAAGCATGTACAAACATTAATTTTTTTCCGTTATTCATTTAATTTAATTGTTTTTTTATTACCCCACCGTCTGTAATTCTGCTTTCTCAACATCTCAGATATCTATTTTCAACATTTAGCTGGAATTTTAAATTAGGTATTTAATACGACTACTACTAATAATAATTAACAACAACAACAACAACAATAATACAAAGTTACAAGGTGAAAGCACTATAGATTAATTTGCTATTCATACATGCATCTATCTTCTTCCTGCTCTCTCTGCTGCGTCACAAAGTAGCAGACTGTGACACACGCGCACGGTTGCTTGGTTGATTTATAATCAAATGTACTCTCATGCACACACAATCACATAGACAGGGGTCTTTGTGACACAGTGATCAGGAGCAGCTTGTGTCTCATGATTGAATCCATGTCTCGGCCGTGGAGTCGCTCTCGGCATTACTGGTCTCAATCCTTCCGCACACTTGACATCAGCTGCTAGTTAGTCTACAAAATGACTAATTCATCAATCTCACTTAACAAGAACTATTCAAAGGTCCTCAACACTGTTTCTGAATCTACCTTAGCGCGCACACAAACACTCGACACACAACCACTTCATGAGGTAAAGGATTATCCAGGTTAATGAGCAGATTTGCATAACCACTCATGCAGTGCCTGTGTGTGTGTGTGTCACTTCACAGATTATAATTTACTTGATGGAGTATTAACAAAATGTAATAAAGTGCCTCAGGGCCATAAAATCAAATGGTGATTATACAGTGCTTTTTAAATCGGAAATCAGTATGTTTTTCGCCACGCTCGTCATTTTGTAATTGAAGTGAGTCCAAGCTTACTAAAATTGTCCCATGAAAAGAGCAAACTACAAGCCACCTTTAACGTCTACAGGAAAAAAATCTTTGACTCAAAGATACAGTCGATTTTAGATGGAGTAACCCTTTAGCGTGTAGTCGCTGTCATCACAGCAATGCTAATGTTAGCATGTTTATAGGCACTGTAACGGGACTGTAATAGACTGTTAGCATTTAGCATTGTGCAGCTGAGGATGACAGCTTAGAATAATGGAAGTTGAGCCATATCTGTTCAAATAAAGCCTGAGATGAGTATCATCCTGATTTAGTGAACAACTCGGCCTTGTCTAACCCTCAGGCCAAACTTTACTGTTTTTTGCCCAAAGGATCAAAGATTGTCTTGTGTTTAATGAGCCTTTCAACTGTCGAGGTCTGCTTGTGGGCTATAGACTTTCAGTATTGTTGCTACAGCCATGCACTGTAATACAGAGTGTTAGGAAAGTAGGTGCTTGTAAATGGCACACATTTTTAGTGTGTCTGCGTTACTCAAGAGCATACGCGGTCATACCTTGCTGCATGGCATTACCCAGTAGGCAACAGCCAGGAAGGGCAGACCTGCGGCGACCCCCAGCACTGTCCAGCACTTCACCCCGACAGACTGCTGCCTCAGACCGGGCAGGTTCTCGTACCAGATAGTCAGAAGCTGCTGCTGACAGTTAGGATGGGCGACGAACTGAAGAGAGAGACAGAGACAAGACATTGTAATCAACGGGGAATAAAGGGAGAGGAGATGAGGATACAGTGCAAGGAAAGAGAGAGGAAGAGGAGAGCGATTAGCAAACAACCATTTTCAGAGATGCAACACAAATTTGCTTTTCTCAGATTTTTTAACAGATCGCTTTAGGAGCAAACATGCCAGTCCAATGCTCCACTGATACGGCCCAGCGGTCACAAAAAGGATGAATGTAGTTTATTTGCCAGGCTTTAGAAAATTAATAAGGTTGAAAAATATACTTTATTCATGAGGAGGGCTTCTGGTGGTCAAGTAATTCCAAAGTAGCTGAGCGCGTCGGCTGCTTTTCAATTAGGGTCACACATGTGCATTCATTATAACCAAAATATATTACTCACTACATGTTTGTATTCGCGGCTGCCACTTGGCTTCATTTAGAATGAAAATGTCAACAAGCAGGTCGTGAAATCGATTTACTATACACGATGCAAAAAGAAAGCAGGCAGCAACTAAGAGGCACTGAGTGTTTATACTAATTACTGAAGCATGTTTGCTTTATTAGATAAGGCTTGGTCTGGAATAGAGATAAATGAAAGCCTCCACTGGTCTTCTGAGGAAGGAGGAGATGGATGTTTTTGTTCCAGCTGGAGGAAGGATGTGGAGCAATCGATGCTCAGTAGGAGGTTGACTAGTGTAACAATCAAACTCTAGCACTGTTTTTAGTGTAAGATCTGAGCAACAGATTACGTCTGGTCACACCTGCTCTCCCTTGATTGTCGTTAGCCTCTTGTGTTTTCTCCCTCCATCAATCCGTCCCACCTCTTCAACAATCAGCCTCGGCCATCACATTCAGAGAACATTTATCTGAGCTGACGACTGACATCCTCAGCTCCCATCCGCCGATGGAAACGCACACGCGTACGATGCGTGTGCGTGCACGCTCAATCGTTTCTACATTCAGAGGGAAACTACACACACACACACACACACACATGCGCACACACACACACACACACGCACACACACACACACAGACATTAAACTCCCCCTGCACATTAAATCGTAGTTAACATAGTTTCCCACCGGTGTCCGGTGACTAGTCTATCAATCCAATGACCCGTGACATGAGCCCTGCCCGCGTCAAGCACTACACACAGTTGGGCTTCACCTGGTTGCCATGGCAATCTATCCCTCCCTCTCTCCCTGCCTCCGTGTAATTAGCTCCCTGAGTATTGGTCACGCTCTCCTGTACAGGATGAAAAACACAGCTCGAACAGGCGGTGTTCTGCCCAACACACACACATACACACACACACACACACACACACACACACTTGGGATTTACCTGATTATAGAAAACATGCAGCACATGAAGGTCAAACAGGCTGTGTGTGTGTGTGTGTGTGTGTGTGTGTGTGTGTATGTGTCAGAGAGAACGAGTATGGTTGGGAGAAATGGGGAAAAGGCATTTGGTTTGACATTTTGTAAAAACACCTCTGCTCAGAAGGGATTAGCTCTTTGAAATAGAGGCCAGTTTGTTGTTTACATGTGGCCCTCTGAGGCTACAAGTACGGAAATACACAAACTTACTGTATCTACACACACACACACCACATGTAAAACACTGCAGTAAAACACACAGCACACATAATAATTATTTTTTCCATCCACCTACAGTGCAGTATGAGGTCTTTCTGTTTGTCTTCCTTTATAGGAACCGTGAGCTACAGTAGCTGCAATGGATAAAGAACCTCGCTCAAGGACTCTTGGTAGGTTGGATGTGTTCTGCCAACAAGTCCTCATATCAAATCAACAAAATATTTGATATATTTAAAATATATGTTTGTCAATGCATTTCAAAACCTAAGAGAATATTCTGATCAGAATACTTTCCTTGTCGCGACGAGTACTCAGCTTGTGAAAAGTAACCCATTATATCACAGCGACATCATCAGGGTTATCTCGGCTTGCCTGAGCTTGAAGACAGTAGTATAAACACATATAATCTCCTTAGCTGGTAAAACCTCATCACACACACAAATGTCTGCCTAGTTTATAAGATCATGCATGATTGAGCTCCTCCTCCTCTGTCTGATTTCATCAACTTCTACCGCAAGCAGAGCTACTAGAGGTGCAGCGAATGAGGACTGCACAACCCCAACAACTGCTTTTAGCCAGAGCATCACATCTATGGAATTCAGTACCATAATCAATTAGAAAGCCCCATCGTATCATTCATTTAAGTGAAGATTTGTATTTCGGTTTGCTTGTATTTAGATTTTGTTCGCTCATGTTGTTTAACTGTATGCTTTTTACCACAATGTCGTATTTCATTAAATATTGAATTATTTTTATTGGATGCAGGCAAAGGGACTGCTGATGTAAACTAGCCTTTCAGCTAACTCGGGTACATTGTCTCTAAAAAAAAAAGCACACACACACACACACACACACACACACACACACACACACACACACACACACACACACACACACACACACACACACACACACACACACACACACACACAGCCTGTGTTACAATCTAGGAGCAAGGAGTTTGAAAGACCTGGGTATTTATCAGGCTGGGAGTGGCCTAGAAATATTATCAAGCTGCATTATGGGGAAATGTAGGATCTAGTGTTTTGGATTGGTATTTCTGTTTTTAATGTGTGTCTTACAAGCCCAATTCTTTCTTTGGCAGTCTGTGACCGTACCTTCTTGACCTCGTACTTAATGGCCAGGATGACACGACTGAGGCAGGGCCGGTTGTAGGCGCTTGGAGGGCACTGGTCCACGTCGCCATTCAGTATGGCCTCCACTTCCTCTGTGTTCCGACAAAGGTCCAACACACCCACCACAAAGTCCTTACACTGCATGGACAGCTTACGGTATTCATTCTGGCAGGGAGAGAGAAAAGAAGGAATAAAAGACAGAATTAAAGAGAAACTTGATTTTAAACTGACTTCAAACAAGTAAATCATTTCAACAATAGGTTACAGACAACGCAGTATTCTTCAAATGTAGACATCTCTTGACCATCTACTTAAGGCTTGAAACCGCTTCTCCTGCCTTTTGTGATTTGCTTCATGTTCATCAGTTCGGTGTATTTTTGACCTGATGTCAAAATCAGAGCGGTGGATTCGACGAATGAGGGAGTCGACTTGACTTGCTTTATCATAATAGTCAACAAATTTGACAGTTTGAAAAAAACAAAACATCATAGTGTAAAATGATCATTCTCACGGTAATCTCATCACATTTCATACATTATCAGAAACAGCAGTAATATGTGCAACAGAAAGCACTTAAACCCCACATTTTAAATACTCACTTTAAATGCATTGCCATCCTTCTGATTTTATGCAGTTTGAATATGCATATAAAGAATGAATGGTAATGGATGTAATTTAAATAAGATTTACAAATATTGTGAGGGTAACCACTCCATCTGAAAGCCCAAAAAGAAAATAAATTGCCAACATTTTCAAAAATAGCGTTTGATTATCCTGAAGAAGGCTGTTTGCACAGTCACCTAACTGGCATTTACACTCACTAGGACAGGTGTTGAAGGCCATCAACACGAGGCTCTACAAAGCCCTAACCCGTCCACATTATCAAGAGCACAAGGAAACAACAAGCCCAAATCAAATGACCAAAAGTTAAAAACTTTCTATGCTGAAAACAAATGTGTGGGTTTCCATTCTCTTACCTTTATTTGTGATACGAGGATCCTGAGAAAGAGGATGTCGTATGTTGTACAGATTGTAAAGCCCTCTGAGGAAAATTTGTGATTTGTGATTTTGGGCTGAACAAAATAAATTGAACTGAAATTGAATTGAACTGAATGCTTGCATACCAGCACTTGGGTGTGTGTTGTCTTTCAGTTTTTTTATCAGTTAAATAGAAACATTACTATTTTTGACTCTTTAAACCTTTTTGTTGACATTTTTGGTGGAGTGGAGCCAATACTGAAGGCCTATTCCACAAGTTATTAAGCAGCTCAAACGTTCAAAGCCCCCCTTGTGCACACAAGATAACAAACTTGATGGCACCAGATACAAAATATGATCTTTCGTGACTCTGTATACTTTCTCATCCAAGTGTTGGGAATTGCTCCAAGCGCCGATTTACTCTGCCCACTTTATTACAATTCACCATTCTTGTGTCAGGCCTTTCAACCCTCTCTCCTTCTAATCCTTCATTAATTGTTCCAGCTTCAACTCTTTGCTCCTCTGTCTTCGCCCGCACAGTTCACTTCTCACCCTTCTTTCTTACACAGCCTCCCATCGCCCTCCTGGCGTGTTCTGTTCCTCAGCATTTGGCCGAGCAGATAAGCAGTCAGCAGACTGGAGCTTCTAAAGTCCTCAAGGACTGAATCTCATTATGCCTTCACTGCCGTGTTTGTTCTGTGTTCAGTAATACCACTAAAGTGTATTCATAATGCCTCATTTTAAACAAACTTTCACCCAGGTCCTCCGCAGTCAGTCATCAAATCAGCAATCAATTAAACAAGGTGAGAAATTACCAGTTTTGGGGAGGTATGATAAAGTATGTATGCAAAGTAAGGGCAACACTTTCTATGATGCCAGTGTTTTCCCCTATCCGCCTATCCTGAAAGAAAGAAACTAAGTATTTGACCTACCTAGTTTATGAGCACTCGTTTCATTTCAGCTCAGTGTGAGAGTCTTTACAGGGTTTTGTACACACAAACACATAGACTTCCATTGGCACTCTTGGCCGCTCAGAGTCAAACCACGCCGCGTTGATTTCCGTTCCAATTACCAGTTTTAGAGCACTGAGTCGTGCCCGAGAGGGACCACCTCCAGAGTCGGGCCAAAGCGCAACCGACTCGCCTATAAGTGAGTTGAAGTGGTGTCTTGCAGACCACGGCCAGCCCGTGCGTCCAGCCCCACTTCATAATAAAAGCTCTGAAAAAACGAAATAACAGGGGACTTTTATTGGGCCTTCGGCAGCCTATCCGCCCCCCAAAAGCAGTCGACGCCCATGTCTATAATGCTTTATAAACATACTTATGCGTTATAATCACCTTATAGCTCAATATATTATGTTTATGTTATAAGCCTTTATAAATATCCATAATGCTTTATGACAATAATCATAGCACATTATGAAGCAATTTATGACACATCTTCATAATAATACATTCTAATCTTTTTATAATGCATTATAATTACTGTTATAAAGCATGATAGTTCTATAATAAGTTATTGTAAGTGGTCATGGATATTTAAGAGTGATTATAACTAATATTATACAGCGCCAGAAGAAGATTACAACGATTTATATGTACGTTTAGAATTATTTTTGATGGGCTACAAAAAAAAAAAAAGTACCAAAATATGTACTGCATTTGGTGCACCTACTGACCTTGGACATAATTTGCATTCCTCCAGTGTTTCACCTTTTTATTGAGGGAGTTTCATATGACTTGGACAGTATCTGTCTTGAATATAAAATGGTGTAATCAGTTTAGTGAAGTCACAGTGTGTTCGGAATCTTAAAAACCAAACAGCTGCAATACATGTCATGCATTTTAAAATCTGGCCCTTTAGGCTTGGATTTATCATTGAAAACCTGCATGTTAGATAAGGTTGGTCAAAAGGCTCATCCCTATCTGCAAAATGAAAAGGTAAATTCTGGACATCAAGCATCTATTGGCCCTTTGGGGGACTTGGAGGAGAAGGAGGCATTTGGTGTGTGTCACCTTTAGGCTGCTAAGTGAAAACAAATCAATAACAATCACATGACTGTTTACATTCGGGGAAAGGAGAGATTCAGGGTAGTGCATGTATAACAATGTTTTCTTAATCATAGGACATCATAAGACACACATCAAGAACAGACACGCACATACAACACACACATGCGGCATATGTGAAAATCCAATCACAATTCAGGGTATGTGCTTTGTGCCTTGGGGGACTGAGATAAAGGAAGGGGGATGATTGTGAGATTGAAAATGGAGACTGAGCAGTGTGAAGCAGAGTGAGAATGGTTACAGATGAGGGAACTGGGAGGGACATGAGCCAAGCCTCAAACATGGAGAGAGAGAGAGAGAGAGAGAGACGGAGGGATGAGAAGAAGAGAGAGATAGAAATAGTTTGTATTACTGCACTTCAGTGGACATTCACCACCAGTATAGCTGTCTTTCACCTTCTCTGTGGCCGTGTGACTTCATTTAAACTAAATTAGACTAAAATGTCAATGACGCAAGAACAGAGTGAAATGTGATTTACAAAATTAAATAACACCCTTCTCCGCCTCACTCTGTCTCTCCCAAGGGTATGTAAGTGTGTGTGTGTGTGTGTGTGTGTGTGTGTGTGTGTGTCCAGAGGCTTTTATGAGAAATTGATAGGCTGTCAAGGAAAGTAAGATGCTTTAAGATAAATGTTAGGCTGTTAGGGAGGTCCTAATATGCCTTAAGCAGTCCCCACTCTCCACATACGCCTCCAACACGAAACACCATCACTACTCTCATCTCTGCACTTTGACTTTTGCAAGTGTGGGTGAGAAAGTGGTGTTAGTGTTGGCTTGCACTTGACTGTGTGTACATACATTTCTTTCTCTCCAAGTGGATACAAAAGCTCTGTCCTATACCGCATTCTGATGCTATACATACACATTTAGCATGTTAACATTGCAAAACTAAGCAAAGAATCTTTACTGTGTTAGCATGTTAGTATGCTTTATTGCACTAATCTCAAAATACAGTGGAGCCAGAGGTTGTTCATTAATTGAAGGGGCAGTGAAATCTGTACCAAATTTAATGACAATTTAATGGACTGATGCCATTCTCAGAGCCAGGCTGCTCATATGTCTATGGGAACATGGCACACGAAGCATAACAGTATTCCTGGAGGAAGTACTTCATGCTCTCATCTGATTCTTACGTACATCTGGAGGCACAACCCACGAAAGAAACAAACAGAAGACCATAGGTATGCGTGGCTGACCGTGTATCATGCATTCTTGTCCTTGTGAAACTCTCCAACTTCTAAAAGATTCTGGATTTAGAGCATTAATATAGAAGCAAACAACTCATTGCAATGTAAAGATATCGTGGAGTAATGTCTTCCTGAGCAGAGGATGAGTTGTAATCCGAGTTTCTCCGTGTTTTGTTAAGGTTGCCAGTCCGTCCGCCTGTGCCTGCATGTGAGTCTGTGTTGTTGGCTGGCTCATGGCCACCTCTCGGCACTGCACTCATACGGCGGTTGCAGCTGGTGACACCGTCCAGACCAACGGCGTCATCGCAGAAACGTAGCGCTCACTCCGGTCCGGTACCCCCTCAGGTAAACACTGTTAGCTCTGTCCGTGCTGTTTGCACCGTTAGCTGCTAGCCGGCTCCACATTGAGAGCCGTGTGGAGGCAATAGAAATGCTCTGAATTCTGTATAGAGAACCTCTAAAGTTGAGAGTTGGCCGGTAAATAATGTTTCATTCACAAAGTATACTGTCAAAACCCAGAAAACAACAAGCAAACATTGTTTTGACAATAATTGAGAAAATGTGATCTATGTCCTAATTTGATTTCTCCTTATGAAACAGGGCTGTCTCAGGATATTGGCACACTCTCTTCAATGATTTGCTATTTTAACGTTATGAGAAGATGATGTGAAGAACAGCCGGGAGACAAATAAAGAGAGAAGACAAGGGGTGATAATGAGATGTTAATGAGGCAGATGAGCTCCAACACATCTCTGGTCCCACAGGTGAGCCATTCTCATTAGTTTGTCTGGAGACAGGGAACAGAATGACAAGCAGAAAGGCTGACTGACAATTACAAAAGTGAGAAGAAAAGATTGAGGGATGGATGAAAGAGGACAATCAAAAATATACAGAGAGCGGAGGAAAGACATGGGCTAACAAAGGGGGAGAAATTAAGGATACAATTGTATTGTAATGTCATTAGGCTATTGTTCTCTGATCGGTTCAATTAGATGCTCCTGCTTTCTACATTAATGATCTCGGCATCCAAATGAGACTCTATTGCTCACATAATGTCTTACAAAAATCGTTCACATTTTCTTTTCGTGCTTTAGCCGACAAACGTTAGATAAAAAAAATGATTTTGAGCAAGTTGTAGTTAAGAACTTACAATAGGAATAGTTATTCAAATTTTGTTTTATTTTTGTTCCATGTGAAGCATGGCTTTAAAAATCAGTTTGATTATTGTAATGGTAAAAAATATATATCAGTATCATGAAATGGTTTAGAAACATTAGAAGAACAGAGTTAGACATTTAGCTCTGTCCAAACATGGGGTAAGAACAGATAGCTCTGTGTCGACATGATTTATGATCAGATCAGGAACTGAGAGTTACTGTTTACTTTAGAGGACTGTGAAGACAGACACAGGAAGATGAGCAAAGGGTCACACTGGGGGTTTGTTCCTGTCCTGGGGATGTTTAGGTTAATGTAAATGAATCTGACAATGAGATCAAGGGAAAATGGGAGATCAGATCAACCAGCGTAAGACACCTTTGACCTGTCTAAAGGCGGAGACTGTTTCTGCTGTAGTATATAGTAGGTGAAGATTTGAACTGATGTTGAAGAATGCTTCGAGCAGTCTCTGTGTGAAGAGCTGTGTTGGGGGATTCTCCCTCTTGCAAGAGAATAAATGGAACAGGACAACTTTGAATGATTTGGAGACTTGGATTATTTTGATTTGCGAATAACACTCTCTTCTCCCGATTAATATAAAAATATTCTACGACATTATTTAATTTCTTTATACTGTAATAATACAATAATATCAAATGCAGGGAGGTTTGAAACTTTGCAGCCACAATGTGCAGTGTATGTTTTAACCACGCATACATATAACAACCCCACATACATTTCATATACGTGTTTTTGCATTGATTTGCCATTTTGTTATATACATTGATAACAGAAACTTTTCTTATTGATATAGTAATAATGACTATTTTTCTATCGGTCGGTTGGTGACAATATACTTTTTTTTCAATTATGTCTAAAATGTGGATTTTTCTCAGGAAGTCACACAGAGTGCTAATCCTAATATCTGCAGCCCATTGATTTAAAACAGGTGCATGAGGTGGCACAGTAGAGGGAATCATCTCGCTTTCCGCCTCAAAGCGCTACTTAAAGCTTGCTTAAAACCGTCCACACACCTTCTGGGGGGATGCTTGAACATTCAAAGTGTTAAATCCACTATAAAAAAACAGTTTAGTGACTTAAATTAAATCTGAACTTCCTGTGTATTTCTGAAACATGGTTGACAAAACCATCACTGCTAGCTTCCTTTACAATGCTTGGCTACAATGAATTTAGGGGTAGTGGGCTGCTCATATACGTGAAAGATGTAATTGAATGCAAACAAATTGATTTGACAACTGAAAAAACACTACGTTTTATAAAACATGTTAAAACCTGCTGAAGGAACTAGATACGAAGAAAGAGAATGGCCCACACATTTCCGTACCATCATGTGATGTTGTAGGAAATTATACTTTCAGCTAGACTGATGGAAACCATCCCAAAATAATAGTCTCTACAGCTTGGCTCTCAATTGTAATTGGCTGACACACTCGTTGTACCACCTCTATTGTAGACAATAAGTTCCTTAATCTTGTTAGTGTTTGAGCAAAGCACTCTATGTATTGTGTGTGTGTCATCTGAAGAAGAGCATCCCTCTTTTTCACCTTCCTCCCCTACGCTACTCTTCCAAATCTTCGGGCAACCCGTGGCCCTCATATGGAATAATACGTTTGTAAAGTTTTGGGCATTTAAAAAAGCGTGGGGATAGAAAATGTAAAACACTACCAAAAAAAAAAAAAAAGAGGTATCGGCAAAGAAGTTGAGAAAATAGAAACTTACCTTAAACTCTGTCTCGATGTTGGCCAGTCTTGCCAGTTCATTGCTGAGCTCGAGGGCGGTCAGCACAGGGTCTTCACTGCTGAGTGACAGGTAAGCTGCACTGGCCAGGCCTTTGTATGCATTCATCCTGGAGCGTGAGTGACTGAACGCGTCTTGCTTCTGTTTCTCCATGCATTCCAAACACTGACAGAAGTAGTCGTGAGGCCTTTCAATGCGGGCCCCCTTCGTCAAAAGGATGTGGACGATCTCATACTCCAGGCAGTGAGAAGCCAGGATGATGGGCGTGACGTCGTGTGAAAAACGTGTTCCGTCCTCGTCGTAAGCGTAGAAGTCATCATCACGCATCTCCTGCTCCAGAGGGCTCAAAGCAAGTCGGAGACCTCCTCCAAAAGCAGGGTGGGCGAGAATGGCTTCAACGATTCGGACATAACCCTTGGAGATTGCCAAAAGCAGGCCGTCACCGATCCTCGCCAAACCATCCTTTTTTAGAAGCAGCTCAGTCACTTCTAGGTGCTCATTGCCCACTGCCAGCTGCAACGAATTCTGGCCCATGTAGTCCACACAATTGAAGTTAAGGGTTTTGGACTCTTCCAGCATTTTGCGGACCACAGGAATGTTTCCGTATTCGGCAGCATCCAGAAAACGCTCCTCCTCTGCAGTGAGGGCCGAGCCACGTTCATTGAACATGTAGGCTGGGCCCCGCACTGCCTGGCGACGCCCCTTCTCTCTCAATGTGGTGTGCCGGCGATGCATGGCCTCCATCCTGGGGACAGTAAAGAGGAGCGCAAACAGTTGGGAAAATAAAAAGAACACGGGTGACAATGATGAAAATTGAGGTAGGAGACAAAGAACGAATCAGAGGAATGAGTGATGAAGTGTTGACGAAGGAAAGAACAGTAGAGAGCAAGAGAGCAAATGATGGCGGCAAGAGGAAACGACAGAATCATTAGTCACATCAAATGGACAATGGTGTAACAGGGCAAACAAACTCATTACTGTCTCCCTATGTGGATATCCTCCATGGACAGGAACTGGTCAAACATGATCAGCAGTGATTAACACAGACTTCTCCCCTGACCCCAATGAAAGCCAACCAATCCAGCTGTGATATATCCGTCTCCGGTCAAATCAATGAACCGCTTCCAGGGTCAAAGCTTACTGTGGGTCCATCTCAGGGTCAACAGCTCTGATTGGTAAGAGCGAGATGAAGCTGTCACCTTAATTGGTTCTGGCATGAAAAACACATTTCACTGGCACTATTGTATTCCCCCATATGTATTTTAGAGACACACTGATCGGCCACAATGTCTGCATCTGCTGTGTGGCCTGACACTCTGACCCAAATAGTGAAAAAAAAAGCCTTGATGTATCCCAAAGCTGGAGAAATGAGAGGGAGAAAGACTGAGTGACAGTGAGTGGAGGAGGAGATACTGGATATGGGTAAGCTTTGAAATGAAAAGTGGGAATGGGAATACTAGTGTTGTTGGTGGAAAATGATTATCGAGAATAATTTGGTTCTCCAGTGTGAAATAACTCATTTAGACTTGAGATTGAATTTATGAAATGACAATATGACAATTGAAACAATTCTTGTTGAGTGAACTAAAAGGAATCTTGCCAACCTGAATAACTTGAATAGCATAACTGAGACCTGTTTGTAATTCAGGCTATTTGTGTGTGTGTGTGTGTGCGTGTGTACACAGAAGGCTGGACATTGAAGGAAAAGGTGAAAATGGAAATCTGTTCATGGTGGAAACATTCCCTGGGGGCGTTAAAGGATGTGGAACTGAGAAGATGAAGAGAGCTCAGCAAGGCAAATCACTGTGGGAGAGGGTGGGCGTGTGTGTGTGTGTGTGTGTGTGTGTGTGAGAGAGACAGAGAGAGAGAGAGATAGAGAGAGAGAGTGTTAGTCAGTGTGCGATAAAAGGGTATAAAAGTTCTGCAGATCTTGATTTTCGGTTTACGCAATCAGCCGTTTATGCGTCAGGCTGCCAATCACGATGACAAAAAACCCTTTCTCTTTCTGTCCCTCTCACACACACACACACACACTCACACACACACACAATTGACTATCACACACATAAGGTGCATCCATGGACAAACACGTATGTGTGACACCATCAGCATTCATACAGAACGTGGACACAACATGCATCATCTGTAAATTGTGATGCAAATAAACACAAAAAGCATGTAGTGAACACTTCTTTTATGAAGCTTAAAAGGTTTTAAAAAGGTTTTTGTTTGTTAAGGCCATTGTTTGTGTTGATGATTTATTACAAAGCATTATGCTGTAGGTTGTACCCAATATCTCCCTTAACCCCCCCCCCCCCCCACACACACACACACCTACACACACAAACACACATCCACAGATATATTTGTAAGCATTGGCAATATTCCTCATACATGAGGGGACAGTCTGGCTGCCAGCCCATTTAGATAACCTTATAGGCAGGTAATGAATCGCCATTTTCCATCCCTCTCTAACCTCTTCTCCATCCATCTCTGACTGATCTGAAATAGAATTTACTTGCATCATTTTTGTGCAGAATTACAGTCACAAAGACAGGAGGAGGCAGACATAATGGATATGGATGGATATAAAGTGTCTGTGTGTGTGTGTGTGTGTGTGGGGGGGGGGGGGGGGGACTAAGAGTTAGAAGAAAGATGAGTGAGTGAAGAAGGGATTGTGTATGCATGTCTGCTGATGTTTCTAGTGAGATTGTATTTGTATACATGATATTGTGTTTTACACTCGAGGACTTGTCACATTAGCATTGTTGCAACCAAGACGACCTGACGTTATTCCCTACGTGGGCGTAGCCATGATGTCAGGCTACAGGGATACACAAACCATTTAATACAAAGTACGCCTATATTGTACACCATCCCATACCACTACAGACCTCTTTCTTTCTGCCTGTTGAGCAGACGTCCAGTATTCAGCCACCTCTAATCCCTGCTGAGGTTTCAAAAAACACCTCAGAAGAAAAATCCTTTTCACATTTCATTTTAATGTAGTGTTAATGGACTGGTTGGAAGTAACTTGCAATGTGATTATATGGCAACATTTTTAATCCCTAAACCAAACACTGGGCCAATTCAATCTGTTACTGAGTCTACACAGCTCTCATTTTGTTGCTGCAGGTCACTCAGAGACCCTCTCCTATTAACAACTGTCAGTAAAGACAGAAATGATCTCGCACCACTGCTACTGGTGATTCCGACTACATTCCAACACACCATTGCAGGAATCCCCATATCCAGCCAAGCTGTAGCTCTTTCATACCAATGATGCTGTATTTGGGTTACATTATATTGGCAAGCACTATTGATGTAAAGTGATATAGGTAACCCACCAACAATGAAGTAGATCCAACCGAGTTACATTATAGTTGTTGTTCATTATAGTTACATTTAGGTGGCTTAGGGGAGTTTTGATCTGTAATACTTTAGAATTAGCTTTCTTTTTTGTTTTCATGAGCTATGTTGTTGAGGAATCAAGTCGAGAAGATATCGTAAGAATGTTTGAAGTCAAATGAATGGAAAGCAAAGATGGGGCAGTAAACCTAGAAACACTTGATGTGAGTGAAATACAGTAAGTGTAAATAATAGTGGGTTAAAACAAGCAAAACTACATTTGTTTTTTCAAAATGTGCCATTTAACACAGTTTTATTCACGTCAATGGATTTGAGCACATAGAAAGTGTTTTTAAATCAATGTTGGAAATGGGAGAACAGCAAATGTAGGGGAAATGTTAACTAAGCACTTACAGCGCATACAATGAACACTGTATAACCTTTTTACTCGAGCTAAACTCTCGAATGTTGGGCCACCAAGTTCATTATGTTCAGTTCAAGCAATCAAGTAGGTTAGGTCATGTACCGGTGAACTGGAGAAAAAGAAAGGAAGAGCAGAAGACGAATCAGGGTTGAAATCAAATTTTGAGGATAATGAGAGAAACAAGTTTCGACTCTTAAATATCTTAAAGAGTTAAACTCTCAGCGCTCTCTCTCTATATATCAAACACACACACGGACACTCTCTCAAGCAGTAAATTGGCAATTTTTAAGATCAAAGGCGAGTTGCTCACCATATTTCACTGGTAATGAAAAACAGGCATGTTCATCCTCTCTTACGTTCTCTTTCACACAGAAGCGCCCAACATTTAGACTAGTCAGGCATCCAGGAGAGCATATGCTTCTTTTCCATGCAAGGCCTTTTAAGTTGAACACTGGTGTATCAAAGGAGCAGACCAGAGAACATCAAAGAGCCAACTCTGAGGCCTGCCATTCGCAATATCTGATAGGCATAACTAAGCTGGCAGTGCTACATGAATAGCCATTAAGTGTCACCATTTATGTCCCAGCTGTGCCTCTGGATGTTTCCTGCATGGATGCAATGGACTGTGTCCTCCAAAACGGTCTTGTGAGCACTTATCTCACAGTAAATCAGTTAAAGCGACATTATGCAACTCTTTTACCATAAAATAACAGCTTCAATATCATTTTGAAGGGACACTGACTTGTAATAAAAGGAGAATGGCGGCTCTTTCATTCTCCATGAAACGCCTGTTTTTTTACAATGTACTTTTGGTGAGTGGGTTCGATCTCCCGGGAGAAGTGCGTACAACTTTACGGCACAACGTCACACGTACACTGAGAAAACGTATGATGCGTACATGATGGCAGAGGTGAAGAGACCGGACAAGTGTTAATCTCGGACTGTCATTTAGTCGTTGGCAAGAGCTTTAAAATAAAAGGCTTCAAGACAGAGGCCGAGCTGACCTTCTCACTGTTGCAAGTCTCCAGTCTGTGATCAAAGTGGTCGCATATGTGGTCATTCTTTGTGTGTGTGCGAGTAAAAATGTCACGTGGTCGCATTCATGCAAATCTTTTCAAGATAAACTTCTTGGACAAGTATGTAATAATAGCTGGCTTGTCAACAAATGTAAGTGTAGGCTACAACTGTCCATCAGGGGCTCTTTAATTGCAGAAATACAGATTATTTCCTAATGTTGCTTTAAACATAAGGACAATTGAGATAATTAACTGTAGGACACTGTAGCCATTTTCAAAATGACAGTTCCCAATTAGGGTTTTATGAGTGTTTCTGTGCAAGTCCTTGTGTGCGTGACGTGTGACATTGTGGGGATGTACTCTGCAAGCCAATTTCTGTAGTCTGCTCAGTGTCACATGGTTTTGTCCTGTTACTCACACACACACACACACACACACACACACACACACACACACACACACACACACACACACAACGCACACACATACACGCACAATCCCCATTGACTGATGCTTATGCATTTGCGCACCAGAACCAATGAAGATGCGCTCTCTCAACACAAGGACGACATATGGAAAAGCTACAAAGACACACCAATTCATTGCAACTCAAACACACTTCCGCACAAGCTAAGCTAAAATGACAGCAAAGTTAGTTCGCTATAGACTCAATTAACACAAATTGAACGCATCTACTGCAAATGTTCCATTTAAGAAGGAGCAGCAGTTTGCAATTCAAGCAGTGAACGACAGAAACATATGTGATGACCCTCTAGTAATACTGATCCATTGTACATCACAGTCCAGTCCCATTGATGTAATTAAATCACAGCGTTTGGTCCAAAGCTGCATAGACAGGTGACTGGCTCAGGGACAATCCTGCTGCTTCACTCTACTCTCTCCAACACTGACCTCTACTTGTTGACTTCCCAGGTGGATTAGTCACTGTTGATTACATTCTCTCAACCCAGAACAGCTTTGCCATTTCGAAACTATCGCTCAGCAGCCTCTTTGCATAAATGCAAATTGCATAACTGCAACTTGCAGTGTTTATATATAAGCACATGGACTCTACACAAGGCCGCACACTGGTGACTTCTACTTATGTAGGCTATCATGTCTCTGGGTGGATGGACAAAAGTTGTGGGTGAATATAAGAGGATGACTCACGTTTGCCTGCTTTCGGAGTTGAACCCGGTGTCGATGTGCTCAACGGAGTGGTTCCCCTGGTCCGAGCCCTCCGGTGCCCGGTTGAGTCTCGGTCCGCGGTGCTGAAAGCTGTCAGCGTTCGCCGCGCCTCGTCCTCTCCACTTGGGGAACGGGTCATCGCAGCGGTCGAACAGCGCGTCTATCCGCACATCCTGCCGCGAACGAAACGGAGAGCCGGTGTCCCCGATGCTCTGGCATAACTTTGGCGGTGTGGAATGTGGGGAGTCCCCGGGGTACCGGTTCTCTGGAGACGGGTAAAGACACTCCGGAGTGGCGAGGTAAGGCGGGTCTGCGTCCCCCAGCAGCGGAGAGAGGGAGGAAAAGAGGTCCAGGGGCCGCGGTGAGGAAGGTGATCCTCGGGGAAGACAGACAGGCAGAGGCGGTGAGGGAGACTCAGACAGATGGGCTCTCTCGCCGCTGTCGGTTTCGTCTCCTTCGTCAAACATTGGGAGAGTTCTTGAGCAGCATATACTCTAAATAGGTCTGGTTATGTGGCAGACATCTAACGATGTTCGTCAAAGTTTCAACAGCTCAAGTTTCTTCTGAGCGGCGCAGCAGCGACGAGCCGAGCCTCCACCTTTACACAAGAGTGCGCGCACTAATTAGAGCGCACCGAGAGTGCGCGCGCAGGGAGCCAGCCTATTACACATTGCATTGGCCTACAAAAAAAATACTACCTTAGTCCTCACATTTACTACCGAGAAAAACACATTTTCATTCTGAATGCCTTTGTATCTTTAAAACACAGATTGTCCTGCGCTGTAGCGAGCCTATACACATATGAGGCCATGTAACTCAGTTGTCTTATTGACGACCAGTGGATGGTTATAACTACATATACTTAAGTGGTGTAGCCTACTTAAGTGCAAATTCGAGGTAACCACCTTTACTTTACAAGTATTTCCATTTTATTTAGACCTAACTTACTCTACTACATCAGGGAAATAGTGGAGGCTTTACGCTCTACCCTTCCTGTCCAGTGAAAATTATATATTGTCCAAATGTAGTGATTTGAATTTGAAGGCTTAAACTGAAGGATGAAGTCTTCCTTTATGTACTTCTTAAGCTAAATTAACTAAAGCCCCTTGTGTAATATGATGCATTGCTGTAGATGAAACTACTCAACAGTATATAGAAGAGTTAGAATAAGCTCAACCCTTAAACATCTACAGCAGTAAAATGCAACATCGTTGATGCAGCATATTAATCCCAAAACATCATATGGTAAAACACTGACAGCTACATTTTACTGAACGATGAGTACTTTTTACATACTTTTAGTAAATGTAGCTGATAATATATTGGCACACTTTTACTTGAAGGTTTAGAATGCTACTACTTTTACTTCTTCCACCACTGCTAAAGACCGTCACATTACTTGTGACGGTTGTTTTACGCCGTCAGAGAAAAACAAAACCAAAGAAAGATGCACCAAGTGACCCAGGAGAGTGGGTTACTTACAAGCAAACTGCACTAATTGTGTAAGCTGCCTACAAGTTATATTACAATACAAGTTTTTGCACAAAACTGTACAGTGCTCTCATTTAAAACATTTATATTTTACAAATTTGTTGTTCTGGACTTTTGCAGTACTTTGCCTGTATTTGTATTTCATCTTAATATCTTACTTGTGTGCACCAAACACAAACCTTATTCTGATTCAACAATGTACCTCTTCTTTGTTGGAGAGCTTGCAGTGTGACCGGACCCATTTGTTTTGAACTCGTGTTTAAAACGAGTAAAGCGGTGAGAGAGAGAGAAAGAGAGACCGAGGGAGAGAGGAGCCATTGAAAGAAGGGAAGTGAAGGGGTTAACATGCCCACCTGTTGTATGCCAATTACTTGTTCAGACATAATCTTGTTATTGCTTCAGAGAACAAGCAATTAATGCTTAAAGTAGCCCACATCTAACCTCAGTGGTAGGTTTATATTAGGATGCATGCTTGCTCTTTAGGTTTCGACAAACCTGAACACAAAACCTTTTAAAGGGTCTCTGTCCTAAGATATTAAAAAGGATAATAATACTGTGTGTGTGTGTGTGTGTGTGTGTGTGTGTGCGTGTGCGTGTGCGTGTGCGTGTGCGGTCCTGTAATTAGAGGCAGAGACTTCCTGCAAGCCCACACGGACAATAACCAGTCCTAACCTAGTGCTTTGATCTATCCTTGTTTTCATGCACCCAACACATGCACACACATAAAGACAGACCACAAAATTCTAATCAACACAAATCACACATGCCAAACTGTTTTTACTGGTGTTTGCATTTGTGTAGAACATAGTTCCCAAATCTGTCTAGAGTGAGGTCTGTACTGTAAATTATTCTGAATAACTGCATTTGGTATACAGCAACATATAGGCCTGTCTTTATACGCTTCAGGGTTTCTCTACTTACTTTTAGCTCACTTCAGCAAAGTGACAAAGTCATATCTAACAAATGTTTTAAGATTTATTTTTCCAAGGGAATTAGGAAACCAAGGGAACTATAAAAATACTGACCGATTTTTACATCTTCCCACCATCTGAGTGATAGCTTACAAATGGAAAAAACAGCAAAGCAGCCCTGCAGGAATAATTAAAGGGATCAGGGGTTTAATTCTCGCCTCATCTGTGGTCTGATGAACATCACATCCATCAAATTCAGTGCCACATATCGCTATTTGGTGTCAGCTGTCTTATTTGTCGACACTGCGTCAAGGCTTTTGTCATAATGTAAGCGGGCGTGGTTTTGCATTCTTTTAAAAATCATGCGGCGGGTGAACTTAAGCTCTGACCTGCGGGTACAGTTACACTTTAATGATACTGTAGAACTGGTACAAGCAACTTTTCAAGACCACCACTGAAACTTTCATACCAAGTGATGCTCTACACATCCAAACCTGGTGACCATGTGTGGAAGAACATCTAAAAGGTTGCAGAGTATTGTTGTTGCTGAAGTTGCTCCTTAATCCATCTGAAGCCTGACTTCACCTGCATACAGAGATTAGTGAGAATTGGGACAAACTGTCTACCACTGTACATGACGTCGTGAGTGAAAGTCACAACACACAGGTGGCTCTTGACTCACTGTGTGTGTGGGTGCGTGCGTGCGTGTGTGTGCGTGTGCGTGTGCGTGTGTGTGCCATTGTACTCTTGTTATATTGCTTTGGGCTTTTGAAGTACAAAAGGGTTGTTGTAAGCGTAGGTGTGCAGTTTCAAAGCTACAATAAGATACTTTTAAAAAGATTTATCGAGACTGTGTTTTGACAACAGGCCAAGCATTGAAAGCGCCATTGTAAGAAGCACAATTTACAAGATATTCTGTGTAGTGAGTAAGTGTAACAATTACGTAGAACTCTAATTATCCAAGGCACACTATTCATCTTCCTGCTTCACACTAATGAGCCACTGCAGATTTGCAGAACAAGTTTTATTCTTTTAGGAATATTAATATATTGAAATTACTCATTTGGCCATTCAAAAGGGCAAATCAGTATTGGATGATGTAGGGTCTCTCTGTGGGATGAAGTGGTCTGGCCTCACCTCAATCACAGGTGTCACAGCAGGAGTTTTACCGGATCTGTCACAGGCAGAACCCTTGCTGGGAAATCACTGATTGAGGGTGTTTATAAAAACTAGATTCTTGAAAGTTTCAATCAAACAGAGAGCAGTGCAGAGCACTTCTCTGTCTTGTTTGATACAATGTGAAATTACAGTTTCACAGCACACACAGCAACCTCTTGATAATACAGTTCACTAGAAAAAACGTCAGGTAGGATCAGAGTAAATCACCACTTCAACCCTCTCTGGCAGCCCAAACGTTAAAGTACTCTTTTCTCACTGTACATATTAAGCACACTGAGATCTGCAGAAACCATGTCTGATTCCCTTTACCTTCTACCTATGAACCAGATGAGAGCACAAACTGAAAATTCACCAGATCTTAACACCTGATTATACATTGCACACATCCCCTGCCCATTCAAATAGGCTGTGGCTTATAGGTATAGTGTGACAGCAGACCGTCTTCCTCTTTACAAGCCCTGCTGTTTCCATCACTAGAGGGGACTCGGTGTCCTCCCCCATCTGTAGCATCACCAGTTAGCTGCTCGTAGCATCTGGTAGAAAACTCAGCACCTCTCTGATAAATCCCTCCGGCAGCTAAGTCAGTCTTGTCATTTGGACAAGCTATTGGTAGATTTCCATCCTTCCATCATTGTGACAGCAGACAGCAGATGTGCCAGTGTGGTGATGCCAGCTATCACTTACAGTAGAGGAAACAATGAGTTATAGAACAAAGGATCAAAGTCCTGGCGCCACATTTCACAGGCATCCAGAATGCAAGTCCATCCGAGAGAGCTGAAAATCCACCTCACGTGATGTTTGCTGAAGAAGGTTAGCTGCAACCCTACAGCTCACCTATTGTCCTTATTAGAAGACAGCAGGCCTGCATTAAGTATATTTTGACTATTGTATTCCATCTATTGACAGCCTAATCTCTGTCTTAAAACATCTACTAAACAAGTCATGCTTTGAAAATTACACAGTTTCACATTCATTATTCTAAGTTTCAAAGCACTGGACTCTGACACTGGAAAAAACGGTTTGCATTAAAAACAAAGCAAAGAAAAACTCTTGGGTCAAGGTTAGGAAGAGACTGTGGTTTGGGTAAAATATTGAACGGCTCTGTCACGGGGTGTGGTGGAGGACTCAAAAGCGGACATGACCAGAAGCAGAGTGGAACGGGTTTTAATGAACCAAGAACACAACAGGCACACAGGAATCCGAGGACAAGACGAGAGACAAGGGGGGAAATCGGGCAGGACGGGCAGACTGGGAATCCGCGAGCAGGACGAGCCAAACGGGCGGGTTGACATGACAATGATCTGGCACTGGAACAGGGAACGCAGGAGAGTATATATATATATAGTGTCTTGAACAGGTGAGGGGAGTTGTGCTGATGATGAGGGAGTGGCTGACAGGTAGAGTGAGGAGGGTGCGGAGCTACACAAAGACACACACACACAGACACAGAACACAGAAGGCAAAGCCTAATCGTGACAGGCTCAAGGCAACCCGTCTTGTTTTTTGAGTCAGAACTAATTTCCTCAATATAAAATAAAGACCCACTCTCTCCCTGAATCCAGATGGCTTTATATTTCCTGCTTAACATATTTTCTCATGCAAATGTATGTGAACATAATTGTTAGAAGACAAGGCCGCACACAGAGTTCACATGACAGATGGTAGAAATATGGTGACAAAAATCAATAATTCAATGGACCTTCAATGGTCTCTTTTATGATTTTTCTTCATTGCTGCATCTGTCCCCCTCTTTTTTACAACCCGCCCTTTTAATTTATTTGCTGTCAAACGTTCCACTCTCAGCTCATTTTGTCTAGTCCCAGCTCCCATGACTATTCCAGAAGGTCTGGAGACAAGTCTTCTGGGAGTTGGTCACAACCTGCACAAAACATGAAATACTTCAGATTATAGAGGGTTACATTTCAGATTTACATTGACTGTTTTCATAATCTGTATGGATTAGAAAAACTGTATATTTAGCTGAAACTGGTTATATTGTTGAGGCGCTTTTAGATTGTCTAAAGCCAGAAAATGCCAATCCAGTGGTTTCGACATCACTTATTAAAGTTATACAAAACGTTTTCAAATCCTGTAACAGACAAGACACATACCATTCAGTCAGCTGGTCCATCATTGTTGGCTTTAACCCTTAATCCAAATATTAGGGAGTTGGACAAATATTTAGCGGTAAGATGGCTTCTTGAGGAGAAAACATTTTGGGAAAAAACGAGATTTGTGGACTCTTATCAGACCATAGTGTGGTGTTTGAGTGACTGAATGTGACAAAGAAGTGGTACAGTGGTCCCATCTGTCACGGGTAAACGTGGTCACAGAGCAACCTGGCTTCCTGTCCTATTGACTTGGACAGTGGTAATGTGTGTACGAGGAGGAAGGGCGCGAAACCCAATCCCTCAATCCTTCCATCAGCCTCATGATAATGTTATTGGTAACTTGATCAATGACACGTCATGCCATCAACGGGGGCAGCTGTCCCCTGAGGACAGCAGATGACCAGCATATTTCCCTACAGATTTGTTCTTTAGTTTACTCTGTATATGTTTACCTCATTCGCTCCTATACGCCAACCAATGAGATCCCTAACAGCTCAGACTGAAAAAGAGGGCAGATATTGGAGTCAATACATGCTCTATGCATATCGTATTGATACTGAGCGACAGGAGAGTCACTGAAGTGTTTAAAACTTTTATTATGTCTCCTGCCAGGGTTTGATGAATGACTTGTGACAGAACATTTAATGAGCTATTCTGCCAACTAGCCTTTGTTAAAGATATCAGACACTTTGTCTGTGTGTATTGTATGCGTGTGTTGTGTGCAGGCTTCTGAACCACAGACCCACACCAACCGCTACAGCACACACGCACACACAAAACCATGCAAATTCATGCTTTGAGAAAAAACGATCTTTTCGTAATATATTCACTTCTAGTGCAGCGGATTGTGACTGGCACAATTTGTTCAAATCCCCTATACAGTCCTCGCCATTTATTATTTACATATAGACTCAGATTCCCGGGTGCCCTAGAGAGTGTGCGGCATACACACACTGAATCCCAAATGCGTCGAGCTGACATATACATTTATTTACAACCTAATGAGCATTACTAATATTATACAAAGCCATAATTCTCTCTCCTTGCTCAGGTGCATTCAATACATTCCCACCTTGACATGTGACTCCAAGTCATTATCAAAAGTGATGGCAAGTGTTTCTGGTTCAGCTGAAATGAGCATTACATTGCATGTATGTGTACGTGTATGTGTGTGTGTGTGTGTGTGTGTGTGTGTGTGTGTGTGTGTGTGTGTGTGTGTGTGTACATGTTATTGTACTAGGCCTTGGTAGAGGCAGATGGAAGAATACAATTAATAAGACAAAAACAACAAAAAATAATAAATTTAATTTACAAGTTTAAGGACAAAAGAAAACTAAGCTTTCTCATTCTCAAAGTGACTGTTGTCACAAAGACAAATTTCCCTGATTAAATTAAATAAATCAAAATGTGCTCCGATGTGCTCCATAAGACGTTGACTTTCAGTTGAGAAAGAAGTGAGTCGAAAACAATCAGTTTTTCCTAACAATTAGAGAGTGCGGCTGACTTTTGTGCTCTGGGGGTGAGAATAGTAGTCCGTGTGAAGGACGAAATGCGGTTTCACTCGTCCATGCAGAGCAGATCATTGGAGTAAAACCTGCCGTCAATTATCCTCACCAGTGGCTTATGCTGAGTGGATCAGCATGGGCACTGAGGCTGCTCCCACAGCAAAAACAGCTGGAGCTCTGGATGTATATGGCCAAAAAACACATTCAAGTCACAGAGGCCCCCTTCTAAGTAAACAAAATGACATGGGTTGAAGTGAAATTAATACTTGAATGAAAATCTAATTGACAAACTATTAATGATTGCACAGACTAAAAGTCTGTGTGCAACACTTGAATATTTGAATAGAAGACATAAAAAGTTAAAATCATCATTTTGAGAAAATAAATAACCATCAAGTATTAGCTAAAATTCAAAATAGGGAAAATGATTTAAGGACTTCAATTGATTTATTTGTTAAAGAAATCCTATGTCAACAACACAGGCTCCTTCATTCCACACTGGTACGTCAATCAGCACAATCTCCATTAAGTGCCACTCAAAAATGTCAGTACGCAGAACACTAAGTGTGGTCTACTATATAAGCGAACACTATAACTAATAGCATGTCTTTTGTGCTGAATCATGAGCTTGTACTGGTGTGTTGATCAGATGAGACACTTTTTTTCTGCTATTCCAACACTTACATCTGTAATTGTTTTAGTGACGGCATGGTATATTAATAGTATGTGTAGCAACCCTCTCTCCGAATTATTGTCATTCATTTGCAGCTGTTCTGTACATTCAGTGGCAAGACTTAATTCCAATAGTGCAGCGTTACCATCTCATAATGCAGGTAAACGTAAGGGAGTGTAGGGTAGAGGCGATAGATGGGAGTACAAAGCATTCAACTTTGACACAGAAACGCAGTTTATATTCTATTGTCAGCACAGCCTCTCAATATTTAACAAAAACTGTGATATTTCTCTACTTTAACATGTGATTTTATTGTCTACACTGTTCTATCTTTTACAGTGATGTACTCGTAAAAATTGTTGATAAATGCATAAATTCTCCAAATCATGCTTTAGATGCCGAAAATGACTACTTAAAATAAATGGAAAGAATTGACAGCGAACATTTGCGGATGTTCACAACAGCTCCACCTTCAACAGTTGCTGTTCGTAGTAACGTTTCTCAGCCAACTTCCAAGCACAGTATGGTAGTTGATCCTAACCGGATATATTTGAGGTGATCTTTAACAGACCACACTAAGGTTCTGGGTCTCCCCACAATATGAAATGACTCCAAGATACATCCGCCTCTTGTGGTGAACCCACACAAGTCATACAACTGTCTTGTTACACTTCTAGTTCCTTTGCCAAAACCCTTCATCAAAGTCTCACCCAGCCTTGACAGGCATGGGAAATCCATTCTGTAGATTGAAAACGTTCCTGAGAGAATGAAGTGGCTGACATGGATTTCCCTTTTCACACGGAAGACAAAAGTGAAAGTGACACAAGGCTGGTGTTAGGAGTGAGTGCTTTTCCCTGACAGATAATGGCGTTTGCCAAAGAAAACAATGTCAGTTTATAGATCGTGAAACAATAAAATGACACCAGCATTATCTTTTGAAGGAAGACTTATTGATTCTACACATGGCTACCAGTTTACTAATCATGGTTAGTACCACTCAGCCTGTGAAAATTACTCAAGAGACAACACTTGATTGATTATGACAATTGCTGGAGTTCCCATTTAAGTGCTATTGGCAAGGAGCATCGCTCAAAATAGCCTGGGAGCGCTGCGCTCAAAATTCTAATTATTTCCACATTTTGATGACTTGTACGTGTCAGTCACTTTGTAAGTGTCTGCACTGTGCTCTGCCTCCTGCCTCTCAATGAGCAAAGAGGTTATCATCCGAAGGCAGCTTTAAGCTCAGTAAGTGTGGTGATCTGTGGGTATCTTCAAAATGGGCTTTAAAATCTTTTTGTCATTGTATATAGTGTTAAAGAAGCGGAGACACAGGGAGGAGTGACGATGTTTGACAAACGCTCAGTTTCAACACAACCACATTGGACTAAATTTAGCTGAAATGTTTTTATTTTTCCTACAAACATGAAAGCTCATACTTAACTTGCCCTGAAGGAAAAAAATAAAAAAATAACTGGTTGCTGGTACACGAAGCCAAGAGGAAACAATGCCCTCTGCTCGCTGATATTTAATTACTTATTCTGGTCACAGACTGCACATACTTTCAGGAAACTGCACCGAGCATCACTTCTAGTAGTTTCTAGCTCGCTCGATGAGTGGAATAATTTCTTCAGCAAAATTGGATCTTATGAAAAGCTATCTGTCAACAAAATTGGATAAACTCCTTTTAAAATGAAAAAGTTCGATCTTATAACCGTCTCTTGAGTTCATCAGTAGAAATATTTCTATTAACTAAAAGCTTTTTTTTACCATCCACAACTCTCATGCTGTATGGTTCACTCTATGTTAATGCTGTATGTGAAAGTGGAATAAGCATGGATCTTAGCATGCGTCATCTGTGCCGACTTGGAATCCTAATTTGTTTAAACTAATAAAGCAGATCCATTTTATCCCCATAACTCTCAGTCGCTGAAGGCATCCACTGAAAAGTCATACACGGAAACACAATCAAATCAACCTAAATCTTTTCGTTCTTAAAAGAGGCTTAAATCTTAAATGCGCATATTCAACCAGATTACACATATTGATGCATTACTGCATACAGCCAAGACAAGACTGGGACAAGAGTCGAGTGATCGGCCAATATTCCCAGGAGAAGACCCCATTAGTAATGGCACGCTTCAATAGCGGTTTGACATGCACATATCTAGAGGCTGCATCAGCCGATGCTCCACTGGCTACCTGGCAGAGTGAGAAACTAACTTTCCGTGACTGCTGACATTCAAATGAGTTGTCTAGTTTTTCCCAGGAGGTGAAATAATGTTTCTCAGTGTCAGCTAATGCTCATGCCATGTAGCCTGAGGCATTTAAAGGAAAGAGAGTGAAGGGCTATACTTGATAATGAAATGGAACATGCATTAACTGAGACCATGGAGCATATCATATTACACACACGTTTCTGTGCGCTACAGGTTTAGCTTTAAACAAGACATCCCATGGACAACAGGGAGCCATTTTGAATCCCCTCACCACCACGGGCATCTGGGGAGAAGAAGGGAGCCACAAACCCCCCCCCCCATTTCCATCACAACTACCACTTGAGCACTTATCACCCCCGACACCTCTTACAGCATAACCAACACAACTCTGACGTTCCGCACGCATCAGCTCACCGGCTGGTAGTTCTTCAGCTTACCGTTATCACTGGATAATGTGCCACATCAGCATCTGCCATTAGCTGACCATGAAAATCCAAAGGCTTTCAAATCTACAGTATGTACAGAAGCTGGCCTTAAAGGTTCACTTTAGCTATTCTGGTGTGGCTGTCGCTGAAATCCTCTAATCTTTCTGCAAACAGCAGTGTGATAGCTGCAGCTCTCTCCATCACCCAACTCTTCTCCTGGTATTTTGTTCAAACACTTCTGCACTTGTCTGGCTTATGCTATGATGGCATGAAGCTCCCTGAATCCTGCATTTTCATAGATTTGTATGTTTACTAGGCAAATACGATGGGGGATTGCGAGCTCCCAGCAGTATCCTTCGGTAGCCTTCTTAGATTCTTGAGGGAGCTTCGCTAAAGATCACAGACTTTTCTGCCTAAAATAACTAATCATCCGTACACGAGTGTACAAATGAGACTGTATGTCCATGTTCAATGTTTGTGTGATGCTAGAATTTATGAATTCATTTATATTTTAAGCAAATTGTATAGTATATTGTAGCTCAGTCACAAACATTCATGATTTTAGAAGCAACTATTTGTAGGATGGATGGATACTTTATTTATCCCTGGGGGAAATTCTGATGTCACAGCAGCAGCAGCACACAAACAAAACCAAACTGAACAGTGCAAAGACACAAATTAAATATTTTTTTATGAGGTTAGATTTGTCAGAAAAGGCTGCCGCTCTTTGATTGTGCTCTCAAACTAATCCGATGAATAAATGCTGATGTATGCAAGAGTCACTGATGGCGAAGCATGAATGAGGCAGCTGATGAAAATCAGCTGATGCAAGCAGGACTTCATTGCTCTGCCTCAACACAATGCTCCATACAGGACAGTACAGTACTGCAACTCCAGTGTTGGCGTTATTATATGTTCTAAACCTATATTAAAGAACTATGCTCCTTGAATTAACTTTATAAACCCTTTAAATGTCTGTTGGCCAAATGTATTTCTTACAGTCACATGTTCTTACATTCCCTAGTGGTGACATCATGGAGGTACAAGATTATCCTAAGGGATCATTTGAACAACTTTGAGTATTTTTAGTATTCTCATCATGCATACCAAGTAGCTAATGTGAAAATATAGATACTGAGCACAGTTAGAGTGTTAGATGTATGATACAGAGCCTGCTGTTGAAACAAATCTGGATAGAAGGATTGAGGAAGAATGTATGGCAGCCAGATGATAAAAGGGAGTAAGCTGTGTTCCTCTGACCGTACATTCAGTTTGTAGGGCTAAAAAGGTGGCTGGGATGTACTACTGCAATTTATTTGAAAAGCATCTACGATCTGAGTGACAGAAGACAAGGAGAAACAGGGGAATTTCAGTCTCTATACCTGAAGAAGTGAATGCCAGCTTGTTCTGTGCGCACTTGTCTTATTTTATGAAACATCGCGTCTCACAGCAAGCATCGTTTATCCTGCCAACTTTCTGCTCGGTTGATGTTCTTGCTCGTTAAACAAGACTGAGTGCGTTTCTGTTAGTGTGTGTGTGTGTGTGTGTGTGTTTCTGCACTGTAGGTGCACCACTAAAGCAAAAGATAGGCGCTGGTGTCCACTAACAAATTGTAGCAGTTAGATGAAAACCTGGGACTTAAAAAAAAAAGCCTTTCAGCATGAGTGTTTTGTGAATACAAGCGTTGACCATTAAAGGAGCATGTAACTTACAGATACAGACCTTATTGAGCTCATCAGGTGCTGACTGACCCGCATGAAGGAAAAGCTTCTTTCATTCAGTCACAGGGCCATCTTAGTTTTTAGTGCCACAGCATTTCCTAGCCTCATGTTATCGGACACAAAATATATTCTAGTGATTTTCTATTCATTGTATTCAACGCTTGAGGTATTATGAGAGAAAATGTTTGGCTGTGTTCGAAACATTTGAGAAAATACTGAAAAAAAATGAACAGGGTTTTCATTTTATGGTGATTTTTTCTGAGAAAGAAAGAGAGGTGTGTGTGTGTGTGTGTGTTTCCCCTCAGAGGCAAACAGGAAATGGCGGCGCGTGCACATAATTGGACTCAGGTGTTCATCCATAGCATGGGGCAGGGCTTTTCGTTCTACTGACACACAAAGTGAAGACAAATGCACACAAACACACAGGCTTTGCATTTTGTTTCCAGGCCTTTCAACTCTCTTGGCTCTGCCCCTTTCCTCAAACATGCTCCCTTTTTCTCCAGCTTCCATTGTGCTTCCCCTTAAGCCTTCTCTGTCCATCACATTCACAAGGCTGTCCTCTCTCCACGTCTTTCTCAATGTGCCCCCAGACAGAAAGGAGAGAGTTTGGAGAGTGAAAAAGACAGCGGTGGACAGAGGCAGGGTGTTGTGTCAAATATGGATGAGATGTGAAGGTGCTCTGACACAAGAGAGGGGGCAGGCTGGGAGGGAGAAGGGAGAAAATAACAACCTTAAAATGTGTTACTTGGAGCAGACAACACATACTGTGATCTACAGGAGTCCCGGCTGAGTCAGAGTTGGGCAGTGAAAGCAGTAGTACGGAGAGGAAAAAAAATAGAATCATCACCTCGCGGTTGTATGCCTCCACCAGCCAGTCGCAGTTGCAAGTGGCAGTTTATATCTAGGTCTGTCCAAAGTGTAATCACATCATCATTTTATCCTTTTTGACATTTGTGTTAACATGTTTTGTGAGGTCACAGTGACCTTTGACCACCAACATCTTATCAGTAGCCTACAGTCTTGAGTCCAAGTGGACATTTGTGCCGAATTTGTAGAACTTCCCTTAAAGCGTTCCTGAGATATTGCATTCAAGAGAAACGTACACGTTTCTTGTGAATGTATGGAAGGGCAACTCAAAAACATAAAGCCTCCGGCCACAGCTAGCCGCCAGCACACAGGCATACAAAACAGAGAAATGAGGAGAATAGGGTAAAGGTGAACAAACAGAAGCACAACTCCCCTGTTTTAGAGAAATACAATAGAAGGAAAACATTATTGATCCCATTGGTAACCATTGATCTTCTGAAACACGGCAACTAAACATTTTATTCAAAGGTAATGGAAGCAGGGAGGTGTTTTCCCAAACGAAATCACATCCAAATTACTTCTCTCAGTTTATCTGCTACCTCCACTCAATCTCATTTTCCTCTGCGGCAACAACAAGGGAGGAGCAAACTGTGCAAACTTACTCATGGAAGAAAAGCTATGTGTCACAAAAACTCATCTTCTCATGTCGGTTGTCTCTCTCTCTGTTATACCCTGCCACCACCTCCACCCCCTCGCTCCCACAATCACATCTCCCCAAAGTTCCCGACAATGAGATCACCTCACACGTTGTTAGCTATTTGGTTTAAGACATGTATAGTGAATCCAATACAAGACGAAAGGCTGATTTGGAATAGCATTGAAGAGCAGGATCAAGGTCTAAGATTAAAATCCAGACTCCGCTGGAGTGTATTTAAAGATTGAAGTTTAAATTGGAGGCTGAAAAGGTTATTCTGTCCCCACAATCAAGCATAAGAGGAGATATGAGGAGCTGCTACAGAATTGCCTGGCTTATCCATCGTGGTGCGGCGCAGTCACTTGTGCGTCTCACAGTGTCTTCTACTTTATGCACCATACTGTCTCTCTCTCACCTTTCATTGACACGTCACCTCATTTGCAAATTGAACTGAGGAAGGAAGAAAGGCGGCTGTAGACTATTTGTTGTGTATCGCTAAATATTTGTCTGTGACGTTGCATTGCTTTAAACAGTTATTGCTTAAACTAATTATTGTCACAGCGTTACTCAACATCACCAGGGAATCAACACATTTTCAGGAGACCTGGAGTTTTCACGCACAGTGAACCGCACAGCATCTGAAATATAAACCACTAAATCGCTTAGATCAATATAAAGCTTGGCATTATTTTAAACCAGGCAAATTAATTGCACCAAAACAAATCCCCAGTCTCTAAACTGACATGAATAGGTTACATAATTCAGCTTGAGAGGTGACAAATCACACATTTGGACATTCAAATTACATTTTTGACCTCTCAGGCAGTCAGCACAAGCAACACCCCGTCAGAGGGAGACAAGAGGTGAGAGGACTCAAGAAGGAGAGCGACATGAATGTGGCTTCTAAAATATACATCAATTTCAACCACACACACACACAAAATGTGATATTTCCAAAAGGTTGTATTGATTGACAGAGAAGACAGTAGCCAAGTAATAATGACTCGAGGTTGGAGCTGTAGGGCGTCAAACTTCTGACATTTTAGGAGAGAAAAGCGTAGTTCTCAGATGAACAGTGTGAAGTGTGAGTGTGAACAGAAACATGTAGGCATGCAGGCTGTCTTTACTCTGAGAGATCATTTAATCCTCTGAACTACACTATTTATCAGGAGCAAATTGTTCCTGCATCCATAAACAAATCAAACATTACATACAAAAGCAAGCATTTAGAGTTTGTCAAAGAAGTTGTTCTTTGTAAAAGATCCAGCCAGGTTAATAAAAGCACATCTTGAAAAATATGTAGTCAAGGTTAAAAAGCTCAAACGTTATTTAAATCATGCACCTATAAACACTGGTCTCAATTGGACCAATTACTTTGAATTCACATATTGAAGTGTATATGTACACTGTTATGTGAGTGTAACAGCTCATTTTGTGCCAGTCAAAAGGTATGCTTGCATATAAAATACTGTACAAAGCCTCAAGCTATACGAGTAGGTTCCCGAATATATGTTAACCTCCAAAGAGCCACAAAAGTTGATGGTACACCACCCTAAAGCAAGATATTGAATTGGTTGCGAGTTCAGAAGATCAATCATGTGTTCCTTGTTACATTTCAGGCTTTGCTCTTGATTGTAGGCATATCAAATAAAACGAATAACTCCCAGGGCGATTAAATGAGGGTTTTTTTCTGCCACCCGTCCTCCTCCTCTTTCACTAATGGGCTTGATAAATTATTTAAACTGTGTTAAACAAGATGCAAAGTTTAATTAACTTGGGCTCCTCCTGCCGAGCTGGAAATTAAACTCTTTCACCACTTCCTCGTTTATCTTCGTAGTCAAGTTCTACACATTATATTGCTCAGTGTTTCAGCCTAGCCCAACAAAGGGACAAGACAAAGAGTGAATACAATAGGTAATCCTCTGCATATTTTATCTCTGCAAGACACAAAAATGTAATGACTGTATTTTAACGTTAAATAAAAAGCCTAGGGACATATAAAACGCATCGAGTCTGGCAGAAGGACCAACAGATGTCCATTATCTTTATGATCTCAACCCAGGGTTAGAAGGAAGCATGGGTGAAAAGTACACTTCATTTATTGGATGTGTCCTCAATCAGATCTAGGACGTAAATGAGTGCACCGAGGGAACCAGAATCACAGTGTACATAAAAAAATAATGAATCGTCTCTTATGTCTATTTACTTGAACACTTGGAAATACCCGACCGGACCTCTCCTGCAATACAGCAGGGCAGCGACATGCGTCATCTTGTGTCATTTTGTGCTTGGGATTGTATGTTTTAAAAGTGTTTGCTCAGTAGCTGATTTACTTCACTAATATTGTTAAAAGTATTGTGTGTTACTGGATTACAATTCAGAAGTGAGCATAATGTTTTCTTGTGATTTGTATTATCGTAAAAGGAAAAAAATACAGCTTATTGTAAAAAGCTTTCAAAAAAAAAAAAAAAAAAAAATCGGTTTAGCGTAAATTTTCCTTTTATCTGCAGCGTTTGTCATGTGGCCACATTTTGGATGTATGCTTATGTGATAACAAGTGTATAGACCATCCGTTACAACTGGACAAAAGTTCCAAACTGAGCAAACTCCATCTGCTGATGAAGACTGTGAGAGTTGTTTAATAGTTACTATAGGGGCACCGCTCCATCATGTAGACTGGTAAGTGACGTTGACCATGTATCCAGACGCATCCTTGTGGATATTTCTTCTCTTCCTCTGCTCGTCAAGAAGATCCAGTCTGTTAGGAGATGCAGTATAATGAAACGTTCTAACATCCAATAGAAGCATGAAGCAAAGCAAATGTACACCAATTGCGATATTAAGCTAATTTGCCCATTTTGACCACACAAAAATCCGCAAAATAAAAAAGTTAATTTCTTTAGAGACCTGAAAGATTACGGACCACAGACACACACACAGACACACACACACGATAATAATAATTTGCGTTTAAACCCTAGGGCGGGAATATAACAGCTGATGAAACAGTTATCTCATATCAAGTAAAAATGATCACAGCCATTATCACCGTCAACCAACACTCACACACCTTCTCTCTCACTTGCTCATGCCAATATGAGTTTAATAAAGCAAACACCAACATAAAAGGATTATATTCAGTATATTCATGTCAGGTTGTTATTAAATAGAAAGTACAGTCTACAAATACACTGTTAAAGATTTATGAGGCAAATCTTATGCAAGACTGCTTTGGTAATCATACCCAACCCTGCCCAAAAACATACAAGTGTCTGCTTAATATATATATTAATTAATCATTTTAATGTTAATATGTGGAGATAACAAAGTCACTTACCACTACTCACCACCCCACCCTTCCATTCTTGCACATACAATGAGAGTCAATAGCGTACAGTACTTTCTCTTTCTGCATTAATATTTATTCCCTTATGCAACAATGTGGATATTCCACTGAGAGCCTCAGAGACGATTTTAAACTACTTCAAAAAGGAGAATGTGGAGTGCTGCTGCTCCTCTTTGCAAACCGAGAAAACAATGTTTAAGGTAGTTATACTGAGTAATGAAAAGGGTCTTTCCTCACAGTTAATTAAATTCATCAAGCTTGGTCTCCAGGCCTAATAAATATAATAGCACATTCAGGGGTATTAGGAAACCCGCATTTCTTGCCTGTCGCTAGTTTTCCCGTTATCAGGTTCTGGCCTTCAAAGATAAAGAGAGAGAGAGAGAGAGAGAGACACACACACACACATGGAGAGACTTCATAATATTGGGAGGAAGTGATACAAGAGGAGAGGAGAACGAGGGAGGAATGACAAAAGAGGCAGAGGATAAGCCGGGCGCTTGCAGTGTCTGGTCTGGAATTATTTCGTATAAGCACTCATCACAGACTTGTGATTCACAGCAGCTCACACAGTGTCCTTTTCCCTTTCAACTCAAATTCACTCCTCTGTCTCATCATCACCAATCACTCACAGACGGCACTGTTCTTCCATCTCTCCTCTTATAAACTGTCAGCCGAATTTAATTAACAAGTAAAAAAAGTACAACGCTCCCATTGGAGAGTAAACACAAATAGCCCCTTGAGAAAGAGACTTGTCAGTTTATAGTTTGTGTTCACATTGAAGAACACAATAGATGAGAATGGACAAGAGACAAGTGTCTACTGTATAGCATCATCGCTGTAAGTGGTTATAGTTGGGAAACCATTTAAAGTAGTGAGACAGGAAACCGATAAGAATCAAAGAATCAAAGAACCCAATCACAGCCTTCCACCGTGATAAATGGAAACTCTATACCAGACCAATAATTGAGTTATACAGCCCTTGCAGCTTCTCATTGAAAACACTCACGTAGATATAAAGGGCTCATTCTAAAGCAACGAAAACACAATGGTTCTTAATTTCAGGTGATTAAACACTAAACATAAACATATTTAGGAATATGTATTCCATTTCTGCTAGATCCCTGTAACGCTACATACTGGCCCTTTAAATCTATGAGCTAAATTCAGGGAAGAGGTTCGGAAGGAAAAGGCAACAAATCATCTCAATGTTAGAGGACAAGCACCGAGTAAAGCATCTATCAGACAGCAATTGATCGAAACTACGGAGTCCCAGGAAATATTGATTTTAAAAAGCACTGAGGCTTAGATTAAGACTTGAAACATAGATACATATATTTGCAGTATTGACTGATTATTTGCTTGAGTTTCCTAAAGATATACAGGTTCTAAGCTTGTGATGACATAATCGTATGGGGATTACGCTCAATATCTCCAACATTTATTTTTTCAATTTAGTCAAACAAAGTGAAACAGTGTTAGGTACTAAAATATGATCAAATAATGATTCATGCTTTCCTCTTTCCTAAGCTGACTGAGCTTAATCATACTACTGCTTGACATTGTATAAAGTCTTTGAGTAAATTGAATCAATTAGCTTTATTTCATTTAAAAAGATGACATACATTTTCAAAGCAAACAAAGTTAATCAATCATATATACATACATAGAGATACAATATAACATTAAAGAAAATGCATTAATAGACTAATGTCTAGGTACAGTAGGATGCATCAGTGCATCAATTAATGCTGTGCTCTGCTCTGTCCGACCACATACACATTTAGCATATGGAAAAATGGATGCTGACAAATATATGGCTATGGAAACATCCTCATGGCATGCTGCTCTTTTTAAAAAAAAAAAAAAAAGTGAGCAGCATACAGGGACATACAGCACAGCTGGCCCTGCACTAGACCCTTAAGAGGTCAACATCAGTTGAACTTGTATGAAATGCATGTTCAAGCATTTTACCCTAAACATTTGAGTTTCAATAATGATAATATGATTGAGCAAACCCCAAAAGCGATCAGCATTTCTGATTGGTAGAGGATTGTTTACTGCAGGCAGCTCCAGTTGTGCTGCTGAGCCAGAGCCAAAGATAGCTGGCAGCCCCAATTACCTTTTACCATGAAGAGTGAGCAAATATAAACGGGAAATTGGGAACGGTTGTACAAACAAAGCATCAGTTTGCTTATATTGAAACCATATTTATAGATGGCAAGGCAGCCTGAGAGAAAGAGACAAAACTGGTGGCCATAGTTACTTTGTGTTTCTATGTGTTTATGCGGGTGTGCGTGCGTGCGTGTGTGTGTGTGTGTGTGTGGGGGGGGGGGGTCTCCTTGATTTCATAACAGATAAATATGCTTGCCAGACCATTAAAACACATGTCTGCAGCAAATTAAATCTGCTGCCCAAATCTCAATGGATACCCTGTGAGCCCAACACATATTTCCTCTGAGACACCCTGCCTCCAACTACACTCTCAGATATTTTATTCTGTGCTTTGTCAGCTCAGGCTGCTTATGTTAGTAAGCCCATCAGTCCAAAATGGTACAGATGCATTACAGACTTCTCATAATCCACCTGATTACCATCCCGCCACTAACATTCGCCTCAGGGATCACAACGTAACATACAGACTTCAGCACCAACTGTCTGCAATACATCAAAACCAGCATAACACACAATGCAGAGATAACTAAGAAATCTCACAGTGAAACTCAGAGCTGTCTGGTCTAAGAGCAGCTGGGTTTAATGTGATATGACTATTACTGAGATATCAGACACAAGTACCGGATATAGTTTGGCAGAAAAGGAAAGGGGTATATCTCTTGATTTGAAAGAGGCAGAGTGAAATACATCAGAGAGAAGGATTACTAATAACACCTCCAGGTCTCTTTTCCCAGTCACAGCTCTAATGAAGAAGAATGTGTAGCCTGTGTGTGTGTGTACAGGCAAACATAAAGTTTAATGACTGAGTATTTGCAAGTGCTCACTCATATACGTGACAAATATATGTTTGCATGTGTGCTTATTTACCAGCACACTCCATCTACTAAATATTTGATCATTTTTAGAGGGCATACAGCACTGATGTAACTGATCTCCATAACAAAGCATTGTTCACCGTGAACTAAAAAGTTGCACTTCCACCTAGTAAGCTATAATGACTCATTGTCTCCAAGGGAGAAATATGAAAACAAAGTATTGGTAAGCTATCAACTGATTAGACAACACAAACAACAAAATGCTCATTAGTTTACTGTCCACACATTAGGCCTGTCTCGGCATTATGACTCATTGCATTTATGAATTCCATATTTACAACTTGCACACTCTCACTTGCCTTCTTCCCCCTCTTTCTTTGTTTAGCTTTTGTCCTCAAAAGTGCAAGAACGGCAAGGCATTCATACAGGCAAATTTGGTGACCACTTTGCGTGTTCCGTTATTTAGCGGCGCTGCCGTCACTGCGGTGGCAAGTCGTAGTGACTCAGTGTCTGCTAATTTTGTTGACTGGCAAATGCGTCCCTGGTTGCTTTTAGTAAGTATATATTCAAAATTGATGAAAGTAAAATTGGAGGCTTTTACGAGCAGACCTCTCAGCAGTCATTCACTTGCAGGAAAATGGAGGGAAAGCAGCCAAATGTAAGGAAATATAACCAGGAACTAATTAACAGGGCATTAAATAACTGAGACATCAGACAATCCACAGTATATAAAAGGTTAACAGGTTGTGTGCACTACCTTTAGAAATGTATTACAGTCATTTCCATGCATTATTGAAACACAGTATGTGCGTATACACACACACACACACACACACACACACACAGTAATAATAATTTGCAAGTGCTCATAAACCCCTCTTGGGACGCAAATAACAGCTGATTAAACAGCTATCAGATCGCATGAAGACCTCATGGTAAATTACAACAACCATTATCCCCGTCAGGTAGCAATATACAGTATATACACACACACACACACACACACACACACACACCTTCTCATACCACTATCAGTTTAATAAAGCAAACACGAACATAAAACGTTACCACAGATTGTGTGTCAGGTTGATATAAAATAGGAAATAAATAGAAGTTTAAAGATTGATGAGGAAATCATTCTGTTTATAAGCTTGATTTCTTAGACAGTGACTTCATTGCATAGAGCAACTACAGAAATACTAGACTGACCTCATTTTCTCTGCAGCTTTCAAAAACATTAATTTGGCGCTCAATAATGGAGACAGTGTATATGAAATTCAACAGAAAGACAAATTATGAATAATCTCATTTATAGCTGATAATGGATTGGTGGCTATTCACATAAAAACTACACAGTTTGACATTTTGGAACTGAAACCAAAATTACACTCTCTATTACTTGCTTTGAGATGTTTTTCTACAAAAACTATTTAACAAAAGAATTCAAACTATAGACAAGTTAAAGAAATAGTTTTATTTTTAGGGGCTAATATGCTTTCTTGCCACAAGTTAGATGAGAGGATTGATATCAGTCTCACACCTGTGTGCCAAGTATGTCGGAGGAGCGGGGCCGTCAATTAGCAACATAATATTTCTTAAAAATTGGCATAAAAGTGATTGAAATCCGGCGTTACCTGATCAAAACTAAGTAGACAAAACTGTAATCTGACCGGACCTTCAATTGCAACTGTCAGTAGTTGAGATATTTTGTGCTACTGAAACATTTCAGGTGATGCCACAAAAGTCCTGAGATTCCATACCCATTCAGCACTAATCAATGCATCAATTAGAAACACCTTCTACCAGTGATTCACAACAACATGAATGACTTAACAGAGGAGAAATGTGTGTAGGTGTTCATATCTGAATGTTCTTGTGCTGTGGTCCTACAACTCATTCCAGTCTGAAGCTTAAAAGGAACTCTACAAAAGCAATTGAGTGTAATGTGAACACCAGCGAAATGTCCTCACTTCTCACTGAGTTTATCATCTTCCTGACCTTCACAAGGATAGAAACACAAACAACCCCCTTTGCGTGGCCGTGTTGTGTGTGCATGAATGAGATATTGTAAAGGGGGGTGTTGTTTTCGTTGGATTGATGAGACCGCCATTGTCACAACCCTCCCATTCTGTTGACAGCCTGTCAGCGAGAAACATGAATGTAATTCTCCGTTGTGTACCTTTGACTTATGACTTAAACGCCTTCTGCATCAGCAGGAATAAAGCAATTCAAGGCACACACAGTCCCCAGCTGCACATGTCTATGTGTGTATTAAATATACACATAGAGACACAGCCGCTGTGCAGTTCCACTGTCTTACTTTATTGTTCCTTCACTTCGGAAAACAGAGGATTTATTTTATTTGCATGAACAGCAGAGATGTTGTGTCCCTCTCTCTCACACAAACATACACACACTTGCACAAACTTAGCTTATTTAAAATTTTGGTCAGTACCAGAAGAAAATAATTTAAAATGCAGAAGTCACTTGTGCATTGCTGCTGCGGATACATTTTAAATGCGGAAATCACCAAATGTTCGTTATTTGTCAGACGGCAAACAGCACGAACAGTCAGCTGCTCCCTCCAGCATATTTAAATAATGCAGCAGAGGAGTGAGGGAGAAACAATTCTCGGATTGACCTTGGAGTCTTGCCTATACGTCACTGTTAAGGAGGGCCAAGAGAATTTGTCTGAACTAAACTTTCAAATCCAAGAGGAAACATATAAGCTATTTTTGAGCAGAAAAAGCAATCTTTACCTACAATGCTTGTGATGTGATGTGTACACATATTTACAGTGGCGTTCCTCTTTAAATACATCAGATGATAAAAACACAACTATGAGGAGTTTTAACAATGTCCGTTTGCTGCCAGGACAAAACGAGCATGGAGTGTGAAAGATCCAAACATTTCCACGTCAGCTCATGTCTGGTACTTTGGGCATTGATGCAAGAGACATTCTCAAAGCTTCTCAAAATGTCTCCTGTTTACGCCCATCCCCATCTGGACAAATGGTCGAATGGGCTCCCACTCTACCAGGTGAGCTATCAAACATTTACCATTGCACCAAGGGTGATTCCTTACCGCAGCGAACGGGGTTCGAGTCTGACCCACAGCCCTTTGCTGCATGTCGACTCCTCTTTCCTCACATCTCTAAAAAACCTAAATTGACAGTGCAGTGGCCAGCTCCGACAGCGATACAGTTCTGCTGCATAGACTAAAGCAGACGCTTCAGATTCTCCTGGATATATCCAAAATCACTTTTTTTGTTTTATGTGTATTCATATATAGTCAGGGAGTGCAGTTAGTGACAGTGTGGGCTCCATTGTAGCTCTGCCAGCTTGACGGAGGAGGAGTAGGGGGCGGAGCTTAGCAAAGAGTCATTTACTATGACTCACTTCTGTGTCCACGGTTGACTTATTTGACAATCAGTACACAGAGTGTAATACCGAGCACCTGCTTCATTTATAGTAACACTGGTTTACTGTATAATTTCCCACTATCAGTACTTAATCCCTCATTCATGACTTTAAACTTTTATCCAGCTCTCATAGTTTTCCTGCTCTGCATTTTTCAGTCATTTGTCTCTCTTCCTGCCACTCACTCCATCTTCTAATAACACCGTTCTACTGGGAGTAGATAAGTGTGGCTGTAGTGATAAGGAGCTGGGAGAGGGAAAGATGCAATCTGTCTCCATCTCCTCCCACTGTCGCAGCAGTTCTGATCGACTAGTGGATATGCACGTCAGCTCTACTGATGTGCGTTACAGCATGGCTGGTATCTGTGATCTACAAAGGACGCAGCGTCTCATCCACAGATGCTGATCATTTTTCCTTTGCTTATCCTGAGTATTTCTAATAATGAAAGATGAAAGCTTTAGTGAGGATGTAACGGTCGTCAATGAATCTCTTTCAAAGGTTTAACAGGTTAAATGTTTCAGGTTATAAGTAATCTTTGATTTGAATTAAAAGATATAAGTTGATTAATTATAGCTCATTTTGAATCCTTTGGAATGTGAGAAACTTAATCGAAATACGTTTAATGGTTTTCCCTTTGCTTATTATTTCTATACGCATGTTAAAGACATACAGAGACAGGGATGTGCTGTTCAAGACTTAATTAGTTATTGATCTATTTATGCTGATATTCAGCCACTTTTCAACTATTGATCCAGCCCATCTAAAAGGAGCACATTGTGTTGCGTAAAGCAGCGCACATTTGCATGACAAACACAAAAATGCTAAATTCATTAAAAAAAGCATTCATTATTATTATTATAATTACTTGAGCTTACACAACTAACCCTTATGATTGACCTGACTTGGCTTCATCCTTTCATCACAATACCTGAACTGAATAAAAAAGATGTCTTAAACGTTATATAACTGAAATCCACTCAAATTCAGACACATTACAGGTGCATGGTGGATGCTTGCATTTGTTGTCAAAATGAATCAAAAAAATCACAAAGTGAAAAAATTACTTTACTCTAGATATTTAAGTTTCCCTCATCATCCCCACCTAAAATTGTCATTTCTGTGATGAGCAAGACCATGTTTCTGGACTTACCATCATCTAGGAGTCTGTGTTTCTTGGCTTGAAGATTGTATCACGTCCATCTCACACTTTTCACTCCTCCTTGTTATGAACATTTGACTGTCTAGTCCTTGAATATATAACAAACAAACATTTTTTAAACTATCTCCTAGAAAATCAATAAATCACAACTCTCCAGTAGGCTATATGTTTGTGCTATCGCCGGACTTTCCTTTAACTACTCTAGAAATGTACTCTCCATTCGCTGTGGGTTCTGTCACGAAGTCTTACTGTAACTGCTGGCTGAAAATAGCTTTCTTTTCATATGACCACAGGGCCCTCCACCACCTGCTCTCATTGCTCCTGATCCTAGCCTTAAACCTATTCATACTTTGTGGTAGCCGAGTAGTATTATTATATTTATTGGGGCCTGAAATTGAAGTGCCAGCAGAGATTTGATCTTCTGCTCCTGAAATGTGCTGGCAAATGCCTGCAAATCTTGTCACCAATCTGACGACAACAGTCTGCTCCAAGGATAATTGCTGATCCCACACAACACACACGCGTTCGTTCACACACACACACACATACACACAAAAACACACACGCACACTATCTCTCTCCCTCTAACTGTTTGAACTTGACTCAACCACTTCAGCCAGGACACACACACACATTTTCTCTTAAACATCTGTATTTTGTTCACAGTTTCTCTTCGTCACACTCTGTCACCTGCCTTAGCAAACATGTCTTTGTTCACCTCCATGTCATTGTTTGATCCCTCTCTACCCATTGCCTCGCTCCAAGGCACTCAGACACACATTTGTCTGTCCCCCACCTTTCACTTTCTTACTTTGACACATGCTCTAGACTGCACGTCTGGTGACACACACCTTTTTCACAGCAGGTATGTTGGTTTGGTTGTTCAACTCATTAATTACACCTGTGATTTTCCTGCTATCTGCTGTGTTGGTGCTGTCAATCTCTTGATGTTTTCTATCTTTTGACAAGTAGAGAGCAACTCTTTTCCCAGTTGTCATATTACACAAAACAAAATAATTACTGCCATGCTAAAGTGGCAGTGTGATTGTTTTTATCACTGAAAAAGTGTGGGAGGAGATTCAAATATAACTCCAGGGGGTTAACTCGTTGTATCATCTGATTCCTCTCCCTTGCGTTAGTGTGAAAACAACCCTCTGCTCTGATATAACCACCTCCGCTCAGCAGGAGTTTTCAGATAACTTCACCTCTGGCAAGAGACTTGAAGAAAACGGACGTCTCCGGGGAAGTCCCCCGCTGAATCCCGACATTTAAACTCCCCACGGGTCTTCCTCTTATTCCTCTTTACGCATGCTATAACCGGCCATCTGCTTTGCTTTTGAAGCATTAATATCAATTTCTGTTTCTCTTCAGCGATGCATTTGTCTCAGTGGGAGATTTGTTCAAAGATTGTATTATTTTTAGGCAGATAAAGGAGTTGGTATTATATCTTTCATATAAGTTCTCGCACCCAATACTGTACATAACTATGAAAAGTACAGTATGTTCATTTAAGCAAATTCTATTTGTTTTGTACCACCCTTTAAAGCGCCTTGGTATTGGTCGCATATCTTGACTGTGAAACAACTTGCAGAATTTGGCTGATGCAGCCATTGAGTCAATCTAAAGACTGACAAGACTCATATTTACATTCACATCCTCTTGCAATACAGGAAATAACTGTTTCACCTTCCATAGGGGAGAATGTTTCTGTAAGGTCAACTCCCTTTTAAAAGGTCAGGGTTCAAATGATATGGGGCAATACAATGTATTTCCCATTGTCATGCCTGGAAGAATCTTGTAATACGATTTCAGACGCCCCTAAAGTGGACCATAACTTTCCAGTCAGCTGCTGTTGTGTGTGTGGGTTTAACTGGCTGTCACTTTTGCTCTAGAATTAGCTAGTTGGTGACCCCCAACAACACAAGTTGTTGTGTGGCATTTGCTGCATGAGCTGGTGTAATGGATTTCGATTTATCATCATCTAAACAAGATACTGAAATGATTGTAAGACTGAAGCACGCGCCTGTTCTGTACTGGGTAGCCACTACACTCTTGCACTCTGTTTTAACTGAAATAGTGTTACCTAGTAACTATATGTTGAAGTAATTGTTGTCTACCCCATCGGCAGAGTTTGTCTTGATAAGGTTTCACTAAATTCAGAGGTTTTCGCCTGTTTCCAGCAAGGATTTCCTCACGTTTTTGGTGTGTATTTTTTTTTTTTGCAACATCTGAAATTATGATTCAGCCTTAAGTGTTTTCTAGTCACGCTAGAGTTTGAATCTCTTTATTAGTGTATTTTTTTCTTCTTTTTTTGTTCTGCATTTTCCTTCGTTTTCGCTTTCTGGTTGTTGAAAAAACCTAGTCCCTAAACTCAAACTCTAGTCTCTCGTCAAAACAATCAGCGCATGGAAAAGGAGGTCTTTGCCCGGATATCCATCGGCTACACCGGAACCCCAGAAATATAGCCCCTTGCCCCCAGAGGCTTATCCGTCATCTGACCGATAGCCGATGGGTTCTGAGTTTGGGGAGATGAGAAATGGCTGTGGACTTGTTTCTCGATTTAAGAGAACAGGCAATTGTGACTGTACCTTTGTGATACACACTTCACATCAAAGCACACACTCATGCACCTGGATAGATTACAACAAACAAAACATGTGCAACAGCTCACTCAGCAGCCTTTCATTGCTAAGAATGCAAACAGAGCGTCAGTGTTATACAGTTCCATGAGTGCTTGTTCTCACACTGGGTGACATTGAGACGGAGCACGCTGATCTGGAAACTCCAGAGTAATTAATAAGCCCACTGTGCATCACAGGGACGTGAGAGGGAGGAGTAGAAGAAAGAGGGATGAGTAGAAGGAGGGGCGCCAATGAGAAGGCTGTGTTTAATTAGACTCATACAGAGGACTGTTCGTCCTGCGGGACCTGCCTGTCCTCCATAAACTCTTACACCAATTACCATTCTGCTGAGACAAGAGCCAATAAATGGACAGAGAGAACAGGAGAAGAATTAAGGGTGGTAAAAGGCAAAGACATTGGCAGGCATTAGGTTGTCCCAGTGTACTGTAGGTAGGGCATATACTGTACTTTGCATTCACAACTCAAATTTAAATCTACTTTTCCTATATTTTCGGTTCTAATCACATTTGCAAATTCAGATTGCAAGCACTGCAAATAATTGTTAATAATCCAAAGAAACAAAGTGAGAATGCAAGAATGAACATTTAAAAAAGGAAAAGCAACCAGTGGGACCACAGAAGGGAGGACAACATTTAGCAAGGCACACAGTTCCAGGTGGGTAGATGTGAGTTTAGGTCTGTATTGCTCTGATTCGGGCCGGGCAAAGCTCAGCATCCATCTGGCAGCCAGGCGCACACAGATGGAAGGGGTTGTCTCCGAAGCTCAGGGACAGTCACTCTATTCTCCATCTCTGGCGAGGTAGACATTACCCTCAGCAGTGTGTCTCACTCTCCCAAAGGCAATTTCATTCTCATCGGCAGATATACAGGTCAGATATCTGTCTGTGCCCAGGTGCACATGTCCTTTTTTTCGTTTTCGCTTGTGCATTTGAATTTAAGGTACAATGTATGGAACATTTTTGCTGTAAATAAACAAAAAGAGACCTCTGCTACTCTCTACAACAATTTCTGAAAAGAAAAGCGAAGTGAGGAAGAGGAAAATGAAGAAAGAAAGTGAACAGGAAGTGGACGTGGACAAGGACAGGGAGATTGAAGGGATATGTGGACGGTAATGATAGATTAAGGACATGAAGCCAAGTTGGACTCATTGAAGCAAGGAAGCCGAGGGTGAAGAAAGCAGAAAAAATGGAGGGAGAAAAAACATGGAGGGATGACAAGGTTAATGGAGAGAAGAGAGCATCAGACAAGCAAAGGAGGGAAGGCACTGGACAGTAGTGTGCAATTAGGAAATTAGGTAAAAGGGAGATGGATGAAAAATGACAAGGGTGAGGAAGGTGGAGAAAGAGAACGGTGAATTATAAACAACTCTTTCTCTCCGTCTGTCTTTCCAGCTCTGCACTGACAGACTTGTAGTGAGCTGCTGCAACAGATTGGCATCACAGTCCATCACCAGGGGAGACAGTGGCCACTCTGCGTGACTGATAACACAAAAACATGCTGTTGCTAACACACACACACACACAAACCCACAAACTTACACATACACATGGAGATGGACGCATGCGCTAGAAGTTTGCGAGCACTTGCCCTTTGGAAAAGAAAAAGACAAGGAACATGTAAGAGAGTGAGAGCGCAGCAGACAGTGGAGAGCAGCAGGAAGCGAATGAGAACAGGAGGTGACAGAGGGCTGTTACCTTGGCAACCAGGCCTCTGGTGACAACTGCCTAATCAGTGGGAGGACAGTCAGATACCCAGAGTGATTCCCCAGAGACGTATGATCATTTCCCCCGTGGATCACTGCAACTGTTTTACATTAATGACCAAGATGCAACTTTTCACACAATCCCTTTAAGTCCTGACAAAGCCTGCGTCTGTTCTGTACGCACGCGATGGTTGTTTAACAGAAGCTTTCGTCCAACACGATGCTAGCTGCTGATTTACATAATTGCTGGACTTCATATTCTTTGTTTTTGCTGGGAAATAGTATGCTTTATTGGAAAGACTAAATTAGTTGTTTTTTCATATGAAAATGTCATGTATAATATACAAAAAAACAAAATGAAGAATTGTATGAAGATGACCCCGGTTTTTGAAATAAATAAAAAACAGAATTAAACTATCTTTTTGTGCATGTTTATTGTTAAGAATGTATACATTTGTGTTTGCTTTTTACGCCCCATGAAACTTGAACTGCTTAAGATGTTTTTTCATATATGGGAGCTACAATTTGGCTGCAAAAGTGGATTTGCATCCTCGTCTACTAGGAATCCCACAATCTCAAAAGCACGAGTCAAAGAGAGGCCTCTGATTAGTGAAAGTCTGCTCTGGGACGTAAAACACAAACAGATTCTAATCAGCTGACAGTGTTGACAAATTAAGACAAGCGTCAAACACTCTTTGCATAAATTTAGGAATGCAAACACTAAATATGTGAGGTTTTCCAAAGGTGTGACACAAAGGCACTTGAATGGCTCCTAAGGCTATCAGCTTCAGCACCACTAAGGCCCTCGAGGGCTTTACACCTCAATCACGTCAATGGAAGCATCCTTATGTAGAGAACCTAATCTTAAATGCAATCTTGTGGCTGTAGATCAGAGGTCACAGCCAATTTGCCAAACAAGCATCAACCAGATCCCTCAGGGTCAACACTCACCATCTATCATGGGGGGGGGGGGGGGAGGAAACGCAATTTTATATATGAGTGTTCAAGTGTTGACTACATCCCCATATTCAATGTGTTGATCCAAGAAGCTTTTTTTGTTTACGCACACAACATCTAAGCATGCCGACTAAAGTATAAATTACCATCTATTTTTTTATTATCAGAATGTAATCTCAGTTCATAATTCTCTACACAAAGCCCCTCACTGGCTATTTCTTTCTTCCACCAGCAGATAATATCCTCTCCTTTCAGTCTCCCTCCATCTTCCCGTTTCTCCATTTCCTCTGTTGCCATTGTGTCTCTGGCCAGCACAGACTGTCATTAGGCCGAGGAAATATCTGTAAGCAAAAATAGTGCCACAGAGCACACACAGACACAATACTCAAACAACTCATGTGGCACCGCAGATTGCACGCACTGAGCTTGGAGACAGTATGGCCATCACCAATTAGGATGTCGATTTAAGATGTCAAACTCCCTCATCATCCTCTGCTGCTGCCAGCCCTGCAGCTACTGATGAATGCCAGGCTTGTTAGTCACACTTCTATAGAGCGTGTGGCAGGATGACATGGATCCCGCTTACCAAACTTTAATTCCAGCCACCGAAGATCATTCCGATCAAACTGAGGAAGAGCTGCTGCCCTCATTGCTCCTGTCTGGTAGAAATCAGAAATATCTGCCTGCAGTGTTACATCCCATGGCAGGTTGAGCCATGAGATATGTTCCAATTTGTATGGATATAAACCTTAATATGACTCTTTCAGTCATACATTTTGTCACTTATTATTCACATCATTACTGTACTTTTGAGCAAAACGGAAAATGAATTCTCTCATCATGCCTCTCAAAAGTATTTCACATGAGTTTAATATTGATATTTTATGCAATCACTCTAGCTATAGTATTGCAATCTGTGCAGCTACAGCTAAACTGTATTTGTTATCTTCGCCAGAACACTCTTGCGCCTGGTTGTGTGTGTGTGTGTGTGTGTGTGTGTCCGCGTCCATGAGTAAGTGTGCACCTCTGTGTCTTTCCACAGTGCTCAAGAACCTCTAGTGGTTGCAGTGACTCACACTTTCTCAAACACCTTTTACAGCCTGTTTTCTTTACTGGCATTGGCTGCCTGCGGACTCCTTACTCACACTCTTCCCCAGCTCTCTTTTCCAGGGCGTGAAATACCGACGCTTTTGTAACCCCCTCCGCGTCCAATACTGATACACAAGGCATTTTTCAGCATCTGTAGAGACGCACTGGGGTTTTAAGTAATTACAATGTTAACCCCTCCGTGTCATGTTTAGACGATCAGAGAAAATGCTCTTGGAGTGATGACGTTGTACAATCGCTGAAAAAAACAACCCCTTGCGGGTGGGAGGGGAGGTGGATGGGTCAAGAATACACATGGACTTTCAACAAGCTGAGACTAGTGTCGAGTTATTTAGAGTTACGTAGTTATTTTAAGCCCAACTATATTTTCCCTAAACCTGACTAGTTTGTTTTGTTGCTTGATCCAAGAAAGCCTTTTTGTTATAAATCACAGCGTCAACCGTGTGTTTACTGCGAACAGGTGAGGGGTCTGACAGGGCCTCAGTGTGTGAAGAGTTGGGATGAGAACGTGTCGCCATTACACAGCATGTCATTTGTTACAAATCCTGATTATGCTGCATTCACATGGAATCAGACAGATGAGACGGCAAACTGGATATCTCACAAATGAATGGGCTGTCGTGCCGTTACGCCTGATTAAAAGGTGCTGAATCATGCTGATTACAATTTGCTGCATACTTCTGCATACCAGGTGGAATAAATGGTTGGATACACACAAGAATAAAAGTGCACAGAGTAGCAGACTGAATCTCAAATGTCAAATATCCTGCTCTTGCATCAGGTTGTAGTGGGTTCCCCCGCTACACACAGTTTACTATTTTCTGCTTAAGTAGAGCAGCTGGTGCCGGGCGAACATAAGCGCCCTATACAAATGTTCCTATATGGTGAGGGAGGTGAGAGACTGAATTATATTAACCTGACACAGTAACAAAACTCTATCTGTACCCCTACAAAAGGGAAGAAACATATATAATTGAGTTATCAGTAAGAAAGCAGACGTGCACGGTATTGTCATTACATTACGGTAATTCTGAGATCAAGCTGTGCATTAAAATCTGTCAGTAGTCCTGAAAATACTGTAATTCCTCTCGTCACACACACACTCCAGCACCCTGTCATTTGCAATTTTAAGCTGAACGACATGCTGCAGTGTATATTAAACAGTATATGTGCTGCAGTATGTTGTACATATACATAATCCATACTCACAGGCCTGCAGGCATAATTATATGTGATTCCAGAAAGAGGGAGTGTGAGCAGCTGCGTAGATGAGCTGTCACATTAAGGATTATTCCCATCAGCCCCATTAAAACTCACAGCACTACTGTTCCACTTTCTGCTCCCCCATCAGCTGTTGCGAAACCTGTCAGAGAGCGTTTCAATGGTCAGAGATTGTGGACTGGTAAGAGTAAGGAGAAGTTAAGAAGTGCTGGCAGTAACGAGTAAGAACAATACAATTAAAAAGAGGCAGGGAGAGGAACATTAACTGACAGTAGAAAAGTAGAGGATGCCGAGGAGACGGACGGCTGATAACGAGCATGTTGTGTTGGCTATTCAACGGCCTTCATTCCTAACACATCAGCTTCCTCAATCCAACCAAGGAGGCAAACAAAAGGGGAAATCACATCATGCAGAACAACACATAGCGCAATCAAATCTAGTCTGCCCTTGCCAAAAGGCTCACCAGCTTGTGCACGATCATAGAACATGGGGATGATTGATACGCTTCACTGAGGTGTCCGCAGTCGGCCTCGGGTCGGAGAGAGGAGACGTTGGGACTTGGGTTCAATAAACTGCCTCAAATCAAATGTTAATACGCAGCAAAACTGTAGACTATCTTTCGTCCCAAAAGGTTCTGTCAGGCTCGTTGCATCGTCTGCTGCAGCTCTCCAACGTCACAGTGCATTTGTCACACCCTATAGCTCCCATCAGGTCAGAGCCAGAGACATCATTCATTTAACAGCCTTGGGCTCACTGCTGGCTCACTCAACACTGCACTCTACAGCCTGGAGCCGGAATTTCAAAAGAAAAGGTGACTTGGAATGGATATTATAAATCTTTTTTTTTTATCTTAAACCAAATAAAGTATCTGATACAATTGCTTTGACCTGAAATTAAAAATAATAAGAAGCAGCTCTTAAAGCCTCTGTGTGTTTGTTTACCAGTTTCTCCTTACTGACACATTTGTCAACATGTAACACCAGAGTTAATTGACAATGGCAGCTGTTGTGTTATGTTGCCGTTTAGACACTGAACTGTGTGAAACTTGGTGTAGAAATGAAACTGAGTGCATATCACAACACAATAAAAGCAACAACTCAGTCAGCAATTCACAAAGCCACATAAGAAAAATGATAACCACAAAGAGCTGGACTCTATGAGGAGACACAGCAACGTTTCAACCTTGCATACCACTGTCATATTTTCTAATACAATTGCTTTCTTGTGCTCTTTTCCCACTCTTTGATATTAATACCCGACATCAAGCACACACTGTGATGTGACAATATTCCGTCTTCCCTAAACCCAACCGTTTATTTACACAAACGCATACCAAAGACTACGGGATTAGATTTTAAGACCGTGGCTGGTAAAAGGGGAGCATAGATCAAAACATAGCTGACCAAAGGCAAACTGAGAGCTGAGGAAATGAGAAAACGACCTTGTGCATAAGTTTAACTCTGGAGGGAGAAAAGCCAATATCTTGGAGCCAATTTGAACCATTACATTAAAGATGTAATACCAAAGAGAGCCCATAACACTTTGTTCTTTCCTGAACTTCAAGATCAATTCAGGTGTTAACCCAAGCAGCCTCTGGCTGTGTAGCACAACATACAGAATTGCTTGTAAGTGTGCTACAGGATGTGTGAGGATGGAATGAGTTACCCTTCATGTTTCTACTGGCTGACATCTTGGTGAGGTGGATGCTTGCTAGGAGAGGGGATGAGCAGAAAGTCCCTGCAGCTGTGTGTAGCTCACACTTCCTGGTGGCTAAAAACACCAGCAGGTGTGAGAAGCAGAGATTCATTGAAGCCTTTAATTCTCACAGGGGGTGGTCTGCCTCTCTAATGAGAGAAAACACTCTTAACTGTACAGAAAAAAAAACTACTTCACCTTTCCTGCGCTTACAAAAGCAGAACATATTTCATTCAGTCACCAGGACAGTTTATCACATGATTTCTTACATTTCTTTGTTCCTCTGAGGATTCACAACACGCATGCTGGGGGTCCGTGTCGTCATTGTTCTCGGTTCTGTAAAGCCTTACATCCTACTGCCACCTAGTGGACATATAGAACTACAGCTACCCATCATAGTGCTCAGGGACATGAGCCTGCCATCCTCAGGACTACAGGCCCAGTTTTTGTGCGACGACACAATGTTTTCACTGCCACAGTCGTTGCAATAATCATAAAACTTATGAGGAATTTGCGATGCTGATCTATAATTTGCTTGAAATTAGCTGTAATGAGCTTGCTTCCACTGCGCTACCTACACATTAGTATCACTGTTTTCAAATTACCACCTTTATTACTTTCCCAATTAATTTCTATAAACTGATACCTGCACATGAATGCTAAATCGTCGTCGGACCATTTGCCGATGGAACCGCTCATTATGAAATTCATTATGATCGCTGACAGAGCGGAGCTGCTCAGTCGTGTCTGTCATCCTCCAGAGCTGCAGCAGCACTGAGCAGCCTGCAGATCTCAGGCTCAGCAGAGCTCTGTGCAGCTGTGCACAGTTTAGATAGAACACTACACAGTGAGCTCAATCTATAATTTACTGACCACTTTACTCCATCCTAAATAAATTAGACCTCTTCATGTTCAATGGTGGTTTAATCAAATCCCCCGACAGTAACATTTCAAACAGCATTAACCAAACGCATCCAATCTTTCAAACTTTCTGGGGAAGCGCGAACAAGATACAGCTTTGTTTATATATTGATATACGTTTTAAGTATACATCCAGGCCTTCTGTCTGCCCTGAACCTCCAGCATTTTATGCGAATAAGCATGTGTCTGTCAGCTTCTTTACTCGTTATACATTTGACATTAACAGATATTTGAATAAAGCATTCATTGTGGGGAAAATATATAGTGATTAATAGATATACATTAGCCAGGTAAACACACAAGCTGTCTTTTTCTGTTTTGTGCCCTAAACTTTCTGTTTGACAAATTCAACATCTCTATATAACTGGTATATGTACTGGTACTTTGTAGAAGAACGATTATTTTCTATGTGTAAAATATACTGCAGACGTGACAACTCATGTCCTCTCTTAATACAGAAAACATCCTGTGATGGTTTCAACGAGATATATTTCTTAATTAGAGTGCATTTCATTCTTTTTAACATTTTCCAAATTCTATCACACTGAAACAAAATGTGCTTATTAAGTATAACTCATGTACTTTTGACAGACACAACACTGTCTGTTGCACATGCAAGCCTTGAGCTTATCTGATCACTTGACCCGCAGATCTGAGCTGAACAAGACAGAGCGGCTTTACGTATGAAGGTGGTGGGTTGGATACGATAACAAGTCTTCAAAATGTAGCACATAAGTTATACCAATTAATATGACATGTAAGTAATAGCCTTCAGAGGCTCAAAGCAACACTTAATAATAATCTCAGGAGATGTGTGATGAGCTTTTGACGTGTTTTCCGTCTGGAAACCGAAGAAGCCACAGAGCTGGATCATTAACTTTGATATGAAAATCGTGAATATAGCCACAGGCTATTAATGAGTCATAGTTTTCAAATAAATCTCTGATAGCTTTGTGAGCATGATTCCTGTACTTTTAAAATGCAATGTTTTACACATTTCTCCCTTTACACACCAGAGATTTTAACGATCAGTATTTTGGTAACTTTCCAAGTTAGTTCTTAGTATTTTAGATGGGAATGAATCGGTTGATCAGTGATCCGATGCAGCCCTTTCATCCCTTGTGAACACACACACAGCATATCATTGGACTGAGCCACCCACCCATCCTTTTCTTGCAGAAGTGAGATGGATGACTCTGGACTAATATCACTCTGTGGTCATGGAGCAATGGTTTAATCAGAAGATCCACACCCCGGACTGAAGTATTGCAGTACAAGACTTTGGATGAATTATACAAGGCTATTCTGCAACTTTAAATTGGCTGCGGAGAAATCTTGTGGTCAGTGTGGCACCAGATAATGGCAGTATTAATAAGAGAAAGGAAAATGTCTCCATTGTTCTTAATCACCCTCTGAATGTCCGCACTCCTGCAGGACGGAGCACAGAGAGGCCGTGAGGAAATATAACCACCATAGGGCAAAAGGGAGATATTCATCCACATCTATGAATCATTAAAACAGCCTAATTTTTTTATTTATTTTCGAAAATAATTACCTTTTTACAATGTAGGTGATATGTTGTCTCCCTCATTGACTGCACTGGCCACTAATTCCTATTCATCAAATGCAATGGTCTGTCTGCTCTTTTAACAATTGATCTGAATATATTTATTAAAATATCACTAAAGTCAATGAACAAAGCTAATTTCCTGTCCACCTCTGTCAGGACTTTGACGTGTTTTGTTGCATGGATTCAGGATGGACCTGAAGGGTTGACTGTACCTGTGTGTATTACCAACAAACTGCGTGAGGGTGGGATAGCACAAGTTGTACAATAAAGTTCCACATTGGCCTTAAGGCTGCAATGTTTCTCCGACTCATATTAGTTATTCTGCTGCAGGAGAAAAGAGAAAATCAGCTCAACACCCTCTTGAGCTTTTTTTCTACTTGAGTACTTGAGACCCAGGGAGATTTGTCCCTGCAGACCCGTCTGTCCTTACATTATTCACACTCCCTCTTACTCAGCGATCAGATTCTTTGGGGAAACCAATGTGCTCGTATCCAGCAACATCAACAAAGACTACAAATCACACAGTGTGCTTTTTCTATAACTCAGAGGAGTTGGCAACTCTCATACTCGCATACTAAGTATTCCGTGGTGACCCCCAAAAGGACCAAGCAACATCCGTGGCATCACCGTAAAATAATAATCACTAGCTCAACATTTCAGGAAACAGATCTATAAGAAGTAACTAGTTACATTTATTCAGTCACATGTACTTAAGTAACATTTTTGAGTAAATTGTTGTCGTTAGACTACTTTTTATGCACCACACATTTTACTCTTACTCAAGTACATTTTTGGAGAATCATTTTGTGAAGACTACGACATACTGGATTAAACTAGATCCAGGAGGCAATTAGCAAAACAAACTATTCCTTTAAGCTTGATGCTTTTAGATTTTAACAGGATTTATGTTGAGGAAAAAATACTAAACAGTTTTGTCTCATCTCTGTGAGCACACAACAAATCCTGTAGCATTTGTACAGTAGGCTCCACAGTTTGTTGCTCCCTATTATTTTTTAATTTATTAGACTTTGTTTGTTGTATCAGCTCCAAAGCTTTTTTGGCAGCGTGTTTAAAGTCCTTTGGGAGGACACGGTGAACCTTTGTGCTTAATCAAGTGATTATTTTCCCATTAACTTCAGTCAGTCACAACAATGCTGAAAACCGTATAATAAGAAGCTTTTTAATCAAGCACGGTGGCAGGATGGTTTGTGTTTGCTCGTTCTTGTAGAAGCACAATTGATTGAAAAGCTGTAAGATGGCATTTAGCTTCACTGGGAATCAGTTGAATTACCAGGAAAAGGTCACGCCACAAAAATAGTCTTTATTGACAGGCAAAATCAATTATATTAAGGCAACAGCAATACTGAGACTGACAGGCAGACTGAGTGAGTGGGTGCATAATTTGGTTTTGCTTGCAGGTTTATGTGAACTTCTTTGCAAAACAAACGCAGAAAGATAAGTAAAGCAAACAAGAAATTAAAATAAAGGATTTCAGAAATGATTGGCGCTGCCTTTGGCTGAATCACTGGGCTTCACATCCTCTGATTTGGAGCTCTGTTGAAACAAACAACATGCGTAATGTAAACACAAGGTTTAGCTCAAAATATGTCTGGGAAAATTGTGTTGATGTAAAATATATTCAAATAACACATATCAGTATATCAGATCTTTTACATTTTAACATTGTTTGTAATAAACTAGATACGACTGATTTTGGGATGATGTGAAACATTCTTATTCACTTTCTTGCCAAGAGTTAGATGAAAGGATCGATAACACTCCAATGTCTGTAGGATAAACAAGAAGCCAGCCAGCAGCTGGTTTCCTTAGCGTAGATGACCATAGCATAGTATTTTTACTATTAAACAGAGCTAGGCTAACTGTTTCCGTCTGTTTCCAGCTTTTATGCTAAGCTAACCATCCCCTGGCTGTAGCTTCATATTCGGCATACATCGTCTATACCCAAACTGCAGTTCTGATTCTTGAACGTCAACCGGATGTTTCTATAGGGGACCGCACGAAACCTGTTGGTCTCACCTTGGACTTGAAGAGGAGGTTGATGACGCCCTTCGAGCGTCTGTCCGCTGTTCGGTCAGAGTTCCCACAGACAGACATGCTCTTGCTGTCCCTCCTGGCTCTGACAGAGTCCACCTCCTCTGCGCCCCCGATCACCGCCAAGGACAGACCTCCACACAGAAAAACGGAGGATTTAGTTTTCGTCTCATTCATAACCAACTTAGAATGAACCCTCCTCCTGCCGCCAGACCATTTAATGTGACTAATTGTGCTCCTGCAGCTGTTCTGCTGATGAACTGCGTGCTCCGGTGTCACCGCTAGAACTTGTGTTTATGTTCAGTGAGGCTGTACAGCTTGTAGCCGGCGATGCACAATAGACATGGTGTCACCACACCACAGTCGATGCTGGCTCAGCTGGCCTGGACCAACATGGCAAGACGCCAGAGACACTGATACACTATTTGGCAACTGCGGCAATGATATATAAACTGAATGAGGTTGGTGCCCATTTCTGAAACGATTACAAGCAACAAGACTGATTCACTAATTTGCCACCTTGCATCAGAGCTTCTGTTAGGTCAGGCTATTACTGCAACAACTTGCCAGTTTGTTTTTAACACACATTATTTTAAAAACCATGAACTTATGTGTGTGTTTCCTTACAGTCAGGATAAAACAAAGGCCATGTCTTTCTGTTTTGACTCTGTGGGCCGTTGGTTTAGTCACCTGTGATGGCAGGCAGGGATCTGGAGTTGGCATTGGTCAAAAACACATTTCCTTCATTCGGCTCAGACAAGTTGGTGTCACTGCGGAACTCCTGTTTCTTGGACAGCTAGAGGGAGACAGAGATCACACAAAGTTCAACAACAACACTTCCACTCAGCTCTACTACTCCACTTCTTTCTCTTTACCTCATCCCATGATCTACCTCCCACTAAAGCTCAGTCTCACCCGTTTGGAGTCCAGTGTATTCATCCTTTCTCTTTCCTCTGTGATGAAGATCATGCTGCTCCTCTTCTTCTTCTTCTTACTCTTCCTCAGCTTTACCTCCGCATCGCCCACCGTCACCACCGTCTCCACTGTGCCTGCACTCATGCTGCCGCTGGAGCGCGGCAAGGAGGAGGTCCAAGAGGAGGGCGACTCTGGGGGGAAGTCCCTGGGAGGAGGCAGGAAGGGTGCGAGTTGTAAATTAAAGGGGATCTATGTTAATTGTTCATATTCACGTTGTTGTGGAGTATTTTTCATGAAGAATACATCTTTGCAGTTTGAGATAAGATGTATGCCTGACCTTATGCCATCAATTTGAAATTGACGGCCATGTTATTGCACCGCAGTACATACAGACTCAGCCTGTCTGCCAGCCTCTAGCAGACTTTGTTTGTTGTGATGTATGGAGAGAGAGAGAGAGAGAGAGAGAGAGAGAGAGAGAGAGAGAGAGAGAGAGAGAGAGAGAGAGAGAGAGAGAGAGAGAGAGAGAGAGAGCGAGCAGTGGACTAAAACGTCCTACACCTTGGCCCAGTGTGGAGATTCATTGAAAGGGTGGTTCAATTCCTGTTTTAGAACTTCAGACTGCTGCTTGGTTGAGTAATTTGTGTCAACACTTCCCCCCCCCAGCTGTTCCTATGGACTATGGACCAGGGCATATGCAGGGGTGAATCTGAACGGTTTCTTGGGCGGTCCTCGGCTGGGTATCATTGGGCATCGGGATAGTGGAGTCCAGCTCCACATCACAACATTTAGGTAAAACAACAAGGATCTAAATAGTGTTTCATAAAATGATGGCTTAAAACTGGACAAAATATCAATTTATGACAGAGCTACCTGTCTGCATTGAGCTTGGTTGGAGTCCCACATTCAGATCCCTGGAGCGAGGAGATTGAGATGATGGACTGACGAATGGAGCGCAGCATGGAGCGAGGACGAGTGGACTTCCTCTCGTCCATGTCCGGCTAGAAATAGAGAGTTGAACATTGTTATATAGGACAATGCAACAGTATAATATTACAATATATAAGACAACACTGCAAGGATAATATTCTACTGATACTCCTGTAAATAGTGACAGTGAATCAAAGCAGAAGAACTTCATTTGAAAATGTAATAAAAGCAAAACCAAGTGGGGTTACTCTTAAAAACAGCACATCACTCCGGCTCATCATCAGTTTAATCTCTCCTCAAGGGCAGAACCAATTTACAAGTTAACGACCACATTCAGCCCCAGTCAGACCATCCGAACCATGCTGTGGTGGGTAGAGAATTTAAAAGGTACAAAATCCTACATCAACAATACACTCAAAGGCTTTTGAAAGTGCTTTGATCTTTAAAGTTCGCCTGGGCCAGCTCATTTGCAGCTTAATTAGCGCAGCTTTTCCACAGTAACTATGTGACCAGACTTGCAGAAAAAGAACATATTTGGGATTACAGAGAAACACCATGTTTTAGTAAAAAGTTGCTCCCCACATTTTGTCTCTTCTCCCTCTCTCATCCGTTCTCCCCCAGTTCTTACCAGCTCTCTCACTCCGTACTCCTTCTCCACTTTCTTCTTCAGCTGCTTGAAACACTCCTCCATGCGCTCGTGGAAGGGACGCAGGTCATCCATCACTCTCTTCCCATGGAGAGATATCCCTCCACCCAATAATGGGATCTATAAATACAAATAACATGGTGTCAACAGAACGGCCACATAAAAGCAACACATCTATGTGTGGTGTGTACATGTATTCCAAAAACGTGTGTTAGAGTCTTCAGTACCTGCCATGCGATGAGGTCTTTGAGGCGCATCAGCTTATCTCTGTCCTCTGGGTGCTGCTGATTGTACTCTTCGGTGAAGAACGCCTGATACAGAGGAAACATTAAAAACTCATTTAAAACATTGCAGCTACACATATCACCTGCCCAGGCTCAGTTTGTAAATGAATGACTGACTCTTCAACCCACATGTGCACTTTATAAGGCCCCTGAATTCATCCTATGCGTGATATGATAACACTGAAAATGTTTGAGGATGAAAACTAATAATATTTGAAGTTATGCTTACACCCTACTCTCATAAGTTCCTTGTATTTATGTCATTCTCAGTGGTGAGTCACAATGAATCATAGCCTTTTTAGATAGAACATTAAGGCCAATGAAAAGCAAGCCAAAATCAAAGTAAACTTGTGATAGGTGTAATAAACAATGGATTTTTAAATCCAATGCTCCCATACCATCTTAAAAAAACAATATGGTCAACAATGGTTATAGCAAAGGGTTATAAATTGGGTTGATTCTTTACCTTTTCATACTTGGCAAAGCCGCCCATGACAGCAGGGTCTACGATGCCATTGAGCAGCATGGAGAGGGGGTTGATGGGAAGGGTCCAATCAGCCTGATATTGGTTAATCAGGGTCAGGATCTTCTCATTGGTGGACTCCATTGTCTCTATGGCATTCTCCAATGGAGACAAGGTAGTCTGGAGAGAGAAGCAGAGTGGTGGGATGTTGGAGAATAGAATAAAAAATTCAGAAAAAAAAGAAAATATTTTTGTAATCAGTGGTGCTGACACACACATACACACACACATACACACACACTTACATGTTTCATGTCAGTAGCTTCAAACCAGCGCAGGATCCCTGGCAGCTTATACACAGTGGTGAAGGTTGTGCGTTCAATCCACATAGACTAAAACACAGGAACGGAAAGGAGAAGAAAAAAATTAAGCAATAAATTGAGCGTCAGCCACTTGTGAATGCTCATAACAAGATACCATATATTGTATTAAAGTCTGAACTCTTTCCAGAGACTTAATGCTGTTGAAGACATCATTCAAAGTCCTGTTCAGAAGTTTGCTATAACGGAGCGTTTAACGGTATATACTGGTTTACGTTGAAATTGGTAGCAGGATGGTTTGGTCAGGACCAGCAGGGTTTCAGTTGTTTTTTTTGGTCAGAGTTCTGAGGCAGATCCAGTCTCCCGGTTGGATTATTTGGCATGGTTTGTCACTTGGAGAAGATTGGAAGGCCTCTACCCGGTAAAGATTATCTGAACAGCTGCGGTTAGGTCACAGTCGAATGAGACCATTTTCTCTTTCACAGCATGGAGAGCAAAACCTGCGATATCTTCTATCGGGGCATTTTACGAGTTCCTACTTCAGACCAGTTTGAGAACCTATCTTTACATTACATACAAAACATTTACAAATGATCACACCTTAAAGCAAAGCAGACTTTTAGCATTATTTAACACATCCCCCTCTGCCCAGGTAGAGATGTGGGGGCCATTGTGGACTCAGTCATTTAGATCTATGAGAAAGTCATCAGCTGTACTCACAAGGTTGTTAGGAGGTATGGAGGGACAGGGCTTTAACACGGTCTTTTTTATCTTCATCACTGTCCCGTTTCATATTGGATTTGGAGAGTTATGGAAGCTATAAGCTTCTGGCTCAAAGATGAGTTTTTTCACATCTGGGATCCCTTTCTATACTATATTGGAGGTGATGGGGCCTTTTGTAGTGGTCTCTACGTACTAGCATGGAGTGAGATCTCGCGGTACATTTCCATACAGGTAATAAGTGTTTAATATGCCATTATTCCATCATTATGCCTAAGGTGATCACCCTTGTACATACATGTAAAACCATTCCATCTTGTATTTTTTGTTCTCTTGCATGTGTGGAGAATGTGTTCACCCTTCCCCCTTAATGGTTTGTCCCTGGGAGCTAATCACATTCCTACTTCTTCCCATCGGTCCTACACAGACCTATTTCTTTTGCTCAGAGTGTTTTAAACACTCGGCACACATTTCATTGGCCATTTATTTTATTATTATTTCAGTTATACCTGAATCTAATGTTGCGTCTTAAATGCTCATTTGAAATCTTATAATATAATCCGATATACCACCACTCTGCTATTGAATAAAATCGTATTATCTTATTTAACAGGAGCTCATCTTTTCAGATAATGCAAGTACACACTAGTTTATGAAACACTTTAATGGTCCCGGTAGTCTTAAGTGTTTTAAGAAAAACTCACAACAAACTCATTGTTTGGGTCCACGGGTCCTTTCCTCACCGGCCGGGAATAGTTAAAACGCTGCACGTAGTTGGACTTGTAGAAGCTGCACATAGTGTAAGCATAGAGAGAGACAGAGGTGAAAGTCAAACAAAGAAGGAAGGAAACATGATAATATCAGGACTGTCTATTCTTTTTCAGTGCATATCATTTCACAGAAATTCACATTTTTCTTTATCAAAATATGCAGATTAAAACACGCTGTTTAACAGACTTGATAATCTGGTCGGGACAAGGTTTGTTCTTCAGGCGAGGAGGAATCTCGAGGACTGGCCTCACTGTGAAACACTGGATATCTGGTTCAGATCACTCAGGAATGAAACATCACTACATTTTAGAGAGTACCTCTACATCCCTGTGTTAGAATATATAGACTGATAGTTGAGAGATGCATCAGACCTCCAGCGGCTGGGTTTTAAACATTTAAATATGACTATACATTTGTGCTATTAAAAAAGTTTACTTTATTAGAACCGTCATGTACAAGAATGAAATTTGACCTCTGCATTTAGCCCATCGGAAGCATAAGGAGCAGTTCGCTGCTGTAAAGCACCAGGAGACTAACTTGTGGTTCTGATCAAGGACACTTCAACATGCAGACAGTAGGAGTTGGAGATAAAACAATTCCCTCTACCCACTGAGCTACAGCCACCACTTTACTAATGGGTTTGTTATGCTCGCAGAAGGATACACTGCAGCGGAGAGTTCCTGATGTCGTCTCCTGGTATGGTGGTGGTGTTGAGGCGCACAGCGCTGGGGAACTGGCTCATCAGCTGGTTCTGAAAGTCCTCTCTGCGTTCATACTCCTTGCCGCGGTGGATAAACACCTTGTTCTGAAGCCACGGGAAATGTACTGGTGTTAACAATGATACAGATTAAGCCCTTATTTCTCCTGCGACCACAAAGGGGCATTCTCTTTTCATCTGGACTAATTTATAGGACAGTCAGTTCATATAGAGCCGGTAGATCAAAGTGGTCCTATGCCTTGTCTCCTTTCTCTACCCTGCCCCCCTCAAAACAGACTAACTTCCTTACCACAGCAGTTCAACACATCGAATGAGTAAAGGAGCTATAAACAGTGGAATATTATATTTCTGCAATTTGCTGAAATGTACAACGTTCCCATAAGGTACTTCATGTCCCATTCTGTTAATCATCTCACTGGTGTGTTTAGGAGGCACTGCTGCAATTTTAAACAGCTTAGTTTCAGTGCTGATGATGGAGAAAAAAATGTTTTTGTAACCTCTTTGTAAAAGGAAAGGAGTCTGTGATACCTACCTGTGCTCCTCACTCATAGTGTGAATCTGTTTGCTTCTATTCTATGACAAGTGACAACTTTATTTGTAACACTGCTCACTTTTAATTTCACCAAACAGTGACAAAACACAAACCCTGAGGAATGGAGGGTAGCCATGGCCATAGTAGCCCACTGCAAAGTAGTCTGGTTTAGGCCTCAGGATCTTCATAATGTTTTCGTAGAACTTGGCTTGTTTCTCCTGTAGAGAGGGAGACAGAGAGACAGAGCACGTGTTCAGAAGAGAGATTCAGATGTGCACTGTGTGCAGCCGTAGCAGTTTTATCAGCTTGAGCCAATGAGAACGCTGCCCTCAGCAGAATGCTGGGCCTTTGATAGATGGAGCAAAAATAAAATGCACAGCATACAAGGGCAATGTCTGCAATTTATAGAACCACATAGATTCAACATTAGCAGAGAGAGCCACTGCTGCAGTAAAGAAAGATTTTTTTCCCATTGTTGGTGGAAAAAGTGTAATTCTGTGGGGAGAATTGAGGGAAGGGGAGATAGAGGAGAAGGTGGTGCTGGATTTGGGCATGGAGGGAATCACTTCTGCTATACTGTTGAAGCAAGAGATGAAAGAAACAGAAGAGTGATTGAGAGGTTTTAAGTTGCTAATGATTGGCAATGAAGAATCACACTTTGGGGGTCATATGGTAATTGAGGAAGCTCAAACTAGAGTTCTTCAGAAAAAGATTTATTTTAAAGGAGGACTTGAAGTGTCAAGCAAGTATTCATTTTTAAACATGGATGAATGGTTGTGCTGAATCGTTTGTAGTATCTGAGAGTGTCGATGACTAATTTAGTGTGGAAACTGCTGACTGGGGAGAATGTTTCCTGAGGTTGTGCAATTTAGAACTTACAGACTTGGCAGCTGGACAATTTACTCAGGAAGTGAGCTATGCTACTGCTGCTATCAAAAACTTAAATACATTGACCGTGTCTTCCTTTCCTTCTAACACTCCCTTACACCCAGGGACATCTATAACATCTTTGAAGGGAATTTAGGAGAAACAGGATGAGCGAATGAAATACAGAGACAAATGTGAGATCATGTGCAGAAGATAGAGCATGAAGGTTTGAGAGAGTCATGTATTACCAGTCTCCTGCTGAGTAACTCGTAGTCAAAGATCTCGTTTTCGTACTGTTCAGCTAGTTCCTTACACAGAGTGATGGCCTCCTCCCACATCTAAACACATATGCACACACACACACACACACACACACAAGGAGAGGAAGAAGTGTCCTTCATTACACCATCTGCTTATAGCTCGGCAGCAGCTGTCGTGGTGGGAATTCATCTGGTGGAAATCTCTGTTTCCAGGTCTCTGGAGAGTGGAGGAGGGAAACTTCTCTTTCTCTGCTTCAGAGAACATAAAGCACTCATAGAGAATACAAAATGAATGAAATACCAACATATCGCTCGGAGACCATGACTGCATGATTGCAACACTGTCTCATCCTTGAAAGATATTGAATGTTTGATACAGGGAAGGAAAATGTCCCTGAATTAAAGTCTGAGCATTGATTTCTGATATTCTTTTGGGCCTTTCACTTAAGTGAACAACGTTATTTGCCTAGTCTTGCGATTTTTTTCCAATCGTTCTGTAAAAGGAATTCAGAAACTGACTGCTAACACCTTTCTTCAGAGTAGAAAGCCTCTTTTTGATGTTAGAACATTGATCAACATTTCTTTGAAATCATCACGTTACTCTATGAGGGTGTTTTTAAGAAAGAGACTGTAGAGATGCTGTAGTCTAAAACAGGGCTGACCTTGCCCTTGTCAAAGTAGTCGATGATGGTGTCGTAGAGAGTTTCTTTGAGCTGCCGCTGGGTCTGCGAGCCATGGAACTCAAACTGGGGACTGCATGTCTCGTCTAACCACTGGAACGGAGACAGAAGGAAGATCAAAAATAAGGACAGGAAAGTGAGACACAGTATTGCTGAAATGAAAGAGAAAAAGTTACAGTCAGACCAACTTAGTTTTTTACTGTTCCATTTATCATGATGTTGAAACAAGAGAGGAGAAGAACTAAAAGCTTCGTTTCTGGATGGTAATAAATCAATATTAGTCATAGGCCGAGTGCACACAAAAACACGCAGCGCAATGTTCATTAATTATGATGAGACAATAGTTAATCTTCCATTACAGAAATTACACAGAAATTCATTTGGAAACAAAACAAAAATCCGAAACTGACTTATATTATTGGAGCAGGTCTATGTGCTAAGAAGGAGAGGAGGATTAGAGCATGCTGTGCTTTACAGCCCGCTCTTTTCAATAATGTGAAGCAGGTATGACAGGACTGACACTGGAGATGAATGGAGAATATAAAATGTTTTTATAGAGTTCAACTGCTTTGATGTGATGACACTAGACAGCGAGAGGAGAGAGACGAGAGAATGGGAGCGACGCCCTTATTCCCCTGTTCCTCTCTGTGGGCCTCTAAGTGTCCCATAAAAGAGATGAAGAGACAAAAGAGGTCCAGTACACATGCGTGCGCTGACGCTCACACGAAAAGCTGCGCACACACGGGATCGCGGCGATGCGCACACAGCGATGCGATGCCATAAACTAACCATCGGAGCGGAATCTTTTGGAGGCCAGCGACGAAGCAACCATTTAAAGGATAATCAAAAACTGTCTTGTTCGTGGCAAACAGAAAAGTGATTAGACAGAGCAAGACACTGGGTGCAGCATTAAAACATCAGAGGAGCGTGTGTGTGTGTGTGTGTGTGTGTGTGTGTGTGTGTGTCCTACCTTGAGCAGACGAGAGTGGAGCAGCAGTGTGTATGCTGCCTCGGTGTAGTTTTCACCCTCCAGATGAAGGTCCCTCAACTTGTAAAGGTACCTGAGCACATGTGTACAAACACACAAACACACACACACACACAGAGTTACAGGAGGTCAGGTTACCGTAATATGCAATGTATACATCACTCCACTAGATGCCCCTGTTGGGCAACTTGAAACATATGGAGCATTTATTTGTTTATTTATTTATTTACACACTACAGTAGTGTGTCACTGCCCCACTCAATCTGTCTCATGCTCACACACACACACCTATATACGTACCATGAAATATATACACAACAGAGACCGGTCATTCAAGCGCACACACATGCGAACACGCAAAAGTACAATTTGACGCAGATAATTTGTCAGATATTTTGTAGCCCATATGTTTATGTTTTATAAGCGCGACAAAGTGGAAGATGGGAACATTAGGCTGCTAGCCAACCAGCATACTCGTTTACTGCTTGTTTTTTGTTTTTCTGTATCTCTCTCTGTCTTCTCCCTCTGTTAGGGGAAAACATTTTGCCACACAGGCAGAGGCTGGACTTTCTTGCTTAGGGCATCGATGACAAAGCAAGAAAGCGGTGGCTTTCTGGATGCTTTCAAATGAAAGATCCTCTGCATGCGTGATGCACTCTCAGGTCAATCATTCTGTCGAGGTAAATGTTGAAGGGTCTTGCTTTCTATTCTCTTTAACCTCATCTCCTCCTAGAGCTTCCGCCTGTTCTATTAGTTAGGACAACAGTTGCTGTTGACTGTGTGAATGTCAAGTCAATCTGCACCTCCATCTACTTACTGAACCAGTTTGTTTGATTGACCCTTCGCTCTTCATCCTTCCTGTTCTTCCACCCTTCCCTCTCTTCCATCCTCCATCTCTCTCTGTGTTTTTCACCAGTAATTTGAGGTTTTCAATTAGCAAGAGACCAATTCTTCTATACCTGGGTGTTAAGAAACCTAGGAAACCTGGGAGATGAAGTTTGTAGAATTCATCTTTTCATTTTAGATTATTCTAAAGTTGCTCGAGTCTAATGTTGCTCTAATTAATTAAGTACAATTAAGGTTATATCATTATTCTATGTAAACATTGGCCAAGTTGTGCTTAAATTGTTGCAGAAACATCGCTGATGTATAATCTGTAACTCTGGAAAAAATACAGCCTTCTACCCTCTTTGAGCATGACATAGGCGATCACCCAATTCCACACTACACTCAAATTCAAAGCGTTTGAGTACAGTATGTTGTTTGTAAACGTTAAAAAGGTAACACAATTCCAGGAAGTACAATGATTAAAAACAGTCAGTAAACTTTTAAGTGCTTAATTCCTTGGTGTGCCACAATATAATGCAATATAATGCAACGAGGCAATGTAAGTTGCATCAGGGCTGCAGACAATTTAAATAAATTAAATCTCCTAATGAGACAGCTCCACAAAGATCTCATAAAACAAAACATGAAATGTTTGTAAACCATTTTCTAAAGTTACAGATTGATCGAGGTCTGACAAAGTTCCTGTTAGTGCAAAACTGTAAAGAAAGTTCAATCCTTACTAATACTAATTAACATAAACATACTAATTGGAAAAAATGGTTTACTATAAGGATACACATTTAATACCTTGGGCATATAATTAATACAGTTTAGGGAATAACAAGTTGTCATGTTAGCATTAGTTTCATTTTCAATATAAATGTAAGCAATTAAGATGCAAATTTAATGATCTTTAATTCACACGCTGGGCCAGACCATAATTAGTTTGAGGTTTTATTATCCATGCATGGCGTTTAGTAATATAGCTAGAACTGTGTAAGATAATATTCTGCTTTATTATACAGCACATAGGCTTACTGCTTTAATGTGTATTTCCATTAAATTATGTTTGTTTCCTAATGTTATTAAGCGAGCTGGCCAAATGTTACGGGTATTCTCCACAGGATAGATGGAGGCAGCTGATCAACCACAGAGTTGAGCTAACATTCCCACATACAGATAACTAATTATGTCCATAAGCTATCCCCAGAAATGCACGTGGGACCTGACGGGATATGTATTTCTCCCTCTCTCTCTCTCTCTCTCTCTCTCTCTCTCTCCTGCCATCATCCTGTCTTCCTCTGTCTCTTCCTCGTACCAATCATGTCTCTCATTCTCTCGGTTCGCCCTCCAGTCCGACTAAGAGCTGATCCTGTGGATTCTGACATTAATTCAGTGGGGCTCTTATAATCCCTTGTCAGATTACGGAGCAACACAGACACACACACACACACACGTACGTACAGACTTTCAGACACACACAAACACACACACACATGCATTCATTTACAAAGCAAAAATGCACCACTTAAATGTATTTAATGTCAAAGTCAGCTCATAAATACCTGATGTACATCCCTTCACGATTGATGTCCTTGTAAAAGTTCTGCAAAATCAAAAGGAAAAGTTGGGTCAACGTGTGTGTGACTGATTTTAAATCATTCTACTTTGTCGTCTTGTATTTATGTAGAGGAGTGTTTGTTTTAAAAGGTGGTTTGTGTGTGTTATGTGGGTTATACTTCAGACTGCCTGTGTGTGTTTGTGTGTGGGAGTGTGTGCATGCACATTTGTTAGTTAAGCAGCACAAACTCCCAGATTAATGAAGTTTAATGACATCTGCAGAGAACAGAGGAGTGGAATGAACTGATGTAACCCAAACTCTCATCCCCATCACGAGTCAGCAGACACAACACACTCTCCCACACACACACACACACACACACAAACAAACAATCAGAAATATGCAAAAACCAAGCTCAATTACTGTGAAATTCACTGTGAAGCCGTAGCATATGGTATGCATATTTATGGCTACTTGCTTTATTTTTGCAAAGGTCGGATACATCATTGTTTGCATCAATGCATTTTTACTTGAGTAGCCAATGTCCTGCTGGAGGCAGGTCAGATGATTTTACTCTGAGCAGTCTTTTCAACATGCAACACAATCCATAGTAGAACTACAGTATCACCTTCATGCATCTTTCCTAACCAACAACACACCAGGTGACAGCCATTTTAAAATCGGTATATACTGTATATCTTATATGAAGAAAGTGTTTTCTGTAATACCAACATGCTTTTTTCAGCAGCTGAAAGTATCCGAGTTATTCCGGAAAGCCTTTAGCACGCGGTTAGCCAAGGTTATTTCAGCCTGAGCTTTGAGTGTAGGCTTGTAAATGCATCTAAGTGTATTTGTGATTCTTTGAAAAGTGCATCCACATGAGGAGGCATAGCAAATACCTGTGCGTATGTGTGTGTACTTCCTAAGTGAAGTTAGCCTGGGGGGGCTGCTCGCCTGCAGGAGGGACTTTTTAGCTGGCCGAACAAATGAAAGAGAATAGCTAATAGGCAGCTGCCACAGGCTACAAGCTAAACATCTCTGTCATGTGGCAATAGCCTCAAGTCCGAAAGAGGAAAATAGCACATTGTAGATACCAACACAGACACAACCATTCATCATTAACTGATCCTGCTGAATGTTAGCGTGTCAGAAATGTCTTCTAATAAGAAATAAACAAACGCAGATACAAAAGAACGAAAACAAATTATGAAGGAACTATAACGTTTAATTGTTCTGTGGAGACAATAGCATGGTGGGTAGATGGGATCCATTTCTAAACTTGTGTATACAGTGGGGGAGAATATGATTAGGAGATCACATAAGAGAAAAGATGTGCAGCACACAGGAGCTGATGCAACGCTCTGCAAAAACAGTCATAGCCCAGACACAGAGATGAATCGTTTCCTTTAGATCAATCAGCACACATATCAAATGAGGAAAAGGGAAACAAAGACCTCGGCATGAAAGACAAGACATAAAATCTGCATTGCATAATGAACTGTTCAATCAGTGGGGCTCTTATTGTATGGATGAGATTATCGACCGAGGTCTCTGTGGAACAAACTCACTCACTAGTCTGTTCTCAACCATACATAAAGTTAATTTCAATAATAATGAGTTTAACGATGTGTGTGTGTGTCTGAGCACCTTTCTACAAAGTACAGAACATGTATCACAAGGTTGGTGTGAACAAATTCAAATCCATGGTGACGCATGCCAGATTCACAACATATAGTAGATTTCGAAAGATTTGCATCATGAAGAAAACAAAAAAATATTAAAGTATTAATGGAGAGGTCCACAGCAATATGGTGAAATTCAAAGATCTAACTTCTTACGTAAGTTGGGACTTACCAGAAGGTTGACAGTGCAGCTCATGCGGTTGTTGCGGCTGTCATCGCTCATCACAGTGCGGTAGTCAAGGAGACGAATGAGGAGTCCCTTCACCAAGGCGACAAAGTGCTGCACCTGTGGCCTCAGCGTGGGTTTCTCTGCAGCACAGTCCAGCAGGCTGGCAGACAACAAGCATCCACAAGTTAATCATCAGAGGATTTGGTCTTGATTTTCAGTGTTTGAGTGCTGCAAGCTTTGTCAATGTTTATCTGTTAAACCAGTGACATGACTCCAAAGGTAAAGCAGGAAATCCACTCTCTGAAGTCATGTTTAATGTCAATCGCAAAGCCAGGCCAGTCACGATTTACACCATTTTTCAAATGTCATACCGTATTTTATCAGTGCTATCCCTTTTATTCTCATGTGCGTGTTTATATACAATAGGCAGTATAACTTGTCAAGCATTAATGGCTGCTGTAATTGTCATTTCTATTCCAATACTAAGGCCTACATGGTCTCCAGTAGTTGCATGTATCGCTCGTCTCCTCCTCCACCCTCCACCTCATGGTCCAACTTCAGAATGATCTCGTTCTCAAACTACAGAAGAAAATAGAGAGAGAGAGAGAAAGAGCGAGAGAGAGCGTAAAGAGGAGAAAACAAATAAGAGAAGGAATAGAAGGAAAAAATCAATTATGCAAGCATAATTAAGGTGTCTCTTTTACTTTCATGCAGTGGCACAGGAAATCGATGGATGAGCACAATGTGCATGTGCCAGTGTGTCTTTGTGTGGTTGGAGCACGCAAATGTGAATTAGTCTTTCGCATCCTCTGATGTTTTGTTTGAACATTTCTGCACATTGTGCGACATTGTATTGGTGCGTTTCTACCTTGTGGAAGTCTCCAGAATGTGCATTTTCACAGGTGATCATGTCGAAGAAGATGGGGATGGTGGCCCTTCTCAGCTCTTCTTCTGGGATCAAAGTCATCTCCAGGATGGGGCCCACCATGCCGGGGATGAAACAGATCTTATGACTGCCTGAAAGACACACACACACACACACACACACACATACACAGAAACGTAATGAAAATGCACGTAACACCATATCTGACCCATCTCCCCTTGCTCACCAGCTATCCTCTGAAAGGCTCCACAGGTCTCTGACCACCAACACATCCTAATTCAAGGGCAGTGTTTCCTCCAACAATAAAGATTTGAACTCTGATTCCTATCTCCAGAGGATAACCACTCTACATGCTGTCTCTCTATGTGAATGAATTCCCCCGTTCACCCACCTACACCGGTATGTGTTCATATGAGAGTGAACATGTTTGCATACCCAGAAGCAAAACTACATTTTCTTACCTAGTTTGTACCAGATGTCACGTATAGCGAAGCCAATGAGTTCTCTCATATCTCCATATCTGGAATTAAGAGACACAAAATTAGACATAAACAGAGACAGAAAGAGAAATCAGCCCAGTAGTTTAAAACCAATGTCTTGATCAATACTGATATTTTCATCTTCAAAAACTGAGGACCCCAGTGGGAAAGATAATGCTGTGTTAATCTGCCCCAACATGAACTAAATTGAATGTCTCTCTACAGGCATCACACGGTTTTAATAGGCAGTGGGAGTGTAAACAGTAAATGCAGACTCCATAATAGATCACAAATCACTGAGTGTTTCATTAGAGCAGGGAGAGTGTGTGTGGTAAAATGATATGCCCCCTTCGCTCACTTGGCCAGAATCTTGTTCCTCTTGGTTGACGAGAAATGCTGAAGCTGCAGAGACTCCTGGGTAATAAACGCCACCGCCAAGTGGAAGTAGTTATTCCACAACTAGACGAAGAATCAAAGCGACGAAGAGTGGGGATGTAGAGAGAGACAATCGAGATCTTTGTTAAAAGCAGTACAGCCCCCCCAAAAAAGGCGCTGTCATTATGAGTAAAAGCCTGGAAATACACACAAACACACTTACCTGTACTTCAAAGTCGTCGTTATTCAGGAACTTTTGGTTCATTGTGTCCGCATAGGTATTGATGGCTCGCAGGAACACTCTAATGGAGAGAAACACACAAATTGATTGTACAAACACACACACACACACACACACACAGACACAAAGTAAACCTATAAAATCGAATGGTGAAAATCAATGCTACGAAAAAAGAACTTCCTCATGCAGCAGTTTGATTGCAGATGAGTAATTAATAAATATATTAAAAACCTTTAATTCAGAGCATTTTGCCATGTTGAGAGCCCTGATATAACAGCTTGCAACTAAAGGTGCTAACAGTGCAAACAACAGCAACAGTGCTGAAGGAGCTGACAGCGTTAACCTGGGGGGGGGGGACCAAAAGATGCAGCGCTTCTGCAAAGATGCCGTCGGTGTGCATGTTTGTTATCATCTGTAGCCGCCGTCTGAACGCAGGGCAGAGCAGCGGACATGAGCTACACAGTGGGTCACACACACATGCACTAACATGCACTAAGAGCAAGTGCAGCCGCCATGCGATGTCAACAAAGCAAGCTCAGATTACAACACACACAGAAGGGGAGCGACCTCATATCTGCTTCGGTAGACATTACTACTCCACTATATCTTTACATAGCAAATAGTTGTTTGCTGCAATATTAATGCCCTGAATGCCATATAGAGGACATTTAAGGAAAAAACGTGACAATGATCACAAATGCAATGTATTTGTTGTTAATCAACGATTTGCCACTTTAAAAGCTCTAGCCCACAGCTTTATTCAGCTATTTCAAGACTGCAATATTGCTTCAGATTCAAAGCTTCTGTCACAATGATAGCTCTTGATAGCAGCTTCACACAGTGTGCAGGTGCATCAGTGATTTGTGACTTTATGAATTTCTAAAGTTAAGTGGCAAATCTGTCTTTCTGCACGAACACGATCCATCTATCAATCATCGTTATTCACAGCCAACTGACATTACCTCTGCCTGCCCTTTTCAGTGGGACGTTTTCTCTCTACCTGCCTGCACATCTCTTCCCAAGGCCCAGTCTGCAGACTCCTTATTACCCTGTCTTTTCCTCTACCGCACTCTCACTTTTACCTATTTGCCTTTTCTCTTCCTCTGACACAGCTGTAGCCTCCCCTCTAGCTTACATCACAAAACATACACAGCAGCAGTTCACACACACAGACCTACACACACACACACAGGCATGCACGCACGCACGCACGCACATTTGTCACCTCAGCCTTTTTCATCATCGCAGCCCTGATCCCCAGCTTTACTATCTCTAAGTTATCCCAATGTGGGTTTGTGTGTGCAAAAGTCGCTGTGAATGTCTTTTATGATTCACAGACACCAGGCCTCACTGTCCCGAGAGCAGGTCGTACTGAGGCAGTTGTGGCCTATTCAGTTAGAGAGGCAGACCTGGGACAAGTAGGTGGATGGTTCAAATCTCGGGTCTGTATGTGTGTGCTTGTAGTACCTGTTCTGTACCATGATCATGGCCATCCAGTCAGAGGGGTACACATGTTTCCCAATCAGGTCCTTGAAAAGTAGGAAGGACTCCATCAGGAAGTCCTGCAGTGAAATGAGGAAGAAGAATGTGTGTTGTAGAACAGAGAAAGATGTATTTGTACCATTGGTGTGTATTTAACAGTAATCTGCAGGTGTGTGTATGTGTGTGTGTGTGTGTGTGTACATACCACTAGATCAGAGGATCCAGCGAAGGTTTCAATGTATGCATCATAGTGACGATCATCCATCTGACTGAGGATTGCTGTCATGCAGGCGACCACCCTGGACTACAAAGGAAAAGTGTGTGAGAGAGAGAAAGAGACGCATTACTTTCCGGGCAGTGTGCAGCTGCTCTTACACTGAATGCTATGATTCTAAAGCCAAAGACATTTAAATCTATTCAGGTAAATTATTGCTGCACCATGTCTAAGGCTGTCTGCAGTATATTTCAACAAAAACCTCACACCAGTTCTGTCACTTGCTAATTTGAGGCGCAATTCTTAAGACGAAACAGCATCGACGTCATCACATATTACAGGACCTGGAACAAAAGGCCAGCGCTCTGAGCAAGACACTGTGATGTTATGTTTTAACAATGCTGTTTGTATGAAAAAGTTGTTATTCACAAATTACCATAATTACGATAAACAAACATAACCAGGAAGACTGTCAGCCTCTCAAGTTTCTAAATTGGAAATTTACAGTAGAAATTGTGGCCGTCTGCTCGGTAAGATTTAAAAAATACATTCTGAATTACTATGTAACATAAAAAAAGATATACATAACTGCAAAAAAACAGCTTAATGAAAAATTACTTTTCATACGTGTTTTACTTTTGTAAAGAAGAAAAACAGAAGACAACTTCAGGACAGAGCAATATCAGCAACATCAAGGCAAGTGGTAATTTTGACAAACAATAGGGCGCTGTTCATATAATGTGAAATGCAAGATGTGATCTTACATAATGATTTACAGGTTGTTTTTTGTATTGGTGTTTTTAATGAGGTATTAGCTCCTCCGTATGTGCACTTAACTCTGAATATGGCCCACGGTGAGTACACAAAAACACACACAGAGAGACTGGTAATAGGGAGAATTGGATATAGATGAAAGTGAAGGAGAGTCGGGAGACAGGAGAGGGGGCAGAAGGAGTGAGCATCGCTTTGAAAGGAAGACAGACATGAAAGATGAGGAGAGGGGGACAAAAAGTTTTTAACAAGTTTCAAGTTGTAAGTGTGTGTGAAAACTACTTATGCTGAGAAAAGAATCCTTGAGCTGGATTAAAGCACTAAATTCACGGGAAAGTTAGAGCAAACCTTTCCACAACCAGAGGCTGAGAGGAGGAAGACACTGAGAGGGGCCGCAGGCAAAGGAGAGGAAAACAGAGAAGACATGGACAAATACTCAACTACACTGACCAGAACAGAAATAACCGATGCATGAATGTTGTTTGCATATATTACAGAAGCGTTTTTATAGACCACTGAAATATTAATTGGTTAGTCATTTATCATCCCTCTTCTCCATCTACTCCACCGGTTTGTCTGATTAATCATTCTTCGCTGTGAACATCCCCGCCCTTTGTACTTTCCAGCCAATACGATTACTGACAACCTAAAATGAAACATGGTAAAGCTCGAGTTGAAAATGTTTCTGGTAAATTAAAAAAAAGAATGTTTCTAAATGACAAATGATCTGCAAAACATAAAGCGGCGCTGTTACTTTCGTGATTCAATTTCTTTCCACTTTCTCTTTTCCATCTGCCATTTTTTCATTTCTGTCCGTAAACATGCAGGAATGACCCTCATACCACCGAGAGCCATCAGTGGTGTGCCGTGCTTAAAAGTCACCGTCATTTAGTTTTGTTCCACTGCTACGTTAATGTTTTCTGATCATTCCCTCTGCCGGGCTTAATTGCTGGAATCAAGTTCGCAAAACCTTTTTCAGAAACCTTGGCAGATGTGCAGGTATTTCTGCTTCATCGTAACGGCCACGGTTTGGGTGAAATTATTCTCCAGAGTTGTTGGCACAGTTGGGAAACACGAGACAGAGATGAAGCATGGTGGATGGCTGATTGAAGATGAAAGATGAACGGCATCTCATGCGGCGACGGCTTTCATCTAATCAAAATGAGAAGGGCGTGTGGGTATGCGTGCGTGCACTTGCCTTCATTCTAATATAAGAAAACATACTTTTTCAGTCACATATGCAAATATAAAGGCAGACACACACAGCAATTGGTAAAGGAAGTGTTTTCAGTTGGACTTCAAACTGTCTATGTCTTACTGGTAGAGAATTGTATGTTCTTGGATGTGTGTGTGTGTGTGTGTGACTACCTTCATCCTCCACTCAACTTTCTTCCTGCAGTGCAGTGACACCAGACCCACCCTGTCCATTTCATTTAACCTCTCCTGCTTTCTTTCCCCCCTCATCTCCCCAACACATGACTCTGAGATCAATATAATGTGACACGAAAGTAAGTCTTTAAATAATGTCTCTTTTGTCTTGGAGGCCTTCAAATTAACTCGAGTTATTGGAAGTAAAACTCAATATGGAGAAATTGTGTTATTGGCAGTTTTCCTAAGAGGATAGCAAGCGTTTACAGAGTGGCAAGTAGAGAAGCTCACTTCTCCGTCACCCTCTCTTCCGTCTTTGCCTCCTTAGAGTGTAATGGTTGATCAATAATAGGATTAAGCGCACACACACACACACACACCAAAACTACTCTACAGTTCAGTACTTTCTGGGTTTCAGATTCACTGTTTGTGTGAGCCAGTGTGTGTGTTTGTGAAGGTCACGTGTCGTATTGCCCTACTTCTGTGTAATTGGTCTTCTCTGAGGACTTATGCTCTCAATCTCCTATAACACCATCTAGAAACACACACAAACACAAAGGGCCAAATATCTGACCATCAATTGTTTGTGTCCTCACACATCAATGTGTTTAATCAACACATTACATGCAGAGGCATACAAGAAGCATCTGAGCCTTGTGCGTATAAATAAAACTGACAATTGGAGTATGACAGACAGAGAGAGAGAGAGAGAGAGGGAGGGGGGGAGAGAGAGGGGGGGAAGAGAGAGAGAGGGAGGGGGGGAAGAGAAAGAGAGAGAGAGAGAGAGAGAGAGAGAGAGAGAGAGCGAGACGAAGGCCTTACGCAACAGTGAAGAGATTACTGACAAAACAGGACACAGATGCTGGCGAGGTCTGGGATTTCTCCCCTCCTCCACCTCCTCTTTCCATCATTTGTCCATCCATTTTCTCACATTTTGGACACTCTCATTAATAATGTATTGACAGCTGTATTTTCAGAGTTGCATCGAAATGACAGCTACCTCAAAATGCACCTGCATGACTAGCTAAACTATGCCGTGCCAGCAAGCTAGAAGCTGCAATGTTGATTATACTCCACGGTGCAAAAGTGTCAAACTAAAGAACTACTAAACAACTTCAGCTGGGCCTTACAGCCCATAAAAGCTGGCCCATGGGCTCTCTGTCTCTCCCTTCCTACAGCTGACAGCCAACCTGCACCACCTTCTTTTCACCTTCAGCAGCTCCGGAGCACACATCCATCCACTGACGATGTTGCTGATTTCCACACTGCTAACTTTTCTTTATTTAACCATATCAAATCCACTGAGAAAAAAAACTCTTTTGCGATGGCGATCTTGCCAAGAAAGCAGGAAAATTCAACATCAGAATCATGTTTCATCCATCCAATAAAACAAAAACTAAACTTAACATTACAGAGTAAAAACGTAAGTCCACGCAGCAACAGAAGAAGATGAATTGAAACAGAACATGTATGAATCATGTGGGAGAAAAGGCAACAGGACATGACTAAATTGTTATGCATTGTAGGAGAAACAGTTTGTGATTTGAACCTCTGATAACTTTTGCCACCATAAGCAACAGGTCAAAGTAACGCTGTAGCTGCAAATGCAAAAGTTTCAGCTATTTCTTCTTTTAAAAGTCAAGTTTGAATTCTCTGTTTAAAGTTAATTATCCCCAAGAGATGCCAGGTGGGAGGAACAGTGAAACACTGCAATTAGATATAATTAACATATCATTCTTTTTAAATTAAGACAGAGCATGAAAGCAATTACTTTGTCAACTCTAATTTAAATAGATTCATCTGCTAGAAGTACACAAATATTTTCTTCTGGCATGTTGGTCTCAACTGTCACTCAATAGCGTGGAAGAGTAGAGCAAATAATCCACCGGCCACACTTGGATGATTTCGGTCTTTGTTCTCCCCTATTAAATTGCCAATATCTGAGACATTTAGGCTATTCTGAGGACTAGTCGACAGACGGACAAAGTAGAAAAATAGACTACGAACACAAATACATGAATAAATGACCGCAAGCTAAAAAGGGACATGATGACAACCATCCATTCAAATACGTTTTTATTAGACTCATTGATGCCTTTCACAGCCCTCCATTTAGGTCCATACCCTAAAGGTGCTCTCCTCTCTCCTCCTCACCCTTTCTTTGTGTGTGTGTGTGTGTGTGTGTGTGTGTGTGTGTGTGTGTGTGTGTGTGTGTGTGTGTGTGTGGTGTCCTCTCCAGGAAGCAAGTCATTTTTGCTGCTCTCAACTGTGATTTTTCATATAAAAAAAAAATAGAAAAAATAGAACATCTACAAAACAGTCTCACAGGAAGCCTGCATCATCCCTCACTGTATCATTGCAGACACACACTCGTCACTGACCCCGCTCTATAACATGCGTCTATTACACACACACACACATTTTGCCAGACAGCTGGTGGGGAGTAGAGGGGGGGTTGAAAGAGAGAGATGGATAGTGCGGAGGTGCAATTAAGAGTTGCTGTGTGCCTCAGGCTGATGTGACTGTGTCTTTGTCTGAGGCAGAGAAAGAGAACGAGGGAACATGTGTGTCTATGTGTGTGCATGGGTGTTTGAATTTCAGTGTGATATGTGAACATGTTCGTCTATTCATAAAACAGATCAATGCGGCTTCAGATTCCCATCTCCCTGTCAAAGTACAAAGAGTAACTAGGCGATAGAAATAATGAAGAGACAGCAAATAGAGGGAGGGAGGTCAAGAGAAGAGGAATAACAAGAGAGGAGGAGACGAGAAACCTATAGTCTCCAGCTCAGACAGTGTACTCATCCTACATTTCCTCCTCCTGTTCGATAATGACATACTTCTCCTCCTCCAATCCAAAATCAAATTACTGTGACCTCAGAGCTCCAGCCAACTTTCTCATGCTTCGTCAACCTTGTATGTTTTTGTCCATACGTGTGTTGTATATGAAGGACCATGTGTTGCACTGCACTCACACCGCATATGTAATTCATGCACACACACACACACACACACACACACACCTTTGCTTGCCTCATCAGAGGTCAAATGAAACACAACGCAAGGTGAGTCAACCACTTACATCACCAGTCATTTTCAGGTGGGGGAAGGGTCAACAGGGACATTTACACAGACACTGCATCAAGGGACCACTCAGGGAACACACACACACCTTCACATGTAATAATTCATTGTCCATACAATTTGAGTTATAACTCAAAACACAGACACATAAGCCCTTACGAATAAAAAAAAAAAAACACAACAGTTTTACCATATTTGTGAGAACTTAGTGTTCATCTCTTTCACTTATTTTAGCTAACTAACGTTGACCTTACCTTAAGTGAATTAACTGAACTCTGATTTAGAGGTTAAAACTCTTACACTTGCCTGTAAAAGATGTTAGAAATATCATTGTCTTCCCTGATGCATGACGAATGAGGAAATCATTTTTCAAACAGTCATGCTGTGCACAAAAAAACAAAAGCAGTCATAATTAAGCTTAATTAGAGCCTGATGTCATATGGCGTTTAATCTCACTTTCTATACAATTAATCTCGTGTTTTTTTTGTCTCGTTTGCCCGGAGAAAGAAAGCAGCAGCATCCCCAGCCGGTATGAATAGGAGCAGAGAAACGAAGAGAATGAGAGGATGGGAGCTGGGACAGTCAAACACAGAGGATGAGGTGAGTGTAAGGGATGAAGATAAAAGAGGAGGAAAGAACGGTGTGAGGAGGCTAAAGTGGGGCAAAGAAGAGGGAGGACAGCGAAAAAAACAGCTCAAAGGGGGAGAGCGAGGTGAAGCTACCAGGGAGATAAAGCGACAGACCAAGACAGAGAGAGAGAAAGAGAGAGGCAATAGCACAACGCGTTTGAAAAGCAAAGATATAAATAAAGTGACTGATAGAAGTGAGTGTGTGTTGCTGTGTGTGTGTGCGCGAGCAAGCGTGTGTTTGTTTGGGTCCTGGCTCGCCTCCCGGGAGCAGATACTTCTGTGCTGCCAAAGTTTCATTGGGTCTACCACCATGCCAGGGTCAACGCAGACACACACACACACACAAACCAGGGCATGGCATGGGATTAGCCACCATTAAAGAGACAGCAATGGGGAAAGAGAAAGAGAGTGAAAGAGAGAGAGAAGGTGGAGGAATTCAAATCAAAGTGACAGTATTTGAGAGGTGAGAGCTAAAGAGATAATGGGTTGAGAAGGAACTGCAGTAGGTAGAGAAAAAAACTGAGATAGAGATAAATCAGAGATAGGCGAGAAAGAGAGGCAGGGAGATAGAGGGGGAGAGAGGGGGGAGGGAGGGAGAGAGAAAGAGAGAGAGAGAGAGAAAGGAGGGAGGATCACTGGGCTCCGCGAGCATGCGAGGATCAGTAGCACCAGAATGAGACGGAGAGAGCGAGAGCGCGGTAAAGGGTTGGAGGAGAGCGCTCCGGAGGACTAAAGGACTATCAGAGATGAGAGAGAGACATCGAGAACAAGCATGTGGGCTAAAGGGGAGGATAAGAAAAGGTAAGGGACTGAGAAAGCAACGGTGGACAGTTGTGAGGAAAGGTTACAGTGTGCACAGTAAGTGTATGTGAGTGTAAGCAAACAAGCCTGAAATGTTTTCTTGTTTGTTAAAGAGGCTCTATTTTGACCATCTGTGGAATCTCTCCAGTCGCGTAGGTCGCAGCTATAGTTCTTTATTTTCAAAGCAGCTCATTCAAGATTTAAGACACCGGACAGAATTTGAACGGATGTACTGGTGATTGTATGGAAGCGAGCCACAGTGAGCCAACTGGAGTAATGGACAAAATCCTAAGGTTTAACCTCTGGACTCTGGAATCCCCCCCACACCCTTAAAAACAAAAACAAAATCCACAGTAAACGGCTTTGTTTGGGCGTCTTGTTTACTAGACTCAGTAGCTTTGACAAAGGTGCGCACATATCTACTTCAGGAAGGCTGTTTAAAGCAACAGTTTGTATGCTTATTTCTTTTTAAAGTAGAATGGTCACAGCATCACAGTGTGTATGTGAATATGTGTATGTGTGTATGTGTGTGTGTGTGTGTGTGTGTGTGTGTGTGTGTGTGTGTGGCAGGTGAGTAATCCTACCCATCTGTCACAGTAGGATTTGCTGCATATGATTACGTCTGTGTGCCTTTATGTACTGTCTGTGCATAGTGCTTATTTTGTGGGTTATACCATGCAACATCAGTTATAACTTTTGCTTTTAACAAGGAGTCCAAATGCTTCTGTCAATGTGCAATGTGTGTGTGTGTGTGTGTGTGTGTCTGTATATGAGGGTGTGTTTGTGTGTCTGTTGCCTGATTGCTATTAAAAGCCTCTGAATCAATCGTGAGAACAGCTAGTGTAGCTTTAATATGGGATTATATTGCAATAACCCTTCTCTTATACACTAATGCTGCCTCTGTACATCTGCGTGTGTGTGTGTGTGTGTGCGAGGGAGAGTACAAGCAAATGTGTGCAGGAATCTACAAATGAGACAGTGTTGATAAATGTGACCTGTGCACTTTACTATTTAATAACCTCATCAGTTAGTTAAGAACATTCCTTACGTGTGTGCATATGCATGAGTGTTTGTGTAACACTATCAAACAGTCTTTCATTGGCAAAGACAAACATCAAGTCAAGTCAAAAACAGTCAGGACATATTCTTAGTCTCTCTTTTATATTTAGTTATATTCACAGATTTATTTTGTTTGAATCACTCTAAAAAATCCAATTTGCTTGACAAATATATATTTTATAAAATACTTTGAAGCACAATTATTGATAGAAATGCCAAAACACTTGAATGTGTAGGGAGCGTGTTGTGGGTTAGGGGTTATAAATACTAAGTGCTTTTCTCGGTTTTCGTCCTTGGATGAAAGAATGATGCAAAGCCAACATATGCTGGAATTTGAGTCAGTACTAATCAAATCCTTACAGATTACATTTCTTCTAACACATGTGTACTATACATTTGTATTTTGTTATTATCTTAATGCTTTGTTTTTCAATGTTGTATATTTGCTTTGAGTCATCAGCTAAGAGAAACAAATCAAAACTTATTTTGCCAACATTTCAAAACTCTGTGTAAGATGTGCTTGCAAGTTGTTTACATGTCTCGTATTAAAATCATCCAGGCAGAGATAACACACATATTGGAAACAACTGCAACCTAGAAGGAGATCAGGGGTATAATGGGTATAATGCAAATCAGAGGCTAGGGAAACCCAATCAATAGGTTAGGACATGAAACGGCCTTCACTTTAATTACATCACTTTTCTCCAGAGAATGACGGATGATGGGTAGAAAGAGAGATAAAGGTTAAAAGAGATTGACAGCGAGACAAAATCAGGAGAAATGTGTGTACTTTCATATGCATCCTTGTGTGTGTGTGTCACTGACACTCTGCTAACTGTGAAAAGGTGATGAGAGGCGGTGAAAGAGAGAAGGACTAGAAAGTCAGAAGGGCAGGGAGATGGATTAGGGAGGGGGAGGGAGGGCAGCGGGGGGGGGGGGCAACAGGATGGAGAGGAGAGAGGAGGAGAGATAGACTGGGGGTTAATGATGGAGATTGGAGGGGATGTGTGGACAGGATGAGTGATATGGCAGAGGAGAGAAGGATAAGATGGTAGAGGAGGATAGAGAGAAGAGAGAGAAATGAAAGAGTGAAGATAGGTGAAAAGGAGAGATAAAAAGATGACTCCAAAACAGACTATACAGTATCACAATCTATTAGCACACTGATAAGATGTGTATATGTGTGTGTGTGTGTGTGTGTGTGTGTGTGTGTGTGTGTGTGTGTGTGTGTGTGTGTGTGTGAGTGTGTGTTCCCCTGATGGCTTACAGGATCTAGTTTTCCACTTTATCGTGTTTATCTCTGATTATCAAATATTTGTAGGCAAATCTCATAAATATTCAGTTTTACTTTGGTTTCTCGGCTCTGTTGCTCAGCTAACACACTCTCCTCTAGCCAACAACAAAACAAATGAAGCAAGCCGGCAGAGGGATTTGTCAATGGTACACTCTTTGTCTATATTTCACCCCTTTCCTTGTTACACATAACTGGCTGTAAATACGACTGCACCATAAAACCAAACATAATTATTATTTTCTTCCCTCTGAATGGAACAGGACATCACGTTGAATCTTGTCCTATTTTTTTCCCTCGTAAACAAGTAAAAGAGGCTAAAAACTTTTCAGGAAAAGAAGTTCAAGTTGGATTTGTAGAAAAAGAGCCCAAAACAGGTATAAACACATCCTCAGTTAATTAATTCATATTTGTGGAAGTGCAAATGAAGATGAAAGTTGATTTATATACTGATATTAAATGGCCATTGATCTCTGGATGTAATCCCTTAACATTTTAAGATGCAATTTATGACATCTACTGATGTTCATGCATGCTAGGTGCAACTGAAAAGGCTCAAACACTTTCTAATTAAGTCAAATTAATATCATTATTATTCCTCAGAGAAGCATAGTCTGCTTCTCATGTCTAATGGACTAAATTCATTTTCTGCCTTTGTCTTAATGGTGCATCACTGATTAAAACATGCACACACACACACACACACACACACACACACACACACACACACACACACATGGTGAAGTACAAGGTGAAGTACACCGTTTTTGCAGAGGCGAGGACTGTTGGCTCACAACAACTTATAGCTTACAGGGGGTCTGTAGACACATGACGGCAAAACACAGAATCCTGGAATTCATTCATGTTCAGAGCAAAGTTTAATTCTCATAAGCAAATCAAAGATGGTGGACTAGATTGTAACGTAACTTTATCATGAACACAGGGCAGTTGTTCCCAAAGTCGGTGCCTTGAGGACAGGCCCTGGATGCCACTAGATTTATCATATTGTTCGTTTATGGTGCCTTTTTACAGTTTCAAAACTTTCAAAAGAGCTAATGACTTAGTAACACAACATGCTTTCCGGCTCGGGAGATTCTCAGGAGCTCAGCAGATCAGAGAAATAGTGACGGTCAGAGCTAGCGATGATAAGATATGACAGAGCTCATAGAAATGATGATACATCTCAGCCCTCAGGAGTAAAGTCAGACTGGCCACTACTTGGCTTAACGGACGGGTTCTGGCTGCTGTAGAACGAGGGATATCTATCATTGTCCGATTAACTGTGGTATTCCCACCATCATACACGTGTGACGCGGCTCTCTCTTCTCAGGTACACTTGAAAACAAAACAAGAAACCGACAGTCAGTGGGGTCAAAACCTGCAGCTTGTGTTCTCTCTCTCCACATCGACAGCTGGCCAACATGTTCTATTAAAATGCCTGCAACCTTTTTTTGTTTTGTTTTGTTAATCTGTCCTTGTACACCTGAAAAATAAGCTCAATTAAATTTAGAAAAAACAACTAATACATGTTAGCGTATTTAATTGTTTATTTTAAGTTCAATATTTATCTAATATGATATTGCATAGGTAGGGGATATTTCCAGCGTTCTAAAAGTTTGGGATCCATCACTGTAGCGCACAGTCCTTTCTAATATTCTATTTATCATCAAATAATGTTTTGTGAGTGAGTGTCGAAAACCTACATTACGTTCTGTGTTTCCATGTTTCCATTGTTTGAACTATAGCTGCCTTGGGGAGACACTTGAGTGTCTCACTATCAGCGAGGTACACGCAATCTGCCCCAAACAATGCGAATGAGAGCCAAACTTGGATTACGCAGGGTTGGCCCGAGATACTTGGCTTTTGAGAGATGAATTATTCGCCTTTGTGGCTCTTCAGTTGAAATGCTGATTAAAGTGCACTGTCCCTGAAAAATACAGTTGAACCCAATTAAAATGCACAACAAAACAAACTGCAGAAAGCTGAGCAGGTTTCCGGGTTGTTTTGAGGATCATTACTGGATCCCTCCTTCTGCCTGAAGTGCAGTGATAAATGTTAAACTGTACCATGGCACTTGTGAAAAGGTGAAACCAATTATGTAGACAAAAGAATAAAACGTTTAAAATGTGCAAACATCTGCAATGCAGCATGCAAATACCGAACATCTGCAGACATACCATATTCATTTACAAGCAGAAATTAAACTAACACTAGCATTTGCTGCTGCTACTGACAGAAAATAGTCCCTTTCCATCAGTTCACTGTACTTATTACACACACATGTAGAACATTACGGTAAAACACAAGCTGCCTTATATTTCTAAAGAGTATTATCAGTAATTCTGCTGAGTTTCCATTTTAACCATGTTCATTCAAGGTAAAGCAGAGAAGTCGTAGATTTCCCATCAATCAGATCAGAACGAGTTTGAGAGGAGGTCTTAAAATGTATCAGCTCACAGCCATACTTAGTTGATTGCTGTGGCTTCTGTGCTGACATCACTCCAGCTTCTTCCTACAATTATTCATTGACAAATATCTGTGCATGTTAATATTTCAGATGTTGTGCTTTGATTCATATTATGGAAATATAAGATGTTGCAAGAACTCTTTTACACTTACTCACATTGATTTGGGGAGGGCCCTCAAGAGTAGGACCTTGTTTCTTTTCAATTATTTTCACTAATACAATTATATAATAATATAATGGAAAACAAAATCTTTTGTTGCTTTGAGCCCAGACAGCAGAAAAAAAAAAAAACTGACTACACTACCCAAAATGCAGTGTGTGCCCTGTCTCTAAGGGCCAATAAAGAGCTGCGTTTGTTCTGGTGGTGGGTGGGCGAGAGACGGTAAGTGAGAAAAGCAGTGTGATTACAGAGCAGTAAAGCGAGTCTCAGTCTCCCTAAACCCCCCCCCCCACACACACACACACACACACACACACACGCAGCCCGTCAATCGGCAGTTGAAAAATGAGGCTCACCTTGAAACGACAGAGGACTAGACTCGCTGGAGCATTCAGTGCTCTGTTACCACTGCAAAGGCGTTGGTGTGCACTCATTCACACACAGACATACACACACACACACACACACACACACACACACACACACACACACACACACACACACACACACACACACACACACACACACACACACACTACAAGGCCTCACTTGTAGACAATTCTTGAAAAGCCCAAATCCACCAACTGGTAAATTAAAACTCGTTGCATGTATAAACAGATTTCATAAAAAGTGTGTGTTTGTGTGTGTGTGTGTGGTGACAGATGCTCAAGCACACTTGCAGTGCGTATTGGTTACTGGCAAGCAGTGTGTGCAGCTTCCCACATCTTCCTCCCTTTCAATGTCTGTGTCTTCATGGCACCCTTCCCCTCTCTGCCATGCTCCTGTCTTTATTCTTTAACCAAACACTTTTGGAGATTTCAACATAAGAAAATGAGCCTCTTCCTCTCGCTCTCTCACACACACACAATCACACGCACCACTTTCATCTTGTCTGTGATCCTTCTCCTTCATCTGTTCTCTCCCCTTATCCCTCCACCACCTTTCTGCATCTCCCAGTGCTACTGTCTCTCCCCCGTTCTCCACTTTTGTCGCCTCCCCTTCATCCCCTTCATCCCCTTCATCACCCCCAGCCAACAGAGTCACCACCCATTCTCCTCCCCGCTCATTTTGCCCAGCCAGAGGTGGGATGTGGGCGAGAGTTTAAGATTAAATATAGAGACAGAGCGAGAGGGGAGAGGGAAACACACGGCGAATCAAAGACAGCATGACAGAAATGGAAAAGGGGGCGGTGAGTGGAAAAAGTGTGACAACAAACACGGGTAACGATGAAAGACGAAGGCGACAAGAGCAGAGTGGTATCCAATAAGATATATATAGAGAGAGAGAGAGAGCAAGAGAGTGGTAGAAGGATGAAGAGAGACAGGCGTGTGAATCAGAGAAACTGACTTCTGAAGATATGGTGCCACTTTCTGCCCGACAGCCTGGAGGTCAGGGGTGAGACTTGAGATGGTAGACAGACACACACACGTACATGCACTCTCACACACACACACACACACACACACACACACACACACACACACACACACACACACAGGTAGGCAGTGACAGCAGGTGCTTTAGTATTTGTTGTGGCTGCTGGTGGAAAGACAAATGCTTGGAAATGAGCTGCAGTGAAATTACCTTCAATTGACTTAGTCTGAATCATTCCAAAGCAAACTGCCTGACAGCACATATAAACACTCAAACATGCACATCTGCAGTCCTCACGCTCTCCATCGCACACACAAACACTGGCTCTCTCATTCCGTCTTCCCCTCTCTCCCTTCAATTTCTTCTTGCAAACAACACAATCCCTTTCTGGCTGCAGCCTACTTTGCAAATAGATTACACACACACACACACACACACGCACACACCTGAAAGGATGGTGTGAACTCTGGGTCAAGACCCTTGTGGTCGACTCCAGGACCATTTTTACCACACTTACCATGGCAACCAGTCTGGACTGTCAATTATGTGTGACCCCATGGCAATGTAGCAGTCCTTGAGCCAAACACACTGTCACGATATTCATATAAATAGCAGCAATATGTCACTGAAGTGGAAATCCTTTGATCTATAGCGTCTTGCGTAAAGCGCTTACGTTTCCAAGCTCTGCTGGCTGTCAGCGAAGCTCTCGAGCACAACTGTGTCCCAGGAACTTTGTCATGAGCACTAACAACACAGTACTGTGTGACACTGTGTAGAAAGTTTCATAAACTAGAGATACAGAGAGAGAGAACATTCTAAATTTATACTGTTCCCAATTCTATAAAGCTGTCCATGGGCAGGCCCACCAGCATAATAAACTGTATTCACTCAGTTTTAATAATTCACGACATTAAATGAAAACTGAATTTCCGAAGAGATTGACAAAATTAATTACACTTGCTGTCAGGGAAGAAAAGGAATAAAAGGGCTAAAATGCCCATTTCTATTCTGCTCATGCATCAGAACAGCATGTGACATATGGCTTAAAAATTAGTTGAGGTCACACAGTCAGCAGTCAGTCAGTATACGAGTCCGCTAGTGAGAATACATCTTTAACTGCTAGGCCATTACTGAAAGGCCCATTTCTAAAACCTCTGGAAACCTCGAGCATGAATCCGACGTCAGCCTTTGCTTTTGAGCCTCCGAATGGATTTTTTTCATTTTCTTTCTCAGTAATCTCGTGAATATTTAATCTATCAGGTGAACAGGGCCATATTTCATTTATTTTGTAAAATAAACTGTACTGTTCTCCAACCTTGACCTCACAGCCAGGATCTGCTGTGATATTGCACCAGCTGGCAGGGGTCTGATTTAAATGTAGGTGGATGTACATCACGTCTTCAATTGATGCTTTTATTTTGTGCAGAGACACATTGAAGTCACAAAGCAACCACATAGGATTTTAAACCACTGCTCCTATTGTTTTGCTCTTAATAAAGCATAACCTCCATTTACTCTCTTATTTCGTCTTTTTTTTCTCCTTGATGTGTCCAGCCAATGTGTACTTCTGCCATGGCCCAATTTCCTCCAGAGGAAAGATGTGATATATTGCCCCAATTGTGTCAGCTAATCAAAGTGTCATCATGCAGGTATTCTGAGTCAATTCTCGAGTGCTTTGAAGTGGGTCTAACTTCTAATTGTCCTCCCCTTCCAAATATTCCCAAAACCGTGACCAAAAATAATAATACAAAACCAGAAGATGCTTTAACATAACCTAGCTAGGCATTTAAATACATTTTCCTACCCAACACACAATTAAATAAAAGTAACAGATGTATTAACACCGAGTTTAGGCAACATGACTGTCTTACACAATTAAACAATGTTGTAGAGTTTATCATTATGCTGAACTCATTAGACAGATTTCCAAACTGCTTCCATGAGAGTTGTCAAGGGATGATGCATCATCAGTTTACATACTGCTGTGGGAGGCAAAGATAACCTCATTTGAAATGCGTCACGCTGTGTCATCACGTAATAAAAGACCACAACAACATCTGTAGTCCTAAATTTATAAGATTTAATGACATAGCTCCTTGGGGTTTGTGCAAATTGACTATAGAGATATAAACTATTACCCTAAGTTTTTTTCTGTTCCCTCAAGAGAAACCGCTTGATGAGATTTAGAGTTTTGCCTCTGTAACTCCCACCCACCTGCTGGTCTAATAAGAGGTTGATAGAGTTCTATCGATCTGGTCACTGTGTGCATTCGGTCGAGGTTGAAGCTTTTATATGGTGCTTTACGTGCCTAATGTCTGTGTCTTCTTGCCAACCTGACATTTATTCCCCGTCTCCCTCCTTTCTTCTGTCGTTTCTCTCATTCATTGCCTCTCTCTTTTTCTCTCTCTCCAGAACGAACCCGCAATGCCCAGAGACTCCGTCCAACTCATCCTCTGCGGGTCATTGGTTAAAGACTGAGAAAAGCCTTGACTGTGATGTCCAATCAGCAGTAGCTAATCTAGTAAGGAGGTCATTAATGGAAGGACATTGAGAGTTTAAAATCTTATTGGATATTAAATTCCTGTCTCCAGCCTTTCACATACAAACGCTCTCACACTGCCTCACAAACCCACTAATTCACTTGCGTAAACAAAAGCTGGAAACATTCCGGGTATTTTATTGGATATAATCCTACTGACGTTAGCTGATGTCTATGCTTGCCGCCATCGCGTTCAGCTCGTCTGGGGGCTGAGCCAACCTGCAGAGGATTATGGGCAGGAGGGTGGCTGATCCAACCAATCCCGTGCCTGCGCTGGGGGTTCCCTTGGCGGGGGGGAGATGGGGGCCGCTGTGCAGTGTCGGGGTGCAAACATCTCCTGGACTGCGGACTATCCCCTCCATCAAACGACACGGCAGCCAACCGACCAACACACATCGGCCACTCACCACGGCAACAGACAAAACAACGACAGTGGAGACTGGGGGAGTTATCAGAAGTGACAGCAACAGTCTGCCGGTGTCCAAGGAGAGATCTCAGAACGAGATCAATAGCCTGACACAGGACGACATGGGGTCACAGGGGTCAGGCAGTGGAGTTTACTGCCAGATCAAAACGATAAACCCCAAGGACACAAGAGATAAAAGGACAGCTAGGTATACAAATGGCAGTGTGGTGGCCTCTGATGCGGTGGGAGGGGTTTGCACGGAGGCCACAGAAGGTAAGGAGCCGGCCAGAGAGAGGAGGAGGGTGCAGTCCCTGCGAGGGGAGGGCCATGGCTCGGTATTAAAGACCGGGAGTGCTTGTACGACCGTGCACGCCACCCCACCGCGGCCCTGTCGCGTGATGCCGACTTCTTCACCCAGTCTTTGTGGGACATGTGGGAGGAGACGATCACAGATTACACCGTGCACAGGCGCATGTCGCAGGAAGGCTGTCAATCAAATAACAGCCAGCCAGACTTTACCTAATCCGCCACGGAAACCCAACCAGTCAAGAAAAGAATCTGCTCTGGACTCTCAGCATTGCACCAAAAACACAGATACGGCAAACACCTCCACGTGCGCATCAGTAAAGTCTTCTCAAATACCACAGCTGTCACACACTATACCAAAAACACACAGCTCCCATTCCAACCACACATCACACACCCAGAACAAAACAACAGAGTCAAAGCAGCAGACAAGGCCACATTCTGCAGACTTCACTTATTACAAGGACTCAGCCACGCAAACAACAGCCACACAAATGCACAACAACACAGACAGGACCACAGCTACCACGCATACACAGCGACCGCACACACCATCTGCAGAAGCAATGGAGCCACATTTGACTGACAAACGCAAGTATGACTTGGCTAATATCCAGCACGCTGATGAACACACACACCAACACACATCAGTCCGTATCACTTCTAAACATCCAGCTCCTTCCTTTCACAGTGACTTAAAATCTACTGACACTCCACCTCTCCCATCAAAAAACTCTCCGAAACCCGATGGTTCCAAACCGGCCACACCTGTAGCGCAAACCAAAAACACTCAGGAGATCACAAACACACCGAAACAAACACCCTCAGAACGGATCAAACTCAAGGACTACGCAAAACAGGAGAGCAAATCATTCGACGACGGCACTCCGCCTTGCAAGACTCATATAAAAGCACAATGTAATGGAGCTCCAGGAGGGTTGTTGGTTGCACCCGCAGGGAGCGCACCACGCGGGCTGGAGAGGCAGCTGCAGAGCGTGGAGGAGAACCTACAGTCCAATCAGGAGAAGATCAAAGTGCTTCTCAACGTCATTCAAGACCTGGAGAAGAGCAAGGCCCTCAGCGAAGGGTGAGAGAGGGTAGTAAATGGGGGAGACGGCAGGAATGAAAAAATAACAAATGGAGGATGTTGTGTGATATGAGACAAAACTAGATGGTTAGACACCTAGGCAGAGAGTGAAAAGAGGGAGGCATGAAGATAAGGATGACAACAGAGATAAGAGATGGAGAAAAAGTAAGATGCAGAGATATTCATTGCAATAGCAAGTGCTTCAGTTGGAGTGTGAGAGAGAGAAGAAGAGAGTATATTTCAGTTTTTATGGCAATATATACTGACAGGCTTTCAAGTCTGTGTAATAGATTTTAAATGTCAGGCCAGTGGATAACTGCTGCAGTGCGTGTGTTAGTGTGTGTGTGTGTGTGTGTGTGTGTGTGTGAGAGATGTAATCCTGTAGGGATACATATACAGTAGATGATACCTGCCAGCCTGGAGCCAATGCTAGTAGAGTCTTCCTCTGTTCCTTCACCTTAAAGGGCATGTACTCCCCATAGTAACAGTGTTCCTTATATATCTAACTAAAGCAAACTAATCAGTTCTTGCTTTCTCTCTTCAGCTAATTCTTTTATTCTTAAATTCTAGTCTCCTGATCCACATCTCTTTCTCCGCCTCCACTTTCACACCTATCTTTCTTCCATTCTTAATTAATACCTTTTTCTCTCTTCCTCCTCATTTCTTTCTGCACCTCCACATGTGAATCATGCCTCTAACACCTACATCAGTCCATATCCCCTCTCACCATTTTGTGATCTTCCCCCTTCTCTCTGCTCCGACAACCTGTCCATCACTCTCCCCTGCTGTCATGTGTTTGCTGTCACTCTGTTTGTTTCTATCGCTCCCAATTCTTTGCCTCCTCTTCCTCCTCCTCAACATTTCACCTTTACTGTCAGTAATTCTTCTCCTGAAGTTTATATTAGAGGTCTTTCTCCCATCCTAACTCATAACCACTTTCTACCACCTCATACCCATTGGTTGTTCTCCTCAGCCCAAACAACCTAAAACTAGAGTAGGAAGGAAAAAATACCCATCCTCTTTCAGCCCCATCTTCTCTATAATGATCCATCTTTCCCGACCTAAACAACCTCTTTTTAGCTCTTGACTCATGTTTTTACCCTGCTTCTTTCTGTTTAGGGTTAACAGATGAGCTCCAGACTAATCCCTATCATATTACCTTTGAGGAATGAAATTAATGTGTAAGCTGGAAAATAAGGCTCCTAAACTGTGTAGCGTAGCGTACACGCTGTCCTGCCCTGTGTGAGTCACTGTTTAAGAGTGTGTATTCATATTCTTCAGTGTGTGTGTGTGTGTGTGTGTGTGTGCTCACATGCCTCATGATAAGTGACAAATACTGTAAAAAGGCAGACAAAAGAGAAGAGACAGAAAGAGGGAGCAATTGAGAGATAAAGACATAAAGAGTGAGAAAGTAAGAGAACCAACAAGTAAGAGGGTCTACATGTAGCTGATGCTGTGACAGAAATGAAAGCACTTTAAGTGGGCCGCTGTGATAAACATGTCGGCTGAGCTAAGAGGTTGTCGCTGTGCTCAGCTCCTCGTTTTATTTTCTCTCCCGAAGCAAATAGTTGTCTTCTCTTGTGCCATTTGTCTTTGATAAAGACTGGTGGGGGAGAAAATATTATGCCAGTCACACGTTCTCCCTCCATGTAATTAAAATGTCTAATTTATCAACATAAATCAGCTACTCGTTCATCTGAACAGTTCAGTGAAAGGGGCAGCCAAACTATCTTGGCAAAATAAAGTGTTCAAATTAAACATCAGTCAGCATCAGCTTGTCGGATGTTTTTATCTGACTTTATTTTCCAAAAAGTCTTCGGCTCATGCTCTGTAGTCTTGTTCAACCTTGACAACATGGTTTGCACGTGTAATCATGTTTTTTTTTATAGCGAGAATAAAAGATACAAAGATAATGTTCATTGAACACTATGCTTATGATATGTGTGTCATGTAATGTTAAACCCACCTACACAGTCACTGCACACAGTGCTTGGTGGTTATTTTCACCTGCCTGGAATGCCAAACAGGCCACCCACCAAAACCATTCAGGTGAAGTCCTGAATTGTCCTGTTGTGGTACATCGTGTGCACTAAACATCTTTTGACAACCCCCAGAGAACACACATGATGTTGCTGCAGCATGTGGAGGGACCAATACACATTGTGACACCAGCAGTCAAGAGAGCGAGACTATTTCCAGTAAAGAAAAGCAAGGCCTGTTGTTAGTGCAAAAACAATCTATTGCTACCGTCTTCCTTTTCAAAGACGCCACATTTATAACACTTAAAAAAAAAAAGGTATTTGTAACATCAGATGTGTCGGTAAAGTATGTTGAATTAAACTTCTTCTGCGAGTGTGTGCGAATGTTTTACATCTGTTGTTTCTGCAGTCGCAGCTCATACAGAACTGGTCAGGACATTAACAACTGCTCTACCTGCCAAAAGACAGCCTGCATCATCTACAGGTAACCTGATCAAGATAATGAGCTTACTGCATTACATAACCCAACAATGACATCTCATCCTTTCCTGCAGTGGAATAAACAGACGTGAAACTTCTCCTTGACAACTATATGGCTTTTGTAGACTTGGAAATGTTGCATTTCACATTGTTTTTCTCACAGCTTTTCCATGATTTTTCACTTATTCAGCACATCTTTCTTTATAATTGTATTTTTCATTTGCCTTTCTTCCTGGTACCCTGCTGTCTCTGCCATTTTCCCCCCACTCTGATAATTGTGCTACTCATACAATATATTCCTATTATACGAAAGATGCAAGACTATGAGTGATCCGCCTCATCAATATTGAAAGAGATTAGACGAGGGTGCTCTCTCCAGGAAAGTTATTTACACATAAAAGAATCTTCTGTGCAAACAAGCAAATTAATTCAGCACCTAAATGATGCGTCTCTCCCGTTCCAGTCGTCCCTCGGGTGTGTGACCTAAATAACTAATTGCATTCTTAGATTCTCTGCATTTTACAGAGCTGCAACCTCACAATCTGATTCCACATACTGTAGTTTAATCCTCCCATCACCTCATCCCATCCCTCTCTTACTCTAATCATGTCATGCCTGCTCAAGCTCTCTTTCTTTCATCTCTAACTTTCAATCAAACTGGTTTCCACTGGACATCCTTGCCTCATTCCATCTGTCAAATGTCAAAGCTATGAACGCCTGAGCCCCACTCCCACCCAATCTCCAGGACTCTGTATGTGCACTGCGCCTCACACAAGCTGGAAATGTATGGTTTAACATATACAGTAGCTCCATGGAGAACACAGAAACATAAAAGGAAAATATTGACTTGCTGTAACTGGAATAATCCGGTATTAAAACCTCCTTTTAGTCCAAAACCTTTGTGCGGGCACGCATCAGACCCAAGCAATGCGTAAAGATAAATCTGCTTGTTTACAATCATAAATATAGATAAATCTCTCTTGCAGGCCACAGGGGATGAAGACACATTTTACAAGGCCTTTATCTCTGCAGCTCTCTCGAACCCAGCAGCCCCACATGCATCCTTCCTGTATTTCCATTTTCCATAACTTTGTTGTTTAATCTCTCCATCTCTTCACACACTTCTCCGACTCACTCTTCCTCCGATTCTCTCCTCCCCTTGATCTTAATTAACACAGCAGGATCCTTGGCCAAGTAATAATGAACTCCAAGGGGAAATGACTGCCACATGGTAACAAACTATCCCATCCATAAATCCATACAGATGCACACAGATGGGAATGAACACGCACAAACTTCCCCCACTTTACACAGAGTCATTATGCAAGTACATACAAACATCGATGAACTTGCATTACAACAAAAATTGCTCGCAAAAAGCATTATTCTGGTAATTCTTAAAATAGTTTGCTCTTCAAGATGCATTTCCTCACATGAATACGATGGAACTGAATTTTGAATAAGCAACAAGACATAAAAAAAGCTTCCAAAAAGCATCAAAGCTCTGAATATGTATAGTATAGTATAGATATTTAAGATTAGATAGATAGATCGATTTGTAGGGGCGTGGGGCTTCCCTAATCTGAAATATCTGTTGCTGCTTGCTACTCGCATCATTATCATCCAATTCAGAGATTTTCTTTCAGGCTCCACTTTCCCTTCATTCATTTTGCACACATGCAAATATAATCATGCATACATTCATGCTAATTAATCCAACGATAAGCGGAATCAGCTTTTATTGGGAACGTCTGTGCAAGCTTTTCATATGCATACTTGCATGCACACACTCATACCAACAAACAAAGAAATGGATATACTTCACGCTATTTGAAAGACATTAAGGACTTAGATAGATATGCGGAATCTCCTTGGTAATCATATTTCTCATATATTGGTTTAAGTTTCATACAAAATAATTACACATATTATGTAAGCAGAAAACATTTTCAGTGGCCCATTGTGACAAAAACACAAAAGTCAGAAGCTCCATTTGTTTGATTGGACGGCCTTATCAAACCGAGAGGATTCTGGGTAAAGAGGATGGCAGATAGGGGAAGAGAGACACACAAGCAGAAGATGAATTACTTGTGGGAGTGTAACATCCATCTTAATGAATTGTGGTAAAAAAAATTGGTTTTGATGTGGGCTGGCTGCCTGAAGATGTTTTGCCATTGTCTGTCCAGCTTAAACAGCTCAAACACACACACACACACACACACACACACACACACACACACACACACACACACACACACAGAGAGAGAGAGATATGTATGCATGTATACACACCCAGAGTAACACTTCTACAGTTCTTTTTCACACACACACACACACACACACACGCACACACACACACACACACACACACAGCTAATATGTAAGAGAGATAACGTGCAAAGCTTAACCCTGTCAATGACATGACTAACGGTCACCCTCACTTAAACTAAAAAGTAAAGGATACAACATTTAACAGGCTTTCACAAGGTAACAACAATGACACACAGTCACGCACAAAGTTGTGAAGATGACAGCTTGCACACCGAATTAAGGGCAGCGGCTTTTCCCATTGTGTCACAATCCCATGAAAAATTGTGAGAGAGGTATTTGTGGGTAGAGACAGGCAGTTAGAGAGGATTGAAAGAGAGGGAGGTTGAAACCCAGTGAAGTGTGTGGGTAAAGAGAGACCCAACAAAGAAAAGTCCTCCGCTCTAAAACATAAATTGAGTAGATGTGGGACAGGTGCACCACTTTATCTTTCCTTGTTTTTATGTTGTGTGTGTGTATGTGTGTGTAGTAATACAGTAGTACATCTCCGTAATCATTTATTCATGGCAGCCATCTCCCTTCCTCTATGCCCATCGGAGCTTTTACCTTCTACTTTATTCACTCGTTCCCTCACTCCCTCCATCCCTGCACTCCTTCTTAGAGAGCCAAGACCTTTCTGCCCTTCTCCTCTTCTCGTCTCTGGTGGCACTCATCCTCTCCTCCTTTACCTCCCTCTGCCCTGTTTTAGTAAAGCTTGCCCTTCTTTCCTGCATCCATCCCTCCAACAGCTTCTTTCCTCTCTCCTTATAAAAGTCCCTGCATGTTTCCCCTTCTCCCTCGCTCAGCCATGGCCTTGTTGTGGTAGATGCACACGTTGGGCGTCAGGGGAGCACACATGTGTTTGTACAGCATGTGTGTGTGATGTGTGTGTTTGGATGTTGGAATGTGAGATGAGGGGAGGGTGGGTTGTTGTCTCTTCTTTCGTTGCCTCATCATGTGGCTCATTAACTCCAGATGCCGGGCCCTATGCAGCTCCCACCCCTGTAATCCAACACACGTGCTTTCACACACAAAAACCCACTTATCAAAAGGAGAGACAAACTCAAAGTCTACTACACTATGACCCGAAGCGATGGACACTTCAGAGAGATGGTGAGAAAAAGAGCACGAGTCAGAGCAGAGTAGGGAGGGGGAATGACAGAAGCATAGAAAAAGAAAGCCAAGAGGGTCTGCTTTGAACATATCAAGAGGAGCAAAAAAAAAAAGTTCCTTCCTTGAGCTCGTCCATTTTGCAAATGCCCCTCTCCTTTCCTTTGCTCTCCTGCCTTTCCCGCTCTCTTTTTCCTTCTCCTTCCACTCCTCTCATCTCACCAGACTGTGATCTATTGGTGCACGAAGTGCAGAAGTATACTGGAAGTGAAATAAGCTGACTTGAGGCCTGTGTGGAAGTATGTGTGTGTGCTGAAGGTGCATATATATATATCAGAGTTAAGAACACAACATGATTTCACACCTCCATATAAAGCTGCATTATCCGGAAGTACAACCCAGCATTTTGGGATACACTTCGCATTTTGATGTCACTAAAACTCCTTCGCTCACCTTTCTCTCAATCCCTCTTTCTAATCTCTCTTTCTGCACAGTAAACTTCTAACTGTACTCACATCCCTCTGTTCATCCTCCTCCCTTATCTCTTGAAAAATGAGCTACATAAATGAATGTGACTCGACTTGACACTACCCAAACCTCTAAGTCGTGCTCCCGCTGCCTCTCCCTTATCCTCATCAGCCCCTTCATCTGCTCTCTCTTTCTTTCCTCTCCAGCGTAGAGCATGATTTCCGACAGCAGGAGGGACGTTTCCAGGGGGTGATGGAGGCCTTGGAGGCGGAGTACGATGTGCCTGCAGCCACTCTGACCAAGCCCACGCCAGCCCCTTCCTCCTCCAGTCGGCCCAGCACCAAGGCCCGTGTAAAGAAACTCCGCAAGAAGTGTTTCTGGTGGCTGTAAGATTTAGAAAAACAAAAACCCTTCTAGCCATATGGCATATGGGTGGCGATTGTGCTTTAGGAGACCACAGGCCCCAACGTTTTGAAAATAAAGCATCTCTCTCATGGGCCTGTTTGTGTGTAGTGTGTTTAAGTGTCATTAAATCAGTGGTGGCATCTGGTGCATCCCTGTAAATGGCACTTCTTCCACAGCAATCCATCCTCATCTTTGAAACTATACACCAGGTAACCAAGTAGAGAGAAAAGAAATGCACTAAAGACGGAAAACAGGACCAAAGGAGCTGCGGAACTTTCCTTTCTGATATATTTCAGAGGAATATTGAGAACAAGATCACCATGAACTTCTCTCTGCGGGAATCAGACGTCAGCGGCTAATTTGTGATTCACTTTTGACTGTGAGGATACCATTTCCCCATAATAATGCTGTAACAGAGAGATGAAGCATTGCCACTTTGGACGACAGACAGGCGTATTGTTTTTGTCACTTGGCTGAGTGGCTGTCTAGACAGATGGACAGATGTATGAACGGATTGACGCCAAGATGGATTCACGCTACAGCTGGGAATGAATCCCCACAAAAATGTTGGCTGAATCACAGCCATTAACAGAGGAATCAGAGCAATTCTGAAAATCCAAGCAATTTAAAAACTAGTCGCAATACTGTGTCTTTGGACGGCTTGACAAGCAAAATTTGAATGTAGCAACAACTGAAGAGCTAAAGAGGATACGAGTTGAAAATAAGCTGATGAGCTCTCTGGAAACAAAGAAACATGTCGCTGGAAGGATATCAGGGTTTTGGAGAGCAGTGGAGAGTGTTAAGACTGTGTTTAGAATACATTCAGAGACAATGTGATAGGCAGCTGATCACAGACTGACAAGCCGTGTCAGATGATTAAAAATTCTGTCATAGCTGTCTGGCAGACTGATTGATTCTCTCCTTTATTACCATTCAAAACAGACGTGTTTTGATGTAAGCTCAATCTAGTTTCAAAGATTTTCCAAGCACACATGTGCATACAAACACATGTATAAATGGCATATACACTTATAGGTACGAACACACACACACACGTGCAGTAAACTCACTGAAACACAAAGAAGTATATACACTTGTAAGGGTACACAAGTTATCACTCCACAGTTAGTTATTGGCCTGTGTTCATGTTTCAACATTGTATCAATAGTTGTAAAGCCTAAGCTAATGAGGCCCCGATACATTCTGTACACATTTATTTGAAACTAGCTGATTATGTCTAGAGTCTTTCTTAAGTTCCCATTGCACAAATTGTGCAGAGGAATGCTCTGTTGTTGTGCAACATATGGAAAGGCCTACATCATCAGTTCCACAGTCAGTACAACAAACATCACCGTGTTCACATTTAATATAACGTAAACAATAATTTCCATATTTATGTAGCAATCAGGGCACACTGCCACTGCTAGCTGGTTCATTAAGCTACAATAGAGAAACAAAACATGATGTTAAAAACATACGCAACACCAAAATGTACAAAAGAAGAATCTGTACCTTGTCAGGAGAAAGTACGTTATTCCCAATTCGTAGAAGAATATGGTATTTTATATTGACAGACAGTCTTTTATCAGAAATTCTGATTGAGTCTATCCCTGTTGCAAACACACACCCACATCATTATTTTGCACACACATAAAAACACATTATTTGCACAATGCTTAGTCTACAGCAGCTCAGAGGTTAACCACTAATCTCAGAAGGAGCTACTCCAGCTGCTTCTGGCTGACAAGTTGCCGCTAATTAGAATCCTGGATGATCCCACACTTAGTAATTATCCAAAACAGTGTGTGAGCTCCCATGATGCCCCTATCTTCCCCATGTATGTGCAATAAAAGTGTGTATTATAAACAATATGTGCTGGTGTTGGCATACGTTGTGTTTCAGAAAGACTTTGCAGAGCAGACAAGAGTGGATACGGAGTTGGCTTTTCTACAAATCCACTTTAAACACCAGAGAAAAAGACAAGAAAGAAGGTTGTGCAATGCTTGACTCATGGAAAGTCAGGCATATATGACACTTATGCAAAGTCGCATGTACTTACGATTAGAGCATGCTCACGACCCATTGTGATGACTGTCCGGTTGATGATCCTCAGCAGAGACACCACAATGTCCTGGATATGTTGAAATGTTTCACCCTAAAAAGACAGACAGAGAGCAGAGTAAGAGAAAGAGAATATCACAGAAGGATGGAGTGAAAAAATAGAATAATAAAGAAAAGACTTTTCTCAGGTGTAAACGCACACGAAAACACACACACAGATGAACAGGATCCGGTCCTGTTCATCAGCATCCACTCAGGCATGACGTTGGCGCTGCTCTGACAAACATCTCAGAACAAAACTTTGGAGATTCGTCAGGTTTTGTTTGTAGAGCTGGTTTCCCCTATTGTGAACTCTCCTTGAAAACAACCACGTTTGCACACACAGTCTAAAGCTTCACAGGGGCTCTGAATGGATGATTGGCAGATCAAATGAAACAAGAACGGGAATAAAGTTGTCTGCATCTGAAATGTAAAGTCTGTTCACTAATCAGAAATTGAGCCTCCAGTGTGGACATTTGAACCTCAAAAGGCACGTGGATGTGGATTTTTTTTTTGAGTGCAGACCTGCTTTCGTATTCCTGTCTCTCCCTTTGAAGCCCCTTTTCTGTCATCTTTCTTTTTCTCCATCTGGCCAGAGGCAAACAAGGGGAATCTAACAGTCTGTGTTCAAAACCAGTTCCTGTTCCAAATAGTTAAAATGTCATGAAATATAATATATATATATAAATATATATATGGGGCTGTTAGACATTAAGACCGGAACATTTTGGTTGTTTCACCTATTGAAACCTTTCTTGTCTAACTGTGTAAAACTTAAGAGTAGAAGATAAAGATACATCTTCTTTCACGGTATATGTAACTTTATAATATTTTCTGATAATTTAATTGAGAACTACATGTAAGTAAGCAGTGGTGATATTGAACAATTTAAATCTTACATCAAATATGTCATAAACATATTGATAAATAATACCAATATATGAGAATATAATGTGGGGATCACTAAAGGTGCTTTAAGAAACAAAACAATATCTTTGAATCTGAATATGATATCATTTTGGTGAGCAATATTATTTAGATGTTTTACTCTGCTGTATTTTCATCCATTCATCTGTATTATTTTTACATTGGACATGCAGAAGCCTGTCAACACATGATAAAAGAAAAACCTTCAATGGTACAACATCGCAGACATTATGCTAGTTAATAAGGCAACAAAAGCAATACAATTGTTTGATGACCTGTGAGGACTGCAAGTTGAGAGAAATTAGGTCTGACTAATGACACACAGAAATAGCACAAAGTCCATTCTCAAAAACCATCTGTGTCCATGTGCATACGACCACACACACACACACACACACACACACACACACACACACACACACACACACACACACACACACACACACACACTGCTAGAGGGAACCGGTAAATGGAAGCTGACTCAGACTTGCCTGGAGGTAACTCTAGTGAAGCATCTGCTGCATCCAAACACACCTTAGCAAAAATGCTACAGGGTGCATCTGTGTGCAACATTGTGAGCATAACTGACCTAAATGTGTATGTGTGTGTACTTACGTGTCCTTGTCTGATCAGTAAAGCATAAAAGCAAAGATCTGAAGGTCCGAAAAAAACAGTATTAAAAAAAGACTCAAGTTCAAAGTTTCAAGTACTCTCTCTTTTGCGTGTGTGTACATGTTAGTGTGTATGTGCATTTGTGTGCTGGCCTGATGGCAAATGATTTGAAAGATGAAAATCAGGTAGGCAAGGTTAAACCACATTGAATGCACCGACTCACAGCCACAGGGATAAACAACTGTACAGTTGTGTGTGTGTGTGTGATGGTGTGTGTGTGTGTGTGTGTGATGGTGTGTGTGTGCGTGTGTGTCATCTTGTATACCATTTCCATCTCAGACTACCTCAAACTCTCTCTTTCTCTCTCTCTCTCTCACACACACACACACACACACACACACACGCTCATGTAGATAGGTTGAGGCGCAGCTGTTGATCCTAAAATAAGACTACGATTGAGAATAGACACCGGAGCAAAGCAACCAAAAATCATGCACAAAAGAAAGGGAACTACCAATTTTCAATGTGTTCAAAATCTGCCTCGAACATTTAAATATGCCTGCCATATGTCCACTCTGTCAACGCAGCAATACACATTTCCAAAATGCTATTTGGTTTCGGCTGATTTGAAGTCGTCTGGCTATACTATGTCTTGAGATACATATGCAGCAAGTATATAGTTGTGCACAAAGAGCCAGTAGTGGGATCGGTAGCTAAATATGTAAAGTTATGGCAGGTTCCACTTGGCAGTCCAGCACTTGTTGCCATTACGTGGCCGGGTTGTGTGTGGGGTATTTTGGTTTCCTGGAAAGTTTTTCAGACAGTTCTCTCAGAGCAGGAAGACGAGAGAGGTGAGCCACAATGCTGTTCATATATTCCAAACTGAAGCCAGACTGGTTTATCATCTCTACTGGCGACGTGATGTGAAAAAGAAAACATTGTCTCGGGGGTAGGGGAAAGAAAAAAGCGAGAGTAGTCATGTGTTCCTGTCTGACTGTTAGCATCGTCTCTTTATCACACACACACACACACACACACACACACACACACACACACACACAAGTTACTTATAAATTCAACACAAACTATCCCACAGACATGAGCATCTGTCTATTGTGGAATCATCTCTTCCATCTCTGTTTCCCTTTCTTCATCTCTCTCCAGTTTGGAGACATCTGTGGTGTGACGACTTAATCAGGTACCACCCAGAGCGAGGAAGAGAGAGATGAAGAGATGGATGAAAAACAAAGGAGAGAAAATGCAGAAAATGAGAGATGGAGGGCAAGGAGGTGACACAGTCTGTCATCACCTCTTCCTCCTCTATTTTCTATCTTTCCCGTTCCAATTTCATCATCTCTTCAGCTCCCTGCATCGTTTTCTTGTTATTGTCTATGACATAAACACATTTACCTCCATCTGTTGAGTTGTTAACTCTCTATCTTGCTCCTGTTTTCCATCCTCCCTGCATGGCCATGAGCAGTATTCATTTCTCTGGCCTTTACTTTAACAAAAACAAAACACACCCATCTGTGTCTGTGTGTGTGTGTGTGTGTGTGTGTGTGTGTGTGTGTGTGTGTGTGTGTGTGTGTGTGTGTGTGTGTGTGTGTGTGTGTGTGTGTGTGTTTTACAAAAAGCTGTGCAGCATAAAGAGTTACAAAGGTTACAAATGAGTTGCCAGTCTGCATTGTGAAAGACTCCTCTACTCTAACTGACATCATTTCTCCTTTCTTAACTGCTTTAATGACAATTGTGTCTCTTCAGGTTTCTTATACGAGTCTTTATGTCCAAATCCACAACAGCCTGATAAGCAAGGAGCTCACTCTTCACCACACCCAACTCATTCCATGGCTCAAAACTTAGATTTTACTCCACTTGATGTGATAGAGGTCCACAGAGCCTGAAAGCAACTTGATCCTAACAAATCCTTAAGTCCTGTCAAGCGTGGTCCTCACTTGTACAAGTTAGCTGGAGACTTTATAGAAGAAGCTCTGACTATTATTTGGGACATTATTAATCGTTATCAATTCAACCATGAGATTCCTCACATATGGAAATCTGCCGACGCTCTCCCTTTGCTGAAAGGGGGATCTCTCAGTTGTTAATAACTACAGGCCTATCTATGTGTTTTAGCTGAGGTTAGTTCATGAACAACCTAAAGAATTCTTAAGACACAAATGGTATTCAATCACAACATCAGTCAGGCTTTAGAAAACCACAGAGCACAACATCGTATCAATCCGTGTGTGCGTAATCAGATTTGTAAACGTCTAAAAAAAAATCTCCAAATTCGTATTGAGATTTGGAAGTGTATTGAGATATGTAAATGAGTAGACACAACTGTAAATGCGTACCCAGATATTATTGCCTGAAAAGCATTTTGCTCCAAGAACTGGAAATACAGAGAAGTCATCAGTTACAACTCAGCAGGCCAATACATGTTCACATGTGAATGTTGCTATACTTCTGTGGTAGAGACATGTAAATGTGTGTGTACATATATGTGTATACATACTATACAGTATATGTATATATACTATGCTACCGCCTGCTTTCGTTTTTTTATACCTTAACTGACCCAAATTCGTCTCATCATATTTACTCCACAACATGTATTACTACTCTCTCTTCTCTTAGTTTCTCCTCTCTTGGCTCATGCTTCAATAGTGATAGCCATCGAGCTGAAGAAAGCCACACCTTCACTTAGAAGACTAAGCAGGTTGTCAAGAACTTTACTTTACTCTTTAGGAGACTGGTGACACTGGGGTAGCACAGAGATGCTAAAAAGATAAAGAATATGTTTTCTAATTCATGGAATGGATCATTTTTTTAATTTCAACACTTTCCCAATAACTACAAACATGCACTCAGCAGAGCGTAGACCTCCACCAGGTGTTTCTGCAAGGACCACTGCTGTAATGTTCATTAAACACATGATTACGCCTGGGGGAGATACAAATGCTTTGCAAGAAGGAGGTATTGTGACCGGTTTATACTTTTATGTATGCAGATTGTGTCTAGATAAAACGGGTGTATTTTCTGCTTGCTCCTGGCACTTGAGTTGCTCCTCAAATGACCCCTTGGGGTCTGATTTTGCTTTCCACTGGCATTTGATGATATCCGTGGAAACTGCAACCGTGGTAATCTACACATGATTGGGATTGCTGTTTGCATATCGGGTAAAACTACACAGGCAACCTCAAAATCAAAGAAGGTGTAAATAAATACAAGAAATCAGGTGACATACTGATGAGAGCGAGAGAGGAATAAATAGGAACAATAGAAGCTGGGATTATCAGTTTGTCATACTACAGTATATGCAACAGCATGGACCAGGTTGTCAAAAACATAAACATATGTTAAAACTACACTGAATTTGAATCAGTCACCCACAATGCAATTCAATGCCATGTGTGAGCATTGGCGTTGTGCGTTCTTTACTATAAACTTTGCGGTGCGTCTCACCACATTGTCTCTGCTCAGGACCTCCAGAATGTTGTTGAGCAGCTCCAGACTATTTCTCCTCTCATCATGAGGCCCGTCAGCCATACTGGCCAGTGCCCCGCCCAGCTCCCGCAGCATCATGGGTAACAACACATCACGGCACTCTGTAGGGAAACAAAACCACACGTGGTTAAAGATGACAGTCAGGTTTATTAAGCAAGAACAATTGGACGGTTTGAGAAAGGGAACGACAGAGTGATGTTTTATTTACTTCTTTTAGGCAAAGCCGTAAAAGATGAGAAGGCCTTAAGATGTTTAAACACAAGCATCAACAGTCACAACATCAAGATTTACTTTTATGTGATTTCTCTCTGAAAAACCCTTCAAAACCTAAACCCTGGACCCTTACATCAATTGGTGCAGCACCTGTGGAGACAGCTGCGCCCCCACACAGCTTTGAGTAATGATGCCACTCCACCCTGAAGACGAAATTCAACCATAACCCCAGAATGCATAATGGAGCGATATCAATCACGTGTTTATTTACAGTTCCATGCATGTCTGCGGCTCCGTCAGCCACACAGGCAACTCATCAATCACCATAGTCTAATGTTTTCTCTCTCAAATCTCGCTGATTGATCCTAATCTTTACTAATTCATGTGTAGTTTTGGTCAAAGGTGCAACGCATCATCAGTACTTACTTTAATAAAATATTATGTCAAAGTGGGAAAAGAATTTCACCCAGTGTTACCGTGAATTCTTAAACTAAACTTATTTTTCTTACATGCCTCCACAGAGAACGGAAAAAAAAAAAAAAACTGTTTAAACCTTACTATATAAAAAAGTCTCACGCTTTCCAGTCCAAAGTGTTTTAAATAGTCAAGTTTTACCTACTGTACATGGAGGCATCTATCACTATTATACTACTTAGATCATGGTGCTAAACCACTCCATAAAATCTTTATGGATGTTATAGAGTCACAGTCTTCTCTGGGGATTGTCCAAACTCATTTGAGGAATTATAGGAAATCACTGAAGGACTAAAGTAGCAAAAGTACTGTCATGAAATGAACTTCAAGCAGACCTGAGTAAATTAAAAGTGTGTCTAAAAGCAGTAAACATGTCATAAATCTTCTCAAAAGGGGTTTTGCCTCTTCAATAATAACATTAAGACTGGTAGTTTGCCATGCAGATAAACCGAAGAACGGATAGTGCTTCATGCACACGGTGATCATCGTTGGTGTTTAATGGCATACTTGGAAAACAAATTAACTGATGTAACTTTATTTGCTGTTTAGAGAATAAACACACACACTACTAAAAAGTAGGAATAAAAGTCAAATATACTGATCAATGTTTTTTTTGTTTTACTATATTACTATGATTAATTTATTCAGTGTTGTACTTCTATTTATTTGTTTTTCTTAACTTTATTTTGGGTGCAATAGTCTCTTCACCTTCTCTCCATTTTCATCTTGTTTTCGTCTTCTTAATCATTTGTAACACACTTTGAATTGCATTTGAATTGTTTGAAAGTTACTATATATATATATATATATATATATATATATATAAAACGTGATTGGTTCATTGATTGATTGATTGATTGATTGTGTTTATTTGCTGTCCAACAATATCCTGAATGCATCTGTGTTCTCAGCTGCAAACACAATTCATGTTATTTTAAACCTAAAGTGATTCAAGTTTCTGTTTATTGACATTCAAAGAAAAAGCTATGCTTCTCCAGAGGCTCCCAAAACGCAGGGTTTTTTACCTCCTGCTTTGTAAAATAGTTGCCTTTTCTTTTAAGATGTCTTTCTAAACTTTTCGCTTCTTTTGAGAACACAAAAGAACAACACGCTTCTGAAACTACACCTTGTTTTGTGGACAATAACACTGTCAATACTTTCAATTTGACCAGGCACGCTTTGACAGATAATTCAAATTATTGATTTTCATCCTACTAAAATTCTCATCGGATATTGTTTGAAAGTCAGCTAATTCAAGTCAAATAATTTACCTCAAGGTCATATTCAATGTTTAATACGAATATGCAGATAGAAATATGTACAATATAAGAAAACGGCGATTGCAATATAACTGAGCCTTCCTTTTTTTCAACTTGTCTACCTTGACCACCTCCTTCCTTGTCATCTTCTTTCTCTATCTTCCCCCCCCCCCCCCCCCCCCTCATCCCTCTCATATAGCTGCAAGTTGACAGAGCACATTAAAAGCTCATTTAGGCAGATGCTCGTTAGTTCCATTATTAACTGAGCCAGGCTTATACGCCTGCTGAGTGGACCCTCATCACAATACTCACTCCATCACACAAACATGCAGAGAGGACAGGGGAGGGAAAGAGAGACAGGGGGGGGGGGGGTCAGCATGAGTCACTGAATACCCTCAATGACTCAGAGAAATTGAGGGAGGAGACGGAGGAGGAGACGGAGGAGGAGACAGAGGAGGAGACAGAGGAGGAGATGGAGGAGACAGAGGAGGAGACAGAGGAGGAGATGGAGGAGACAGAGGAGGAGATGGAGGTTGGGGCCTGGACAGGTAGAGGAAATCCAACGGGAGGAAGGTGATGTTTCAGTGAGAAAACTGGAAAAAGTGGATGTCAACCAAAACCAGTATCTCAGTGCCATGCAATTTAAATATAATTAACATCATGTTTCATGTGAAACAAAAATGTCCATTAGACAAGAGGGAGGCCTCCTGGTCTGTGGCCTTACAGGATAGTGTTTTAGATGCTGCCAGCTTTGTATTGGAGTAGAAACCCTGATAAATCAGTTTTATCCATCAAAAAACAAACTCATCTTTTCTCCTTTCAGATAGAGAAAACAATGGGTTGTGTTTTATGGGTTGTGTTTTATAGCAGTATTCTTGTGTGTGCAATAATGAATCCATCTGCCTTACGGATGCTGGATGTAACATTAAACATGAGGAGAACTCCATTCCTGGTCAAATGACCCTAAAGCTACCTGCTTCCTTGTTTCTATTGATCTAAGGAATAAACCAAGCTGGTATTTCTAGGTGCAAAATGTTCAGGGGAGAGAATGTGAAATAGAGAGCAGGTGTTGGGATTGAAAGCGTTTCGTTTTTACTGTGCAGGGAGCCACGCGTAATGAAAATATAACTACAATTCAATTTCAAGGTCTACGCTAATGTGCAGTGAGATGGAAGAATACATTTACCGAAACTCCTCGCATAACATTACTGCACATCAAGTAGAAAACTAACGTGAATATACACAAATAAGTCGCACTCTATATGGCATCTAGCCTTTTGCTAAGGTGTTTTACATTTAAAGATTAGACAAGAACATATGGTCAAAGAGAACAAGTTGCCCTTTCTTTGTAGGTGCACAATTTTGTCTTGAGTAAGGTATGACCCGTCTTACTTTCTAAATCTATCCTCTCAGCCACCACACAGTGTTGCCTTAGATGAAAAACTGATGGAGAGAAAGAAAAAGCAATAGAAAGAGTGGAGATGGAGCGTTATAGAGACAAAGATTGAAATGTGATCTTATTTCCTATTTCATTGTTGTTTTCTAAATAAAGAGAACTTTCAGTAACAGTCAGGTAGCAGACTTACTCAGATTTCATGTACAGTACTACAGACTTGCAATGTCATGGTCCAAACACAGTGACACAATCCACACGACTCTGGTGGTACTTTTTACATAAGAAATATTAGACATTTTCATCAATTTAAAGAGTGATGGAAAAACAACCAGAGTCTCATGCTTTTTGAATACTCTCTATACAACGTGTGCTCTGCTGGGAGACTGTGTATGCAGAGTGAAACACCCTTGGTTCAGTCTGCAGCTGCTTCTCATCTTTAAATTCAGAAAACTTATAGAAAACCATGAGCACCCTAATAGCTAGCTCATCTCCAGCATCCTACTTTGACAGATCTGTCGGGGTGTGAATCGTCTGTTTTGATTTTACCTTACTTCCCTTTCCCTTCAAAAATGCCTCTGGAGTGCCTGAATATGAGCATAAAAAAATGATGAAGTACAGGCTGCCTTGGCAATGCTCCTCCAGACTCTGCGGCTTCAGTCACCAATGTGGAACAGTGCCTTTAACTCTGCACCTTGCCTCGCCTGGAATAACATCAGGAATGTTAATAATCTGCTGCTTCAGCCTGAATGTAAGCTTTCTTAGAGACTTCTTTGAACTGCAATGTGGTCCTCAGGGCTTTCAGTCTTGTAAGAACACCAACTACAATGGTGTGCAGCTCCCAGGGTCTAGGTCATTCTTTAAGAGGGCATTTGAAATTACAGCTAATTCAAAGGAATTCTTGCTCTGGGGCACTGCACTGTGGCTGACCGTACACTCAGACCTCTGTGAAGAAGGTGTGTTTGTCCCAACAAAGTGTATGCAAAAAAAAATAAAAAATCTTTCATGCACACCAATGAGCTTTTTAAATAAACAAATGATGCTTCCACACAGTGGATCACATCAGTGGTCCAATCAGACATGGTGGATGCCTCTTACATTTCTTGACTGAGGCAACATAAACATTAATAAGAGTGTTATCCTATTGGTTGAGTTCAACTATCTGTAAAAAGAAAAGCCTTTATTTGAGCTAGAGGAACTTTCCTTTTTACTGTGAAAAGCAATGGCTTGCTGACAACACGCAACTAGTGCCTGCAGATCTGTTGGGCCCTTAAATGCAAAAATCGTGTTAATTTAGCTTCCCACTTACAACCTGAAGCTTCTGCAACCTTATCCTCATCTCACTCCTCCTGGTGGCTTCCTTTCACTCTTGTATGTGCCTCACACTCTTCATCTGTTATTTCTGTTATTTGTGTTCCCTGGTTCTCTATGCATATTGCAATCTCCGTCTTCTCCATCTCAGTCTTTTGATGGTTGTTTTCCATCTGGTTTTTGTCTCTCTGCTGATCCCGCTACGTGTCCTTTCACACATTCCTCTTTGTTTCCATTTCTTGTCTTTCTGTCTGTCCGTCATAATTCTGCTTCTCTAATACAACATTTCAGGTCAAATTCTTTTTACCACAATCGTTCAATAAAGTATCAGTAATTTGAAAGCCATATAAACTAGTCTGACCAATCATCCGTTTTGTGCTGTCACAAGCTGCGTATCTCGTTTTCTCAGCGAGTATGTAGAACAGTACTACATGTGCCATGTGCTCTAGATTTTCTCTGGCTTGAGCCACTAAGACAGAACTTCCTTTCGGGCTCCATTCAAATCCGGCATTCCTTCTCTAGGATTGGTAGTGTCTAATCCCAGTCATGGACCTAATCCAATAACCGTAAACCATTTTTGCAAAGGTCTGTTTGGTCGGGCTTGCTAGCAGATGCCTTGTAAAGAATCATCCTAAAAAAAGATGCTGCCTGAGAAGCTCAACTAAGGATGGGAGGGGGGTCAAAACCTGAAGATGAAACCTCCTAATTTACAAGCCATTTTGTAATGGAAAAGGGGCAATTTGACAGACACTAAAATGAACATAGCTGAATACACCAATGGTTTCACTTTCTTATGCACACTTGTGCCACTTGCCTGTGTGATTTAGATGCGTGTTATGCGTTTTATCCCGTGGGACAACAATGCAGTAAATCAATCCCGCCATGCTGTGGAAGAAAGCTTCGCCAACAGGCACCGACAGGCAAATGGAAATCAATGTCTTACGGCAAACATTGGGATGCATTTTAACTTTTTCTCATCTAGCTTTAACCGTGAGCCGTTATACACACTAGTTCAAATAAACAGAAATCCACACAGGTGCTGACGCACAAGACACAAAATATTCAGAGTGCACACCAACAGAGCTTCAAGTACTCATCTATATTCAATTGGAAATGTCTATGTATTCTGGCTGTAATCTCAGCCTTTTATTATTAATACCAATGTGTGTCTATGTGCCCAACTGCAAACTGTCCTTTTTGTATCCGAGTTAGTGCTTCACCGCTATTTGATGTGTAAGAGTTGGAATCTCTTTGTGCCTGGTGTAAGCATGTGGAAAGTGTTTCAGTTACCAAGTTGGTGAGAGCCAACAGCCACTCGTGCTGGCAAACCACCACACAGAGAGTAGCTTTGATGGCTCAGCAGCCAGCTCATCCCTTCTCTGTTCTATGTTTTTCATTTGACAGCCAAACACAATAAACTATAGCACATGATAATGAGATGCAATCTCAGTTTCTAAGAGGCATGTAAATCAGAGTTTTCTTCCTTTTTCTCTCCATCCATCCCTCTCTCCTCCCTGTCGTCCCTTGCTTTTGGGAAGATAGAGTAATAGAAAAGATGATAATGAGGAGTTTTGGCAGCGTAACGACAAGTAAATCTTTTCTGTTGAGAGGGGGTTGGGACCAAGCCAACTGTCTTCCTATTTGTTGACGACTAAATGCCTCTCTCAGCAGGTTTTTCATCCCTCTGTGTCACTGTGGGTGTCTCCCCTCATCCACTCTGCCTCCACCCTTCATTTGTCTTCCTCCCTCATATTTTTTCTCTTGCTCCATCTTTAAAACCCTTTTGAAATTCAAAGCCTTACATTTTCTCTGTATGAATTTAGGTTGTGCCTGTCTGTCCTCACTTCTCCCTTTATTTAAATCGCTGGTTTGTTATGGTGTGGTGATAAAATATGTTTGACGAACAATTTGTAAACAAAATAGCCGTCTCAAAATGGTTTAGTGGGATGATATTTCTTTCATAGAAAGGCATAAAATGGTCTTGCCTGTGTAAATGAGTGCTCTCCCGAATAGTATAGGGCTATAAGTTAGTGAGGATAGAGTGCACTAGTGAATTATGTTGATATATAATGATGCCCAAAAGTGCATTTTTCACTTTGATCGTTGCTATGATGCTGAGGAGACTTGGCCCAGAACAAATACTGTCAGCAAAACCAAAGTAAACACAATCACAGAAAAGGGTGCTGTCTGGAACATAATTGCTTTTCTTCATGATTTCTTCAAACTATAGCTTGTTTGCGATCACCTGACTATTATGACACGTGACATTCAGATGGATGGCAGGAAGTGAAGAACCTATATCCTGCGCAAATTGAAAATGGAGCAAAGTGAACACAGCAGTTATCGCCAGAAAATAGAAACACATATTGTTGGATGGATCCCTACAAAATGAAGAGCGATTTTTCCCACAAGCCTCCACACCGATTTGCATGGTGTGGAGGCGATCGTCCTCCAGACCTCCTACTACACGGCTTGCCAGATGAAGGCGTACAAGAGTCTAAAGGCTTCCAACTATTTTGTGTGTGGTTGGGTCCACGACCTCGGAACCAAATTAGCATTGAACGACTGCCGTCTTGTTTTTTCCCGGGTAGCTAGCATCGCTAAAAGCAAATCTCCCAGTAGATAGCCAACTAGCTTTCTCCCGCATAAAATTAATGACAAAAAACACCAACAAAAACACCGACCATGTGGTGATGTCTTCGGAAACATAGCCAGCCACATCTGTGATATTATCACCCTGTGGTGTTTGTGCTGTGGCTAGTGTTTCGCAGTTTTAGCTTGCTCACTAGTTAGCTGGAGATAGCTAGCTAAAACACTGTCGTCGTTTCTCTGTGAGTTTTTTTAAACTTCTCACCTTTGTGTACAACTATTTTCATGGCTTAAAAGTAGGCCTTGTTTTTCCCCCGAAAACAGCCGTAAACACCGTAGGCATTATTGCTGCTGTATTGAAACTGCCTCTAGTTGCCTGCCCCCAATCTGAAAAGCATGCCGATGTGTAACATCATCTGCAAATAACCTATTTCTCATTAGTCCAGTCAGAAATGGGCATGTTTGTCATGTTTACCACTAAAACAAGAATGACAAAAACTAGATACTGTTGATACTGATCAGATTATCCCTTGAGCTGTCCTTTCAGATGTAGCTTTCATTTATTTTACCCTGTGATTCAAACAGCTGTCTTAGTCACTGTCTAGGAGTCACCCACTAATTGCCACCCCTCATATGTGCCTTCCTCCCCTGCTTCATCTTCCATATGACTATTTAATTGATTGCCCAATTAGGCTGTTGGTATAGCATTAGTTGCTACAGCGTTTTTGATCAATTTAACCAAGGCAGATCAATGGCAGATCAATGGCTTGTGGTGAACCATGTTCATGCTTTGACTGTTGGGCCGGTTAATTATCAGTGTCCTCGAACAAGAGAGTAATAAATCACGAAGCTGCTGGCTCTGCTTACGCCTGTATCTGATTTCAGTTTTTAAATCCTGCTTTGTATTTGTTCAGGTTGAAAGATAGGGTGAGCACAATTGTGATAACCTATGCTGAATCTTCAAATCTTTGTTCACATATTATGTATGTCACGTCCATTTTACTAAAGTGTTGAAATCATTTATCGTAATATATTCAATGCCATCTATTTCAACTGTTATCGCTGCTGTATAATGACCCAAGGTCCCAACAGGGATCACGAAGCTTTAATCAGTCCAAGAAATGTTATTTTGCTGCAACCGGAGAAACACAACAGCTACAGCACACCAAGCTGCTCTGTCAGGTAGCACCTGTCTCTGGTTAACATTCAACTACTCTCACACCTGTATTAAATTAATTAATGGGTAAGTGCATTGATACACTGACTGTTGTGTCCCTCCACTGTCCTTGGCTGCATTTAGTTTCCATCGAAGTCAACCAACAAACTCAAATGGATAAGAATATAAATGAGACAAAGGGAGATTGTGAGACAGAGTCATTTCCAAAAATAATTAAACTCCATTCCCTTTGCTCCATTAGTCTCATCCGTCCCTCTTTTCTTCCAGCATTACATCCACAATGTCCCTAACTGCAGCCCTTGCAGCCTCTGAATGAATGGCAAAAATACCTCCCTCTCTCATTAACCCTCTGGAACCATCAACCCACCGCTCTACAGTAAGCACCGCTATTTTGGGTCGGCTTATAAAACAACAGCCAAAAATAATATGTGGCAGACGGCTCCTGTGCTGTCAGACACCCAAACCCAAACACACGCCACTGCTTAATTTATGTTCATAATCCTCTACCAGGTATGGTGGGCAGGTTTTGCTGGCGTTTGTGAGCATGACCTCAATGCAGTTACAGCAAAGCGTGACATGGACCTTAATGTGATGTAACAATGGCTGATGTAATGTAACACGGCAAAGAATTATATATTAGAGCAAGACACAGTAGGAGGTAAGGGAAGAGGTGAGAGAAGAGTAGTGAGAAGATAATATGAGATAGAATAGAATAGAAGAGGTGTGCTGTAAAGATACTGTAGTGAAAAACAGAGAGAAGCACTTTAGATTTTAGACAGCTTTAAGAGAGACACAGCAGCCATTTGATTTTTTTTTCTTCTATGATTCACATAACTGTCTTTTAATATGTCTATATAACTAGGGATAGAACATATGGACACATGGGGGCTTCTTGGGCCAGCAAGCAACCTGTTTCATACTCAGACAACCTGAGCAGCAGTAAAGCTGACAGCTTTGAAATTACAGCTCAACAAGCTGCTTTGCTAAAGGCTTGCAGAAAGCCATAACAATAAATGCATGCAGGTCGTTTGTGGTGAACACACTTGCTTACCTTTAGGGTAACCCTCACACATATCACATACCATATTTTCACCAATAAAAACAATGGCTTTTTGCATTTGCTTTTAAACAAAGATTTAGTTTAAGATACAAACACAGCCTAATCTTACTTTAGACCACATAAATCCAGATTTATAGCCAAATCCTGCTTAGTTACAGGGTGATATCTCAGTCATCTTAAGCTCTCTTACAGGCCAGATGTAGAAAATCACATTCAGAATCCCCATAACTGGGGCCTTAAGTGACCTAGAGTCACTAATGCTGATTGGTACAGAATGCTGGAACAACCAAGATCACTCAACACTGATTAAATCCTGACGATAATAACTGTACAGTACATCACTCACCTATATTCATCAAGCACTGACATGCATCTGTTAAGTATATCACAGTGGGGGAGATATAGACATAGGTGTGAACAATGTCAACAATACGGTATAATGCGCTGCAGTAAAGCACAAGCAATTTAATAAATGGGATTGCTGTCGTTTTTATGGATCGATATGGATGACACATTAAAAAATAAACCATTGTTATAGTTAGAAATGGCACAGGCAGCTTTTATGATTTTCTGTATTATGGGATATTGTCACGTAGTGTTAAAGGGGTTTTCCTTGCTGTAGAAATTCAACTTACAAGAGCATTACACCAAAGCAAATGGGGTTTCCTTTAATCTCTTTAACAAGACGAGTGACAGGACTGCAGTCTTTTCTCCAGCTGTACAGATGGAGGAGGGGAAATGGCGGCCTGGCTGAGAAAATGTAGAGGGTTAGTGGATTGAATTGAATCGGGGACTTTGGCCAGCTTTGGGAAATGAGTGGGCGAACACAATGACAGACTCATCCCTATGTCCCTCTGCTATTTGCTCTCCCTGATCTCTCGTTCTTTTTTTCCCCTTATCAGTGTTGATGCTCTCAATCTGTCACAGTGATTGCCTGACGGCATTGTAATTTGCCTAAATTGAGCCATAATGCGCCTCGTAAATTTAATTTCGTCTCAAAATCAGATTAACCAGTAAGACAGGATGCACATGTGTATCTGTGCATGTGTGCCTGTGTGTGTTTGTGTGTATACAGTATGTGTTGCCAAAAGCCTTAATCAGGAGCGTAAGAAAGAAAAAAAAAATCCAATCCTTCAAATGCTGCCCATGGATGCAACCAGTCATGAGAAAGCCAAGCACATGGACAGACAAAATCTGCAAGTTAGCGCACACACACACACACACACACACACACACACACACACACACACACACACACACACACACACACACACACACACACACACACACACTTCAAATTTTGGAGAAAACCAAATACCTGTGACCATGTGACAGGACCTCATTACAAAAATAGCAAATGCTTTCCCACTGAATAACAACAATCTTACATACATGGTTGTTAAAGACTTATTATTTTCTGTGTTTTGCTCAATTTCACCAACATAATTTTCAGAAAGGAGCTGATTCATTGATACCAACTTTCATCCAGATTTTAAATACAGAGAGGATGCATTGCAGTCGGTGCTTTTATAATCCAATTACCACCCAAATGCTTGTATAATGGATTTTGTAATCAGTTCCTTTTACATCTGCAATAAAAGGACGATGAATATTCAGAATATACAGTAAAAGCCAAAAAATAATGATCCCTTGGATCGTTCATTCTTACACTCTGTCAAACATGATGGTGATCTCTTGTCTTACACTGACACACACACACACACACACACACACACACACACACACACACACCCTCCCCTTCTATCATCTAACCTCTCCTACACTGTCAGTGACATTTTTCCCTGGTGAGCGAGTGTGGCAGACCTGCTGAGACAGACAGTCAGACAGGCAGGTAGGGTTATTAAATATGTATTGCAGAGCAGTGATAGGACACCGGGGGCCATGAGCCATTATAAATATATGATCTAGCTCTGCTGCATTTTTCAGCCTCCCGGACAAATGACACCCTAGCATAGAAGCCCTCTGATTAGCATCCCAGTGCTAAAATGCATCTCAATTAGACCGAGTGTCAGCGCTCATTTGGTGAGGCAGAGATCGAGATGGAATAGACCAATGTATAAAAGAGCGAATAAATAAATAAGCACAGTGCCAGAGGATGGGGGAGAAGAGAGGGGGGAATGTGGGTTTGCTGATAGATTGCGTGTGAGCCGGCCTTAAAACTTTAATCACTGGACTGTTTAATAGCAAAACAAGGCCAGTCTCTCTCACAAACTTCTATTTTGCACTCTCCCCAAGCTATTTTGTTTCCTTTTGGCACCATCACCACCCACCTGTTCTCTCCTCTATCTTTATTGGTCTCAAATCCCTCGTTTCTTCTTTTTCTAACCAGCCTCTGTCACTTCCCTACTCCTCTGTCATCCATCTTTCCCATCCCTTTACCCTCTGCCCCACCTTTACCAATCATCATGTCGTCCCTCTTTCCTCTCTTCCCAGTCTCGTTTCTTCTATTTTCCCAAAGATTCTTCCCAACTCCTTTGTGTCTCATATCCCTTTTCCATTTTCCATCCTTTCCTCCTCTGTTTGTTCGTGTCTCCTTGGTCTCTCCTCTACCTCTGCCTGATACCATCTTCATAATTTTTTGCATCTGAAGTGGTTAATTCCCAACTGACACTTCCACCATTTAAAAAATGACAAACTCTATAAATGGCTATTGGCATATCGAAACACTCCAGGCTGATGATGACATAATGATAATTCCGAGGACTTAGTTTGCCAACAATATGTAGCTATATCTCTTTATTATGCTCTCTCTCTTTTCTACCCGACATCCCCATTGCTCCCTGTCCTGTTATTTCCATCGCTCTCTTCCCTCTCCCCTTCCTTTCCTGGTGACAGAGTGTGACTTTGAGCGTGCTGACAGCTAGCCAGAGACTGAGCCTGTCGTCGTCGCCCCCGGGGAGTCAATCATCTGAACCAGGATCAATACCAAAGGACCGTATTCTGGACCGGCCACTGACTTGGCTGGCAGTGACTGACTGATGAGAGGACCCACTGCTACAGTGGGAAGAAACAACATCCAAAAGTAGTGCCCATTTAGCATGCACCACTGCACAAACACTTAAATGCACAAATACACGCATGCCAGGATATAGTGTCACCAGTCTCTCTGATACAAATGCATACAAATGTGTTTGCTCCATGTGTGCATGAATTCATTCTCATACACAACCTGCAATGTCCATGAAGTCACTGAATCTGTCTGGCCCAGCCCAGCAGGTACCCCTTCTCAGTCCCACTTAGTGATTTCTGAACCAACTTTGGTCTACCACAATCACTCACAGCCTACTTACAACTCTTCAGTTGGCGCTGCAGAGTCCCGATTATCCCCCTTATCAACTGTGTAATATACACCAGCAAAACATTAGCCCACTCTATCCATCACCATGTGGTCCCCTGCAGGGGGAACCGCCACTTATCACCCCGCTACAAGCAAATTAGACAGACATAAAAGGGCTGAACAGAGGTAGGGGGTGCACTCAGATTGGTGGGGGGGGTGCGTTATCATTCATGTACTGGATTTTAAAGGTATGATACAGACAAAAACATGTGTCCCTGGCAATTATGCCAAATCTAGTGAAAATCACTTAGAATACTAGGCATGGTCTGAGAAGTGACACATTAATGACAGTGAAAACTGCAGCACTCTGAAAACACTTCCTGTCTTACAAATATGCCTGAAACGTTAGCCGACATTACTTCTTCTCTTTTGGCAGAAGACTCACCTGTGACATTAATATGGATAATGTTTGTATTTCTCTGTATTCACCACCATCACCTACTGGGGCGTGAATGGCATAGTCATTCTCTGCTTGCAATAAGGTTCATGGACATTTTCAGTCTGGGCGGATCGGTAATGTCAACACCTCAAGGACAAAAAAATATATATATATATATATTGCCAATGATTACAAATATATGTTTAGGTCGAATTTATTTTAGCCTCATGACTGTTTAATCTCAGCAAGAGTGACTTGAATTGACATTTACCATGACATTAACTGGTGCCTCTGCTGATTGTAATAAGGTGGTATCAGACTGGGGTCCATTGCGCTGATTGTAATGTCAGTGGAGGTGAACATAGCAGCACTGAAATGGTTTGTTTCAGCATCAACATCAAATGTCCATATTGCTTTCTTTATCTCAGTAGAAAATACCCAGAGGAAAAGATTGTTTTGGCAAACTACTCACAAATATCTATGTCGCCTTTTATTTGAATGCTACCATAATGGTAGAGTAGGTGTATCCTTCATTTTTTTAAAACCTAACAACAAACAAATGAACACGGTAAATCGGGTAAATATTCGCAATTCAAAATTCTTTCATTATGTTACATGATGGGACAAGTCATTTCTATATAAATGAAATCAACTTGAATGTGTGTGTGTGTGTGTGTGTGTGTGTGTGTGTGTGTGTGTGCGCATCAGTAAAGCAAATACAGCATGAATGCATAAACACTAGTATGACCTTTCACCATTTGGCTAATGCTTTTATCCAGAGTACTTTACTGGATTGCCCTACAGGGAATGGATATACCCTTGCACTTTGTATCACACTTTTATGCAATGTGCTGTATCAAGATTAAACCTCTGAAGCAAAAGACACCCTTACTGGTCATAAAGTACAGTGGGAACAGCTGTGTGCTCAGTCCTGTTGCTGGGCTGGAATTATTCACTGTATAATAGACCTTTTAATGTGATCTCAACCTTTAAGTGAGAAGCAACTAATGCTTGGTTGGATTTCAACCCGATTGAGTTGGCATTTGTTTGGTACTGTGCACATCTGTGATTGGTTCTTCACACAACCATTAAGTCAGCTATTTGTTAGCAGCTCAGTGCGAAGGCCTATAACTTTAAAAAAATGACACACCTTGTTTCTGGAAGAGTTGGCTGCTGACAATTTCAGTCATGGAGGCCACCTTCCGTTTCTGGAGTTTCTCAGGGGGGATGCAGGAATAAAAGTCATGCAGCTGCTCACTGGAGAGAGAAAGCAATAGGCAGTGGAATAAATAATCAGCAAGATCCTTACACAGGAGGAGCAACAGGGTTGTTTTCTTGAAAATGGGCACAATAAATTCTTCCACATTTTGATTAACAAAAAAAAATTTGCCTCACTCTGATTATTCCCAATACGTAATAAAGATTAAAAACACAACCACATCTTAATAAGTCAAGCTTTAAACATCTCTCCTTTAAGGTCATACATTATGCAACCACTAATAGCACAGTGGAAGTAGACATGAGCAAATCTGTGTATGCAGCATGAAAACAAATGAGCCAAAGCCTAAACACGCTTTAATGAAGACACAGGTTTGAGTCATCCTCCGCCCCAAATTCAATTTTAGAATAATTAAACAGGCTGGTTGCAAGCCCTGATGTCACTTAGGAAGATTGATTGCTCGGAGCATGGCAAACCCTCTATCTACATTTGTTGGTCTGTCTCTTACTTTGTCTCCATCTCTTTAAATTATGCCACACTGGTTGCAGAAGCACTTTTAATAATGATATAAAAGAATGAAATGCACCACTGCCACCCCCAAACACAACAAAGGTTTCCATGACTTTTGATGTGCATAAGCTGGCACGAAGACACGCTGGGGCACAGAGGCTCAGCGCAGACTTATCAGGCCCACTAATCATCTGAGCTGAATTTAATTAAAACCCAAAATGTCAGCCTATCCCACATAGGCCCCGTTCAGACCTGGCATTAACATGCATCTTGGGTGATCCGATCACAAGTGCACAGCTCTAAGTACATGTGTGAATGCGGCCAAGATGCCTTCAGATTTAAGTTTAAGTGTATGCTATCTTTAGAATATTTTCCTGACAGGGAACTAAACTGAAAGTGAAACTTATCTTTACTGTTGTAAACTGAGTCTGGTGGCTATGACGAGAGCATAGATAAGCTTTGCTTAAAGTCAAGTTCTCCTTCGGAAAGGGCCGTCTGATAGCGAGACGAAGTGGTAAAAATATTGAAAATATAGCATACGCTTGACTGGATGCTGATTTTTTTTAAGTGGGCCTTTCTTTTAGGTGGCTAAAATACATTTTGCTGCTGCCCCCGTCCCCGTGTCTGTTTCTCCAAACTAGGTGCATGTCAACCGCCATCAACCTTATAGGTAATACACGGACTATGGATAAGTACCCAACACATCTCCACTTCAAAACACCCAAGCAATCCTTTTAATGCCCCGCCTGAACAGGACCAAAGTCACACACAGGAAAGGACACATAGAGCAAACAAAACAAGTCATAGGGGACGACGTCTGTGCTCGTCCCGTTTACAAGGTGCAGGAATGTGACTATAAAGAGGCTGAGACAAAGCTTTGATGTCTACCTCATTGCGTGGTGATTGTAATTCACACAGCTTGCGTTTGGAAACCTCGCCCGAGGCATTTCTGATCAGGAATGCAATGGGGACCTTGCTTTCAAGTTTAGATGGCTCGGCTATATGTTTGTGCATGTGTGAGTAAAGAAGTGAAGAAGTCAGACAATAGGGGTTGAGTGAATGTGTGTGGAAGAGACAGAAAGAGAAAATGAATGACAGAAAGTGAGAATATGTGCGCTGATTTTTAAAACGCTCTGCCCCGCATCACCTCATCTACCTGTGTATGTGCGTATTTGCTGGTGCGTGTCTTTGTGGCAGGTGTTAAAGGTGGCACCTTTGTGACACCGCGTTGACATCGAGCCACTCCAGAGACTGAGCTGGCAGATGTGGATAATCCAAACTCACAAAAGCACACATGGGTCACAGAAAGGTGAAAAGAGAAATCATGAGGATGAGGGTGTTTGAAATAGAATGTGGCCAGTCAAGAGGACATCAATTAAAATCTTCATCCGGTAAAGTAACAAGGCCGTACCAAAGAAATGGATCCATGTTAGGTTGTGGAATTGCTAGAGGACAAATCAACTGCCTGAAGTGTTGCCACTGGTAAAGTGTATACGCTGAAGACATTTTCTGGGCTAAACTGTATATTGTACATTTGATGCGGGGTCAAAGAGAGGTTAAACAAGCCATTCCAAGTCCGTCGTATTGCTCGTCAGGAGACTCAGAATAAACCTGAGTGAAGAGGTTCAAATGGGTTTTGTTTGATGGTTTCACCGAAATTGTCAATTCACTCACAGGCAACATGAAGGAGGCACAGAGTGCGTTTGAGTGTGTGTCCTTGTGGATATGTCAGTTTGATGAGATTTTTATCACCTGATAAAGAAGGTGGGCTCAACCAGGATGGAATGTGTGGGGGACAGAAGGATGGGGGTCACTGAACAAAGCCAAGAGGAAAAACTTCAGCTGAGCTGAAAGCTCCCATATATCCTCTCTATCAGTGTCCCTGAATGGGACTAAAGATAAGGTGCTAGTGTGTGTGTGTGTGTGTGTGTGTGTGTGTTTAAAAGGCAAGCTTACCTGAGGAGTTTGGCATCAAACACTTTCTCAACATCATGCAGGACTGTTGGCAGGTACTTCAGAGCAGCAACCTGATGACACACACAACCAAGAAGTAAACACTTAAAAAAAAAACTGTCTTGAAATGTGGAAGCTGCTGTTGAACAGAGGGTGACTTTGGCATCAAGTAGCCTCTGATCACAAGTGTGAGAAAATGACTTGTTTATGTTTCACAAGGCTTGTTTGTCTGCCTAACTTTTTGTGACTTTTTATAATGTAATAATTATCAGATTGAGAGATCACATTAGAGAAGGAGCATGAAAATGAGACAGAATCAGGTAAATGTTGAAAAAAAAAACGAGGTAGAAGCAGGAAAGGGGCAAGAAGAAAGATGAGAAGAAAGAAGAGTGCTAGGTGGGGAAGTATGCTGTGACGGGTGAATATGCATGATTACCCTGAGCAGCAGAGTGGTGTTGTAGTCTGTTCTCATCAGGCTGTTGATGGACTCAAAAAGCTTCCTCAGTGACTCCTCAAACTCCTCCTGCTCCTTCCCCTCGTACAGCCTAGGAGGGCAACAGGAAATTAATGGAAATGCTACGGAAAAAAAAAAAATCAGGAACAGATTGAAAGACAGAAGCATCAGACGAACATCAGAAAAAAAATGCGTGACATGATTAGCAGGAGAGATGAAGTGAAAGATGTAGGAACGAATTGACAAATGAGATAAAAACAACAGGGGGATGAATAATTAGTGAGGGTGGAGAGAGACAATCAGAGACAAAGTGTCAAAACAAGGAAATCTGATAAGAAGCTGAAGTTGGATGTAAATGTAGACAGAAAGAATCCTTATTTATATGTTCCAGAACAACAGAAATATGGAAAGATTATTTAGTGCAATGCAAAATAAAAGTTAGTAAGTGTATTACCTTATATAAAACAAAATAAAGTTAGATGAACATATATGGCTGGACAATTCATTCATGGTTTAGTTCATTGCATCTCTTGTACTTGCTTCCTTTGCTTGTTTGCTTCTTAATCATCTGTCGCCTCCATCACTTGAGCCAGGTGAGAGTTTCAATCAATGGGATGTAAATTACAATGCTGTAGTTTTCTCATCACAGTTTATACTGATTCAGAGTTAGTAATGATAATGTTTTTAAAGTTATTTTGATCGGAACAGCGAAGGCTCTCTCTGTGATAAGTCAGAGCAATCTAACAACAAGGGAAATTACACCGAGATCCTTGTGATTTCATGGAAATGCGGCATCAACTGAATTGGCTGCAGTTCCTCACTTATTCATTTAATAATATGGTTGCCCCCTCCACCTTGGCTCAACGAGCGAGTTAGTGAAGAGAGGGAGCGGCGTTAGCGAGAGCAAAGCAGTGAATCAGAGAAAGAAAACGTTATTTCCTGATTGCTTCGTGGAGGTTAGGTTCTAAAGCACAAATAAACACGCCCACACTTCCTGCCGCACAACCCTGCGGGGAAGTGCAGCACTGACGGATTTTGAGTGAAAGCAGTTGAAGGGCACGCCTCATCCTGTCCACTGTGACCTCTCTGCTCTGCCTTGTGTGTGTGTCCCACTCTTGGTAAAAAAGACACACAGACCCTCTTTATACATCCATGACAAAGACAGAGAGCAGAGGAGAGACGGAGACAGCGATGGAACCTGGTCACTACGTTTTACTACGGACGCACTTGAGCAACCTAAGGAAAATGCTTCATTTGATGCCTTTAAGTCAAAATTGAATTCTACATATGAAGCTGTAAGACTGTGACACAAGAAGTGTCACACTGTGCACAATGTGTACAACCACACAATGTGATCCAAGGACTATAGTCTATTAAACAGGTGCAGCAAACTACTGCAGTATTAAACATTGACAAGCACTGACTGCAGTGATTAGAACAATGCTCCTCTGACTAAAAAAAATAAACTGGGTTATCTTTGTTGCCGCTATGCACATCCCATACACACACCCACACATTCCTCTACCATCCCTTCAGTCGAACTTCCTCCACCCCAAGCAAACTTCTCTCTCATCCATTTCTCCGCCCCTTTCCTTCCCCCGTCTCCTCACTATCTCTGTGCGATTTAGTGGAGCTGTGCAGTTGTTAATTACAACAGAAGTTATGCGTTCTGGAGGGAAGGATTAGCATGTGGCACACAGCAAATTTAGCATGTGGGGGGAGGGATTAGGTGGTAACACACAGAGGTATTATCACTGGGCTCTTTGCAGAGTACAATTATGATTACAGACGCATTGTCCTGCTTAATCCAACAGGCCTATCTGTGCATGAATGTGCGTGTGTGTGTGTGTGTGTGCATATATATATATATATATATATATATATACGCACTCTTCACTAAAATAGTTATACTGTGTATAGCCTGTTAGAGCCTGTAAAGTACCACTTCACACATACACAAATACACACGCACAGGCACTAAATACCCACACATGAGCACAACAGCAGAAGTACATCATACTACCTCAGGAAACTAATACTGGAGATGGATGGAGAGGAGAGAGAGAGAGGGATGAAGGACAGGAAATGAACAGAGGGGAAGGAAATGAGTGAGGAACACTGAGGAAAAGTCTGAAGAATGGAAGGTAGTGGAAGGAAAAGTACAGAAGGACGGCTCAGCTGCATGCAGTTTCTAATAAGAGGAGGAAAAGGAAAAGGAGAACAACAAGGGAAAATGAAATCAGTCACAAATGTCAACTTGTTATAAATTATAATAGCTGTTCCCCCTCTGGACCAAGCAGTAAAAAATGTAAATGCGGATCATTTGCAAGTGAAAAAATGGTGCAGTGACCAACTTTGCTGTGATGCATCAATAAAGTATTATAAAAATGATATTGCTCCCAAGACTGATCGGTTAAACTTTCAAAAATTGGGGCAGAGTCACACAATTACCTTGGGTATTGTAAAATCCTATCTGTTTAAGAGTTTATTGTAGACCCCTTATGCCAATAAGTAAATATTGTAATAGTAAATAATAATAATAGTACATCTCAATTCGATCAATGTTATGTTATTATAACCAGATATTATGTCTGCCACTATTGAGATAAGAACATTGGAAAGTCTTTGTGATAACTACAAACGATTACGTAATCATATCATAAGATTTTTTGGGAAACAGGGGTGATCTCATAATAATAAGATATATAATGAGAAAACCTGTTCATAATAGAAAACATCCTTATTTTTTAAATGATAAGATGCATCGTGCTTCCACGGAAAAAGGGTACGAAAAAAGATTAAAAGAGGCGGAATGAAGGGAAGGGAGAAGGTGAGATTTAAAGTTGAAGGGAGGGATGGAAAGAAAGAGAGGAGGATAAGACAGAAGAGAAATATAGAACATAGCAGGTGCTCCAGGGAAGGAAAAAGAAACCGATACACCTGATGAACTAGACTACGGGGAAGTAATGTGAGAGCTAGGGCGTGAAGGACAGAGAGAAGGTGAAGGAAAGAGCAAAATCTAGTACAGCATGCCTTACATATTTTTGAAGCAAACATCACACGTTCGTAATAGACTGCATGAACATGAAGCCGGTTTGACAAGCTAATAAATCTTCAGTTCGGCCTATTTAACTATTAATGACTGCTAGTCTTGATGGCGATGACGATGGAGCCTTGCAGATTCACTAACAGTACCAGGGGCTCCCTTGAATAGCTGATTCTCTGTTGGCATGGCAAGGTCTTGTAAGTGGAGAAACCTGATGTGAAAACTTTGGATGCAGAGCAAGTTGAAGTTGTCGGCTGCAGGTAGTTGGGGGACGACAGATAGAGGAGGAGAGGAGGAGAGAAGGAGAGTGAGATTTATCGGCTTGGAGATACTCAGGAGAGGCTGGCGACTGGAGCTCCAGGAGCCGTGGGGCTGTAATGTGGTCCGCGCACGCGCACACACACACACACACACACACACACACACACACACACACACACACAGGCATATACTCACAGTATGATTAAACGCATATGTGTGGGCTATTGTACACACATGTACCTACAAATGCACAGAAACACGCACACACACTCACCCACTAGGGAATCCACACTCATGCAGCCACACAAATCCGCTACACACTGAATAAATAAACAAACATGTCGATAAACAAACCCACCAATTTTAGACCAAACAAAGCCGGCACAAACAATGCCCTCCAGAAGATTAAAAAGGCAGACCTTCATCGACGAGTGGACTTCGAATGGCAAACGCACACAAACACATCAGCACACGCACACAGATAGATACCACTCCACCTTATATACAACCACTAATACACTGCTTCTACACAATACACACAGTAAGCCTTGCATTATGTGAACAAGCACTCAACTACACACACGGTTGTGTCTTATATACCAAACACACACACACACACACGTACTCTTGCCACCAACGGGCGAGGAACACAACTCTTGCTGTGGATCATGTTTCTGATCTGTCAGCATAAATTTCTGTGTAGTTATAAATGGTGTTTACACTTATCGTATGGTGCAGGTCTGGGCTCAGCACATTGGGTGTCATAAGTCTCTGCTGCAGGAACTTTGTCTGCTGTTTCGACGGCTGACCATTCAGCAGTCCTGCCCTGCCCCGTCATTAGCTCTCACCCGGACACCGCTACTCATCATCAATGCTTATTAGCAACATTAGCGCTGTAATCAGCAGCCTTTTCTTACAGAGCTGTCAGAAACAATTACTCCTGCAGTGTCACTGTGCTCTGTGCGTGCTCAACAATAATCTGTATTTGCTTCATTGTGGGTCCAAAAAAAGAAATCAGTCGTCATTATGATAATGAATAAAGGTACACCAACACTCACTGGGAGTAGAGCATGCGCGATCGGACGATGAACTTGAAGATATACTCGAGGGCTTTGAGGGTTCGGAGGATGGGCTCACACTGTTCACCTCGGCTGGACACATCCAGATACCTCTTCAACACCGACATCAGCTTTCTGGGAGAGAATGATAGGAGAAAGCAAGTCAAAAAAAAAAGAAAATCACAAAAACATCCAGTGAGAATTGTCATCCTTTTCTGATGTTCCACAGGTTGGAAAATAAATCACCAACTCCATGTTTCACTTCCATAGAGCAGAAAGACAGAGTGCATCAGAGTGAGAGTGAAAGAACGACAGAGAAAAAGACCGGCAGAGAGAAGGAGGTGGGAAAAAAAATGGCAAAATAGTATTTCACACCTCAACAGATTTTGCACAGCTCACAGACATTTTGATTTTCCTTCAGATGATAGGTGAAAAAAAATCATTTTCCGACACATGCACACCCCCACAGGCGTCTTTACACACACACGTAAATATTAAAGTGTGTCAAAGCAGCTGGAGAGAGGTGTGGGTGGCACAGAGTTCAGTCTAAGTGTACGACCCACCAGCATTTCTCTGCCCAATCACTCACTGCGCCATCCCAAAGGGCATGCAACACTAGCATATTCATAATACATGAAACAATACAGAAGGCCTAAAGAGGGCTGAGACTCTTTGTGACGGCTTTATTTCCATGAAACGGCAACTCATTAACTGGTTTAAACTTACCCAATCCTCTTAAGCAATAAAAGTCTCCTTGAAAATATTACCAACGTTATTACGATGGGCTATATACTCTGGTTTTCCTTTGGTGCATGGCTTAAAGGCAAGCACAGGAGGATTTATTATTTTTTAAGAGCAAGCGATAGGGAGTTTAAAATGTAGTTAGAGGGAGATAGAGAGTTTTACATAATAGCCTCTCGGCTGATAGGCGTTAAGCTGCAGTGACCCTCTTAAAGAGGGTGAACCACCAACACACTGGCAAGGGAGGAGTGGAGTGATGGTGGAGAGACCGATGAGTAGATGGAGTGAAGAGCAGACAGGAAAAGAGAAAAGCAAATAAGAGAGGAAGAGAGTCGCAGGGATAATTGGGCCAAGGAGGCAGGGAGGAAGAGAAGCAGCTGGGAAAATGCAAGAAAAGATTCAGCGAGAACGAGAGCAGGAAGAGTTAGAAATGCTTTTAATTTCCTAACTGAAGCTTTGGCAATGCAAACAAATGTTGTCTCTAGCGCCCACTGAATCAAGTTAAGTGAATTAACAGAGAGTAAGAAGCCGACAGAAGTGTTTGGGGCGTATGCCTGAGTGCTTATGCTGCTACTCCACAGAGAGGCAGGGTTAAAACTCTAATCCGATTCAGTAAAGTGCTCCAAAGGCCAACACACACACACTGACCTCCAGTGGCAGCTAGATACAGTGCAGTATTCACTAATGTAACATTAGATCTCCAGGTGACATTGAATTTATCGCAATAGGTTTAACACTTGTATACCTTTGGCATGAAGTTTGGCAGACCTGACAGGTTTACGAGTGTGATTCTGAATGAGACAACCCAGATTAATGCAATGTATGCGTTCCTGTATTTTAGGCTGCTACGTCCAACTTTCTAGGAAGCACAAAACAGCCCGTTTTCTGGCTTGATGACAAAGCATTATCGAGATTATCTAACGGGATTTAAAAGATTTCATAATGCCCTAGAGGTGGGAGAATTGCCTCGTGAAAGATCGTAATCCTTCATTTGAAACACAAACAAGAACACTGCTGATACGCTGTTTATGTTTTGTTTTCACACAATAGAAGATGACATGAAGTCTAACATTGTCATTACACATCATACTGATATCTACATTAGGTTAATACGTTTATGGAGCCCACAGTAAAGTGGTTTCAACCTTAAACAGACAGTTTTGCTCAGGGAGTTTAAATTAAGATTAAATAAGGAGATGTGACGCAAACAGGATTGTTGCATGAGCAAACTGATTTGCGACTGAACTCGTTGCTTTTTGGAGCACCTATCAACTACCTAAGTGACTCTTATTATATATTTTGCTCTTATACACATTCTATGTTACCTGCCTACAGTGTTTATAATTGTCTTGTTGCTTCTTTCTCAGTCTGGATGCCTAAAATATAATGTACCTGTGTTTCTCACATTCACATTCAGTGTTCTGATGAGAAAAGGGGTGCAAACTTTGGTCGTCATATATTGATTAAAATCTGATGCAAGACCTACGTGTCGAGGAGAACATCGTCTCCAGTCATTCAGGAAACGCTTACAAAATGTAACAGCACTGAAAGGAAGTGGGCTGTGATCCAGGAAGTGACCTACTTGTAGGCCAGTGTAGCGCTGAAATGCTGCTTGATGTAGGCCTCCAGCACTGTGTTGAAGTGCTGGAACTTTCTATCAGCGATCAGACCTATGATGTGTATCTGGCAGACAAAGGGGACAAACAGAGAGAGACAGAGAGGGTTACATGATTACATAGCGGTAGACATTTACAGTATAAATGTAAATTTACATAAAACAAGTTATGAACAATGATTCGATATCCATCTTTATTTGGAAAAAGATGGATTTGTAGATGACGCAACGATTTCAGACTCAATACACGCAGAGACAGCCTGTCACAAAATCAGCTGCATCTCTTGACAAGCCATACACACATGACATTATCTGGGTAAACACCCCACACACTCACCAAGGCGTCAAACACGAGGATGTCGTAGTCGTCAGTCTGAGAGTGTTCCATCATGATGTTGAACAAGGCATCCAGAGTGTCCTGCAGAAACTAAACGCACACATACAGAGAAAGGAGAGGTCCGGTGAGAGCGCACACATGGCAGTCTACACACTGATGTGAAAGCACACGCATATTCACACCACTGACCTTGACCACCTCCTCTCCATCAATGATTTTGAGCTTCTCAAGGTTTTCTCTGAGGAGTTCGGGCCGAGTCCTCCACTTTAGCAGCCCCAGCAGGCCCACTGGAGAGGAGAGACACAGGGAGTACATTTGTGTTCAGCTGTCTGAAAAACAGCTCTCTTGTTTCAAATTGGATGCTGATCAAAGCTGTTATAAAGAAAATAAAGTCTTAGTTGTAGAATGTAATTTTCGAAATTGTTGTTTTCTCTCCTAATGTGTTTCATTCCGTGTTGCGAAGAATAATTGAAGTGCAACACTGTATTTACCTGTCAGTGATACATATATGCAGTATAATCTGTTAGTGAGACTGTCAGCTGAGCATTCAAATCCACAGTTTCTGTCATTAATTCTGCTGCAGTTTGACAGGGGGCAGATTTCCATGTTTCTAAAGGGCTGCCCGCTTGAAGCTCACTGCATTTCCTGTCCAATAATGTCTGACTCACCAAGCCAAGCCGAACATCTGGTGGGTGCCCCCAAACAACACTGTGTGCATGCCTGCCTGAGAGTCTTTGTGTGTGTATAGGCGTGTGTGTGTGTGCGTGTGTGGTACAAGTGATTAATACTGCAGGATAATGTTCATTATAGTGATGGACCGGCTTCGTCAGTAACAGCTGTTGCACTGCACCTGTGCCTGATGCACCACACTGTCTGGAATGTACGTGTTCTTGTGCATTTGTGGATGTGAATGTGCACTTTAGTGAGTGTGTGTGGGGAGGGGGGGGGGGGGTATATGCGTCTGCTCGAGTGGCTGCCTGCCAGAGTGTGTCGGACAAAATGACGTGACTCTTCACTAATCAAACCCATGTACACACACAGTTCTCCCTGTCCTGTGCTCACTATCCCATGACCAAAACACGTCACACCCACATGCACTCGTAGTTCTGGTAGCTTTTACATAATTAATATACTGTTGACTCACCGTTAATTGTGTGAACGTCTCCTTTACCCTTACCTCACCTCGCCCTTCAGCTATTGTCATCATGCCTTAGCTTTTAGCCCTAAACCTAAAAATAACACTCGGCCTAACAAGTCAGATAGTGTTAAAGGTTACCTGCAATTCAACGCTAATGCTATGGGTTTTCTAAGGATACATCTGGATTGCCTAACCGTTTAGCCCAAGAGAAGACGGTATGATCACTAGATCAGGAGTGTTTTCAGACTCAACGAGACTTTCTAAGCAGTGGATTTGTCCTCTACCAATTTCACAGCAAACAGATGATTCATTGTCTTGGCTTGACCTTATTACTCTGTTGAAAGAAGATGTCAAGTTTAATTTCAAACACCTTCCCCTTTATAATTTCTGCCCCAACCTTTCTTCAACCTTTGTGTGTATAAAGGTGTGTGTGTGTTTGGATGAAAATGTTTTGCCCCGCCAAGTCTCAAGAGTAGCTTAATGTCAAACACAATGTCACAAACGACACCTTCCCCACACACGCACATCCGAACAAAAACACACCAACCATTCTGGGTGAGTTTGGTGGAGCAGACCAGGGTGGAGATGGTGAAGCTGTCTCTGGAGCTGACTGACAGGCCTCCACTTCCTGACACGTTGCTGGAGCTGCGGCTCAACGCTGCCACCTTGTGGGTGTCGCCATGGTGGTGGCGGGTCGAGGGCAACGACAAGTAGCAGTTCACATCTTCCATGCGCTTGCTGTCACCCTGAGGAGGACAATGAGAGGCGAGTCATTTTTAAACCACCAGTAAGGCTCCACCTTGCTAATGATGGAACAGATGTTTGGTGGCTGTCGCAGCAGCATTGGGATGAGAACTATATTTACTGTTTAATCAAAACGTCTTGATGCAAACAAGGAGTAAAAGACTCGGGGGTTTGCTGCACTTGCAGTGATTTATCAGGCCAGCCCTGACGGAAAAATGACAAACAATGACTGAAGTCGCCAGTTCCACAGCAGTAATCCTCTGTGATCACTATGGCTTTTCTACCAAACTAAACTTCCGTTTGTAAACTTACAACTTTGGAAACACTGGGGCCAGGACAGATCAGAAAAATAAGATCTATTATTAAAGCAATTTTCTTGCAGTAAGTGTTGGAAAGCTAGAGTAAGCACATAAACAGGATATCTTGGGATATTGATATTCTGTTTGTCAAAGATTCATTATGGCCTCAACCTCAAACAAACTCTGCCCTCCTTAATACCAAACCAGTAAGTAATAATGAGTGAGTGGGTGGCAAAGCAGGGAATAAGAGATTTAAGCCATGAGTGGCACAGAGAAGGAGAGGAATGCAGGGATAACAAGAGATAATCGAAAAAAAGGGCACATGGAGACCATCCATTTGGTCTTTGAGTTCATCACGAGTAATTAATCTTCATTGCGTTTGGCATTTAATCAATAAAGGGATTCAATCTTAGCTTTGGCTCATTTGGCAGGAAATCTATTTGGCTTCAACCAACCTGGGGGGCCATAATCTCCCATCCAGACTCACTATAAGATTGTCTTTGATGATGGATGCAACAGAGCACAACTGTTACAGTATATACCGTATATTTAACGATTAATCTGCTTTTTACTACCATGTTTAAGGCAAATCACCTCAGCGACTTGTAAAATCCATTAATTTGTCACTATTATATACATACAAATGCCTCCGGTATTACGTGGGGAATGGCAGCGAGCTTTGGTAGAGTTAGAATATTATTCCCCTCTCATTCAAGTCTGACCATGAATGATGTATCAAAATAATTATATGAACTGGCTGTGTTACTGTACTAACCACCAGTTTTAATTAGACATACTACTTCAGGGAGTGTCTTGGTGGTCGAATGGTTACAGTGCTTAACACATAACTGCAACGTCCCAGGTATGATTCCAGCCGTGGGAGGTTTGTTGCATGTCATGCCCCTCTCTCTCCCTCAATTCCCAGTCTGCCTTTACACTGTCATCTATCTAATAAAGGCAAAAATGCCAAAAAAAAGACATCTTAAAAAAAAAGAAAAGATTCCAAATTTATTGTAGTTGAGCTGTTTCAATCTAAAACTGGTTGATCAACAAAAGCAATGAGCTGTGACCTTTCTCATCATAAAAAGCTCACTATTTTTATGATGAGAGTTCATTACTCTCAGAGAAGCTTTAATATCTTAATAAGTCTGAAGGTTTAGGTCAAGGTGACTGTAAAAATGTTGCACATCAATTTTAAAATCAGGTTAATTTACTCTTTATTTAATTTGTCTTTCTTTTGAATAAGACACTGAACCTGTTCATGAGTTGATCTGTTTTCTTTCTGCAAAAGTTCTGTTTCTGACCTTGAAGACTACGAGGTCATGCGGCCCATCTTGTAGAACTGTCCCATCTTCCTTCATCAGACGCACAAAGGCCATGGCAAAGTTCTTCTCACTCTTGTCCTTGGCTGGAGACGGATTTGTAAACGGAAAGATGGAGGGTCAGGGGAGACACACATCAGGGAAATAGAAAGGGAGGAGGGAGGGTGAGACTCCAGGCATGGGAGGAAGGATAATTGGTTTATATAATCAAGTGTGCGTAATGATGCCTTGGGTCATTTTCCAAATTGCTTCAAATCACTCGGTCCTTTCAGTGTCCCATAATGCTCAGGGGGATCAGAGTAGAGACGAGTGTGGATGTATGGAGAGAACAGACAGGCAGAGAGGCTGATACTCACACTCCTGGGAAGAGCGGTGTCTGAACATGAAGCGTAAATGAATTTTGTGCATTTCTTCCAGAGGGACTGCCACCTGGAGGACATGTGAAAACAGGTATACCATGACATTCTGGGGTTTCTTTTTCTATAAAAAGAAAGTTATGGTTGAGATGAGGAATGCAAATGCATAAACATCAGACATGTTCAAGGATTCCCAACAAAAAATGTACAACTAACTACTTTTGAATAATTCTGCAACTCCGTCTACAACACACGCACACACATACACACACACACCTTAATTGTCTCCATCCAGCGGGGCTGTTTGATTTGGTAGTAGATGACGGATCTGTACTCACTGACCACCTTATCCCCTGCTCCCAGACAGATGGAGTTCTAGGAAAGAGGGAGAGAGTGAAAAATACGTAACATATTGAGCTGAAGGATTTTATGATTGTTTGTGTATGTGCTAAAATAGATTTTCTTTCTGGGATTACAGCCAAGTCTATGTATCCCTGACTATGAAAGCATGAATAAGCTCTTGATTTGTGCTGTGCTTGCTCACTGGCCCATACCAGACACACACACACACACACACACACACACACAAAAATCAATCCGTTGACACAAATCCCTTCTCTATTCAAACACAGTGATGTGCTCTGTGCGTCCCCGGCCTCATCTCTTCATGCTGCTCACCTGTATGACCTTGCCCTCCTCATCGCAGACCCACATGATGACCTCCACGTTTTTCTGTGTCGTCTTATTGTATTTGTCATAGTCGCCGCCCTGTAAGGTGAGGTAGATGTCATTGCGAACATCTCCCGGCATAATGATCTCTGGGAAGCCCAGCTTGCGGGCCACCATAGTGCTGCGGTCCACCAGGTGAGGGTACTCCTTCCGGATCTGAACTATGTCCCCTACCAGAGCCTTCATAGTCACCCACAGACCTGGAGGGAGGTGGGGTAGAGGAGGAGGGAAGGCTATGCATTAATCTTTAACAGTATGTTTTTACACAACGTCTGGAGTCAGACCGATGAATTCGTTTTTCCTTTTTTAAACAATGTTCCGTAAAGAAATACATATTCTTGATAAGCCCCTGAAAAAGTATCATCATGACACTTGATCTCAAGAATTGTGAGTCTTTAGACAAATGACAGACTGATGCATGGCACATATTGTCTTGGATATATTATATATTACTACCTCGAATTGGGTCGTTAATCTAGAGAGTTGATAGATGTATTAAATTTGTGGAGGAACTATGTTTCATTGTGGCATTTAATTAAAGAACTTCATCATATCAACTGTTTAGTATCTGTTTTTTTTATTCCAGGTGCTGATTTATTGCTTATTCACTCCTAATGACACAAGATTGTGTGTCTTTTCACTATCCAGTTTCACAGTCCTGGGAGATAGACATACTGTATTGTCCTGTTACACTTTATTAGTGACCAAAATTAAACCCCAAACAGGTTAAGAAAACACAGGGTATGTGTAGCTTTTAGAAAGTTAAAGTCAATACTGTACTTCACACACTTTGTGGGACCAAATGTCAATAAATTGAAGAAGATTTACTTGGACAAATAGGTGCCACTCCAGGTTATTTCAAATGAGGGATCCAGAGAAGAATTTTCATTTCTCTCTGCAGATAAGTAAATTCAAATTAAAGGCAAATGAATAAACAAGGAGTTTCAAGGCCCCGGCACTATCAAAACGGAATCTTAAACATTTTAACATGTTTTCAGAACCTAAAGAAACCCTGAATCATTCAGCCAGAGGGCTGAATTTAGAGTGAGATCCACTTTGTCTAAAATGTTAGTGTTTATCTATGGGGAGCATAACCTCAAAGTGTTTCAAAGTGAAGCGTGGAAGTGAAAATGTCTGCTGTTCTTTCACACCACACTGTAATTAATAACACTATAAAATGCCTGTCTCCTGTTTGTTAAAGGGGTGTAAAACAGGTAGAGGCGGCGAAGGAGACAAAGAAAGGGTTATATCTTAATAGGCAGCAATTTTGTTCAAAGGAATATGGGCTCTCAAAGCTTTCAGAGAAATGATGTGCGAAAGCAAAGAAAAAGAATGGACAAAACATAGAAAAAAGGGTTACTTTTTCAGGGGAATACAGAGTTGGTGAAAGGGTTAGGGTGAATGTCACCAACCCACATTTTTTAGGGTAACCACATACCTACAGAGAATACTCTGCATGTGTGTGTCAGTGTTTATATGTGTACTTTTGCAGAAGCATCTCAAAGTGAGAGGAAGGACAAATTAGGGGTTAGTAATGTTGAGAACAGACATCTGGTGAACTCAGGTGCTCTTTTCATATCTAAGTTATGCTCAGAGCTTTCAAGAGCGAGAGGAAAGATAAAGGCTGAGCGAGATGACAGTGTAGTCCAACATGTCCAACGCTCTATGTGGAGCAAGACAGTGTCACCCATCGGGGCTGTCAATGTCAGCCATAAACATGAGGTAGCGGGCAGCGATACTGGAGGCTGGTGAGGGAGAAATAAAGGGTAAGTAATATGAAGACATTGGCTCGAGGACGCGTGCTATCCATCAGGATAACGTCAGTCATATTTACCCAGGCAGCAGCGAGAAGAGGCGATGAGGTGATGAGAAATGGTCATTTTGTCTGACCACAAATGACTGCAGCATACACAGTCCAGTGGGAACCTTAATCGCATACAGGACCACTGACTTTAAGTCACATGGCTTACACACACACACACACACACACAACAGAGAAAGAAGCCAAACCTTGTCCAGCACTGTCTCCTCGCGATGCTGTCACTTTGTTCAGCAAGGAGTGGAGAAAGTCATTCTCAGCAACTACCCTGAATAAACACAGAAAGACACACTTTGAGAACACACCAAAGCAGTTTGATCCGAAAATCGTGCAGATGCTAAAACCTTCACAAACAAAATTGCAATATTGCTATTTAATTACCAGGAGGATTTGTGAGTAATAGAAAAGGAAAATGGGACATACGGGAAGAAGGGGATGAAAAACTGTTTCTCCTCGTCGCATTCGATCTTCCCTTTGATGAGATCACTAATGTCCATCACTGCCAAGGAAAGGAAAACAAATGTGTCTGCGATAACAAAATCAAAGACAATGCTACGGAGAGTAATTTCAGAAGTGGATTCACATCAGTCAGCAATGACAGCCTCTGTGAACATTTGGATTTAAATCTCTCTCACAAACCAGTCCAGCAAACGTGCCCCTCTACACACCCTGACAGCTCTTTGCAGAGGTGGACGAAGGATATACGCAACTTGTGTGAGCCAGTGGGAGTTACAATAACCTCAAGGTAATGAGAAAGTTAGTGGACGGTCTCCATCAATATTTTAGTTTGGTTTGTGCAAAAGGTGACTGTGGTTGTATTGGTCAGCTCCCAGGTGTAAATATGGGCAATAATACGTGCGGTAGCAGCAGCAACTGCCGACAAATCAACCTTCAAGGTTCAAATGAACCTTTCTGAAAACAAAAGCAAAAATGACTAGGCGACTAAAGGCCATTATTGTTGGCTATACTGGTGACATTTAGCAGTGGAATAAGGCAAATGAGTCTAATAACTACAAATAAGACTTCACACATTGCTTGAACACTTGGATTGGCAATTTAGAAGCATCTTTGACCAGAAAAAAAAAAACTGTATTGGCTGATCTTCAAGTACCTGCCACTCCGAACGGCCGCCTCAGGCCTTGAGTGGATTTCTTGTTGTTTGTCTCTTTCAGGTCCATCCTGCCCACTCTCACTATCTGACAGATCAGGTAAATCTTCTCTCTGCACAGGTCCTTGTTCCCCAGGTCCTGGTGGAGACAAACAGAAAGGAGAACAGAGAAAGAAGAAAGCAAAACAATAAGTATTGAGTGGAAGTGGGAATAAGAGACGCACGGATGAAAAGAGGGAGGAAAGAGGAGTTGGGGGACATCAGGTTAAGCAGGAAAGAGGGTGAGAGAGAAAATGATTAAGCAATGCAATCTTCTAAGAGGGGATACATGTATTCATACAGTGCTGTGTCTGTAGTGCTGAGAAACAGTGTGATAGTGCCCTCCTCTGGTTACTTACTGTAAAGACAACCTTCAGGTTGTTGAGCATGTCAATCTCCTTGGGGAATCCTTTACTGCCCCAACGTACCAAGTAGTTCTCACTGCACAAAGCATGGAAGACAGTTGTTGTTACTGTTCTGCAAAGCTATCCTACACAATATTGTAATTTACAGCCACACATAGCATATCAATTGAAGTTGGAATAAAGATTGTCTCATTTCCCTTGACTGAAACTTTGCAGATTTACTCTACTTGAGAAGGTATTTACAATGAACAAAAAGGTAGAGAAGATATCTGGGTCCATTCCAGGACTGAGCGAGTGCTCGGTCCAGATAAAGCTGGACTGTTTGCCTCCCTCATCTTTAGGTTCTCTTCGGCAGAGGATCACAGAGGAGCCTGTCTGGTGTACATGGGCGTGCTACAGTATATGAAGTTCACTGATGTGACATTACATGATTTCTGGGAAAAAAAATTTAAAAATCTCAGTTTGAGTGGAAACCAGAATGTTACCGAGTGCAGCTGCATAACAATTTAGACTGAAGTGCTAAAAATACAACTCCCTCTATTCCCAATAGCCTTTTTTCTGACACACAGACATGTAACAGACACTGACAGAGAGATAAATAGAGAGAAAGACAGCAAGACAGACACATAGACGAGTGTCTGTGGGTACAGCGGGGTGAATCAAAGCTGGGAAAAAGTTCCTCAACATTCCTTTCACAAAGCCCACTATCTACCATTTTTTACACAAAGACCAACAATGTAAGGACCAATATACCAGGCATAAGCAGAGCAAATGAGACAAAATAAACCAGGACAAATGCCAAGAAAGTAAGAGACCATCGGTGGTGGATATATATCGAGAAAAACACGATCGATCCAGATCTATCTTAAAACTCCCAGCCTGCAGTTGCTGAGACTTAGATATACACAGTACGACAGTGAGTGACAGGGCTTAGCATCAGCACTGTCAGGCACCACATAGCACTGCCAGTCAGTATCTGCTGCCCTATAATTTGTGTTTTCTGTATTCTTATTTTTAGTATCCCATTGTTCTAATTTAGAGGGGTTCAACAATGGAGGATGCAGGACAAATGAGGACGCAAGAGGAGAGGTATACAGACAGATGAGGGACGGGGGTGAGGTTAAAAAGAATCCTAACTTGAATTCAATGATGTTTTAGTCAGTAAATAGGTACTAAGAGGGATATGGTGGAGGCTAAACCCATCTTAATGTTTATATTATATTTAATGGACAACGTTTACTTGTTTTATGATCTAAATCCTTGACAAAATCACATCAATATAAGCTATACAAAGACCATTTTTTAAAGAAACAACAATAGCTGTTCATAGTTATGCATCTTTTTTTTTTTTATCTCAATGTGACTTAACACGACACCCAAACATTTCAAATTTGATATGAATCTGGGGCTTCAAATCCTCAAATCAACCTGAAAACAATGAACTGAAAAGAAAACTTCAACATGTGAGAGAATGACTGGTGACACCTAATGATGTTCTGTTTGACGGGGTCATAGAGAGACATGAAGAGCTCTGAGTCCTCTCCGATGCGACAGACAAAGTTCCTGACAAAGACGTAGAGGCTGTGGGTCGGGGAAGACTGGATTCGTGCTGAGATCCCGCTGTGGTCCGTCTGGATGTTGGACTGCAGGAGAGGACATAAGTTGAAGGAGGTTAACTTGGGACAAGAGTTTAACAGGATAAGATGCCAGCCGAAAGCCTTCATTTCAAGGTCCTGAGAAATCTGGTTGGCTGGTATAAGAATTAATAGTCGGTTACTTTATTCTGGGCCGTAACAGCTGCTATATCCAGATTGCGGGTTTGAAAGGGAGAAGAAAATTAAGGAATCAGAAAATCGTGATAGAATGCGTTCTCTTCTTACTTATGAATCAATGTAAAATAGGCTGCACGGAGATGAAATGAAGTCAAGACAATTTGTATGGAAGTGAAATGTTAATTAGGCTTGACTGGCAGATATGATTGGCAAGTAAAATGAATTATCTGTGTCCTTTTCATGCAGATGAAGTTTCATTGCTACATTTCATTACTACCGTCTTAACAAAAAAAAAATGAAATGAAAAAAAATTGCTATTCAATCTATTATCTATTTAATATATATAAATATAGTTCACAATAGCTTTTATATTTTCCCATGAACAGTTTCCCAGGATAAATCCCATGGTACACATGTCTCTGGGAGGTCTAGTGCAGTCAAAACACAGCAATATCAAAGAAGTTGCCAAATGAATTATATTATAATTACAACATCTGCCATCACATCCACCCATGAGATTCTATCTCTGTCTCCTGAAACGTTCTGTCTGGCCCTTTTCCCTCCTGGGTTCTAATTCGTCTGCTCCCAACTGCAGTGCCTTCTCATCCTTTTCCTTACCTGCTCCTCTTTGATGCGCTCATTAATCTTGGCTGTGGCCTCCTCGTGGGCCCGAAACAGACTGATGACACTAGCCCGCTCTGGGTCCAAGATGTTACCATTGTCATCCCGAACCACCTGGTCCAGCTCCAGGATCCTGTAGTAGGAAGCAGGAGATACCACTCAGGTGAGGATTGGGAAGACTGATTGAAGGCATACAGAGGACAAAAAAGGCAACAAGTGGAGATGGAAATGCTGGAGGGAAGAAGACTTAGGGGTGATGGGAGGGAGAAGGGAGCAGAGAGGAAGGAAATATAAAGGGAGAAGTGTTTTTAAGCGGACATACTTGTTGCCATAGTCAATCTTGGAGGTAACTTTCTGCTTGAGCTCCTTGAATTCGTCACTGGGCAAAGTGCCAGACAGGAGCTGGGAACGCCACTCCATTAGATCCCACATCAGCCTCTGGACCTGCTTCACACGCTTCCGTTTATTGGCCTGGACGGGTAGATGTATAGTGTTACTCTCAGACATACACACATTAACATTAACACAAAGGGTTTTTGCTTGTTGTTGTTGTTTTTTTTTACCACAAAGAGTTGCTTCCATATGCTTCCCCACTCCCTCAATGTGGTGGTAACCTCCTTTACCAAGGGCATCTCTGCAGACATCACTACCTCCTGATCGCTGTAGTTGCACACACAAACCAAAGAAGACATAAAGTCAAAAAACATAACTTTTGGGATCAGATGAAGACTTTTTAAATGCACTCACCCTTGTTTATCAATGACGACCCCCTTAAGATGAATGAAACTGGCAGGGAACACTCCCTGGAGAGGAAAATGCAAAAAATGAAATCAGTGGTAGCTTTCACCTCTCCTCTCTACAAAACTAGCAAAGAAGATCTCCCAGTTGAATAAAAGTGATTGTGTTATTATCACCTTCCTGCTAAAATCAATGTGATGCGCTGTCTGGTGTTACAAAAAAAAGGATATGTTTGTGTGAGGTCTTACCCGTTGGGCATGGTTCCTGACCAAGTGGCCTCTGTACCATCCTGAAAGACAAATTGACTGTCACCTTACTGCCATACTGACATGTCTACATGAGCAGGCCTGTGGTGTTCACATTGAAATGTGGACGTGTCAAGACCATATGTTGAAGGACTGAAACCTAGTGCAAAAACTATGATGCATACAATATTTAACTGATGCAAAAATCAAACAAATGTATTCTACTGTGCAGGAGAGTTATAGTATTTATCATGCACCGTTAGGCCTAAGTTATATACAAATTATTGATACCTGATTATGCGAAATACATAAAATAGGAGTGACAAGATGTGCAGACTGCCAACATATTTTACTTTAACTAAGAAAAAGGATTGTTTATGAAAACAACATGGAAAGGTTATTTAGAGGCACCGTACAGCATAAGTGAAAAAAAAGATTACTTCCCATTTTTATATTTTGAGATATTCTTACCATCGCAGATCTCCTGGATCTGGACTGCATCGCCTACCTCGAGGGAGAGCTGGTTCTCTCCGCTGCCGACAAAATTCCACTGAACTAAAAAGGAAATAATTACAAGCTGTTGAGGGGTGCATTTGATAGGTCGCTGTTTAATGGCAATGCAGTGAAACAACTTCCCAAGCACACAAACACCAACTGTGCAGAGCTAATACTCATGTTATGAATGTTAGCACAGGCAGTAAGCTAGCGTTAGCTTGGTTGGAGACGTGCAGCAGTTCTTTTGGTAACCTTTGCAACCGCCCTTGTCAAACTGACACATGTGAGGCTAGGGCAATGCGACTAAAGAGCCAAAAACCAGAGCACGTCCATGATGGTTCAAAGAGAAGGAGAAACACTGAAGTAAATCAGTGGAAGAAGAAAGCTACTCCTTGTGGAAGATGAACATGTTGAAAATAGTTCACCTCAAGCTAAAATGAAGTGTGGATTACCGGTCACCAACAGATCCAACTAACGTGCAGGTTTATTCCTGCCTGTTCTCACTGTCAACACCTTCTCTCTCCCTTTTTCAGGCCTCTTCGGTCAGTGAACCAAAAAGTAAGTACACGGTCACTGGCTGGACTGTTGGCAGGCCAGATTGCCTATAAAATATTCACACTGAGCTGAAATGATTAGATTAAAAGAGGTAAGTCATTTTTTAACCAATAATGCCAAACATTGCCTGGTTCCTGCCTCTCAAATTGTAATACATCAACTATAAACTACATATCCTTGAGCTTGGGACTGTTCGTGGTCAGACAAGCGGATAATCTGAAGATGTCTCTGTCTCTGAGGGAATTGTGATGATGGCAAGGCAGCTTTATTTACATGGCACACTTCAAAACAGGCAATTCAAAGAAAAACATTTAAATTACATTTTAAAACAATAAGCAATCCAAAATAGCACAACATAACATAAGATAGAACTGAATGAGATTTATTAAATTCAATAAAATATTGTACACAAAGGAAATGTTTTTTTTACCATTTTATAACATTTCATAGACTTAATGATTAACCTAAAAATGAATCTGCAGATTGATCAGTAATTAAAAGGCTATACTTCTCATTAGCAGCCTTAGTGCAGTAACTACTGTACTACTACGGTTTGCATTGGATATCAGTTTGTTGCAGTAAATTAGAGTAGTAGTGAAGCTGTTGTCTAATTGTTTGTACGAGCTCACAGGCTTGCTTTGCTCCTTCCTATATGTCATGGCTTAGGAAAACAAGCACTTATACACACAATTAAGGCTAAATAATTCTTATTTATTTCTGGACCAATACTTCAATAATTATTTCAAAATGAAAAGGTAAGTGTGTGTACAGTTTGTGGTTTCAACAGTATTTTCGGCTTCAAAGAAAATACGTCCCTCCTTCTTCCTCCACTTCCTGTCTTGTAGTCTTACACAGACCAGGAAGAAATTCAGTCTAAATACAGTAAATAAACAACACTTCATTGAGTAATGTTATTAATAATTGATTCAAAATATAAGATAAATATATTTCCATTTTCAATGTCAATCTTAAGCTATAAAGCGGTAAAAGACTTAAAGACTTCAATTAATCGTCATGATTGACTTACAATGCTAACTATGCCTAAGTAACTGATAAATGAATGCATCGCCTGCAACAAGCCAGTGAACCTCTGCTATTACATTCTGTCATTCTGTATTTGAAGTCAGAAATCAGTATTCTTGCTAAGCTTGTGTCTGTCACGCATATCTAACGGAAACACATGGTGATCAGCTCGGCCATATTCAACCCACATACCCGATAAACTACAGATTGTAGTGAGAAGTTGAGCTTTAACCATCTATGATTTCTTCCTGGTGCCAAAAGCAATCTCTCCACACTTAAAAATGTCATCTTCTTGCTTCTGTATTCATGAGCTGCATAGTGTAATGCATTAAGATTGCCACTCAATTCTCTCTCGTTTAAGATGGATTGTAACTTTAAATATGATTTCATCCACCAAACAGTCCACTCGCTCTTTTACGTTCTGTTGCATTGAAGGTAAACGGTGAATATGATTTTAGGATTTAAGTTATTTTATGGAAATTACATCTGACGCGTACACCTTACAGTTCTGTAAGGCTGTTAGCACCTGCTCACATCCTGTTAAACAGGAAGCGAGGGGCATCTATTTTTCTCCTTCTTATTCATAGCACGACTAAATAGAGAGACACTATAGAAACATGTATGTGCATGCACACATACAAAGACACACACACACAAGCGAGCTCACACTGACTTACCTACACCGTACCGCTCCGTGGTGGTCCTCGTCCAAGGAGCCATGATTGCATGTAGCCCTACTTTCTATTTTGAGTCGTCTTTCCGACTCACCTCCTATTTACCGCTCCCTCTCTCTCTCTCTGTTTTTTTAAAGAAGACTGCTTGCTGAACTTTTCACTTCTGTATTTTTTTGTTTTACTTCAAATGAAAGCAACAGGCCCATCCCTCTTTGCCTCTCTTCCTCTTCTGTCTCTCGCCTCTTCCTGACTTCAGGCCGTTAAGAGGAAGTGAGTGAGTGTGACAAGGTGGAGTCCTGTAGAGCCCACAGGCCTGTGCAGTGTGTGAAGTCTCCCTTCTTCTCATTTGGACTTAGCCGATTACTTTATCCGTATTATAATTGAATGTAAAACAATGTTAGGGGTTGAGCAGTGATGTAAATAGCATGCAAGTTTTATTCGTGATTCATTCTCCAATCTGATCAAAATGAGTCCTGGACAACACACAGTGTACAAAGTCGGTGAACCGTGGATAACTTCAATCGATAGTTTACCAGCTCACACTGTGTGCACTCACCTCGTCTCTTTATGTGTCATCCCTCAACCTTGTGAAATCCAAAGTGTTTGAAGTTGGAAGACGCAGCACCACAGGCAATATAGCTTGATGTTGTGTCACCTGCTCTCTCCACCTTTCACAAATTACGAATATAAGATGCTTATGTTACAAGAAGTTACTCTGGAAAATGGTATCACTTATTTACAAATACGCATATAGCAACACAGCAGCAGCTCAGACAGCATCCGGACTGTTGATTTCACCGAACACAAAGTGTTAAGTCGTTTCTGAATTTGCTGGTTTCAGGAACTCAATTCAGAGATGAAATGACCCCACTCAAGAGTAATTATGAACTACTGTCTGATACGTTCAAGTAGATAAACAGGAACATGTTTTTTTTTTACTAATTTATGGATGAGATAGTAAGATTTAGCATCCAAACGCTGCATTTCTAAACAAATAATCATCCATCCTTAAAGGTTTTATCATCAGCATGAAGGTTCGCTGTTGCGTTTTTGCCCTCAAATACCACTTTTGAGCTTTTTTTTTTCCATGAGTGAGTTCACGTTTTGTTTATCCTATGCACACGCCTGCAACAGGGAAGAAGAAGACTGCTAGCAGGAAAACATGGATGTAAACAATGCAGGAGTTAAAATACTTCTAAATAAATCAGCTTTTCAAATGTTTTGAAGAAGGAATTGCATTCAAAATGTTTGTTAGAGCTCTAAGGATACAGACAATGTGTTGATTCCTTGGCTAAATTTGTCTTGCCTGTTTTCCTGTGGCTATCACACTAACACACACACTAACAAATGGCTTATTTCTAGAAATGAAGTCAATACTTTGCAGATCCAATAGAGGGTGGTAGAAAGTTCTAAATCATTTTTCGTTTTTTGTTTCATTCCCCTTGCATTACCTCATCTTATCAAAATATGGCATATTTTCTCTGTGTTTTTATTTCCCACAGTAAAGATTTAAATTCCAATGCTAATGGCTTTTGAGGTATCACTGCCAACAGCCTTTTTACACACTACCAGACAAATAAATGCTCCCTTTCCTCACTCTGCCTTGCATGGAAACACTCTAGCCCAAAGGCATCAAAGCCAAGAAACACCCAACTATGAAGTGAATTATTAAAGATATCACTGATGACACTGTCGACCCAGAGGTGGCAGCTTCAGAGGTATCTTCACGAGCTCAGAAACATCAGAGGGTGCGTTGTTATGGAAACATGAGAGGAGACAGAACGTACCAACACACGGATTGGATTTTGATTCCACACTGACAGAAAGGTGAGCATAGAAACATCAGGTGTGAACATGTGAGGAGGTGACACTCAGTAACATGTGACAGAATGTGTTTGCTTTATAAAAGGGAGAGACCGGTAGATGAAGAAAGGCGATAAGGACAGAAGAAAGAAAAACAAATGATAAGAAAGATACGTTATCACATAGGACTGTGTAGTGGAACAAAACTGGAACCCTGTTGCTGTGACACAAGGAGAAAGAAGGGTGAAGCTAAAAGGTGCGTGGAAAGAAACAACTTGACTGATATAACCAGAGATGAAGCTGTAGATGAAGGAATACAAAGAGGCAGCAGGCTTTAACAGCAGTAGAATAAACAATAAGAGATTAAAAAGAAGATTTAATTCAGAATCAGCTATGATGTCAAGAAGGCCACAGGAAATGAGACAGAGCCAAAGACTCGGAGGTGAGACCGATAAGAAAAAGGGACGAAAGTTATAAAGAGAGACGCAATAATGAGTTGTTGAATGTTAGCCTGCAACCCAGGAGATGAATTTATAGGAAATGATAGAGAAGCCACAACAGGGGCCATAGCGCATGAAGAATAAATACAAAGGCAGAGTAAAAGGCTGCACCAGAAATAGAGAGATTGATTTAGAAATCTTTGTGACCTTTCGGGTCATTGAAATCCCACCAGTGCAACTAGTGCCAGTTCACATAGACTTCCATCGCCCGAAAGCCATCCATCCATTAAGCTCTAAAGAATCATTAAACTGTTTAGAGTTTAGAGTGCAGTGGTATTTCTGTCAGCATGGGACACGAAAAGTAAAACAAATCTTAAAAGACATGAAATGATGCATGCATGGATACCATGCCTTCCTGTGTCTGCCCTCTACAGACTGGACTTATTTGCCAGCAATTCCATTAAGGCAGAATGCAACAGGTTGCTTGGATTATTCTGCCCAGTCTCCAAAGGCAACCGTTTGTTGCCGCTTTACCCCAGCAGCTGGCACATGCAAGTTAGAGAATGGAAGACCTATTAGAATAATTTCAAAAGCAATTTACCCTAAAGAGATGGAGAATAATAATAGGAGGCGACACGGGGGGGCGGGGAACTGTGCGCGAGTTTCTGCTGCTCCCTCGCTTTATTCTCTCTCCCCTGTCTCTCCCACACACACTCATTACGCACTCGCTTCACAAAGCGAGACTGTGGTTCCCTGCGCTCTCAGGGAGCAGAACAGAGTAGCGGTCGTCTCAGAAAAGGAAAAGCGGCACGAAGGTGAGTTGATAAATTCCTACTTTATAATTGTTAAAAATGAATTGAATGAGTTGTGTGTGTGTGTGTGTGTGTGTGTGAAAATGTAGTCAATCCAGCTGTGCTTGTGGTCTAACAGCATAATTGAGTTTGACTCAATATTTACTCTGAGTCTGCATTGATTTGCTGCATTTCAGCAGATAAACAGGAATATTAGAGGAAAAAAACATAGTTTTCAAGTAAAAGGCAGAGATAGTGAGGCAGTAGTCTATGATTGGTGAGTACGACATTCAACCTCTGTCCTGAACAGACTCATAGCATCAGTTACTGCTCTAAAAGTGTGTCAGCTTAGTCAGTAAGAAAACTATTTATTTCTGTTTTTGCAATTGTGCTTATATCTGAGATTCAATTTGCTGTTTGTGGTTGTAAAGAGCTCAACTGAGTCAAACCTGAACCTGGTGTGAGCATGTGAACTCTGCACAAAGACAAATATACAAAGGGGTCATATAATCAGTACTGAACATGAGGAAGTGAGATTATGCTCTGCGTGTGTCTAAAGCTATAAAAACATACTTCACCTGGAGAAGTACTATCTGACGTCAGATATTTAAAGGAGAAATCACTAAATCACGATCATGGCAGCAGCTTAAACAAAAGCAAGTAAGACAAAAATGTATTACAGTGAAAATGTTGCACGTCATTATTTTTAGTTTAACCTGTGGGAGTTAACCCAAGAGAGCAACGAAAGGTCATTGTGCAATGTGTGCGTCTGCTGAAGCAGCCAACAGAAAATATAGAGATGTGGTTAAGTATCATGACTTGGTCAGGGAACCAGACGCATACGTTCTAGTTCCCGGTTTAAATAGCTACCAGAAAGAGCAACTATAAGAAATGACAGGACAATTCTGGACCTGTGCGAGTGTGTTTCTCTGTACAAATGTCTGAACGTACTTACACCTATTATGTTGAGCTACTGCATCCAGAAGCGGTAATGTTGACATAACAGAGGTGTGGTGAGGACAAGACCGACACATTGAGGGCAATTCATTATCCCTGTGTGACTTAAACTTCTTTGTGTATGTCTGAGACACAGATATGCATGCTGTTCTTATCAATGCATATTTTATGTGCCTGCTCCCCCCCCCCGTTGTCTGTACCTGTCTGACCTCACGTCTGTCGCTCACCGTGTTTCATTTTCACGCTTCGTCAAGATTTCACAGCTTCCTTCTACTGGTCAGGACACACAACTGTTACCAAGCAACATCTCTCTCTCTCTCTCTCTCTCTCTCTCTCTCTCTCTCTCTCTCTCTCTCTCTCTCTCTCTAAGACAGACAGACACGAGCACACACTCACATCCACGCCACATTCACAAAAATGAAGACAGCTATAGATTTCTAGCCTCGTACAATTGAATTATATCACAACAAATGAAGCATTCAGATGTCTGATGTCCTCACTAAATACATATTTCTTGACCTCATGACAATTCCTTGCTTTTCTTTTATGTAGGCCTATAGTAAATCTAGAATAAACAATCTACAACTCTCATAATGAACACAAGCTACTGCCGCTTTCACTCTCACACCTGTCTAGTCTTTTGACCACTGTTCAATTGACCAACCACTCCCACAGAATCCATGTGACTGAGTTCATGGCGTCACTGCGTTTTACTTGGGCCGTGCGGTGCTGCTGACGCAAAGCTCTCCACACGTTTCAGCAGCATTGCAGACACATGACACATGGCAGTTGGTGTGTTTCGGTGAGTCATCTTGCCAAACCTCCTAACGGCAGATACGCTGACTGTGATTGAGTTTTAATGGCTTGAATGAATTAATTAATCAATGAATGGGTTATTTCCTGCAATTCGTCTGCAGCAACCACATAAAAAAAGTGAATTTGACGCCCTTATCCCAATAGTTCAGTGATTTTTAGTAAGGCAGAATTAAGCAATTTCTCCGTGTAAACATAGTTTAACACATTAAATTGCATTCGTGACAATACACATGATTACTCAATGATTGGGCTGAAGAAAAGACAGCTGGCTGGCAAAAAAGGTCACAGAATGAATACATGGTATTTGGAGAATCTCCAATCAAGCAACGAGTCCCAGTTGAGAGGTAAATAACCTCATTACTCATCTCCGAGCTCAGACCGTATCTGGTGAAGAGCCACTGCTCCACGTTCTTTTCTGCCTGCCTTTTATCTCAATACCCAAATTGGGCTCTTTTCACCAGACCACTTACTGAGTAATGGAAGGTCTAGATGGGGCAGATCGAAGCCTCTCCATCTCATTTGCATCGTTCTTGTGCTGGAAGATAGCTGACAGTGAGAGGAAGCTGTCTCGGAGTTCCTTAAGGTTAACCGCTTAATATTTATATATTTACCAACTGTTGCACACAGATAGACCTGGGCCAGGACAACCTCTTAAAGCGCTGTCCTCAAAACCACAGACCCGTGCACCCTTTTTGTTGTCTCTTGAAAACATGAAACAGCATTCTCCTGCAGAAAACCACAGAAAGTAGAGCAGCCTTTACATCCTGTGGAAAACACAGCTCTCAGCAGTCATTACAATCCATTAAAGTCCTCAAAATCCATTACTAAGACACATGTTTCAGGTTGTGCGTTAGTGTGCGCATGCACGCCGACATGCGAGTGTGTGCGCATGTGTGTCCCTGGTAGTATATATATATATACAGATGTAGTAACACTCACCGTTGTTTTCCGTTAGGGACAACTAATGAGAAGTTTGTGAAAGAAAACAGATGGTCGGTAATAAAGTAGCACACTGTCTGACTGAATGATGCTTTATCTGCTATCATTCTTCAACTTAAAAAGGTGAATGACTTTGACTGTGACTTTCTGCTGTAATGCAGTCTGCGCAGACTCACAGCGACTTGATGAAGTACAATTAGATGCAAGTCATTTGTGCTAACTAAGCTTGTGCTCACCAGTGACTCTTGATAACAGAGTGGTCAGGATTGTATATTAATAAAGTTTTATTAACACAAATGTTTATGCAAAAATAAACAGGAAACGAAAATGGTTATGGTCAGACACATGCTCTGTAACATGGGAAAAGGAACTAATGCATTTGGCTGAAGGCAGATAAGTGAACACACACACACCCTCATATACATCATGTCCCAGGGTTGAGACGAGGTTAATCGAAAGCTTCTATGGACTATAATTCATGTCCACATGAGGACATTCCTCACAGACGCGTGTAGGATCCAAGCCAAAACTAGTTCCAACTGTGCACGTGTTTGTGAGTGAGACAGGGGGTTGACAGTGGGAGAGACAGATTTTGATGATGAAAACAGTTGAAATGTGAGGTCTCAGTGAGTCAGACAGGTCTGTGGCTCTGTAAGGCTGAGATGTCATGTGCATTTGAGAAAACGCACTTCATACGTTAGTGGTTGTGTTATCAGTGTTTGCTCTGGATGAAGTTCAAAGCAGTGAGTCGGTGACAGAAATGTGTCCGTGGAACAATGCAGCCAAGATTAGAGATAGATTAGAGACGGTGTTCTGGTTTCAGTAGACCCAGATTTTAATTAAAACCTTTCTTTCTGTGGCTCTTTTTTTTTTTTTTCGTCCTGTGAAGCCAGCGTCTGCACCCCTCCAAGTCGCTCTCTCTCTTTGAGGCGATAAGTGAGCGGCTCCTGATAAAGTCTGGCAAATGTCCCAACGTCCATTACAGTGTTAGAAAGTAGACGAGCAAACATTACCCACCACCCGCTAACGCAAACACATGTACTCCACACACACACACACACACACACACACACACACACATCCTCACTTATCAAGTAGTTATGCGCATTCCTCCAAGCACACATTAAAAACTCATGCCGGCATGCCATTAATGACTTCACAGAAGACAAATAACTCTCTGAAACTCTCTCGACAAGGTGGAAGAAACAAAAGCTGAAATATCCAAAAGAAAATGATTTTTGTCAAAATTACCTTTACAAACTAGTCGCAATTATGTTTATGTTGATTGTTTGACAAACAACCTTTTTGTTATTCATGGACACTATCTGGTAACTGTATTTATCATCATATCATTATTCACTCACTGCTCTCATCAGTCAAACCAAACCTTCCATCCATGGCATTGCTGCATCAAAATGTTATTCATATTTAACTGATATCGAAACAAGACTTGGCTTCATCTCAGCTGCAGCAGTTTGCTAAGAGATACTTTGTCATGCTGGCTGTTTACACAGTGGCACATCTTGGCCTAAGCTAAACAAACTACTGTTTTGGTTCATAGATTTATTAGAGATGGATTGGAATTCCCATTAGCGGACGGTCTGAAATGGCACCTTCACTTATGACCAACGTGAAATAACTGAACATTATAAGGAACAAATTAATTTATATTTGACAGCAGGCGTAGCACCATAGTCCTTGTGATCATGCAGAATAATAGTTGTGGCTGGATTTACTATTTCTATGTTGCCCTCACACTGAACTCTGTACCGCCATAAATCATGTATGCAAAGGCTTTAAGTTTAGCAAGCGACAGAGAGCGAGCTGTACAAGAGCAAGACCTTTGCTGGTGCTACACATGAAACCACAGGGGCCACTGATCAGCAACAGATAGTTAGACAGTCACACATAGTCTTCAGATAAATCTCACGGTTCTCACACGGTTCTCACACGGTTCTCTCACATCACACGGTTCATTGAAAACTTATCAGAGAATAAAATCATAAACATAAATCATCAGAGTTAGCTCCAAAAGCTAAATATGTTTTCCCCAACACACTGCGAGTCTTTCTGTCAGTGGTAACCAATTCATTATCTTGATCAGCTACGTCAGATCTGGAGCCAAGTCAGTATAGTTTATGTCATTGTGACTTCAGTTTCAGCACTTTGTCTTTATGACTTCACTTTTTTTACTCGATTCCTTTATATTCTCCATTCTCATGATAGTTTGTGACTCGGTTTATACAAAAACATATTTTTCTGCAATAGTGTATTCCATTGTTTAGTGTACTGCATCAGTCCATAGATGGAGAAAAGGGTCTCAGAGTGCCCAAAGATAAAATGCACACATAAACACACACACACACACACACACACACACACACACACACACACAGAAATGAAAATACTGTGTCTCAATATTTTTGTTAAACAAGAGAAATGAGAATGTATCCAGAAGTGTTTTTAAACCCATGTTATGTGGTACATATATAGTTGCATGTAAAGAAGGCTACTGTAATAGATAAACTATATATAAATCAATCAATTATATATAACAAGCTACAGTTCTAACCAAACCTCTTTGTTGAGTAAGCATGCCAGTGCAATATCTGAAACTACAGGAAACCCTGTGCTGATTACCAACTGTGTGTCTCATCTCTGTCCACTAGATGTCACTACAGCCATAGAAGATGGTGTTGAAGCCAAAGCGATGCCATGGACCAACAAGAATAGGAACACTCTGAATGATCATATGCAATAGCGGTATACGTGAGGCTAAGGCTGATAATGTGTATGTCCTCTTTGGAAAAAAGAGAGACCTCTCATTTAGTTTAAAACTGAAAGGAAAACGTAACAATGGTTTGCATCAAGCTCCAGCGATGAAGTCATCAGATTGTTTCCAGTGAAGCACCAGCGATAATGTTGTCACAAGGGATGCTGGGTGTCATCCTGTCCCTCCTCATCCTTCTGACCGTCAGTGGTAATGTGCTGGTGTGCCTGGCTGTCTGCGCCTCCCGACGCCTCCGCTGCCTTACCAACTGCTTCATCGTGTCGCTGGCTGTGACGGACTTGCTGCTCGGCCTCTTGGTCCTCCCTTTCTCCGCCCTCCTGCAGCTCAACGACGAGTGGCCGCTCGGCCCGGCCTTCTGCAACTTCTACATTTCCATGGATGTCATGCTGTGCACGGCCTCCATCCTCACCCTCCTGGCCATCAGCGTGGACCGCTACCTGGCAGTGACCATGCCTCTGAGATACGCCTCACTGGTGCTGCCGTGGAGAGTTGCTGTGGCCATGGGCAGTGTTTGGACAGTGTCTGTGGCCGTGTCTTTCTTGCCCATCCAAATGGGGTGGAACACTGTAAACGGCACGGTGCAGAACTACGGGCCCTGGGCTCCAGTGGGAAAATGTCGTTTTGAGCTGAACAGGCCCTACGTACTGACAGACTCTCTACTCACTTTCTGCCTGCCTCTGGTGGCTATGTGCTGTACGTACCTACGAATACTTTGCATTGCCCGGGCACAGGCCAAACGTATTATCAGTGCCCGACCCACTTGCATCACGAGCTACAACTGCAGGGACAACCCTTCCACCAGTACCACTGTAGTTTCCAGCGTAACAGCAGTGGCTCTGCGGGAGCACAAAGCCACAGTGACACTGGCAGCAGTGATAGGGGCTTTTGTGGTGTGTTGGCTGCCATACTTCATCCTGTTCACAGTGTTGGGCCTAAAGGAGCATCCAGACCCAAGCACAGTACCAGAATACTCCATTGTGTTGTGGCTGGGTTACACCAATTCAGCCCTCAACCCTATTCTCTATGGAGCCCTCAACAGGGACTTCAGGTTAGCCTACACCCACCTACTGAGATGTCGATGCCCTACTTACGGTGGGTGGACGAGCCGTCAGCCGTCTCAGACTGTAGCAGCAGGTAAAGCCGTAAAAAGCTTGAAGGGTGAAATTGCACAGTTTTCAGAATTCAATCCATTTAAGAGCGGACGTTTATTTATGAACAACAAAGTGTTGCAACCAGGGTTAACACATCACACGTTCTTATCCCAGGTTCTCCAGTTTTTTGTCTTCTTTTCCTTCTTTCCCCCTCTCAGCCAGAGACCAGCTTACAGAGGTGACACTGCTGTGTGGACACACCCCTGCCACATGCAGGGCAGGTCAAACAGAGCAAAACTTAATGCTTCAAGAAGTGAACAGCAGGACAGCCACAGCAACTATCCATTTTGCAAACGGCACTGCTGTCACAGATGTCAACGGCAATGAAAGGTACATTATTATTCAGCATGTACTGATATTATGCTTCATGAACACCAACAAAAATGACATGACCTGACATGATGCTGAGATGTCCATGTTGGCAATGTTCTATCATGCAGAGTCATGACTCAAAAAGTGATCGTTCACATCCAAATTTGGGTGAAAATGCTACAACACTCACAATGAAACCAAGAAAAAACCTTGATCCGTGCATTACGCTGTCTGTATGTGACGCCCTGCTCTCAGTATGTAATTGCACCCATCGTATATTCTTACTTTTAAACACAAAATCTGAATCAGTCACACAAACATTTTATACTTCGCTAATTCCTCTCTATGAGTGCAGGTCGTGCTGAGCCTGTGCTGGTGAGGTGGGTGCTGTGTACTGCGGTTGCAACAAAGAACCAAAATCCATCAGCTTAAGAGGAAAGAGCAACAGACAGACGACGGAAGACGGACACAGATTTAAAGCCCCTCTTTGGAAGCCTTCAGTGCTGCAGTTGATGCACCCATAATACAACACGTAAGTAGATATACACACAGACTTCCCTGTTACGCCCCACAGACGATGTCGGGCCCAGAACAAATGAACTGTGACACACAGATCCTAGCGGTGTCATCCACGCTGCATCAGGCCATATGGCAATATGCTTATTAGGCCAAGAAATTAGCCTTCAGCACAAAGGAGATACATTATCCAGTTTCACATCCTGCTCTCACTTCTTTGTTCGCACTTTGTGAACAGTATTGACTAAGTGGTTTGCTCTTTGTATGTGCTGCCTTTGTAAGCGTGTATTAGTTAAAGCAACAAAACAACATCTTCATGATAACCGATACATTCTTACTTAAAGACTGCCTGGTAATTCAAACTTGAGATCAGTATCTAACTATATACGTTAGTATTATACATTAAATGTGCAACATCAAACACTGTTGCCAACATAAGCACAGCCTTATGGTTTTTGTCATATTTCATGAAGCCAGTACGACTAAAAAAAACTAACTGATGATGCCTTGTTCTGTCTTTAAGAGGAGAAATCATTACAGCACTCGGATAGAAAGCTAACATCACATCTTAACTGTCTATATTTGGAGAGGTATTTCTCTAAACCTGAGTGGTTGATCTAAAAAGGTCATGGAGGCTGAATTGTAACCAGCAGAATGTATTGTTATTTATGGTTTATTGTAATCGCTTCTCTTTTTCTGAACTATTTGTTTTGGTCTTACACTTACTAATGCATTTACTCAATGTATTTTGTGTTGTTTTTTTCTATTGCTTCTTTGAAAAAAAAAGGATAAATACAGCAGTTTCTCAGCGGTAAAATATTCTTGTATGTGCACACAACTTTTAACATCTCTAGCACCCATCATACCTCCTACAAAATTGAATGTGCAGCTCTGTATTGGAAGTGATTGTTGACTAATCTCTATACCAAGAGGTGGAGCTGATCCACACTCAGTGGTTAAGTGAATGCTTCTTTCCTCTCTGCATACTGTAAACCCAATGTGATTGAATCCTTTTTTGATTGGCATGTCTCTTCTGCCTGTTAGCAACCACTCTATCCATGATTCAACAAACAAAAATTGGAGAAAATGGGACCTCAGCAACTCCACACCTCATCAGCAAAAGCCAATACGCACACAGCCGGCCTCGACCAATCGAGAGCCGAACAAACGACGATGCTTCTACGTGGAGGGAGCTACAGCAATAATCACAGATATGCTCTCGAACTAACGGTGGGTAGTATTGAAGCTCTGCAGGACCGAATGAGACCAGCCGATTAACACGTCGGTCATCAATTTCATGAACTTAATTATTTATGCTGACTCAAGAGTGCACTCCAGTGGAAACACAACGTATCACAACTTTAACCTGGACAAACTCAATGGAAATGGATGTTTCACAAACAGAGATTGGAGGGGGGAAATGTGATAAATGGACTTTTATTAAACTAAGCTCTCCATGTAGAAACTAATGTGTCTATTTCGAAAAATGCAGATTGTGTCTTTTCTGATGCTTATTCAGTGGCATAAAGCTGGCAAATGTATGTATTGTAGCATAATGTAAAAGTAACTGAGGACTGAAAATGGCATGTTCTGATCCTCAAAAATACATAATTACAACCATACTGTACGAATAAAGGGCAGCTTAAATAAAGAATATAATGTACACTACCGTTTTTAGAGGGCAATATGAATAGGCTGTAGTTACGTATGGATAGCGATTATCATGTGGGATGATGTGGAAAACATTGTATGAGTGGTAATACAAGTACATTGGAAACAATTCATCACAGCTGTCAGTACACATTGCCTCAAACTATTGCCACATTAACACTTAACCTTCTCCATACTTCAAGCTATTTCCTTTGAGGACTGAGACAGGAGTGTACATAATATCCATCTGCATGTCAGATACCAGCTGGAAACGAGTGATGGAGGGGGGGGGGGGTTACAACCCATTCAACAACATGAAACAACTTAGAATAACCAAGCATTCCTTAAAATCAGCTCCACAGATTTTAATCTAACCATCAATTCTTTGCGCAAGTGATCCCTTCTACTGTGATTACACAGTAAAATAAGAGGAACAAATACACAGTCCTCAGTTACTCAGAGACAATTATGTGCACTTTTACAGTTCGATTATTTAAAAAAGGCTCTGCACTTAATAATCTCTCAAAAGGATTCTGCAGAGGAGCTACTCCCCCCAAACACATACAGTTTTGGTCAAGAATCCAAGATAAATAAATCATAAATCATTTAAGGAGGAGATTGCGGCAGCAAGCAGTGTTGGCATTAGGAATCAGCAGGGGAAAGGTGGGAACTTGCCATTTTTAAAGGCCACTTAGCACATGTGATTAGATGTTAGTTTCCTGAGTCGGTGCAATCTCCAGTCGGCTCACCTTTGCTTAACTTTGACCGAGATCAGCCAATAGAAAGCCTGATGCACCCCGATGTCTGAAAATGTATTATTCCATGACGTTTTAACACTATATATATACTACACACACACACACACACACTACACATATGCTGCAATCAATTTCATGTCAGAAGTCAGTATTCCTGACTTGCGATCTGAATGCGGCACAGTGCACATGCCAAGGAAAACAAAGCCGCTTGCAGGGAACTGATGTTTGTCGCGCAAGTCTCTGAGATTCACCAGCATCTGCAGAGGACCTACATCCCACCACAGCGCCATTAGAGAAGAGAATAAAACATAACTTTTAAAAAAACTTTATGACCTTACATTTTGAAAAAAACAATTTAAGAATTTAAATTCAGAGCGTTAACATAACAGCAAACAAGTATTTGCTCTATGAAGATATGTGGACCAATGTCTGCCTGTGCAGAGAATGAACTCTCTCTCTCTGTGTGTGTTGCTATCCGAGCGTCTCCTTGCTTTGTGTACATAGCAAGGAGACGGCCATTCATGCTTTAGTGCATGTTATATGTGAGCAAGCACTACTGGTTAGCTCACGGCCGCCACTCTGCACTGCTGTCATATGGCGGCTACAGCTGATAACACCATCCCATCATTGGTGTTGTGCCAACAGCGTAGCACCCACCCTCAGGTAAACACTCTTAGCTCTGTCTGCACTCGCTTTTAGCACAGTTAGCTACGAGCCGCCGGCTCAGCCGTCGCCATGTTGAGAGCTGTTGAGAGGCAATATAAACGTTCCCAATCTCGTATTTAGCAAGTTTAAGGATCTGTGTAACCCTGTTAAAAGAGACGGGAGGCGTAGACTCCTAGCTTACCACTTGCTCGTAAAGACATCTATCAAGCACAAATCAACTGAATGGAAATGGCAGCGTCAACGTTGTTACATACAGTTTCACAACACAAACACTGCATAAAGTAACAATTGGTATAAAAGTTTATTCTGCCTAGGTTCACTGTGTGTGCCGTCATGTTGCTGTGACATAAGGTCTGTTTATGTCGGGGCTAGATGGACCTTACCCGAGTTTACCAGTTGGAATTCTGATTTGCAATTTTCTGTATTGGAGGTTGGGTTCTGAGTCAATGGATTGTTGTAATTTTGCAGTAATTGCAACATTTATCTATTACCTGCACCGGAATAATAACATTACGTCATTTTTTCGGGCTGTGTGCCGTCATTGAACAGAAGGGTATGTGGCCATTTCTTCAGCCGTGCAAATTGTTTATCTTTATTATTGTGTTGAGAAAAATACAGAAATGCAACTACCAGGATGTATCCCTCCAGCGTGGATCAAAACACAGAGAAGATTTTCACACCAAAGATAGTTTCACTTTGAAATACAGCCTCTTGACTTCATTTGTTCAGGCTGCTGAAGCCTCTTGTTAGGCTCGGCTGAACGTTAGAATGCATTTTTGCACCGACCAAGGACTGTATGTTTGTCCCCCATCACTTACAAGGTAGCAGCACTAGAAGGGATTATTTCTTGAGGATAAAGATTACAGTGAACAACTCTTTCCAGGTACGGAGCAGTGAGTATTTTATCAACCTAATAATAAACAATGTATCATTTAAGTGCCTTTAAAAAGGCTTTAAAAAAAATCTGAGTCACAGTGAGAAGAAAATGACAAACAGATGCAGTAAATGTTTCATTTAGGGGTTTCATGTCTGAAAACCAGAGTAGTTAATAACTCAGAGAGTCCGTCTTATCTGTGCTCCGTCCTCTCTAACTTAAAGACATTTATTAGGCTTTCATCTCCTTTAGTCCCTCTCTATTCCTACATAAACATCATGTGTCCTTCGGTAATTCTGGTCACTTGCTACCCGTCTCCATTTCTTGACCATTGACAGCTCGAACTACATGAAAACCATTCATCATTGCTTCTTTAACATCAGATTAATGTGGTGGAAAACAAAACATATGGACTCTCTCTCTCCTTCTGTCACTCTGATGCGCGCACACACACACACACACACACACGCACACACACATATACAGTACCCACTCGGCTAGCTCTGTATAAGCTATCAATCATAGATTTTGTCATTATTCAACTGTGTCATCGACAAGCCCCTCTCCTCCTTTCTCTCTCTAGTCTCTGACTTTGTCTCTCTCTCTCTTCTTCCCTTCCTCTATTCTCTCTCTCCCTCTCTCTCTCTCTCTCTCTCTCTCTCAGACACAGACAGAAGAGAGGGAATCATGAATCATAAATCTTATGAATGCCATCTAAAGACTGCTCAGCGCTATGAGAAAGAGAGATGATTGATAGACGTGAGTGACTGTGGCGAAAGCAAAGAAGATGGCCAGAAGGTTGTAACCAGCAACACTGAGGTCAGAAACCGCAGTTCAAGGGTCAAACGTATCAGAGGAGGCACAATATGGCCAAGAAGGAAGGAGAAAATGGGGGATTGAGGGGGAGGAGGGGAGAGAGTAAATGGTTGAAGGGGAAGGGAGAGAGGGAGGAGGAGGAGGGTGTGGGGGGATGCTGCCACAGTGAGGCTAAAGCCATAACTCATCTTTTATTAAAAATAATGAAAAAAACTTAATGAGTTAATAATATCATGGAGAAGGAGATAGGGAGTGAGACAGAGATGGAGGAAGGGACGGGAGGATGGAGGAAAGGAAGGAAAAGAAGAAAGGAAATGAGGAGAGAGACACGGCGGAGATAGAAAACAGAACAGGGTCAACGTGTGTCTCTTTTCACCCTTTGGTCATTTATTCCAGTTTTCAAAGTTCACACAAGATCCATTACAGAGGCAGGGACAATCATAGCGATCCCCCTCTTTCTGCCGACCTAAATCCCAAAGCCTGCTTGGTAATTAAAGGCACTTAACAACCAATTAACAGTGATGAGCTAAATTAGCAGGATATTGTCTCCTTTGACTAGGCTACTGCATTATCAGTGTATTGAAACAGCGATGAACAAACCTCAGTGGCCCGTGTTTGCATGTAGGCAAATGACGGATTAATTACTATTAAAACATCAGCATCTTAATGAGCTTGGAAACAATTAGAGAGGTCGTTAGCGTGTGGAGAACGGCTGAGAACAGAAGAAAGGGGGGGAGGGGGGGGGAGAGCACAAAACAAGAGAGAAATCTTCATTGGGAAGCAATACTGATTAAATGGACGTACGTTCGCACTCATCGCCCAATATCTGCGGACCTATTAAACACATGACATCACCATTTGTCTTTTCTACCATCAAGCTACTTTTCTCCTGCCATTATCTTTCCCCCCGTCTACTCCGGCTTCCCCAACTCGCTGCCTTCGTTTCGCCTCTCATAAAAAGCCTTTTTCTTGCTCTTCCACTCCTTTCTCTACTTTCTGCTATTTCACTCCCATTTCTTCCTTCCTTCATGCTTGGGGGGCACAGTCCTGTGAAGGAATTTAATATGCAACTTTTATATGAGAAACCAATCGCATACGTCTGGGTCTATTGGGCTCGCAATCTATCGGCCCGGACGGCTAATGCAATAGAGAGAGCCGGGGCTATTTATCACACAGGGAGCTATCTTTTCCCCTCTCTCTCTCTCTCTCCCACTCTGCCCTCGCTCTCTCTGTCTTTATTCAAGCCCAGATTCCTGGCTGCCACTAAATCAGGCCAACTATGAGCTATGGCTGCCCAGAGGGCATCTCTTCTTTTATAGAGGGATTTGGATTTTGTATCTACTGGTTCCTCAGTGGTCGTTGAGACTGTGCTAACGGAAGCTATAAACATTCAACAAACAAAAGGCAACCACTTAAATGTTCCTCCGTCCCCACTGTAATGATCATGAACATGTAGAGATATATGGACGGAGGGGGATGCATAAACCTGATGAATAACATATCAATGGCATTTACAGTGATGCCGGCAAAGATTTGTTTGTGTGCTTCAGACAGACACACATACAAAGACTACACATGAACAGACACGTGTAGACATACTTTACTGTTTAAGTAATGCGCTCTAATTCACACAACATTACTTGTAGCAGTCACACACGGCAGCGGCACAACCTCAAAAGTTTCCTCCTGAAAAACAAAAGCGACAGTGTGCAGGGGACGCTGCCCACCTGCAGCAATTAAAATGCCTCAGAAAACCCAAATTCATTTCAACAAATTAGCCACATTACTGGCCACTGTGTAATCGCTGATGGCAATTAATAAGAAATTAGTCACAATCAGCCCTATATTAACATCTCACCCAGGGGCCGCGGCTGGAAATTAATAACCGGAGATTCATCTCTCTTACTGTCTTTCTGGCTCTCTCTCTCACACACACACACACACACACACACACACACACCTTTGCCCACCTATATTGTTCATGAATCTCCTCTAAGACACAGACACTGATTTTTTTCCGTGTGGATCGTCTCATATGATCCGCAATCTGCTCATGTCAGCTAGCCAGCTTCCTCTTTACTGGGGTGTGAAAAACTCCTGAAAGACATGTGCGTGTATGTGCGTGTATGTGCGTATATGTGCGTGTGTGTGCGCGCATGTGTGTTTTCTCCCCAGTGCAAGTACAATCACAACATTTGCTATGAGGTTCGTGGACATGTATGTATAGAGATAAACAATACACTGTATATCGGTGTGTGTGTGTGTGTGTGTACTGTACGTGTGTGTCAGAGAGGTGCTACACAAATGGGGAGGGGGCATCGGTGGAGATTGGGTCCGCCTCTAGGGGTCCTCACACCAATCAGCAAAGCGCACCAAGAATCAATTAACACCAGTGGGAGGGGGCAGAGGGTACGGCACCACACACACTCAGACACACGCGGTCCGCACGCACACTGCCCACACACATGGTACTGTCTGAGGAGATATCCATCAGATCACACATTGTGCCAATGTGTGTGTGTGTGTGTGTGCATGTGTGCACGGGTACGTGTGTGTCTTTGAGTGTGTGTGTCCCTATCCTGGTGTGCCCCGGTCTCTCATGGTGTGAGGTTGGGGAACAGATTGGGGGTCAGCAGGGGGGTCAGGCCAGGGTCACCCCCGTCTGAGCCGTTTGTGTATGTGTCTGTGTGTGTCTGTGTGTGTGTGTGTGTGTGTGTTTCCATATGCGTGTGTAGCCTGACCACCACTTCCAGAGCTCACTGGCAGGCAGAAGTGAATAAGATGGATGGTGTTGATTCATACTCTGAATTCATTGCTCCCCCTGAATCCATAGAGAATAAATACATCCACAGAAATTACGAAGCAAGGGACCAAAATGAGTATCTCACATTTCATATTCCTCCTTCACTTTTTCCTCTCTCTTTTTTCGCTCCCTCTGGTTTGGGGACAGCTGCTGGCTACATGAAAACCATTCATCATTGCATCTTTACCATAAAATTATTGACAGAGAGGAGGACGAGGAGCTTTATTGGCTACACGTTACAAGGTTGGACAAAGAGAACAGTCCCCCATCAGTGAAAACATGAAAACTTGAATTAGCCAGTAAGAAAAGGTAACCATGTTTTGGGGACAGTGTGGATGCCTATAGCTGAAAAGGAGAGCAGCGAAGAGAGAGAGAGAAATAAAGCGATAAAGATGTTTCCGCCACAACGGACAAAACAGAACGGCCAAATAAAGTGATCAAAGAGTGTCTACCATTTGCCCCTGAACGTTCCACTGCGAAACTCCACCTCTCTCCTCTTCCTCTCCCTCTCTGCACGTTGCCGTCTCCATCTGTTAGCCCGTTGCACTCGTCCAGCCACTAAATCCCCCCCCCCCCCCCCCCCCCCTTCCTCGTTTCCTCTCCTTCTCTGCTCCTCCCTGGCCTTCCTACCCTCAGGGAGGTAAGGTGATCTCCCTGTGCTGGTGTAAGTGACTGGTATTAGTCTCCTTCTCTGTCTGTCTGTTTGATCCTAGCACTAATGACTCCACAGGGACTGGGGTCTGATAATGGGAAATCAATATAGAGAATAGCGCTCTGGAGTGGCCTCACTTAGCTCTCGCTCTTTCACGCCTCACAGCAAAGTGCCTCTGTGTGTATTTGTGTGTGTGTGTGTGTGTGTGTGTGTGTGTGTGTGTGTGTGTGTGAGGAGGGGGCATAGTGTAGTTATGGTGTGTGTGTGTGTGTGTGTGTGTAGAGGGGCGTAGTGTAGTTTGTGTGCGTGTGTGCATGAGCGTGTGTGTGCGGATCAGAATTAAAATAAAGGCCCATTGCTTGGTGCATGCAAGTGTACAAAATATATAACTTTGTATTTACATGTTTTGTAATTTAAATTGGGGATAACTTGCTCTTCTACAGGTTAAAGGAAATCTGCAGCTTACGGAACATTTTAAAAGCACATTGGATCAAATCAAAGTTAATGGATAGTTGACATTTTTGGGGTCATCCGGCAGTAATATGCATATGTGGCTGTGTACAACTGAGCGTGTGTGTCTAATCGGTCACACTCCTGCGCCTGGGGCCAGACAGGTGGGGCTGGTGGCATGAGGCTGGTGCCCCCCCTCCACCCTGAGGGGCCAGAAGGCCCAGCAAAGCAGGGGGCTGGAGTAGCTCCCTCTGCCAGGCACCAGAGCAGTATTGCTGGTGGCAGCTGGTCCTCTGTCCCTCCCCCACATCCTCCCCTGCATGAGCGCCCCGCGGGCAGGCAACAGGAGGGGTGAGGAGGTCAAGAGGCAGGAGAGAATGGGTGGAACGGCGGCGACATGCAGGATAATCAGCTTTTATGAAGCGGAGAGGACACAGACAGAGAGAGACGGGAAACACAGCTCTGACACAATGCAACTGACTACAAGCCGTAATGAATTAACACATTAGCGCCACGACCAGAGGCGTTCAGGAGCACTCAGCTGCTCTTAAACACAAACCCGCACTGGCACACTCCCTCACACACACACACACACACACATAAATCAGTCATAAGTCATTAAAGCAATAGCAAACACACGCACTTATTAATTACATCAGTCATTTTGTGGATGGCAGATGCCCCTGAAAGCCATCGAGTGTGATGAAAGGCTAAAAATGTCTCCATAAAAACAGCGGAGAAACTTTTACTTAGCACTCAGAATGAATAAAGACAGAGATTAACTCTTAAAAGTACAACCACACACACATAAAGACGAGACAACATTATGGGAATCCTCTTGACCAAACTCAAGCCATGTGTTCAATTATCATCAGCCCCAAATGATCCCAAATAATGCTTTAACTCTTTCTCTCACATCTCAGTCTGCCATCCTGTTTTTGCTCTCTGCTCTCCGTCCATCCCTATAATTCACGTCTGTGCGGTTTACTTACTTCCCTTTCTCACTCTCTTCCTCTCCATCCTCCTCTCCCTCCCTCCCTGACTTTTAACCAGCGTGAAGAGGCAGCCATGCATTCAACCATCAGACAGGCTTACATGGTCTACCCTCACACGCACACACGCACACACGCACACACGCACACATGCACACACACACAGAGTCAAAGCATAATGTTCCTCAAGTGTAACAAGAATGCAATGTTCACTGAAACAAATATCAGGGCATCTTAAATTAGCATCCTGATACATGCAGGAAGAAAAAAAAGCTTACATGACTGATTTGTATATAAAAGAAAGTCTGTCTATTGGTCGCTTTTTGACTTCCTGAGAATGTCAGACAATCCACCACTATGTTTTGATAATCAGCTGCTTCAACATTTCAACAGCATTTCTTTTCCGTTGTGACTTATCATTCTTTCAATAAAAACAACCTTTTGGGATGACAGCTTTCATATTTGGAAATTAAAAACCTCTAATACTGATCTACCAAGCCATATATTTGACATTTACAGTGACATTTTACATGGCGTATCTGATTTTTTGAGTGTCCACAGAGCGGTGGTCCAGTGACAGCCCAGGGATGACGATGGCCCTGACCGAGTCCCTGATGGGGGATCCCATTCCTCTCTTCTCATCCAACAATCCCACTGAGCATGTCAATATGAAACACTATCCCCCCACACTGGGGCCACGCTAGGCTACCCCTCCCATTACAGACAAGGCAGGCTTATATTGATAGGATGAGCCTGTAATCTGCTGCCTCTGTGTGTGAGAAGATGCATGGCTTGGTATAGAGAAAAGTGTAAATTAGACTAAATCAAGTCTCCCAACAGTAAAACACATTTTCTCTATATTGCACTCAACGTGAGCATGATTTACTACACGACTTTTGTTGTATGTGGGTTGAGGGAAAGCGGGCCATAAAGCTTTGTTTACCCAACTTTAAAAAATCCACAGCCTTGTAAATGTTGTCAGATGGCCAATGCCGGTGTCTTTCAGCTTAATACTACCTATATTAAATAGTTTAAATATTTCATAAGGGCGTTTTTTTCGAGCAAGGGAGGGGAAATCGTTAGCCGCGGTAAAGTTTCATTAACTGGTCCCCATTTCGCTGCGAGGCAAACTCATCTCCTCTTATTGTAATAAAACAATCTCTCTCTCTCTCTGGGTGCTGCTATCCACTCATCTCCCTCTCTCTACCGCCTCTCTCCTTCTCTTTTACATCATAATAATACACTACATCCCCTTTAAATGCACTATTACTTACCGCTGCCTTTTCATATTGTAACATCACGGGCACTTTAGCGACAATATAAAAGCGTGTCATTCATTATTCAGAAGCAGCCGGCCTCGTCCCCCTTTTAAAAAGTCAGGCGCGCTGGTGAAATTGATAACAGCGAAGAGACGCGCAATAAAAACGCAGCCCCCGGGTACCGAGCAGCAGCCCAGACCCCCGATTATGCAGATCAAGTGGTAATTTCTCAAACAAATCGCACTCTTTCACTCTTTTGTTGTCGTTTCTTTTTTGGACTTTTGGAATCAGGGTGTCAGCTTTTATATTGCCATGTGGAAAAAAACGAGGATTGATGCGCATCTTAATTGTTCGCGTGGGCTGCAGGCTTTTCAGAAACACCATCTAAATATTTGGGCCTAAACGAGATAACCTCAAGGTTGCTTTGTAAAGGGGGTTGGTTGTGTGTGTGTGTGTGTGTGTGTGTGTGTGTGTGTGTGTGTGTGTGTGTGTGTGTGTGTGTGCGTGTGTGTGTGTGTGTGTGTGTGTGCGTGTGTTTTAAGTGGACTCTTGGCATCAATTATTTTTTACGTTTTCTGCTGTAATCATGAAGCAATGAAATTACGTTTTCAACATTCAGACTATCAATACATGCAGTGAGGCTGGCTGGAGGCGGGCTGGGGCTTCTCCTGGTGGCTTTTGGGTAACCGGTGGTATCCCGGTAGGTCAGAGCTAATGTTTCATAATCATTGGATTACACCGGATTACTAACCCCCAACATCTGCAACCAGTGGGACCCCGTCTGCTGTACAGGCTGGAGGGACTGCCTTCACTCAGCGATAAAGGCAATAATTATCCCTTTCCATGAAGCAGTTATTCAGTTGGAATCTGTATGCCTCCTACGTGGTCGTTTAATTGTTATAAACAAATTAAATCAATTTAAATATGCGTTATGTTCGAATGACGAACTCCGCCACAATTACTGTTATCCTTGTAAATGTCATCAAGAGAAACATAAAAATGTCTACAAAGATGACAGCTATAAAAGACCAATTCTCCCCCATCAAAAGCCACCGGTGAGCTCACATATGGCGGGGTGAACCAGCCAACACTCAGACTGTCCATATTGCCAAACAAACACCTCGGGCCTTGTCCCATCTCATATTGCTTCATAAGACTTTATTGTAAATCGCGAGATGCGGATCTCTTTTTTTTTTATTTCCTACTACAGTTTTGCATTTCTGTGTGGTTTTCTAGCATATAACCTCACACTTTATAATTTCATTTTACTTTTTCTTATGATTTTTTAAATGCAGAAAAACATACAGTAGCAGTTAAATTCGGGATGCATTATAATGGTTAGTGATGACAAAAACATTAAACACTGACAATTATAGCCGGCATAAAATGTTGCCAAGAAGACAGGATAACCCCTACCTAAAATGTAATTACGTACATAGTTCAGACGAATAAAACACATGCCTACAAAAAGACGATGGCTAATGAACAGGTTGAGTCGATCTTTTATAAGCCTACAAATATAAACCTCGTTGTCATTAAATGAATATGTTGGCCATTAGTTTGTTTAAGTACTGTAATGTGATAGCCGAAAGAGCCACCTGCCGCATCCGAACCCGACGCGCATTTGTCTGACAAGTTAGTGAAAATGTGATTATCTGGTCACTTTGGGCGCCCGTTACATTGAATCTGAGCGGTTAGCAGCTTCGAGAGCCCGGACACTTTATCTGAAGTAGCCCATGGCCTTCCCTTGTCAGGTCATTTAATGTGGCCCTGGCTACCAGGAACAAATAAGGCCACATAATGCTTTGCTATATGCTCAATAGGTGCTGCTAGTGGTCAATTAGGCTGCTGTCCTTACATTTTAAAGACAGACATGAGGGGTTTCATGTGCGTAATTACGCACGTGGATTTAACGTTTTTATTCTGTCTCAATAATCTCACACATACCGTATTTAATAACAGCTACTGGAATGGATTATTGAGTAAATGTGTTTCAATGATTTTACATTATGTTTCTAGCTGTGAACATTTCAGGCTTCAAATAAAATATTGGAAAAACATTTCCTTATTTTTGGTTTCAGCTTAAAAAATCTAACATTTCGAAACAGTGCAGGGGAATGTTGAAGACACATAAAAAAAATAACTCTCCATGTTTGATAATAAATCGTGGACGATGATGGATTCTAATAAAAGGGAATAGAAATTCAGAGCGACATTTCTTCCTTTTGGTCTCTCCTTTATAATGCATCCACGATAAATAGTCTTCAGGTTATAAAGCACTTCCTAATAGCTTTCATCCAGTTGTCGAGTAAACTTATTATTCACGTACATTCCACATGTGTCAAACGATAGAGATTGAAGAGGTGACACAGACAGCAAGAACGATGCGCACTTTGTCTCGCCTGAAAAGTGGTAATAGGCAGAAGCGTCATTTCATCAGACCCGAAGGTGTGCAGAAAGTTTTTCCATCTGATATCATTTGTCACCAAAACTTATATAGTGAAGACATTTATGTGGACGAACGGAACACAGACAGATGACCAAACAGCAGTTGGTTGAAACGATAAAATATTAGATGTTCGTCACCAAAGACGTCTACATCTTCAGTGATCCCTGGTGCGATTATTTTACATATGCCACTTCAATAACCATGAAGCTGTCGCGTGCTCCTTACTCTCCGTTATAATGACAAAAAAACATCAAATACTGACTCACTCAGAAGACATGGATATGCCATATTTTGCCATATATATGTATATATCAAACAAGCTGACGCCCGTGGTTATGGGAAATATTGGTTATTGTGCCAAAGTGTGGGCCTACCCCCCATTAACATTCAATCAGTCATTCTGGTGCCAGCCAATGAATGGTGGAGAGGGATGGAGGAGGACGGAGCTGCTAAACTGAGCGTTTTGACGCGCAGAGAGGAGGACAGAGCGTCACATCTCTCCAAACGCCCATCAAACTTTCACCACAGCCTGTAGAGAGGACCCAGTCCTCTGAAAGAGGCCTGTTAGAGACAACAAGGAGACGCTGGGATCGGGGCAGACGGCTGGACAGCGATGGAGACACTACTGGCGGTTACTTTTGGTACAGTTTGACCGCACTGTGATTCTCCCTGAAAATATCCTGTTCAGTTTTTTCGTCTTTTTGCGACAGTGTGACGGGAATGGAGCAAGCACCCAGCGCGCCGAGCCCTCCTCCAAAGCCGGCTCACCATGAGCCCATTAGCTTCGGCATCGACCAGATCCTGGGAGCCGGTACAGAGCCAGAAAACGGGCGCACGTCTGGAAGACAAAGTGGATCCGATTTAAGCAACGGGGACGGTTATTACAGTTTAGGAAGCCCGACCGGGTCCAGCGCGCCCTCGTACACCGCGCTGTCTATCTCTCTGTCCGGTATAATGCCTCCGGTGGAGGCTTCAGGTTCATACGGGGAAAGCAGGAGTCTGGGCAGCCGTGGAGTGATTCGAGTCCCGGCCCACAGACCCATGACAGCCCCGGGACCCCCGGCCCCCGTCCAGAGCGCTGTCCCGGGTTTTGGAGGGCTGTGCTTCCCCTGGATAGGAAACCGGTTCGCCAAGGACAGAATATCAGGTAGGCGAGCTGTGACACCTAACGGGTTCCCCTCATTAATAATAGATTTGTTTAAAATATTAGTAACGGCTGCTGAATCATTGAAGACACCGGTGCCAAATACGTGTAAAGGCTTTTACAGCAGACTGTAATGTTTTACGTTTAATATTCCTTAAACAAAGAAAAAAAAACACGACACATGTGTTAAAGTGTTTTTAAATAATGGTGTATACTACATTTACAGATTATTAATAATCGTCTTGTGTCAGCGTAACTGACTTCACGTGTGTTTTATGACTTAAATATTTAATTTCGACATCCTGTAGATAAGAAAACAAATGTAGTTATGCACAATCATAACGCTCTATTTTTGTGTAACCAAACAGCATTGGTCTGTCATAATAGATTGCTGTGAGTGAAAATGAACTGAAAATGTGATTATTAGGCTAAATTGAGGGATAACTAAGAATATGATTAGGTTGTCAAATAATTTACTTCAGAAATTAAAGAAAAACGTAAAATGAAATTACAATCTAAAATAAAAAATACTATCCAAAATAGTAAAATGTGTGTGTGATATGTTTTCTGTATTTAATACAAAGGTTAAGAAGATAAATTGAAGATGAACAGGAGCCTTTATTAACAAAGGCCTTGTATGTGAAGAAAAGATAAATAGGCCAATAGACCTGCTGTAATTAGCAGGGCGGATACTAGCCGTTTATTTCTTATAATTACATTGTTTTCAATAGGCTACTTGGCCAGACTAATCTTTCACAATAAATTTCATCTCACATACTTCACATATGGCTTACACAGTCTAAATGGGGAATTGTTGTCAAACAGGGCAGATATCTGTGATATATGGCCTTGAATTTCCATACAGAGTGGGAAGTGAATTAGTCTGTTTGCTGCAGTAGAAAATATCGTCTTCCACTCATCGGTTTGTCTCTCCGTTCCTTGCAGCGGCTCTGGTGCCGTTCGCCGTTACGAGACGGATAGGACACCCGTACCAGAACCGGACACCGCCCAAACGGAAAAAGCCCCGCACGTCCTTCTCCAGAGTTCAGATCTGCGAGCTGGAGAAGCGCTTCCACCGGCAGAAGTACCTGGCCAGCGCCGAGCGGGCCGCCCTGGCCAAGAGTCTGAAGATGACAGACGCACAGGTCAAGACCTGGTTTCAGAACCGCAGGACCAAGTGGAGGTTGGTATGAAATGAACATTAACGTGTTCATCAATATTTGTTACCGCATTTCATCACACTCCAGCCGTTAAAAATCCGCACCACCTTCGTGGCCTACATGTGTTTCAGTCGCCCTGTTCAAAAACCAAACTTTCCTAGTTCTGCACATGACCCCACGTACCATTTCCTGTGAATTGACCCCCGTCGACACGGAACCAAAACACTACCGTTTAGACATAAACACCAATAATAATTTTCTAAAAACTGCTTTGATAGAGTTTATTAACATATTTTATTTGTTCTCTTATTCTTTTTCGCCCTCTTCAATGAAGTAATAAAATAGAATAACAAATAGAGATCATTTATTTAGAAAAATCACCAGAATGTAGTTTTTATGATTATTAGGCTACAGCTAGGGAATTACTACATCTTTTTTATTTAGCAAATGTGTCCTGCTAGAAACAAACATTGACTTCCTTTCATCGATATTATTTTATTTTTATTCTAAGAACTTATCACTGCTCTTTTTTGCAGCTTTTGGGAATTTACGCACTTGTAGCTTTTTTTTCTTGCTGCCCTTTAATCTTACATAACCTCACGTTTTATTTATCTATTGATGTATTTATTAATGTTTCTTTTCCCCCCCCCCTGTCTTTATTCAGGAGACAGACAGCCGAGGAAAGGGAGGCGGAGCGTCAGCAGGCCAATCGCCTCATCCTTCAGCTGCAGCAGTCCGCCCTCCAGAAGTCCCTCATCGAATCAGCGGTGTCGGATCCACTGTGCGCCCATAACTCCTCCCTGTATGCCCTGCAGAACCTCCAACCCTGGGCCGAGGAGAGGGAATAGACGCCAGCCACAACGCTGTAATCAATAAGCATCAGCTCTTATCCCTGGGAGGATAAATCAATTAAATTAGACCCACATGAAGACAGTGGAACTTACTTTGATCCATGCAATGGATAAAAAAAAATGTTGGACCAGATAAACTGAAGAATGGGTCCCAGCCATTTGAGTGGACGGTTGGAAAAATGGACCTGAAATGATGGTGAGTGATGTTTGTCTTGAAGCAGAAACAGAACTTTCTTGGAATAAATCTCGCAACTCTGAACTTGGGAATCGTAAAACTTTTTCAAATCCAAACAGGAAATAGACCTTGTCTTTAAAAATTCTCGTCCCCCTGTGATTGTCCTCTTATGCTCTTACTTATTATGTGTATTAGAATAAGAGGAGAACGATATTTACCCCATAGACCTGAAGGAGGCAATTCGTTCTCAACAGTGAGACATGATTGAGAGTTTTGTGAAGGTCTTTACTCTCAACGACCAACTCTTTTTTCTGAAACAGACTTTGCAACGCTTTCAAAGGGTTGGCTCTGTTTTTTTAGGGGAAGAACACCAGCTATATAAAGGCAAGGCCTACAACCGAACACATTTAAAAAAATAGAGTGGGCTAATTGCATAAAAATGTTATAAATAAAACTCAAAAGACACCAAAATATGTCTTTACAAAAATGCAGATAAAAGCTGGTTCAGAGATTTTCTTTTAATTGTTCTGGTGCTTAAACTTTCTTCAAATCTCATTTATAAATATACCCACTCCAAATACAATGCACCAGCACCATCGCCTGTACGTACACAGGTGTGGTGCACCACCGTAGCCCAAAAAAAAAGTATGCCTAAAATGTTACATTATATGGGAGAAATGCTTTTGTGCGCATTAATAAAAGGAAAATAGATGTCAGCATTAGAAGGGAGAGAAGTGAAGAAAATATGAAAGAGACTGTGAGTTGGGTAATAAAGGGAGTGATGCATGTTCTGTGATGGTGGTGACGTTATTTTTTTTTCATATGCACATTATCATGCTTTATTTGTGTGTCCTTTGAGAATTGAGGCACAAATGTACAACTCTTTTTGTACTATCATTGTATATGTGTAAATAACAATATAAACTGTTCTTGTGACCCTTTTTGCTCATGCTCTTTATGGTGCACCATAAAAAAATGATTGTACGGTTTTAATACGCAATAATTATAAGCTATGAAAAAAAAGAATTATGGAGCGACTAGGTAAAATATAGCAGACATGGATTCATTTTGTTTCTTGCAAAGTTTATTGATAAATATAATGATTTTATACAATATTTCAATACACACATTATTTCATTCTGACAGTTTTAAGATGTCTATCTGTTTGTCTTCCTGTCTGTCAGTCTATCTGGAAGTGTGTCTGGGTACTTTTGAGATGAGCACGTCTCAGCAAGGATTTTTATTACACTATTGGTAGCACAGTGAGTGGGCATGACGGTAAATCATTTATAAATCTGTATTTCCTGCTCAATCTTCAAAACGATGGCTCTTGTTCGAAACATGGCTTCCATTCCTTCAGAATCAGTGACAAGGTCTCTCTCGTCTTCTGTCTTACTCTCTCATCTTCCTCTAATCTTTCTCCACAATCCCTCCTTCCAGCTCCCCCCTCCTGTCGCTCCCTCACAGTGAAAGGTTGGTCGCTCCGGGTCAACATTTTTAACAGAGAGAACTGACGATGAAACTCTCCTCGCTGGCAGAAACACGGCCAGTTGAGCCGGACTGATTGTGGTGTCCCCCGAGATGAAGCTACATGCTAGGAAAAAAAGACACTTACATTCAGGCAAACGTAAACTTTAGGACAACACAAGCACACAAATAAACACATGTGTAACTCTGCATCTGTATGCCAGTAGACCTCTAAATGGACTCTTTATTTAACAATGAGTGTCATGTAGAACGATTAGTTGTATCCAATTTGACAGAAAGATAGACAGATAGACAGAATCAGAAACACGCAGACAAGACATGAACAATTCCACACGGCGTTAAGAGGCCACAAATACAACAGTTAAATATCTACAGTCGAGTCGTTACAACATTGAAACACTGACTGACACCACTGGAACACACACGATAGGTGTAAAAAGGACTGTTGCAAGCTGCCACGAGACAAAAGACTGCAAGCTGGCTGAGGTCGAATTCAGCTCTACAAACCGTAACAGGCCTGATGAGGTGGCTCTGTGAGATGCTACACTCAGACCTTGGCTTCCCAAATGTATGCACTTAGCGGAGTGTATCGCCACCAAGTTTGTTTTACGGCACACACACTTTAAATAGGCCTCTGTCTTGCATGCTTCACAATATTGCTCACGTTTGTTGTATTGACACAGAAATTCATGATGAAAACAGCTATTATGTAAGCCTCTAATGCACAAAGTATGCATTGGGTTGATCTCACTGCTAAGCTACTTCTGGGAATTCCAGTCCTGCTTGATGATACGGTTCAATTTACACGTTTCAGAAACGTATAGGACCAAATGTTAGGGGAATCAGTATTTACACAATGCCATGACATGCGCACTGTCTGAGGCGACTGCAACAAAGAAGGGAGATGGAGACGAGGGAAATGGTTACAGAGACGTCAAACAATGGGTTTCAGTCCAAAGGGCGTTTTCCAAAACGTTTGTCGCCACAGATGTGTTACAGCAAGATGCCTTCTATGAAGTTTTGTGGCAACCGTCCTTCACAAAGCGACAAGATCCAATTTTTCGTTTCAATGGCAAGCTATGCTGTTCCTTTTCTCTTGCATGTTCATCTCTCCTTCTCCTCCATCTCTATCTCGGTCTGTGCTTTCGTCTATTGCGCCGTCTCCCTCTTCTTTGTTGTCTAGATGACATTTTCAAAGAGCTGTAGAGACCTCATGATGTTATCATCCTGTGCAAAAAAAGATGGGAAATAAAGAGGCTGAGTGTGTGGAGAAAGTCATGCAACAATCACCATTTCATTTATTTGACTGGCCACTAGAGGGCAGTAAAGACTTGTACAATGTTGGTTCAGAGATCTATCTGCAGACGGACAAACACATTTTATCAAAGGTAGCAAAGATCTTAATCAATAGCCAGTGTAGTGAGACCTGCAAAGGAAGAAGATAAGCAACAAAAAAACGAACAAGGCCTTTTGTAATTAGTAAGAAAAATAGTGACTTTTTTTGTTTAAAAAGCTACAATGGGCATTTTTCACAGCAGACATTTTGTCACAGTAGGAAAAACAAAGGTGTTACTAAAAACATTACTGATGGCTCTGCTCTATAAATGGAATAAAGCCACATTTAATTGAATCATTTACATGTGTGCATTTCTTTGGTGAAAAAGGTCTGTTGCAGAGTTAAAGGGATCCTCAGGATTATGTGAGAGAGAAGTGAACTTTGAGAAGTGAAAGAAAAGCGTACCTCTTGACAAGAGAGGATGAATTCATCCAGAGTGACCACACCGTCTCTGTTTTTGTCCATTTTCTGTGGAGAGCAACACACACACTGTCAGTCCATTTCTCAAAAATATTAAGATATTAATCAAAAATACAAATTAGTTTATAAATACATAGACTGAAATCAGTGGCGTACTCTGTGAGGTCACTGGCATTGTGTCATTCTCAGAGCTCTACTGCAGAAACAGCACGTTCTAGTCAGTCAGTGGGTCCAGCACCCACATGTCTCCTTTTAAAGATTTTCTTTCATGTTTTCACTCTTTTATTTGCTCTTTAGCCATTAAGGATATCGTTTCTCATGCTAACCTAGTTTTTCTTCTGCTGTTCCTGCTTTTGGAAATGTAAAGCATGCAATTGACTGGTGCGTCCCTGTTTGGTCAAGCACCAATAATTGTGTTGTTGAGTTTTTTATTCGTCTTAATTAAAGGACTCCAATGTTGTTACCTGAAAGAAGGCCTCCACATGCTGTTTGGGTGCGTCGTTTTTCAAGACAGGGTAAGTGTACTTCCCCATCATGTCGTATATCGCTCTGACGATGTCTGTCATCTCCTATGAAACACAACACGAGTACAAACGCACACAAAAGAGACGTGTGACATTAAGATAAAAATACGAACAACAAAGAGATTAGGACCACAATAAGGGAAACAATAAAGGTCAGGCATGCACACATACACAAAGACACACCTCTTTGTTGATGTATCCATCTCTGTTGATGTCGTATAGGTTGAAGGTCCACTGGAGCTTCTCCGTGATGGAGCCCCTCAGCAGGATCGACAGAGCTGTCACAAAGTCCTGATGGAGACAAAAAGGGACAGAATGGAGAGCTAGTTTGGAAAATAAAACAAGAATACTATTTAAATAGGAAGAATCAAGCGAACCTCAAACTTTATGGAGCCGCTGTGTGCCGTGTCAAACGCGTTGAACAGGTAGTGTGCGTAGGTGCTGGCATCTGCAGGAAGAAGAAGAAAATGCTCGTCGGTACATTTGGTAGAAACATTACGGGTATGGACTCAAACAGCACAAGGCACACTCTCTTTACCTCCATGTGGGAAGAACTGGGAGTATATTTGCTTGAAGGTTTCCTCATTTACGACGCCACTTGGACACTCCTGGAAAGAGGGGGGGGGGCAGAAAGAGAGGGTGAGGAGGAGGGACGGTCAAATAGAGGTGGACAGAGACGGATGGAGGCTTTAACAGATGGAGAGAGTGTTCATGGTATACATTAAAGGATTAAACAAAGTTGATTGGAGACCATGGCTATTAAATCTCCAAAGTTTGTAGTTTATTATCGTCTTATATCACCAAAAGTAGAACAGACTGCAGTTGCAAACTCTGACCATCTGTCCATGGTGTCTCTATTCAGTCTAGTTTTTACGAAGAGCTTTAATTTAGCTGTAAGTTGGCAAAAGAGACACCAAAAGTTAAAATGAAAGAATGCGCTATATATATATATAAACAAGATCTACATATAATTAACAACAATAAAATGAAGGCAATAACCCCAACAAAACCAAAAATACACAAGTTTAGCGGGAAACAAATAATCAGCCACTGGTCCAAGAATGGCCCACAACCAAAATGATTTGGTCTCCAAATGAAATCTTAATAATAAATCTACCGTAGCTACAGCACAGCAATGTAACTATATAACACACGATCATGTTCAAGAGACATACAAACTGATACTGTGGACAGCTCCTGGGGCTGAAATGAACTCTGATCATTTTCCAACAGTTTTTGTTCTGCACCTGTTATTTGCTCAGATTAAGGAGACTATAGATTTTACCAGGAGGCCCAATGAATCTGTCACGCAGGTCATGTTTGATCCATCTGATCCATGTTTGATGTCTCTGGACATTGACCCTTACAGTATAGTGGGATTGCTATAGGGGTAAGATGTGTTGCTGCACAAGCCAGGATGGCACTGAACGATTAAAGCTGTACATATTGTTGTTGACAAAATGAATTTAATAACATAATTAAAAATTCTTAGGGAAGTATATTTTATTAGTTTGAGCCGATCTTCTGGTATGCTTGCTGAGAAGATAACTTGAAGTTCCTTGTACATGTTAGCATTAGCAGCAGTCTACTGATCATGGACACTTTTGGTACGCAATGTACTGTATGTATCTTTGAGGTATGACGTGAACCCGTACAGTCACTTACATTCTTAAAGCCCCTGTAGAGCACTTGGAGCTCTCTTTTGTTGAAGTTGGTTATCGCTTCCAGCTGGTCGAGGCCCTCCGGTCGATGGCACACTACGGTCATCTCCAAGTCATCGTCACATTTGTCTGAAGAGACATAAAGCAATATTCCTAACTCATACACAACATACAATGAAAGAGTGACACAGCAAAAAGACAGGAAGGATAGGTTACCCAAGTAATATAGAGAAGAAGAAAGTGGACATATGACCGGGAGCGGGGACACAGTGAAACAATCTAAAGTTTGAAACATCTAATCAATTGGAAAAGGCAGAAATAATGAGACTCTAATTTTAAAAGGGAAGGAGAAGAGAGGAGAGGATGAGAGTAGAGGTCAGTCTAACAGCTCCATGTTCCTCCTCTCACCGGCCCTATCATTAACAACTCATTACTCTCCTCGCCGGAGGGGAGGGGAGAGAGGACAAACCATTGACTCTGAGACCACACACACACACACACACACACACACACACACACACACACACACACACACACACACACACACACACGCCTCATAGTGCCTATGGTTGAACATGCCGTAAAATCCCATTTGTCTACACATTTGCACAAGTGCACACACACACACTCCCTGAAACAAGCTAGAATGTAATAATTACGCATAATCTTATAACCGTGCATAATTTAATAGAAATAGTCATAAAAAAAAAGGAACATGATAAAGTAGTCATAATGTGCAGCAGTAAAATGCTGCACAAAAAAAAAACGTATTGGTGGTTAAGTAATACGCTTTATGAACCCCGTTTCAGAATAAAGTCTGAATGTCCGTCACCGACCTGCCTGAAGCCGTCCAGCTGTGTTAGCTTTAGTGCGGCTCGTATGAGAGAGCCCTGCAGGTAGCATCGTCTCCTGAGTCATTATAGCTTGTTAAAAAGCGTGGTGATATAGGAATGTTTAGGAGAAAAGACTGTTGGGCATTTAGACATCGGGTTGTCAGTCTATTGCTGCCTGTGTAGACCTCTAATTATTTATAAAAGCTAACTTACCATCCAAAGCACTGCTTGGTGATCAAGTATAATTTCCTCTGTCTTTCTTTAGCATTTACATGCAAATCACTGCAATCAGTGAACAGATCATTGCGCCATTATCAGAGGATGTAAGCAGCCGGGGGTTTGAATGGAAGCTGGTACAGTCATAGTGTCTGGTGTAGATACAGTGAGTGAGCTCAAGCTTTTCAAAGGGCTCCTGTCCTGCGTTAATGAAGTGTCACAGAGTGCAGCGCTCACACTGTCCTTGGCACTCCAGATTTTGAAACATCCACAGTCTTGAAATAGAAACTGTTTTTTTTTTTTATCTGTGTGGCAAGACCATTAGTGCTTTGTAAAGCTTCATTACACAATACCTCGTCAAATGATGACAATCATGGGAAACAGGTCAGCATGCTTATTGTGCCAAAGACAACTCCATCTCACTGATTAAACCTCAGTTCAAATGTCATTCTTCTGCAGACCTTTTCATGCAAATAATTGCATAGAAGTGCTGGTATTCATGATTTTAAGTGGATCTTTGGTATTGTTCAACTTGGACCGTATTTCTCTATGTTTTTGTGTCTAAGTGACTAATGGGGTCAACAACTTTTGAAAATGGTCCTGTATTGAGTAAGAACGCTACAGATGGCAGCTGCTGAACAGGATGCAGTGTAATCGCCGGAGGCAACTCCTCACCGTCAACACACGTCTACTGAAATTACTTGTTTTTTCCACCAGCTGGCTCAGATTGTTGTTATAAGTGTCCGACAACATTATGGAAAGAACCCTACTTCTTTTACTTTCTGTTTCTTATCGTGTCATGTGACTTGTTGCCTGAAGACAGAGGTGGAAACGTCACAGCTTAGTGTTATCTAGAAGATGTTTAATGTCATGGTTGAATATTTTGATAATTATAGACTATGTGGATTTGAGAACGAGACTTCTCAGAATGAAAAGAACAAAGAGCAAGCTTGGCAAAAACAAGCTTTTTTAGTGGACTTACAGTGACGGCTTTAAGTGTGAAAGTAGGTTTGAATTGAAAAGCCAATTATGATGTTACATACCTTTGAACCTCTAATCCAATATTGTACTGTATATACTCTTAAATGATGGGATTGGTATTATTGAACATGTTATGATTGTATTGCAAAACCAAATACAAGTCATTTTAACTTATAATAGCCCACATTAAATACAATAACATAGTATGTAATCTAGCATGAGCTTATTACATTGTGCCCACTCAGTTTCTACATTGTGTGTGCATTATCACGTCATGATTTTGAATAACTTCTATTGAGTTGCTAAGCAATCTCTCTTTAAATAGCTCCTTTCCCCTACCACACACACACACACACACACACACACACACACACACACACACACACACACACACACACACACACACACACACACACACACACACACACACACACACACACACACACACACACACACACACACAGTCACACAACCCCTGAGGGCTGCTCGTTTCATCACTCAGGCAGTTCAGTGTCACATTAAGGTAAGGTGGAGGTTCACACACATGAAGGTGAGGCTATTCACACCCAAATCCCAGTGGTTTTCAGGTATGGCCTACTGTATGACACACACATACACATACACACACGCACACACACACACTCGCACCATAACAAAGACACATACCAAAAAAAGTGATATACATGCACATATTCTTGTTAATGCATTCATAACACAGATCCTGATGTGATGGTCTTGCATACTGTACCAACCATTGTACCCCCGCTTCTATTTTAAACTTAAATCAGTATGTGCACCTTTAGGGTTACACCAGTGCACTCCTCTGTCAGGCTTCACTGCGACTCTATTGTCCACGCTAAAGCCTTGATGGCACCTGCACAGTCACACACTTCATGCTGACACTAAAACTACCACCGCTCAGGACGTCCCATCTCAAAAGTACAACGTGTAGATGCTTGAGAGTCAGGATCAATTAGTATTCAGGTTTAAAGGGACAGTTCACCCCCAAATCAAAACTACATGTTTTTCCTCAGAAATGTAGTCCACTCATCAATCAAGATTGTTTTGATGTGAGTTGCCTAATTGTGGAGGTATCGGCTGTAGAGGTGTCTGCCTTCGCTTCAATATAGTGGGATAACATGACACTCGGCTTGTGGTGCTCAAAGCGCCAAGAAATACATACGACATACGTATATGGCAATACGAGTGCCATAGTCCGATTTAATTCAAGAGAAGGAAGTCATCTCTACAGCAGATATCTCCAAAACTAGGCAGCTCACACCAAAACCATCTTGATGAATAGCACTACAGGAAGGAGGAAACATGTGTTTTTGATTTGGGGGCAAACTGTCTCTTTGAAATAGTTTTTGACCTTTTCACTCAGTCATTTCTTCTCATCACTGAACTTATGATCTGGTGAGCAGGGCAAAGTTATTTCAGCCATGTACAAAGGTAAGATATACAGTATGTGCATGCAGTAAAAAACGCAATAGGCAACATTGTGATAATATGAAGAAAACAAATAGGCTTTAGTATCTACCGTAAATTAAAAGCACTGCTTAGAAAGTACATGAAGACATACAATCTAAAGTCCTCTACAGCAAGTCTATACCTCGAGTAGTTATTGTCAATAGTCAAGAATTCATTACAGTTGAGAGTGCGAACAGTCAGTCTGCAGCTTCTTAAATGTATTCACTGTTTCATTATGTATTTTTGTGCCTTTGACTGTCTTAAAAAGTAGCAACTCAAGTCTCTCCTATCTAACATTTCCGAATAAATAGTCCAGATCCTTTTTTTTGCCATTATTTAAATAACTTGCTCAGAGACATCAGTGAAATCAAGTCCTGGTTCCAACCTTGCTGGTTGTGTGCACACAGTGAGAGTAGTTGTAGTACTGACTCACCCTCTACAGTGATGACTCCCAGCACATGCAGCAGTTTGACGGCCCCACAGCACAGCAGAATGACGGCTACAGTTTGTAAGCTGTTCTCATTCTGCTCCTCTCTCTCCATTCTGATTAACTTCTTTCTTCCCACTGGCCGAAGCTTTGTGTCTCCAACTCACCTCTTATTCCAATATGTGTTCCACTTTCTTGGCTTGCGTTTGCTTCGCCACCCTATTCTGACTAAAATTTGTTTCTCTCCCTCTCGCTTATTAAGCCTTTAAACTTTCTACCCATCCTGCCTTCTCCTACTGTGAGACCAGCACTCACCTGCCTCTCTGACTCTGTCTTTTTATCCCCCTGTCCCTTGACTCCCTGGGGCATCTCCCTCTCTCATCCTGACCTCCGCTCCATCCCACTAACTCCCTCCCCCCGTCTCCCCACATCCCCCCCTCTGTTACAGTCCCCGTGTCCTTCACTCTTGGGGAACAGAGCTCTAACTTCAAGGTCCGACCTGAGCACTCTGTAACAATGATAACCTCATCCTCTACTGTACGACCATATGTGTTTGCCTTGTGACTGTGCATGTGTGTGTGTGTGAGCGTGTCTGTGCATGTTCGTGAGCAGATGAGCACTTGATTAATCGGCCCGATTAAGACACACAGTCCTCCCCAAACAACAGGAGGCTTAATTTACTACAAAGTGACTTTTCTCAGTAAACAAGCCTGCATCCTTTTAAAATGACTTACTCTACACTGTAAGCAACACTTTATCCAGATCAGTAATTATGAAGACACCCAGTGAGACAGCAGGACCCATCCCCTTTATATTGTCTAAATATTGTCTGACTGAGAAGAGACATAACCTGCTATAACCTGCAAGTACCAGCAGGGGGCAGCAGTGACTAACAGAGGACACCAGTGCGCGTCAAGGCTTCTAATAAACAGGTGTTGTACATTTCATTACATGTGTTACTTCAGGTTTTGTTTAGTCGTATCATGATAAAGCTCAGAGAATGAGAACAAAATGTCTATTTGTCAAATAAAATGTGCCATGTTCTGACACATGCCTTCCTTTATTAATCAACTAAATTGAGATGTTAGGCTCTGACTCTGGGTATAAATTGAATTTATTGAAAACAGATATTTTAACACTGAATTACAAACCATGCAAAACTATGCGACAAACACTTGACTTAAATTGGAGTTCTAAAAGAATGACATATCTCGGGGTTACTATAACAAAAAGTATTGATGATCTATATAAAGCCAACTATATCAAAGTGGATCAGGACATTAGGAGTGATATGGAGAGGTGCGCTGTTCTTCCACTGGATCTCAGTTCACGGATAGACACTATAAAAAAGAGCATACTTCCAATCGAGACCCCTGAGAAACGATTCAGAGCCTGTGATAAAGTTATTTCGAGGTCTATATGGAAAGTCCAAAGGCCCAGAGTCAACATTACACATTGGAAAACAAAAAGGGGGAATGTCGTTACCAAACCTCAGGGAATATTTCCATGCAGCTCAAATTAGACCAGTAATTTATTGAAAAACCTAGAACGATGTGTAGAAGGAAGGGAAATTCAAACCCTTATTGGAGACAGAAATATAGCAACAGATTTACCTGAACAGATGGATGTTGAACAGATGTGATTTAAATTGGTACGAAAATACAGATTAGAAGAAGAGCAATGCATTTCATATGGAATAAGTAGCAATATGCACAGTTAAATTAAGATGGGAGCTGAAAGACAAGTATTCACTAAATAACCAGGACCACTTCAGATGCAATTAAGGGACTTTTTTGACAGAGAAATAAATCACAAAGTTAACTTGGACAAAAATGAAAAAATTAGAACCATAGTTGGAGTTTACAATGCAAAGGAATATAGAATAATACTGAAACTAAAATAAGAAAAAGAGCTTGGTGTGAATACGACAAAGGATGAATGGTTTTATATTTGGAGGACACAACAGTCCTCAACATCCTCGAGTACTTGGAGAGAACGCTGTTGGAAGAATGTAATCAGATTCTTTATTGCCCCCCAAATTACAAACAAATATCTGTCTATTGTTCAGCCATGTCGGAGGAAAGGTGAGGCAGTACATGTAGACCATTCCCATGTATTTTGGTTACGTCCTGAACTTGTACAGTTTTGGGTAAAATGTCCATATGGTGAAAGTTAATATTCTGGGCTATGATATACCCAAGTCATGTATGTTACTCTACTTTGGTAATATGACGGGAGAGAGTGTGTTAAGAGAAGACGGGTACCTGCTGAAAATCTTGCTAGCAACTTGTAAGAAGGCTACGAAGAGATGGCACAAGGAAGAGCCACCATCACAAGATGGGTGGCTGATAATTGTGACTGAAATATATGATATGGAACACTCACAGGATAAGAGCACAAGAGCAGCGATGTCGTGAGAAGTGGGAGAAATGGACGATGTTTACATGTAAACGTGAAGACAGGATAAGAACCCCTGAATGTGTCTCGGGATGTATCATGCGTTTGAGGGGCCAGAGCAATCCGGATCCTTTTTTGTTTTTCTCTTATGTGTTCTGTCTATAATGAAAAGGCAAAAAAAAAATCTGTTCTTAAAATGTAAAGCACTAAATGATGAAATGAACATGCACTACCAGCGGGCACTCATTCGTCGTCTTTAATGTGAATGTAGAGAGGAGCCGTGTTTGCCCGACCGGGTGAAGCGTAGCAGCGGACTCGCAGGCTGCTCTGCTGGATCAAGAGGGTTCCACAGAGTCTTCAATTGAAGGTTTGCTTTATTTACTGTTCTGGGATTGAAGTGGTAGCGCTGGGTAGAATTAAATTCAGTGGCAAGAGAAGCATTCAATTTAATTTGCCCGACCTTCAAAAGATGCTCCCTGTTGCGGATGATTAAGTGTATATTGTGTTTGTTCAATCAGCTGTCGCTCACTGTGACCAATCAGCAACATTTCTGTCTTCAAGAACACAGCGAGCAAGAACGCTCCTGCCACAGTTTATCATCACTCTCATACTTCCAGTCATACTATACCAAACATATACAAAATAAAATGCTTAATACAGCATGAGTTCTTTCAAACAAAACATGTTTAAAATGATCATATCAAACCAAGCTTATAGTGTCACAAATTCCCCTTCATGTTAGTTTGTTTTCATCCTGTACGCTTGTTTAATTAACTCTCCTGTCATTTCAGATCCTACCATTCACACCCGATCACCTCTCATTCCCCTCAGCTGGTCCTCCACGCCCATCTCACCTGCAGCCCATTCCCTCATTAGTCCTCACTATTCAGGTCCCCTCACTTGCACTTGTTCCCGGCCAGTTTGTCTTGTGTGTTATTGCCAAGCTCTCCAGCGTATCTTTATATTGTTCCTGATCTGCCTGTTTTCGACCTTGGATTTTTGCCCTCCCCTTATTGGATTGGTTCACCTCCCGGTTTTGACCCTGCCTGAGTAAAAAGAACTAGACTTGTATTTTGTCTCTGAGTTGTGCTTTTGGGTTCAAGTATCTGTAATCCTTACATATAGGGGCTCCTTGGCCCACTGGGCCTGTTCTGTAATCCATTACGGAGTAGAGTGGATATCCTCTGCCAGTCCAAGTGCACAGTTGTGTGCACAAAATGTAAATAATTTGGATCTTACTGCAGTGTAAGAGACACTTTCCCAAGGTCTAATTGTAGGGCATACTTACTATTTTTTATTATTGCTAGAAACCTGCAGGATCTGTGTTCCAAAACTAAATCTGTAAATTCAGGAAAACGGAGATAAAACCAACCGAAAAAGCCAACTTGAGAGTTATACGTCCAATATTACACAAGCTATCAGTCATGGAGTCTGACAGTGACCTGAACCACTGTTTACAATGTTAGGCGACGGCCTGAACTGTCAGCAAAGAAAAGACTGCCTGTCGCTCTCCCCAGCCAGCACCCTGTCACACAAAATACCTCTCACATGAATACACACACACTCACTCCAGCCCAGAAGCAGGATTTAACACCAAACGTTCCTCTAACTACCGCTGGCTGTTAATGTTAGCTCTCATTTCTCCTCCATCTCTAACTTTCTTCTGATGCCCACTGAATCCTCCTGTTCTTATCTCCATCACTCTGCCATGCTCTCTCTTTCTTCTCGTATAGTGGCCTGTAATCCTTGCCAGAGAGTCAGACATTTGCATAATCTGAATTAGCCTAATCTGCCGTCCTGGCGGCGGTGGAGAGGACTCTCTCTCTCTCACCGGCCTCACTAAAGGCGGGGAGCGCTCTCCAAGAAGGTAGCAGCTCTACTGGCCATGGGTTCCCTGGTGGAGTGGAGCAGGCATCTTGAAAATGGATTTCAGCTGCAACAGTCACTATTTGCGCCGTGCAAAAGCTGCACAACAATTTAAACTCCCATTCTGGGATGCATTGTTTTCCACAGTAAACATCCAAGCCAGTGGACACAGGGAGTGGCCTTTAGGTGGTTCACTGAAAGTCCAATGACACGCTCTGCTTGATGACACACACACACACACACACACTTTGACACACAGATGCAGTCGCACACCCACAAACAAAACAAACAAGAACACATTATTTCAAGGGTCACAGATGAAATAGCACGCACAAGTACGCATAAAAGACTATACACTCTCGTGCTTGCATGCTCACACATATCTGTTTGCTTACTAAGCCTCCGCCTGTGAATGAGGACTGAAGTGCTGGAGGGTGTTTGCTGTGTTTGTGTGTGTACGCAAGGCGGAGACACACACAGAAATCAACATTTCACTTCCTCACATGCTAGTGTGCCACTGCTGATTATTTTTTGGGAAGAGTGAGTCAAATACAGCTCATACGCGCGTAGGTACCAGCATGCCAATATTGATTTTTGAGTAAATACATGTCTAATCTTCAGAAGTACACAAACACACACGAAGGCACACACACACTGCTGGATGCCAAGAGAGGAGAATGACGAAATGACTTAATAAGCACTCACACCAGCTAATGGGAGCGTGGGTGATGGAGAAAGGGCACACATGAGAGAAAGAATAGAGGCATAAAAGAGAGAGGAAAGGGAAGAGAGGTATGGAGATGAGGTTGCCAGGAGAAGCAGATTGTGGCAGGGCCATGTGAGAGTGTGACGGGGGAAATTAGAAGTAAAGATAAAGAGAAACACGTGTGGAGAGGGAGGGAGAAAGGGGGAATCAACAAGGAGAGGAGAAAGCAGCAGGATAAAATGGAAGAGAAAAACATGTGAAACAGTGGGGGGAAACAAACGAAGACGAGGTTGAGGGGCGGGGAGAGAGGAAGCAGAGAACACAAATAAAGCAAGATAAGAGAGGGAAGCAGAGGAGTGATAGACAGAGAGGGGAGGGAGACAGGGAGAAGATTGAGACAACATTGCTGCAGGCAGCAGCGTAAGTGACGAATTCACAGTTACAGGGGCTGAAAAAGAAATGAAAAATAGGAGAGAGAAAAATGCCAGGTGAGAAGATTGCTGGAGAGATGAGTTGTCGGAGGTCACCAGGACAGATGTGAAGGAAAACAGCAGCCAGAAGAAACCAGGGAGACAAAACAACAAGTGGGAGAAAAGAGACAAAGAGGCTGTCAGGGGGAAAAAAAGACCACTTGACAGAAAATAAAGCAAGTTGAGAGAGCAACAAGCAGCCTTGATGAAAACAGACGAGCAGGCATGAAAACATCCAGCGAGGCGCAGGGCACAAACACATTTCTTTTCTTCTTCTTCTCCAGCGCACAGTGATGAGCTCGTGCTCAGAGGATCAATCATTGTAGGAATCTAATCCCACAACATTACAGCTGTGCACCGTCTCCCTTTCGGTGTCACTGTCAGTGTCACAATCCCGGATAATAAGTTATCTGCAACGCTACAGAATGGGCAGCTGCACACATACAAGCCCTGCTGCACTAATCCTGCACACAGAAAACATGTTAGAGCAAGAGCGGGAGAGACGCTCGAGCACCACAACACAACACCAGAATTACAAACAACCTCCAAATAGCCCCGGCTCCACATCCACACTCCTTTATGTTTTTGCAGGGCATTGGTGGAGGTAAATAGGCTCGGCTTTCATTTGCAGAGACGAGTCAGATTTCACACGTTTGCACAATGTGAGTGCATCTACAATCACCTCATTATTCAAAATAGCAACACATTTACGCCTTTGCCTTTTTATCACCCATGGGGAAAGGTGTTTGTTTTGTGCACACAAAAAAAAGCTGATTCAAAAGATGAAACGAGCCATATGCACTCACGTGTCTAATTTGCACTGACAAACCAATAATAGTCGGCTGCAACAAAATATACGTTTAAATGGCTGCACACAATTAATATATTAACATATCTTCACTCTGGCGCTGGACTTCTGCTCAGTGTGCCAGTTTGTGCAGTTTGATTTTCCTTTGATGTATGTAAATGAGGCTTACAGGAGTAAGGACGGAGTAAGACGTCTCTCACAGGCAACAGGTCTTAAAAACACATCCACACAATTAACATCTCTCACTGTCTCGGCCTCTTTCACATGGCCTTGACTTACTTAGGAATATCCCAATCCCAATCCCCCCCCCCCCCCCCCCCCAAATTTGACATCTATTGTTGCCATGGCTACCGTGCTTCCAAGGTAACAGCAAGACGGGAAAGCAGTGTGTGAGCAGAGTGACAAATACCTTCCACATGTGTGTGTGTTTACTAGCGTCGCTGCGCACACGGCCAGACTGACGGAGCAACATACACGTCACTCAGCCACACACGCGCACACGCACGCATGCTGACTCAAACACGGTCAGAGAAGCTGTCTCTCACTCACCTCCCTCGGTTTGCTCCGCGCGCGCACACACACTCACACGTTCACACACACCTACACGCACACACTGTCGCACTAAAACTTTGTTGTCGAATAAAAATATGCTCTTTTCCCTGCAGGAACACCTGTTGGTCTCTCTTTCACACACACGCACACACACACACACCATATGCCCTCTTTCTTTCACTGCATCTTCACTGAAATACCAGCTGCTATTAATCTTTGTTGTGCAGCTTGCGTACGTGCGCTGTATATTTGTGAGTGTGTGTGTGTGGAAGATACAGTAAAACACATTGTCAAAAGTTTCCCTGCCCATATGCGTGCATGCACTGTATTTATATATGTTTATATGCACATGCATGTGTGTGTATGTATTCCCTCACCCCTGGACAGCCTCCTCGTCTTGGTCTGCATGGTCAGCGTACCCACCACAGCCCCCATGTTTGCTGTCGTCGTCGTGGAAACAAGCGCGCCTGTATGCTGAAGTCTGTATCTCTTTATGTCACGTGTTCGGACGGCTAGAACGCACACACACACAGTCCCTCCACCCTCTTTCCTCTTCTCATCCCCTTCTCCCTCCCTCTCTTCCTCTCTCAATGGCTGCTCTTGGCAGAAACCCCTCTCTCTATCATCCCTCCTTTCACGCTTTCTCACCCCATCTCACGGCGCTCCTCCTCTCATTGGCGCTCCTCTCTCTCCCCTTTTTCTCCCCTCACTCTCCCACTCTCTATAACTCCCTCCCTCCGATACCGTTGTTCTCTCTCTCTCTCTCTCTCTCTCTCTCTCTCTCTCTCTCTCTCTCTCTCTCTCTCTCTCTCTCTCTCTCTCTCTCTCTCTCTCTCTCTCTCTCTCTCTCTCTCTCTCTCTCTCTCTTTCACTCCCACATACATCCGCAAGCCAGGAGCCAAGCAGAGCATCAGTGATTCAGTACGAAATCGCCAGGATGTTGATTCACTAAATTATAAATGAATATGAGTGTACCCATTGATTTGTAAATGATAACGCGCCGCCGTGATTCACTCTGGGGAAAAAAAACAACAAACATGCCATGTTACATTTCACACATAACAGCATCTGTTGCCCTCTGACGGAGGACACATATGCAAATAGATACAGCCCGAAGTATCGATTTGAGAGGTAAATATGAATTATGGAGTGAAGAGAAAACATGCGCATGTGACAAAAATGATGAAGAGCCCCGTGCATCACTTCTCTTCCCCCTCAACATTAGGGCTTGTTCATAAAAAAAGGCCACTTCAATCCATCAACACCTCCATTCACTCCATCCATCATTCCTGGTCATCCATCCATAATACCCCCACATAGACTTTAACAGGGGATGGATAAAGGGATGGAAAGAGAGTGTGTGAGTTGTAGCAGATTGACTCCCAGGGCAGGAAGGAAGGAAGGAGGAGAGACAGCAGGCAGCAAGAGAGCAGAATGGAGGGATGTAAGAAGAGAGAGAGAGAGAGAGAGAGAGAGAGAGATTAAAGGCAGGAAAAGGCATTGGATGAGAAGAATGAGATATTTAATAGTGTAGAAATAGAGGGATCATGACGAGTGTCAGATAATACTGCAGGAGTACACGCTCTTGCCTGTGAGAGCTACACGCACACACCAGATGAAATCACATTATAATTAAAGCCCGATCGATACAAAGAAGGTATACGGTCTGAATTGATGAAAGTACGACACAAACTCTAAGACAGTTACAGATGACAAACAATGTGTAGTGTGCTCGTACAACTGGCAAACACTGCACATACAACACATTTATCAAGGACGAATGACTCAGATTGAATTACTTTGAAGTAAAAGTAGCACACTGTCTTGTGTCCTGTGCTCAAGCAAAATGTACAAACAGTATATAAACAGCAGAATCTAATGAAAAGTAAAATGTGGAATGGTCCCGCCGTGTTATATTGCAATATACATTTTATCAGGTACACCAATACAATCTAATGCAATCCAATACAAATGTCCACTTTTATGATGCCGAAAATCATACAATCATTTAGTTAGTGTTGTTTTGTGTTGGACTGCATTATAATCACAGTTGATTCTAATATTCTGCCCCCCTCATGTGTGTAAACAGGGAGGACAAAAAGAATGATAATGATCTCAATGTAATGAAGTCAAGTACAACACCCCCGTTAATGCAAAAATATTGTACAGGATGAATTGCCACTGACATAATTATATTATGGGGTTAGAATTCTTAATGCATTACTGGGATAGAAGCTGGTTAGAACAAATGTTATCTCCTTCATACGTTGTTTAGTCTGAGTTTGAATCTGTAATGGGCTATAACAACTATAGCTGTGCAATGAATGTAATGGAGAGAGCACTAAATTCTGTCTGTAAATACTGCGTTCAGATAATAATATCAACACTCAACAGGAACTAGCTGGATGCTCGGATCTCATCCACTCATGATGGCTTTCCAATATAAAAGCAGCTAGCCTGAGGACCCATGCAAACATGTCACTGTCAACTATGATCAAAGTCACAGTTTGCTTCAAGGGTGAAAACATTTAAAATCTATTTTTTGCCACTAAATGAGCAAAACATAATGACTAATAGATGTGCAATTGCTTCTGCAAATGATGCATTAGTCCGTTTTCAGTAGTCGATTTGGAGAATAGACACACTGTCCTGTTATATCAAGCCACCTGTCCATAATAATGCATCTGTAAGTGTGGCAACTGTTTCGTATATGGGCCACTTTGTGTCTGCTGATGGTGAATAATGAATGAGGTGTGATTGTTTGGAAGCCTTATGGGAAGATTTAGCTGGAAAGATTTTGTTTGGTGACAAAAAAAAAAATCTGCAATCTGCTTCTGTGAAAATCGGCTCTTGAATGCTCGGATGTGTGGGATATTTTTTGTACAACAGCGAGAGAGACTGAATGGACAGCCTGCCTACACACACACACGCACGCAGACACACATACACATGCTTACATACACGGAGAAGCACACATATGCACATACATTCTGGCCATTCACCAACCATGGGCAGGAAGAATGGCTGATTCGAGGCATCTAAACAGTGTGCAGCACCATGGAGCATGACCATTTCCTGCCACAAACACACACACACACTGCTTGCTCTGCTATAAAAGACAGTGTGCCTAGCAATTTACAAGCAGCTATTTCTCCCGATGTTCACTGCGCCCTACTTCATCTTTAGCCTTAAACCCTATCTATCCATCTCTCTCATCTATCTTATCTATAAATTTGTCTCCAAGCATACGGCCTAAACCAATACACCTTTATCCGCCCATCTCTCCCAATAACTCTCTCCGAAACGTATCAGCCTCGTGTTCTGCCGTTTCAAACACTGTTCCCGGCTTGTTCCAATCTCTCATCTCCATCTCTGACAGGCCGTTTCCACACACTGACAGAAATGTTTCACTTTCTAGAAATCATTTCAAAGTCTGTCTGTAGAGCAGAGAGAGAGAGCCAGAGGTTGGTGTGTGTGTGTGTGTGTGTGTGTGTGTGTGTGTGTGTGTGTGTCTGTGTGCAACATTGCTGCCGAATTGCCTGGTGTTTCCCTGCAGGCATGTGCGGGAATAGCTGCAGACTGTTTAGCAAGACCTCTGTCACACTTTTGAGGAAAGAGGAAAGATAAGAGACAGAGGAGAAGAGCAAACAGCAAGAGTTTGAAGAGGTAGGACAGCAGCACATCAGGAGGGAGGAAAAAAGGCAGCAATGGGAGAGATGGGAACATATTTGGCAGTGGATTATGAAGAAGGATAAGGAGGAAACACACCAGGAAAGCTTCCAGCTAGAGATTAGAGTGTGATGCAGAGAGCGGAAGATCGAGAAAGAAGTGGGTAACAAGAGCCAGGAGAGTGGGCGAGTGGCATCACAAGAAAGAAAAGGCAGAGAAGAGCGTGAGTGGGACATGCAAACATTACATTTCCAGAGAAGGGGATTGAAGAACAAAGAGAATGAGGTTAAAAAAAACAAACAGGGGAGCATGCATGAGAGAAAATGAAACTCCAAAGATCTTTATTAAGATTAAACCATCGAGTGGAAGCTCCAGAAAATCAGCTCACTCCTTCAAGGCAGCACATTCAGACCAACAGTGCTAACATGCAGGCCTACAACATAGAACGTGTCCTAACCGGGCCATCCTGCAGTTATAGATTATGAATTTGTAATGTAGCTGTACGGCACTGTCTTGTCGGCACACCAGGCTTTGGCAATTACTCACGAGGGCCAGCGAGGCTTTGGACCGAGAAGAACATGTCCATTAGGAAAATCAATATCTAATATCTACAGCTGTCCAAATAAATTCACACACAGACACCCGTCTGTATCTTTATTAGTGGATGCACACTGAGCCTCTTGCCGGCTCCCATCACATTATGAAAAAGGGAATAATTAAAGGAGCCTCCGCTATTGATCTGTCATCAGGGAGATAGCGAAAAGAGGAAGAAAAAAAAAAGGGGGGGGGGGGGGGGTTAAGTAAGGACATAAATAAATTGAGAGTGAGAAATAGTGATGGACATTTAGAGAGGGGGAAAACAATGCAAAGTGAGAGAAAGCAGGGGGGGGGGGGAGTTTAGATGGGTGATAGAGAGTGATTAAAGAGGGAATCGATGAGAGAAACTAAAGAGAGTCAGAGAGAGAAAGACTGTGCAAAGGGAATAGAGTCGTCTTCCTCTTCGGCGAGTTTATGCACCGCTGTTATTCTCTTAGCTTGTTTGACATGGGAAGTGATGCCTTAGTACACACACACACACACACACACACACACACACACTGTCAGAATGAAGGAGATGCAGTAAATACTGATTCCTGACTTAATAGGTTGTTGAAAGAGTTGTTTTTCCTGCAGGATTGAAACAGAAATAACGAAAAGAGCTCAAAGTGTCGGTCACTGATGAGGCTGAGAGAGGAGTTACAGTTATGGGCAGTTTCAGACCCAGAGCGATCATACAGCTGCAGCCCTACGGTGCAACGATTGTAAACAATGCTAAATTATAATATTTTGTACTTCTTTCTTGCTTTGTTGCCTTGTTTTTGCAGAGATGAATATGATACCTGTCAAGTGAATGACATAACTGTGAACCCTGACTCACTGGGCTGATGCTTATAAGGGCACAAGGATGCATCATGCATTATTTACAGCAAAACCACAAGCACACACACACATCCATAGAGTCAGATGACTTACTTATTTTAGTCAGTGTGTGATTTCCACTGTCACATTGTTCTGTAACCCAAACAGTGGCGCAGTAAAACAAACAGAAGCACGACATACCGTTTGAATGTCAGCGATGATAAACGACCCCCATTGCTCATTTTCTCTTACACATTCACTAAAGATATAGATTTTTTTATCTAGCAGATAATTGAAGCTGCGGGTCTTCTTCTGTCCTTCCTTCACATTGTCTGCAACAGATTCCTATTTCTCAAAGGTCACAAACCAAACTCTAAAGTGTAGATTTACTTGGCAACACATAGTCCACTCCAAGGCTAGTAGCGTGTTCGTTCAGAATTTAAAAAAGAAAAAAAGATATACTGTTCTGTGTGACGTTATTGGATTAGTTATTTTCTGTTCCTCTGTTGCCCCATTTAAAAGTTAAAAAATAAGATTTTTTTTCAGGCATGAAACCTTTCATGTAGAGCCTAATTAGTGTAATGAACATGCAGATATAAATGACTAATTTGTTGTGTTTGCATAACTTCCTCCCCCAATGTTTATATTACACAGATACTGTACAGGTTGGTATGAGAACGTAAGCTGAATAACATTAAAACAACATAATCGTCTAGGAAGCAACAGCTTTTGGAGTGCATTGTATGTGCTTTTGTTTTACTCAGAGGATTACTAGAGCTATACTTTATGCTCATTGGACGGTTTACTCTGAATGTCCACTAACTGCTGTAAAGAGAACAGTTTTGATTCAATTCAAACTCACTGAGATTTCAGTTCTTCGCAGAGTTAAATGCTACTTTGACAACAACTACAGTTGAGTCTCTTTCCAGCTGTCACATTAACTTAGTTCAAGTGATGTGCGTCACTGCTGTCTTAACTGCTCATACAGGCCTGACCATATAGTCAGAGCTAAGTAGCTATCTATATTCACCATCTGGATTTCTCTCATTGGCTTCAGTATCACAAAGGCCTGAAGGCAAACACAGGGCTGAGCTGTCTACGGGGATATATTGCATCGAAAATGTTGTTTATCTTTGAAGAAGTGAGCAACGTATTTGCCTGCAAATATTATGCAAATGAAGTATCTTTATTTATGCAGTATATAGATTTTTTATTTAATGAAATGCTCCAACGTGGGTTTAATTTTCAACAGTGAAAGATCAAACGCTAACAGAGGATGTTAAATGACAGGCAGATTTTTTAAGATGGAAATTATGCTTCCTGTGAAAAAAAAAGAGATATGAGGTTGTAATATCACAATTCCATCATTAAAGGCCCATACTAAGTCACACACTAACACACACATGCTTCGTGCATTAGCCAGAAACCTGTTTCCATGTTCCCATGTGCCTAATAAAGCGCTTTTGCTGTCCTAATTGGCCCTTTTGGTGCGCTTCTTTTGATGTGCAGGGATGAGATAGAGGGGTGGAAACTGTAAAGCCTATCAAGGAAACAGGGCTCCTCTCCAGTCAGCTCTTAAGCCCCGCAGCAGACAGATACATTGAATCAAACACACTTGCTCTCCAGCAGACCCACGTACACACATACTGTATATTTACATATATTCTACCGGCCCCAAACTAAAACTCAACATGAAAGCAGTTGGAGCAGTTGGCTATCTTCTGCATGGGCAAAAAAACACAAAGAGATGTGAGGGTTCGAGAGAGCGAAAGAGACAGACGCAGGGAGACAGAACCCCTGAGATAAACAGCAAAGGCAGACGACTAGCCATAGATCAAGAAGAGAGCAGCTCGGGAAATAGAAGAGAAAATCTTGACGAAAAGACAAAATGAGGAGGTGAAATGAGGTGAGAGCGGGTAAGACAAAGAGAAAGAGGGTGAAAATCCACTTGACAGAGCGAGAGAGTACGGAGAAATGAAAGCAGAGGCAAAAACAAATGGAGCGAACAGACAAAGAGATGAATGTGTCGGCAACGTGCAGGTTTTGTAGTTTATAACATACCCGCTGGGAAATATTTCACAGGAGCAGAGTAGTTTGTGCACAGTGACAGTGGATATTTTTCTTTTTTTTGTTTTTGCCCCAGATAACGACAGATACATATAGATAAACTCCTTATCGCCAACCTATTGGCAGGACATTGGCTAATATCTCTGCCTCTAGCTTCTCTAGTGGGAAAGCAACAACTTTATGTAGGCCACGGCATCAGTCTGGCTTCATTTAGTACGCTTGTACAGCAGTCAGCTTGTACAGCAGTCAGTTTGTACAGCAGTCAGTTTGTACAGCAGTCAGTTTGTACAGCGACGTTTATGAATTACTTTCACGCATTTCATCACTATAAAAAGCTCTGAATAGGACTGTAAATGGATGGTCTTTGTTTATCGCTTTTAAACCAAAGCACTGCGCAGCGTGCCTATCATCACCATGCATGGGCCTAGATATGAAGAGCAATTGGAGTTAAGTGCTCAAGGATGTTTTGGGCTAGACAGGAAGCGCTGGGGATTAAACCATCAACCTGCTCTACCAGAGGCGCAGACTTATACAGCATTGAGGTCACCGAGGTTCGGACCTCTGTACGTTTTTACGAGGGGGTATAACAAAAGTCGTGAAATAATTTGTTGGTTGTGGAGGTTAGTTTTTGGCTTTTGCCAGTTACACCTACAGTCTATGGCACACGTCTATGGGTTACACTCTTTTTGTTTGTACGTTTGTTTAAAGAAGGTGATGGAGATGGAGAGGAGAAAGAAGAAGAGAGGAAGAGCAGATACTCCCCACTGTGCCCATGATAGGATCCAATTCAAACAATGTAATTACCACAGAGACACCTGTTGTACTTATTATAGTATTATTCAAAAATACACAGTTTGCTTCATTTTTGAGACACATTTCTATAAATCAAATCCAAATCGATGCAAACTGAAACACAAATATTAAAATAAAGAAGGTGTATATAATGTTTGTAATTTTACTTACTAAAAAGGACAGACAGTGAATACAGAGGTTGAGAGAACAGTCCAGGCCGGAGAGAGAAATGATCTCATCAGCTTATTCATTCAAGTGTGACAATCTCGGCTATCAGCTGTAGTCTGTGTGCTGGTTTAAAAATATGAAAGATATGATCGGCAGCACACTTCAAACGAATCTTTGCGCTATGGGAGGATATCAAGTCACTCCATGTCCGGAGAGTCATATCGTAACACAAGTCTTTTTGATTTTGTCCAGTCACATAGTCATCAGAGTGTGACGCGCCTGCACAAAGTCAGACTGTGTTTTAGGAAATGTTTTGTTTACAATGAAAAGTTCTGTATTCTCAGCAAGTTGACTTGTGTCAATCTCAGCTGGTCGTTACCTCATGTTGGCTGGTGACCGAGGATGGGCCAACCTTCCATGCAAAATGAATCCTGCCCTGCTTTCATTCGGACACTTTTTATAACACAGCAGCAGATGGTGAAACACGCACACACACACACATTCACTGCACTCACACTGCAGCCCCCGGAGGAGCAACCTCGCCTCAACTTTTCTCAATTTTTCACTCCCACTTTTACGCATCTATCGGCCTCCTACTCACACCATAACAGTGCAAACTTCAAAGTGTATTTGTCTAATTATAAGGTTACCCTAACTAGAGGAGACTGTAAAATGCGCTAAAAATACATCTCAGTTGCTTTGTAAGCATTGCTGCCATCCCCAACCATAGTTAGTTTGACAACACGGCTGCCACGTGTGTTTTCCCTGTTGCCTCAGTAATCTTTCCATAGGTTTCATATTTTAGGCTCCATCTTGAAAATGTGCCTCATCAGCTCAGCACAGATCTGAAGTATCTGCTGAGAGCTGTTGCCATGCAATGAAATGAGACGCAGGTCGGGAATTAAAATAAACAACCCACGCAGGATGCTATATATGCCTGTGTTTTATAACCATTCACAGGGTCTCTAAAGTGTTTTTACAACTATTTCAAATTCTCCACATGGTCTGTAGTGTTTGACAGATATACCACAGAAAATACAAACAGCTGAGAGATTCACAGCACATTTACATCGCAGCATATGTAACACACAGCCTGTTTTACACGATATCATGTGTTGATAGTTACCCACATGTGACAGTGTGGCGAAACATGATCTGCAGCTCTGTGTCTGCTGATGATAACCATCAGGTTTGAGGTCAACAGACACAGGACAGACCATGGCCAAAGGCTGACGGATTACACCACACTGATTTACTGCCCACACGCATGCACCTCTGCCACAGCCTCCACACAACATACACAAAATGTTTGACCCCATTACACACTCCTACGTTTTCAGGAGGGGATTTTTGCACATAAATGTTGTCATGGACGAAGCTGCACATTCTTATTTATGTCTATGAAACACACACACACACACATACATGTCAGTGCCAGTTCCTCCTGTCAAACAGTCGCAGAGCTGACAGGAAGCAGGTTGGTTTGGAGAGCAGACGGGGGTAAATACCATCACCTTTTATAGACATGCCCAATGACACGGCTGCACTTACACGAGGACACACACACACACACACACACACACACACACACACACATATATTTCTAAATCCACAGGGCAGATGGCCCAGAGATTGCATCATAAACCAATTATGAATAAAACATTTTTGCCAACTTTACATCCCTGCTCTGTATACGTTCAGCTCATTCCCATAATGCATTTCTTGTGCAATATTCATGACATACACCACTCCGTAATTAATTAAGGCACAAACACGCAACATGACAGGTGATCTTCTCATATGACAGTCACATGCATGTGAACACACACACACACACACACACACACACACACACACACACACACACACGCATCTTGTGTGTGTCTGAGAGAGAAATGTGGTCATTTAGAAAAAAATCCATTCTTACCTTTGCGGTAGTTCACCTGCTTGGTTTGCATGGAAAAGGTTCCCACCACGAGACCCATGTTGACTCCTGGCTGCAGACAGGTGGAGTGTGCGTGCGTATGTGTGTCTGCCCGCCTATAATCAAGGTGTGCTAGTGAGTGCGCGTACAGTGGGTCGGTGTGCTGTAATTAAGTTAGTCCCTCGGCCAGCGGTGTGTGTAAAAGAACAGATATCACGTCTCATGCTGCTTCACACCCACGATGCTGTGCTGCTTCTGCTCGAGGGTGTGTGCGTGTGTCTGTGTGAGTGAATGAGTGAGTGGGGGAGAAAGAGAGAGAGAGGATGTGTGTGTGTGTTTGTGTGTGTGTGAGAGAGAGCAAGAGAGTGTGAATGAAATAGCTGGCGCACATGCACACTGGAGCTACCTCTACGCTGTCACCGAAGCTGCCTACTTCCGTTCTGCCTCTCTTTACCATGCAGACCCTCCCTCTTGCCGCTTCCCTCTTCCCTCTCTCTTCCCTCTGTCTTCTTCTTCTCTCTCTCTCTCGCTCTCTCAGTGTCCTCCGCTCATTCCATCAATTCCTCTGTGCCTCTTTACGAATCTGCCTCTCTCTGTCTTTGCTTCTCTCTGCTCCTTCTTTCCCCTCTACTATTTGTCTCAGTCTCCTTGCCTGTCTGGTGTGAGAAGAGGGATTGCACACTGTTTCACAGGAAAAGACAGAGACAGAGAGAGGGAGAGGGAATGGTAGAGAAGGGTTGTGCGAGAGGAGGGGAGGGGAGGACAAACCTCAAGGGATATTGCGAGAGAGAAGGAAATGGGAGGGAGAAATTTACGAGGAGGAAGAGCAGAAAAAGGGACGAGAAGAGAAAGAGGAGACGGAGGCAAAGTGAGAGAGTGAGGGTGGGAGAGAAGGGGGTGAAAAAGAGAGAGAGAGAGAGAGAGGGATGAAGAGTGCAAGAGGTGAGGGGAGATAAGGAAGGGCTAGACTGATCCATCCCGCTTTGCTATTCAGCAGGCAAACAGTCTGACTATGGAGAGTACGTATTTACTGACAGGTGGTGTGTGTCTGCATGTGTGTGTGTGTGTGTGTAATTATTCTGCTAGCGTGTGGGTCACGGACAAAGCCCGGTACATCGAACACCACTACATTTGCAGAAACACCGCCTTGCAATATGTCAGCGCTGGCATTAACACGCTGTAACAAACATGTTTTTGCTGTCGAGCCTGCTGATAAATCCATCACACAGATACACAATCAGGACAACACAACCAGGGGAATGACGCGCCAGTACACCTCGCACATGTACCCATCTTTCAACCACTATTTCACCACTTGCTGCCCTCTATGTTACACTCCGCGGGCTGCACCGACGCCATCGACTGCAGCCCCTATTGAAATTCCTCACGTGGCTTGAGTTAAGAAAACAATTTACAGCCGAGCCATGGCTGTGGCTGAGCTGAGGCCATCAAGGCCAATGATAAAGCCATTAGGCCATGCCATTCATTAAAAGCTACTGGCTGCACACTGAGGATCAATACGGAGACAAATCAAGAGAGAGAAGGAGGAGGAGGTGTCGAGTGGATGACAGAAAGAGAATTAAGACGAGAAGAGAGGCAGAGAGAGAGGAAAAGGACCACTGCAGGGTAATGGTGAGAGACATTTTTTGGGTATGCAAGAGCTTACCCCAACACACACACACACACACACACACACCTCCTCCTTCTCCTATTCTCTCCAGACAGAGGCAGATCTGGCAGCAGCTTCCAATCAAAATCAAACAACAGCAAACACATTTCACACACAAGCACAGATGCACACATACAAACACCCACGAGTAAAGGTGGCAATACATCAACTGAGAGAAAACAGGTTTCCTTAAATACACACTACAGCGGCGACACACTGAAACGCTGATTAAATTCTGAGAGCTCGGCTGAGCAGACGAGATAAGACTGCGTGATTTGCTGTCGTGATGATGTTTAACTTCAGTGGAGGGTTTACATATACATCTATCAGTGCAGGGAAAGCCTTTGGTTGATCAAACACATTGGAAATCCACTGGATAAACTGAAAAATCCCAAAAGTGGAAAAGGTGAAAAACAGGCTGTTGTCTCTGCAAAGTTGTCTAAAAGAAAAAACTGAGCAAAAAAAAAATGTGGTCGGTTGTAATAAGTGGGATCTCTGCTTACAACTTAAAGATAGCAAACCCAAGAGAGGAAGACTTGTCACTTGCTGGAACTGTTTTAGACACTACATGGGTAAAATGGACCCTGGGAGGGAAAGAGCATTGGAAACAGACAACATCAGCTGTCTGTGAACATCAGACCAAAAGAGGTCACAACACCAATTTGAAAAAGGTCATTGTCAGCGACCAGGAGTCAGAAGAAGGGAGAAAGATCAATATTCACACTAATAGTCAGACACTGTCAGGCAGACATGGTCTCTACAATCCGATCTCTAATGCAGCTTCCTCCTTTGCTCCTGATGGACAAGAGTCATACTTCCTACAGTGCAGCCTCAGCAGGGCTTTGTTCCTTCAACCTAAAGATACATAATGCTGTCAATTTTCTTTCTTTGTAATTTGGTACTTATTTGAGTGAAAACAGAGAAAGCTCAGAGACTGCTTATTTGTGTTGGCGTTCTTGTTGATTTCCTTAAAAGGACTACTTTGTTTAATCCCAGGTAAATATTTATTCTTCATTCGTTTATTGTTGGAAATGTTATGTTAGCTTAGCAACTGGAATTAAGTGTGTCCTAACTGATGATTCTCTAGTTTACCTATAATTATTACCAAAGCTTCTTTCCTGGAAACACATTAAAAATTGTTTGGCAATCGATCAGTAAAATGTAGCGTTACATAAAGAAAGCGAGTAACCTTAGGAACTTTAGGTTCGTATACTTTATCACATATATCCAGACATCTTTACCAATATCTACTGTAATCACTTTCAAGGAATATAATTCATAAATCTTTGCGATATCCTGCTGATAAACACACACACACACACACACACACACACACACACAGACAGACAAAGTAATTGAGGTATTAATGTCTAAGTGGTTTAAACAAGGAAACTAAAATAGCTTTGCAGACCTGCACTTGCAGTGCAATAACACTAAGCAGCAACAGGTTCATCACATTAGGCCGAGGGCCAAACTCTTCCAAGACATTAAGCCTGACATCATCTGTGCTGCTACACAGTCCTGTCCGAGGTGCTGTGGACCATTCTGAGTGCAAGCCCGCCTCTCTCCCATCATTTATTAACCATTACACAACGGACCGTTTACTAGATTGAGATGACTGCCTGAATGAATGGATGGAGGGTGAGGGAAGAAAAGGATGGAGTTAGACAGAAAGGCAGAACGCATTTGACAGCAGAGAAAGAAGGTGTTGACAAGCAGAGGAAATGTGCCGAGCAGGCAGTGAATAATAAATTGGCTGGTCAGTCGCTGCCCGGTCTTATCAGACGAAGGCTGGATGGAAACTGTGACAGTGATGACCACACAGAAGAGAGGAGATGAGAAGAGAGGATTGGGAGGGCGGAAGGGAGGGAAGGAGAGAGGGAGCGAGTAAAGAAAGTGAGACGGGGGGAGCAATAATAATAAAACTGCAGGAAGGACGGAGAAGAGAGTGAGACTATGAGAGTGGAGAATGTGAAGGGTAAGATAGATGGGAGGAGGTTAGGGAGGGAAATGGGAGAAGCGAATTAGAGCAGAGAACTGCTAGGACAGAGTAGATGGAGGGGAGATAGGTGAGGAGGGAGGGGGTGGATGGAGTGAAGGAGCGAGTGGGGGAAATGACAGAAACAAGATGGCGGAACAGGGAGACGTACGAGGAGGGAAACCTGCACCTGGCTCAAACGAGCTCAGTGTCGTCTGAGTCATCAGAACAAACAGGTTGATTTACTGGAGTAAGGAGCGGAGGAGACAAGCTCAACCATCCCGACAGAATGAGGTGTCATGCTGCTGAGATCAACTGCTGCTATATTGACTGCAAACTTAGTCCGAGCTGTGCAACAAGGCCTGACTGCAATAAATGTGCAGCGAGTGAGATAACACTGCCAGAGCTATTTTTACAAATGCTGACACAAATCATCTTTACTTAAAAGGATCATTTCACGCAAAATACAAAAAAATGAATTACTTTTATCAGTACTAAGCTATGTTGCTAGTCTTTTTTTGGTTATCCACATTTTAAAACTTCTGTTGTAAAACCAGAACAATTGAGGTAAATGGAATTTCGCTGGTGATAAAACACTGACAATTAAAAAATAAAAAATCAATGGGATTATTTGGGAGTTTTTCTTCACAATACAGCTGAAATGACTAGTTGATTCATTAATAGATAAATCGATCCAATACATTTAATCTGCAACATTTTCCATAATCAATCATTCTGAATTAAGTAAAATGCAAAAGAAATTGCTGATTCCAGCTTCTCAAATTTGCAGATTTCTCAGTATTGTATGATTGTAAACTGATTATCTGTGGTATTTGGACTGTAATCTATAATCTCTATTATTATATTGACAATGAAGACCACAAGACCTGACCACTGACAAATCACAGCACTGGAAAATAAAACGTCATCACGCCTACAAGTTCCTGCCATGGATACAAGAGTTAACGATAAAATGAGAAAATAAATACAAATGCTTTCGGGCGTGGTTACCTTGTGATTGACATGTCTCTAACACAGAGTTGTCCAGTCTGGGAGGTGTCCGTGTTTACAACATACAACTTTAGCCCTTCCACATTTTGGTCACCTAAAAATGTATTTCTCAGCATTAACTTAGCTCCACCCTCTCGTGTCATTTTTGACTGCAAGAAGCCAAAATGGCATGGGCCGAAAATCAAGATGGCGTCGGCCAAAATGCCAAACTCGAGGCTTCCAAAGCCAAACTGTAGTCCACAAACCATTACCAACGTGTGACGTCACGGGGACTACGTCCACTTCTTATACAGGTAACGTCATATCAATGTAAGAGGCGAGAATATCACAGTGTTGTGTTTTCAGCTTGTCTCTCTCTAAAATACCTTGGGTTCTGGAAACTTGTGACAGGAATTTTGTTATTATTTTCAGACGTTTGAGACCAAACAGCTAATCAACTAATAGAGAAAATATTAGCGCGCTTTACTTCAGCGCTAAATAGCATGCTAACACAATTAAGGTGACATTATGAGCATGCTGATGCTAGCATGGCGGTAGATTCTTAAGCCCCCAATAAGCGTCATAGACAAAATGCCATCTTCACCATCCTCAGAAATCTGGACAAATCAAACCAAAACTGCTTTTGGCTACAAAAGAGTCATAAAGCAATTTGTTACGCTAACTGATTCAAAACAAGATGTTTTTTTGTGACCTTTTTGTTAAATGGTAAATGGACTTGTACTTAGCGCTTTTCTAGTCTTCCGACCACTCAAAGCGCTTTAACACTACGTGTCATCATTCACCCATTCACACCCATTAATACACCGATGGCAGGGGCTACCATGCAAAGTGCCACCTGCCTATCAGGACTCTAACTAATCATTCATATCCATTCACCCCACTGGGGAGCAATTTTTGGGGTTAAGTGTCTTGACCGAGGACACGTCTAACATGGACTGGTGGAGCCGATCCCCTGATTGAAGGACGACCCCGCTCTGCCACTGAGCCACAGCGTTTGTATTGGTGTTCAGTCCCACCGCACCGATCGTGGTATCATGTGTTATGTTTGAAAGAACAGGGACATGTAAGGGTGAGTCTGTACTGTTTTGAGCTTCCTCTCCAAGACAACAGTCTATTTCTCTCCTCAAGGCCACGCCCACGGCTGCTGCTCTCCTGTCCCACATTGAATCTCTCAGGAAGATTCACTGCTGTACGCCGCCCACATACTTTATGTCACCTGTCAGGATGTGAAAAACTCCACTTTGCGGCCAACATCTAACCTACTCCCTCTGGTTGACACACAGATGATACATTTCTCAGAGCTCTTTAAAAGCCAGTCAGCTCGAGATGAACTTGCAACGGACAGAAAGCAGTAAGAAGCACACTAACACCAAGCTGTTAACCCTTCAGCTTGTGTGAACTATTTACTGTTTTACTGCCATAAATGTTTAACAGACATCTTCAGCTTCTCTGTGGGTGCCACCGTACTCGAGCCCTGACACTACTATTACTAGACGCAGACAGTTAGCACATGACACACGCCAGGATGAAAATGCTATTTACATTTTTGCCAACTGCAGCTAAGTCTTATTTCTTTCAAAAAAAAAAAAAAGTGCCCAATCTGTCTCTGCGAACTGAATAGAAACACCTCCATTGACTCTGCCTCTCGATGTCTCACTTTTTCTCCCTCCTCAGCAGATAAAGAGTGATGGAAGTGTTCATTTTATGCAGCTTGGGGATTGATTACAGAGCTGGGGGGGGGCAGAATGGTGTCCCCTCCCCTGAGAGCCTCTGCCATATGAATTATTATGCCTTATATTTCGTATTAAACATGCACTCTCCCCCGGTGCATTAAAAGTGATATGACAGCTTTTTTGGAGCTAAGCAGCAGTGCACAGACACACACACATACACACACACACACACACACACACACACACACACACACAGGGAAAAGCACACACACTACATCACACGCACATCAAAGCTTGTGTGCACAAAGATACACACATGCTTACCTACATGTGTGCAAAGAGTGCAATCGTGCACATACACACAAATACACACTTCTTCCCAGCTCTCTGTTCTCATTTACTCATCCATCCTACTTTCACTCTTTCTCTTCTCTGAAGTGAAGCCAAGTCCTCCCGGACCCAAAGAGGGAGGACCTAAAGGGAATATTTAATGAAGAAAAAAAAAAGTGGAGCTGCAAAATGTTTCATTCAGCACTTATGAGGAACACTTCGGATCTAAGTCCTCGTGGCCGATGCGGGTGAACCCACAGCTTTAAATTTCAACTTCAGTGTCCGTCATCATTCATTAACCATGAGAGGAAGAGCTGCTTCATCAGCCAGCACTTTGAGATGCTGAATATCTAATGCTTTGTTTGATTAAGACTCAACTTCAATTTGGTTCTGAGCTGCTCTCACAATGACTTCAGTAGTGGGGGAAAAAAAGGAGGAGGAATCTGACGCCCTCTGCTGTGCAGTCTGAGAAACTCACGATAAAGAAGAAAAGACTGAGATTTGGTGAAAAAATGCAAAGTTTAGAAAAACATTTCCAATTAGAAATAAAATATCATCCATGGCATTCAAGACCTTTCAAATAACAATCACTGAAGTTAACATGTACAGTGGAGTCATCTTTTGTAAGTTGTCAATGAACAAAAGCTTTTTTTTCCCTTTCAGAAATGAGCTCATCTTGTGGAGCCGGTGAACGGGCTGGAAGGATGAGGATGATTAAGAATGCATGTAGTACTTTGAAGACTGAGAGGAGTCCGCACATTTTAAGTTTCTCGTTTGTTTCCTCTTGAAGGGGGTTTGTTTATGGTTACCAGAGAAACTCCAGGGACAGATGTGGAAAAGTTGAAGCAGATTTGTTTGTTATTTTTTACGAAACTTTTGCTTGAGGTGGTAAAACATACAAACAATGAGATGCAATACAGATCATGTGTTGGATTTAGACGAATACCAGGTAGCTGGAGGCTGAAGAAAAGAAGGGATTCATTTGTATTTTCTGTGTTTCTGTGCTTTGGATTTTCAGCCAAAGACGGTTCTGTTTGCTGATCTCTGCCCTCAGGTGGTGAATGTCAAATGAGCTTTCATTTATATGGAGCATTTCTAGTCTTCAGGTCACTCAGAGCGCTGTACACATCAACATTTACCCATTCACTCACACATTCATGCACTGATGGCAGAGGTTACCATGCACGGTGCCACCTGCCCATCAGGATCTAAACTAGACTTGAGGAGCTGGGGATCGAACCGGTCTATGTCTGAGCCACGGCCGCGTATCACATGTGCCCAGCCCAACACAGAGCACACTGTTCTGCAGCCAAACAGGCTGGACCTGTATGCCAGAGGGAGGCACCAGAGGGCAACCTGCATGGAAAGGATAAGTGAAATCATGCAGGCTGGCATGGCTTGACAGGATATTTACTGGGTTTTTCAGAGTTCACGAGAATCCGAAGAGAAGTTTAGGACAGAGCAGAAAGTGAGAGATGAACTGAGAGAAAAAGGAGGCGATGAAAGGGATTTGGTCTAAGGAAGTGTGCAGAGCTTAAAATAAGTCTGTGAGCTCCCGCCTGAGATTTCTTTGAAATAGAAGCAAACAAATCAGACATTCAGCCATAGCGTGGTTGTGTTTTAAGAATATTTACTACATTTTTTAGCTTTAATATATGTCTTTAGTGTCTCAATGAGATTGACTGGAATCATAGCGGATAAATGGATCTGCTACGATGAATCAGGAAGCAAAAATATAATTTAGGGTCTAAATTAAGATCTTTTCAACATGAATGTTGAAATTGAAAAAATAACAATTACTCAACAGTACAGTAGAAAACATGGCATTAAGATTTACACAGTTTGTTGCACACTTTTGCCAATACACAACCTATTTGATGTTAAAAAGTACACACAACATTTTACATGATACCTACCAAGCCACGTCTTTACCTTTTTGTATTGTCCAGTAAATTACTTACAAACATTTTTAAACTAACTAAGTGTGCTACACATTTTAGGTTCCTCGAGATTTTCCATTCCTAACCCCTTTAACTGAAATACATCGTTTTTTTACATTAGTCCCACCAGCATGCAAAGTCCTCTCAAATCATTTTGACTTTCTCTCATTTTAAACGTTTGGATAATGAGTCATTTGTGCTGTTTTAAAATCTACACGTCTCTGAGTTTTAGGGACTTTAATTAACAGTGGGTACTTTGGTATACAGCACATATGTGCTATGAATTGCTATGAACCCATCAGGTTAGCATATGTGATTTTCTGTCTAATAATCTGTATTTTCTCAGTGCTACCAGCAGAGGTCAATGCTGCTCTGATAGTCATTCTACACAGATCTAAATACTGTGAGCATACCTGTATTTGCATTGTCTTTCAGTCCACTGAATAAACTAAACGTCTGTATTTTCTCAGTAGTTTTCATGGAGCTCCTGTTGCTACTGGAGATGTGAATATATTAACGTTGCTCTTACAAGTTTCCTACAATGCAGACTGTTAAAGATCACAGTGAAGTGTAGAAAAGGCTGACAGGCCCTTCAGCTACAGAAAGTAATGGCTCTATTTAACCTTTAATGTCGGCATCTTAGTGAAGAAAGAAAATTGGTGGCTGTGCTGGTCGTGAATGGATCTATATCTTGAAATGTACAGTCATTGACACATCTTATTCTAATTAATCCTACATGAACTTTAAAGGTACGGGTTATATTTAATATTTGGAGTTTAAGTGTTGTCCCTTGGCCTTTATGGAGGTTGATTCTTTGTATTTTTGCTTCCAGTACCTAAAGGGAGCGACTTCTGTTCTCTCTCAGAGGTAAATACAAGAAACACTTCTTGTCGAGGAGCACACTGTCACATGGGAAAAGTGGACCTCACAGCCTGCAGGAGTGTAGGGCTTGAAAGACGTGGGGGTCTAAGAGGGTCTAATGAAAGATGCTAACAAGTTGCATCATGGAAGGTGTCAGATGTAAGGAAACTCATGTCTTGGCCTCTTCTGTTTCTGTTTTGACCATTGTTTGTTTTTAAAATCTCTCACTGCAGTACTAAATCAATGAATCAAAGTCCTTTAAGAAGCTCCTGCACATTCTCCTAACTTTCATACACACATTACAGATGCAGCATTTGTGTTATCTGACCTTCATCAGCTATCTGGAAAATTGAGGTATAGAACAAATAAATATTCCAACCCTGTGTGAGTGTATTAGTGCAGTGTGTGTTTTTTACATATCTGTGCATGTGTGGGTGTGTGTGTGTGTGTGTGTGTGTGTGTGCTTCTAAGTGCTGTTGGGCAAGCGTGTATTTAGTTTCTTAGTGTGTGATAGAGAAAGACTTTCTGTTCATGCTTACTGCTGCTTCCTGTTTTGACCATGAATTTTCTTCTAAGTAGTAATTTCTTACGCAACCAAACCTCAGCAGCAGCTCCTTCATTACGAATGTGTGTGTGTGTGTGTGTGTGTGTGTGTGTGTGTGTGTACGTGTGTGATACCTTGTGGGCAATTCTACCCACTGTGACGGAATGCTTGAACCATCCTCAAACATGTGTGTGAGTGAGTATGTCTTTGTGCGTCGGATGTATGTGTGTGACTGACTTCTATGATGTTTCCCATCCCTCCGGACAAAATGTCAATTGGCTCAAAGAGCAGTATATTGTAAGTGTGTGTGATTTTTGCGTGTGCCTCCAGGCTGCTGCTGTGCTGCATACAGTTTCTGAAGCTTTGTGTGTATTCCCTTGCACTGCTTCAACAAAAAAAAGCACCAGAATGATTAAAAAATACACTCTAATGCATGGACACACAAATAAACACAGGACCCCTGCATACAGGCCCCGAACCATGGATGCACACACGCCAAATAACAACTAATGAATCACATCAGTAAAACCCTTCCCTTCCTCTCAGCATCGTGTGTGTACGGCTTCTTTTCCCCGATGCCACACCGACATGTTTTATACCTCACATTCATCACACACACACACACACACACACACAGTCTGTCCTATATCAACTTTATCTCTCCTCTCTGTTCGCTGCCTCCTCCCTTCATCCCTGTCTCCTTCGGTCCCCTCTCTGGAGAACACACTGAACAGAACGAGGTCAACTGCAGACAAGAGTAGATGCAGAGGAGAGTAAAGAGTTGTACGAGCTGAAGATGAAAGATGAGGGGAATTGGACTTTCACTTCTGCTCGTCTGACATTGATGCAAATGTACGGCCTTGCCTGCTGCAATAAAACTGTTCACAACACACTTGGGTTTACTTTCGGAGCTCGCAACTGTAGAAGAACTTACACACATAAACACAAATTTGCGCTTGCACAAACACAAAGCAATAAAGACACATTCAAGCACTTACCACCTTTGATGAGAGTCCCAGTGACCAGTTTGTGCAGGGACAAAGCAAACTTGACAAGTCCCTGTTTGCAGCGCTTGGCACAACCCGCCATCCTGGAAGCGACCTGGGACACGGCGGACAGGACAAGGGTTTCCAGGTCTAAAGCAGCACTCTCAAGTCGAAGTGGCAATCAATACAACTTCTTCTGGTGGGGTGTATGAATCCAACAGAGCGAAGGAGTCAGAGGAGAGAGAGAGCTCCTCTTATAGCGTCACCTTTCGTCCTGCTGAGCTGGAGGGAGACGGAAAAAAAAGAAACGGTGATCTTCCCTTGCTTTCCCCTCCTCCACCTTCCCCATCCCACCTCTGAATGAGTCAAATTAGTGACTGCTTGACAGAAAGGTAGTGAGTAATAGAGAGGGGAAGTGTGTCCAAGTAAGACAACTAAAGCTTGTTAGAGGTGCTCTTACAATCCACGTTTCCAAGAAACTTCCTTCCAATCTGCAGGCAGCCTCTGGGGAGGCAGTGATGAAGAAGTCTCATGAGCTTTTCTTGGTTTTCTCCCTCTTCGTCTTCTTTTCTTCCCTCCTGCTTATCAAATGCATCGTCGCTTTTAAGTGGGAAAGCAGTAATCCACCTTCAGCACCAGTGACAATAGACAGCTCCCCACGATGCAGAGCAAACACACCGAGCTCGCTCTTTTTCTCTCTCTAGGCAAACACACACACACACACACACACACACACACACACACACACACACACTCCTTCAACCCCTCCCACAGCCCTTATGCAGTAACACATACATACTCCTCATCAGTTGAAAAAAAGTACATTAAAAAATGATTTGTTTTCAAAATGGGACCACCATCATTACAAATAGGATATACTTGTTAATGTAGATATAGTTAATGTAGTCAATGTGTCTTTTGTTTGCTATTTGTGCCCTTTTTGTATTTTTTATCTTTTTAATTTACCTGTTTAAGGGAAACGATAAACAAGGGACGGAACATTAGACACTTCAAATACAAATACGAGCTGATTGCTGCATAAAAAACCATCTATGGTATTGTATCATATACATTTTTTAACAATATGAACAGCAAGGTTATTAAATGTAGGTGAAGTATTTGAAACCTTAACTTAAATATAACCTTGAATTATTAATAGTTTCAGTGGTTTACAGGCATACATAGACTTGAAATGAAAAAGGCACATAAAAAGTTAATTAATAATAAAATCAATTAATAGACTTTATAATAATTCTATATTGTTTGTATAAATAAGGAACTAGTGAATCAGTGATCATGTAGAACTGTTCTATAATAATATTGTGTGCGAGTATGGGATCAAGGATTTGTCCATTTTTAATAGGAGCCCGTATTTTCCATGTATTTTGGATCCTGGCAGTGTTCTACTTTGACTTGTCATGTTATGAATGTAATGGACTCATAACTGAGTTTGTGCTGAAACAAGGATACCATTTTACAAGGCAATAACAATTGATCTTATTTTAAAGATCATCACACATTTTGCATGTCAAGTGTTAATCTGTGAAGGAACTGGTGGAAACGTGGAGTCAACGGTTGCACAAAATGGAGACACTGAACAACAGATACCCCAGAATTATCCAGTACTCGAGTAAATGTATCGAGTTACTCTCTGCCACTGCAGTACTTCTACAACAATACAACACCTAATGTTAATATAGATATATTGGTATATATCTAAAGATCCTCTTCTTTATTGATTGCTTTGACCCAAATCTTAACTCATCAACATCCCTCCAGCCTGACAGCAGGACTGCCAATGAATTGATCAAGTTGTGTTTTCTCAATCTTGTGAGGCATCACATGCTGTTGACTTTCAACAGGCCTCTAATCCATCCTGACCAAGCTTTACACACTATCATCATCACCTGAAACTAAGAGAGAGAGAGAAATAGAGAGACTAAAAGAGAGAAGAAAGGAACTGAAAGAGGAGCAAAGGAGCAGAGAAGAAAGCAGGAAGAGGATGCAGAGACATAATCCTATAACGTCCTTCTGGGCTATATTTAGTCCACATCACATATACTGGACTAAGGGCGAGCATGCAACAGGGGGAAAAAACGCAATAACAGCAAAGTTAAGAGGAGAAATGAAGAAATAGATGTAAACAGACAACGGGTGGTAGAGAGAGGCAAGCAATGAAACAATAAAAATGCAAATTAAAGGCATAACAAACAGAAGAAGTGGAGAGAATTGATGGAGGACAAAGGGAAGGAGCTGGGGGATGTAAAAGTCCCAAACAATCTCAGGGTTGTTGCCGTCAAACTGGGACTGACATGAATACTTGTCCACGGACTCTGAAGGTCCACACTTCATGAAAGCAGAGGAAGGTGGGATAAAGAAAACAAGAAGAAGGAAAAGAGGAGAGGTGGGGGGAAATAAAAGCAAGTCAAACGGTTGAGCGGAGGAAAAGAGGGGGGAGGATTGTTTTCTGAGGCGCCACCGCTGTTTTGGCTATTAAGCATGAAGGAAATTACTGTGTGGGGGAATTTGCATAAACATGCTTCTCTATTACCGCCCCATTGTTCATGACTAATGAGATTAGGGTTGCCTTTGCACACAGATTCAAGGATGTAACAGCAACTAATTGCTTGTCTCTTCCCAAATTAGAAGTTGCGCTGTTTGATGTTCGTTTCAATGTGGATTTGCTCAAAGTGATGAAGCTCTTGGTTTCTCTACCTGGTAGGAGGCGGAGCGCACCTGATGGGCACTGTGGATGAGATGTGGAGACAATTGAAATACAACTAGACTGGAGGAGAGAAGAAACAAGAGGGGCTGCAATAAAGCGCTTCAAATTGAACTGAAAAAGGGGGCAAAGAAAAGAGTCAGTAATATAAACTACTTGGGTGGGAAAATGGTAAAGATGAAAGGAGAATATGAGGATTGTATAAAAGAGACTGAGTTGAAATTGAGAGCTTAAGATGTATAAAGGGGGGGGGGGGGAGAACCGAGATTGGCTTAAAGTGGTGAAAGTAATATAGAAAGTGTAAAGAAGAAGAGATGGAGAGAAGAGAAAAGAGAGGCCAGAGAGAGAAAGAGAGAGAGGGGGTGGCAGAAAAATGAGCGAGGAGAGAGAGAAGATTGCTTTGAACGCAGTAGATCTGTCAGAATTAAATCACAGGCGGCCAGCTGTAAGCTCTGATAATGGTTTGCCTCTAAATATAACAGGCACTGAGATGGACTGATACGGCTACAACAACAGACTCAGAGATGGTGAGAACAAAGGAGGCATCTCAACACTGAGGAGAGAAAGAACCAATATGCCAAAATCTGTACACATACAAAAAGCACAAGCGCTCAGCAGTTGCTCACTTTCTTGCGATGACATTTTTAGTGTCATAACGTGTTTGCATAATATGACAATACCCATGTAAGTTCCAGCACTTACATACACCACACATAACCCGTGGAATGACACACAAACACTACAACAGTACTGCTGTATGACAACTCAACACACCAAAACAAAAGCTTACAGCATCAAGACCCATCTGCCCAGACACAGCGGCGAGAGAAACCCACTTTTAGAGCTCGTCCCTGGGTGTGAGCAGCAAACGTTGCCCTGGAGGTCTAGAAGTCCACTCCAGACCTCCACCCCACTTAGGCTCGGGATGCTCAGGGTGTCAGTGGCAGCGATGGAGTGACAACGTCCCCTCTGGGGGAAATTAAAACCTCAACACACCATTGCCTCCTCCACCGCCTCCCTTTGAGACAACCTGCTGATAGCAACTGTCTATCTCACACACACACACACACAGTCCTGCAAGAAGAAGATATCCCCTGCAGTGCTGATCCCCGCTCAGCCACATGTGCAAAGGACACACACACACACACACACACAGAGAAAGCTCCAGAAGTGTCTTTAAACGTCACAACAGAATATCCTCGCAGGAAGCTTGAGCCCAGCTGTGACTGACGTCCCCCCCCCGACAAGTCATGCATGCACACTTCCTTTTAACTACAGCTCCTGGTTTCCTCCCATCTCTCCTCCATCACTCTCCACTGCAACTCCCATGTTGGCCTACATGGGAAGAGTCAGAGCTGAGCTATGGCATCATTAACATCATGGAACATGTATTAACATAGAGGTCATTAAGTCATGTAAACAAGACCTGAAGCGCACACACTGCTGTCCTGAGGCACCATATATGTTGGAGTGTGTGTTAATAATGAAGGTGGGTGTAATGAGAGTCCTGTGGGTCCATCTGAGCTTCTCTTAGGCTGATTCAAGGGCCGGTTGTGCTTATTGCAGCTTCTTTAGTTGGTGCAGTGCAGGGCTACAGTAGACCTCCAGTTCATCTAAATCTTGAGTCCAACCTAACAGGTGAAAAAGATCCAACGTGCAACGGAGCCAAAAATGCACCCTATTCTCATACAATACATGTATTGCAGACACATTTTTTTGTATAGATGTACTTAAATTAAGTATTAATAAGGCTGGAACAAACTTCAGTATATAGAGAAATGTTTTGCTTGCTTTGACCCCGTTAAAAAGATACTAAACCACAAATTAGATAATAATGAATTGTACAATATACAGTATGTTCAATACAAATACAATTCTGGAGAAGATACACTAGAGCTTGTATCGATACTCACTGAATATGTGGTTAATCTACCATGTTAAGTGATGAGAGAAGGAGTATTATTATTAGCACAATGTACTTATGAGTGTTATGCCCCCTGTGAAGTCTATATGTTGGATTGTTGGATTATTATTTCTGTAACATTTTAGTGTTGTAATTGGTCAAGGAAGAGATCTTTTTAACTAATGTAGTTACATCTATAACAGTGCATCATATCTTCTAATATAGTTTTTATGTAAAATCTTAATCCGTAAAGTCAAGCTGTCAAATAAATATAGTGGCGTATAAAGTGCAATACTTTATTCTGAATTGTGGATCATTAAGTATATAGTGACATGAAATGGAATGGTAAAGTGCAAGTATCTTTTAAATGTGTACTTCACTTGAGGAACTACTTCCCACCACTGCAAACAATGACATGGTGTCTGTACAAAAGGGAAAAGACATTTAATACTCATCTGCAGTGCGACACGTTTTTGTTGTGTGTGTGTGTGTGTGTGTGTGTGTGTGATGCTCATGCAAAGTTTACGGTGAGTTACAGACACAGGAAAAGAGAAAGAGGAGCAGAAGAAACTGTTAAAAGACGAGGAATGTTTTGTTTGCTCACAGTATGAAGTGCTACACCGACGTATAACCCTCCACTCAATCACACTCCCTCCTCCACGCGGTACTCTTTCTGCTGAGCAAGAGCGATGACGCTCTCAGAGGAGTTCCCAAAGCTGCTGAGAACAGCGTGTGATTATTAGGCTTTTTTTTAAGCTGCTGATGCTTCTTCTTCTCTCAGTTTTTGGGGCTGTGCCTGGTTTGTATTGAATGAGAGCACAGACACTAAGATGTTTTAGGCTACCTGAGCACGTCTTCGTAAGCATCATCCACCCCACTAAATCTCTGATGAAAGCACCTGTCAGATATAGACACTGAGTTACACACACACACTCAAAGTACTTCCCACAAAGTCATCTGTGAATGCCTGCCATCTAGTGGTCATTAACAGGAAGTGTTTAGGTTGAATAAACAGTCAAATGAAAAAAGAAAAGTTTTATAATTCATTATATACACAGAGTTTAATTAGACTAATGTATTGTCACTGTCTTATGAAAACCATGTATCTCCAAGAGCAGAAAAGTCTTTTCAGCTTTGTGACAAAACATTTGTCACAAAATCAAATCGTTTTCTTTAGCTCTTAAAAGAAACATTTTTTAATCCCCAAATTTGGAGACATGTTTTCTGGACAGGGACGCATTATCCAAAATGCAAAATCTCAACTCTGGATTGATTTAAACAAGCATTTGTAAACCAAAGCTGTTTAAGTGTTTTAGCACAGTTCACAAACACACACAGACACTGGAATGACGGTCAATATCATAGAAACATTTATTCTCTGCACAGTCGTAAAGGAATCAACGGGGGAATCAATATTACTGATAGAAAAATACCTTTGCTGCACCATGATTACTGCACACCTGTACATACAGTAACAAAAGAACATTGTGTGTGTTGTGAACATTGTATAAAACAATACGAGCGTGCAAACGTGACATCAATTAGGTATGAAAAACAAAGTGTCACTCATTCTAAAAGACATACAGTTTGTGGTACATTAGCATATTTATATAATATTCTCTACAAAAAATATCAGTGATAATCTCTTTTAATTTCATCTTCCGATATCAGATATAACAATAACTGTGTGCAAATGTCAGAACCTAAACAACTCCTGTGTTTGGAGTAAACGCGTAGACCTCTGAGGAGAAGCAAACAGATAAGTCTTTGGAGTGAATCTTTTTTTCCTCATATTTGGCTTCATGTGTAAAAATCAAGTCAGATGTTATACTGCACACTTTAAAAAAAAAAAGGCTTTTGATACAGTACGTGTCCCTTTTAGCCAGCTGTTGATGTCACAGAGTCAAGAGAGGCAGCAGCATGGATCTCCGATGAAGCAATATGTCACGTGATCTCTCGGTGTTGAACACAGTGTTAAAACGTTCAGCAGACGTCCCTCCAACATGTTCTGTCTTGGTGGAACAATGTTATAAAAGTTGGTGTCACAGGCAGCTTTTGACAACGTGATTGATCTCGTCCTATTGTCTGTGATGAAGGATCACTTTTTTTTATCAGTTAATCTGGATTTGTTTGATTAGCAGCCACTCTGGCTTTTCACCCAGCAGTCGCAACATCCGAGCCATTGAAGAGGTGGATCCACCGGGTGGCAACTATGAAACGGGAAGTTCTTCCAACAACGATCAAGCACCTGCTTTTACATGCAGATTAACTCTCAGGGCCGAGGCAAGAGTTTTATTTTGTATGACATCTTCAGTTAATCTTTTTGAGGTTTAGCGGCCGGCCACAGGTCAACATGCGTGTTCGTAGGCTGGTAAAGTGAGAAAACGTGAGACTTTTCTGATTGGTTGACCCGAGCCTGAGGGTATCCAAGCAGCGTGACGGTGTCTCCCTCGCTGTCTGCTGAGGTGGAGGTTAGGACGGCCCCTCGGAGAGCTGCAGCTATAGATGGCTGTGCACTGAAGGGCGGACACACAGGACGAAGGAAAAAATAGATTGTCACACAGAACACAGAGGAGAATGAAAAGTGTTGGTATGAAAAAGTATCTTTAAGCCCTCTTTAAAATATCAACTTGATCAATTTCACTTAAAAGTCATAGTTCTTTTTTTTTAATCACAAGACAAACACTGTTTCACAGACATATACAGACAATTTACCATTCAAACTTTGGCCTCTGGCAGTGAAGGTTTCCACTGAGAAGGTGCAGTAATCCTACACAGCCACCAGTATGTGTGCTGCACTGAGACTCAGTGGAGGTCGATCCTGACTGAAGGCCTGTACGTGGTGTGGACAAAGGCTGAACTGACACCATTAGATCCCAGCGTTTGGACACTGATGTGAACTGGGACACTCAGATCGACATTCTCCAGAATACACTGTAGAAACAAAAAGTTGAATATGAATTGCTGTTATTAAGTTTCATTTTAGGAGTGATAACAGCTTTTAAAGAGCCTGGTACCTTGGTGCACGCTGAGCTCATGACAGATTTGTGGAAGTCTCCGTCTACAAACACCTGAGAGGTGGAAGGAAATAATAAGCACAAGAAGAAACAAATAATAAAGTCCACGTGTCAGTCGGTGTAGTTTCTGCCTACCCGGTATCCGTACACAAATGTGCCGTTACTGCAGCCCAGCTCGTCAAGTGGCGGCCTTTCCCAGCCAATCATGAGGCGGCTCTGGCCCACTGTTTTGATTACGTCAACAGATCGAACCTCAGCTGGAGCTTCTGGAGGTGATCGGACAAAAAAAAAAAAAAAAATCAAGCACAGTGCTCTATCTCTTTCTTGTACAATTCAATGCTTGTAATGCTGTGAACACGAGGTATAATACAGCCTAAATGCACTCTAATCTATGTATCTCTTTGTTAATTGGCAAGTCTCTTTTACTTTGAAATTCTACCAGAATAAAGTAACATAACGAGGACTCACAGCATACTGAACTTACTAATGAATCCGAGTGATTTAGTAAAAGTTTATCATAATGACATTTTTCCAATTACAAGAAACAGAAACAAAGAATGGTCCTTATCTAGACTGGGTATAATCACATTGCAGCAGTATGCAGTATACAAGCAAAACAGTAATATAACCGCAAACTGCAATAATATGCACCGCAGCTATAACACGTACTCGCACAAAGTTTTATTGTCAAAAAGAAATCAGAAAAACAAGAATGTGTTGAACCAGGACTTTAAGCAATGACGTGCGTGTTCCGCCTCTGTATAAATAATCTCAAACATTAAATAATGCATTACCTGGTTTGGGTCTTGCTGTCTTGGCCTTTTCTAGAGCATCAGTGGATTTTCTGTCAGACTTGTTGGATCTCTCAGGAGAGCGATGAGCAGGTCGAGTGCAGGATGCAGCAAATACAGGTCCGTGATATGCAGGTGCAGCACCATCCGTTTCAGAAGGCATGTGAAAACGATGAGCCTCGGGAGCAGTTGTGTCTGAGGCAGCGGTTTTTGGCGAAGTGTCGGAACATGTCAAGACATCAGAGTCAAAGGTAGTGGTCCTCAGAGTTAAAGGAGTAGAAGCTGTGTGTTTAGCATCAGATTTAGCCGGGATAGCAGTGAGTTTCTTTGCCAGCTTTGGGGATGTTACATTAGTGCCACAGCTTGAGATGGATTTGGCTTTGCAAGGTGCCATTGTGGCAGAAGGAAAGTTAGAAGAGCCAGATAGAGCAGACGATGTAGTTTTAGATGCGTATGCTTTAAAGTTAGCAAACATGTTGGGATTCAATGTAATATTAGCGGATCGAGAGGCGACTGCATTAAAAAGTGTTGTTGACTTATTGGTGGTCGTCACTGTTGGAGTGCGCTTAGCTTGGCTCGAAGCAGCGGTGACTGGGAGAGAGTCGGTAGCTGAGAATGAGAGACTTTTCCTGGGCTGCTGTGACCTTCCTCTGCTCACTGGAGCCTTGGAATTAAGAGAAAAGCGTTTATTAGACATGTACTAACAACATTAAAATCAAACCTTGTAGGTTTTCACAGACAAAGGAATTTGTTTTTGTGCATACAAATATGAATATATAGTCTTCTGTGCATACATCCTCATGTCTGATGATGAGAATGTTCAAAGCTTCAGTGTACCTGAGAGCTGCTCATTAGAGTCTTCTGTAGTTGCTCCTGCAGGTTAATAATCTTCTCAGGACTACTCAGCCTCCTGCTTGGACTGAAACGTGTGCTGGAGGAGGGAAGAGTCGGACTCAGTGAGGATGCTGTTGAACTGGTCGGATCTGGGGAGGACTTCCCTTTTGTATCTGAGTGATGAGATCCAAATTTCTCTGGTCCACTGGCAGAGGGCGAGGGCTGTGGTGGGATTGAGAAAAGGCAGATAGTAGTCTTTCTCCCAAATTAATTTACAATTTAAAGTACAAACAATTTAACACTAATCTGTTAATGTCAAATTAACTGAGATAACTTGTAAAGATGGCTGAGACTGTGGCAGCTTCGTGCTCATATGTACATGGGAAACAAGGGGAATTATTACACCAAGAACAACCTCTTTCAATAACATATGGGCCCCTGACTACTGTTTTAAGAAACACTTGAAAAACTGTGACCCGATCTTTTCATGCTAACGTTCTTATTAGGACGTCATTTCCCATAAACCCAGTTACCAACAGAATATTTGACCCTTTACTGATAATAATAAATATGTTGAAAGTGATTGTCAGGATTTTTTTACAATCTGCCATTTGTGAAAACATAAAAGAACAAACTATTGTAATTAGATTAATTCAGGCATGGTAGCGGGAAAAAAACAGCATACTATAAAAGCCAGGAACTGTGCCTATCTTGTTTATGTGTGAGAATGATTTCACAAAATTAATGCAGTAATAGTTTACTGTTTTGCTATCAAAATGCTACATGAACAGCCTTTAAGTCGAAGTCAATTAAAAAAGGATTTTTGAGCATCACCTCACCTGAGCTCTATTGGACATGAAGCTCTCTTTTAGTGCAGGAACAGGTGACGGTGTAGCTTGGACGCTGGCATGCTCTTGCACTGGTGAGGTTGGCACAGGTGAGTTGGCATTTGTCTTTTGTATTTCTGTTGGTGCAGGTGTGACTCCACTACGGCAGTCTTGACAATTTGTTTCAGTGGTGACTAAAGGTGTGTGTTTTTCACTTTTTACTTCACTACATTTTACCCCGGACTCCGGTGTGAATCCGTTTCGGTGTGGCTGCTTTACAAGTGGGGGTATAGTAGAGCACGTCTGATCAGGTGTGAATCCACCGGTGTAGTCTTGGAATTTGGAAATAAATCCCCAAGTAAACCCGGTGGTGTAATCTTGGGTCTTTACGTTGCTGCATGGTGTGAATGCTGCGGTGTAGTTTTGCAGAGCAGCGTCACTGAGCAGCTGCTCCACCTGATGGGTGAGTGTGGAGTCCACACAGCCGCGTCTGTGCATTGCCTTCATCATCTGAACCAACAAGCTGTTCCTCTCCTGACACTTCCCCACCAGGCAAGACAGCTTGGCCTGTTATTGGACAAAACACCTGTCAGTCAAACTCAACTGCTCAGAGCAGTCCAACAGAAAATGTGTAACATGACAATAGGAAAAGCTATATCCGTCTTTCCTCACCTTTAGAGGAGCTATTTCCAGATCATTCTGGCTCCTCATTTTCAGTGCGTCATACTACAGTTAAATAAAAGAGAAGAAACTACAGTTTATCAATCACAGTTAAAATCTCATCCGCTCACAACATAGCTGCTTAGACCGCAAAGCCACAGCTGACTGGTTACCCACCTTAGCTCTGATGTCGTTATAACGTGACCTGAGTGAGATGAGAACAACGCTCAGATCATCTTTGCTGCCCTGCCCTCGTTTTAGAGCAATATACTCTGAGTTTAGCTCCTCTAGGGCCACCGTCTGTGAGGTTTTACACACACACACACACACACACACACACACACACACACACACGCACAAACGAACACATCTGTAATAAGAACTCTCATTTTTATGTATTATCTATTACTGCTCACTTTTAAAGTGGTCTAAACATTATCAAAAGTGTAGAATGTGAGTGTGAGTACATAACAACCTTAAACTATACCTTAGCTTTGAGCTGAGCTGTGAATATTTTGTATTGCTCCTCTATTTGTAGCTTCAGTGACAGAGCATCAGTCCTCTCCCTGACCAGGCCCGTCACTTTGCTCTGCAGCTCCTTCACCTGCGGCAGACACAAACACCGGTTAGGTCTCACGGATGAATAGGAGACGGACACAGATGACAGACGGATAATGTGTTTATCTTAGTTGGCACCTAGAAGTAAAGTTAGTGAAAAGCAAATCAACCAAGTGTCCAAACTACGAGACATATTTACAGCTTAAACCCTACGTGTGTTTTTTTAGTTTTTTGCTGTCTATATGGTTAAATACCTGGGTTATGAGGCTGTCATTTTCCTTTCTGGTTTCTTCCATTTGATCAGCTTCATCTGTCAACCTCACCAACTTTTCATCTGCTTCGGCCGCCTTTCTCTCCGCCTCCTCCCTCGCGGCTTCTGAGTGACACAATTCACTGCGAAGCCACTTGGTCTGAAAATGCCACAAACATTAACATGAACACGTTGAGTTAGTGAGATCTCCAATGATGCAGCGCTGTCCTGTAAATAGGAAACAGACAGCTAAAGACTAAAAAAGATCTGTTACTAAGTGACACCTGCATTTCAACTTCCCATGAAAAACCAAATTCCAAGCCAATAGGATGCCGTGTCTGCTCTTTAAGGTTAAGATTAACCAACTAAATGCAGTGAAAATGATGAAAAGAAAAACACTTAAGTGGACCTTGAGTTGGGAATTCATATTATTTAGTTTAATCAACGGAATGTCTGAAGTCAATATTATCTGGAAACACAACAAACATCCACAAACGTTACTGAAGAAAAGATAAGTTGTGTAAACTCACGTCTACATGGCTCTTGTCCAGTTCGTCCCGTGACCTCTTTAGTTCTGCTCCCAAAGCTTCAGTCTCCCTCATCAGATCACTTTGCTCCTCCTTTCCATCAAAAACATGTTGCATAAGTGCACAGTGAGCCAACATAACGACACACTGTGGGCAACAATGCTTAAGGATATTTAACTTGACACAACAGGCACTAGCACAAAGCACAACGGCATGAATCACACCACTCTTAATACCTGTACAGAGCTTCCCCTGTGGTCATGAGCCAGACATCTTTGTGTAGCTCCTGTTCCAGCAAGGCTCTCCGTCTTCTTTGTCGTAACGGCACACTTTGGATTCAGCAGATGCTGCTTCTGATTGCTCCCCTCTGTTTGTGTTTGGCTGGGCAGAGCAGCTTGGAGGACGTTTCTCTCCTCTCTTAGGCCCTGAAGTAATAGCTTTATCTGTTCTTCTTCCTGTTTCAAACAACTGATTGAACGTTCAATTCTTTCTTTATCTTCTCTCAAACCTGATTGTATTAACTTGTCGTAGTCTTCTTGGGAAGTGTAAGATGATCGTTCTGTGTCTCTCTGCTCCTTCAGACACTTAAGGGAATTGGTGAGCTCATCTCTTTCTTGTTTCAAACAGAGCACCGCCTGGCTTAACTGGGCACTCTCTGTCTGTAAACTCTGTAGCGACTGCATGATTTGATCTCTCTTTTCTTTGCCACTTGAGAGAGATTCTAACAGTTTCTCTTTCTCTCTTTTGAGACCTGATAAAGACGCTTTCTCCTCTTTCAGGCCACTCGTAGACCTTACGAACTGGTCTCTCTCATCCCGCAGCCCACAGACTGTCCTGGTAAGCTGCTCTCTCTCTTGTTGGAGACCAGCCAGAGATATCGAGATGCCGTCTTTCTCCTCCTTCAGTCCCCAAACTGTCCGAGTTAACTGCTGTTTGTCTTCTGTTTGTGTTTGGACTGACAGAGCTACTTCTCTCTGCTGCTCTCTGAGAGCAGTTATGCAGCCTGACAGTTCCTCTTTTTCTGTTTTGAGGCTCTGGACCGACTTGGCGAGCTGGCCTACTTGATCAGTCAGTGAACAAACATGCAGACTGCTTTGCAGGCTGTGCTGCAGAGGATCATAGTGATTATCATGCCGAGAACCAGGTGCAGTCCAATCGTCTGGTTGTTGACTGGACATCAACTGTGGTTCTTCCCCATTTAGCACACTTTCCACCAAACTGTCCACACATTCTTCTACGTTGTTCTGTTGAAAACGTCCAGATATTGCAGCTGTATATTCACTTTGCAATTGAGATCCACACAGTTTCTTGGCAACCTGTGATTCCTCCGTACGCTGCTCACTCTCCACTAACCTTTGCTGCAGATCCATGATGGTATTGAGATCATCCTCAGTCTTCTTGGTGAGTTCTGTAATCAAACACTCGTGCTCCTGGTTCTCCTGCTCCAGCCGGACTCTGTTTCCCCCTAGCTTGGAGATATGCTCCGTCAGCTGTGTTTGCTCCCTCTTGATCTCCTCTTCTCTGAGCTCAATGTGAGCCAGAAGCTCCTGGATCCGGTCCGCCAAGGCCCGGTTCTCCTGATTCAGGGCCTGGACAAGATCATCCTGGGCGAGGGTGAGAATGACGGTATCTTCATCTCCATTACTGGCAGGTAGTGGGTTAATCTGAGTATACAAAGAGGTAGAATTTGGGATATTTTGGAAAACTGTGTAACTGAAAGTTCATCATTTCAGCTGAATAAAAAAAAAAAGGGAATATTGCAACACCTGTGACATACCTTTTCTCTTGAAGTCCCCTGCTCCGCCTCTGATTCTTGTCCCTCTTTCCCGAGTTGTAATTTCAGTTGAGCATTCTCTTGAGCCATCATCTGCAGCTGCTCCTGTGCGTGCTCCAGGGCAACCTTCAAGCTGTCACGTTGTTCTTGAAGTGCTTCGAGATCCTCCCCCAAACCCAAGCTCCTGTAGGCTTCCCTCAGGGCATCAGATTCCTCACTGGGGATTTTCTCCAGGTTTAGGATCCCTCTGGAGCACCAGGTCCCCAGTTGGAACTCCTCTAGTGTCTCTGTAGTCAAGGAGAGTGACTGGAGGCTGGGGTTGGTTTTGGAGCCGAGGTGGGAAAAGATTTTAGGTGGAGTTGATTCAGATTTGGTGGATGAGGACCGATACTCTGTGTTGTTCTGCAGTCTCTCTGGTTCCTCCTGGTGGTGAACTGGTGGACCTGCAGATGAATGAGGCTGGCTTGTTCCCTCACTCGACGTTAGATGTACCTACACAGAGATCAGAGTTGAGGGACATGAGTTCAGAATCATTCATGCGAAAATTGAAATGTCAAAATAGTTGCAGACACAAAACACAAATTCATGTCTCAGTCGGCTATAGTGATATATTTATATTTAGATATAGCTGTATAAGCATTTACAAAAGGGGAGGTGGTTATATAACACCCTAAATCCTCACAAAGGAGCTTTCGTTCTTCTGAGCTTATTTATGCCGTAATACCTAAAAAGTAACAGAAAGGAATTTACAACATTGAGCCAATGTTAACACCAGATCTAATATTAATGGAGCCTTCAGATATTTGTATTGGACCTGAAAAACTGGTTAAATGAGACACGTAAAACTCCAAAATCTACATTCAAAATAAGAATCGATCAGTTGAACAGTTAACTGTCTTAACGTTTTTTGTTATCAACGAATACAAGTTGAACCAATAGTTGTTGACTGTAAATGTAAATACTGAACTTGGGAAGACTTCCACTACTTCCAGTACTTTGCACCTTGTTAATCAAATGAACGACAAATCAAATGGATGTCTCATCCTATTGGATGAATTTAAACTTTTACTTTTGGACCTTTTAAGAGACGTCTGCATTTTGTTGTTTGTACTCAGGTCTTGATCTCAATGAGACTACCTGATTAAATAAATGTTAGAAAAATAATCATCATGTCTTACGCACCTCTCCAGAGCTCTCCATGGCAGTGGTATATAAGAGGGTGTTGGACCCAGGACTCGGGCATGTGGACTCAGGCACCGTGAATGACTGACTGGCTGTTTGGTTAGCTGGATCCCTCAGCATCTGCTGGAGTTTGTGGTTCTCCTCTTTCAGCTCTTCAACCTCCTCCATCAAGGACTTTTCAGACAGCGTCAGCTGCTGCACCTCTGCTTTCATCTCCTCCACCTTGCAGCCGAGGAAGTGTCTGTTCTCCTGGGCCTCCTGGAGCTGCTCCATCAGTCCCCTCCGCTCTGTCGTCCCACCCTCCTCTCTCTCCAGCAGCACCCTGAGATCTTCTTGCAGGCTCAGGATGAAGCCTTGCAGCCTGGCTTCATTGACTCTTTCTCCTTGAATCTCTTTCTCACCTTCTAGCCCTCCTTCTCTCTTATACCCCACACTTGGCTGCCATTGCCTCCTCCTCTCCTCCTTTCTCTCCTCCTCTCCTTCACCCTCTCCTCTCATGGGAGGCAGCCTCTCTTGTTCTTCCCAGCGTGTTACAGTCCCGGCAGTAATTCTGACTGCACTGATCGTTGCGATGCCAGTGGCGGCACTCACAGTCATGTCCAGCAGCTGCTTTTCTAAAGTGTAGATCCTGTTCTGTAGGCTCTGCTCTCTGTCCCGGGCCAGGCTGAGCTTGAGCTGGAGTTGGGTTTTAAAGTTCTCGAAGTACTGCGACTGGCGACTCATCTCCTCCTCTTTGGCCTTCAGCTGCCTCTGACAGCGCTGCAGCCTGTCCCTCCAAACCTGCTCCCCTCGCTCCTTGTCCTGGCTCTGGGTCGGTGGGAAGAGAGAAGGTTTGAGAAGGAGAAAAAATATTAAAGACAGAGCTGCCACAGTGTGGCCAGCGAAAACCAACTCCTGAGTTGTCTTTCCAATCCCAACACAGTTACTCAGAGCTTGCTTTACAACATGTTTAACCCTGGTGGTCTCCTGAGCACCGGCGTCCTCTTAGAATATGGATTAGTTTGTGTGTCAGGGTTAGCAGTGTAGTCGCAGACCTTACTGTAGATGTTATCTGTTGTGATCTCTGTCTCTTGTTTTTGACTGTGCATGAGCAAACAAACCAGAATTAGTTAAGTTATCTATCTATCGAACCACCACAGTGTAGTTACTTAAAAGCAGATGTGTACAATGAAAAGGTATCCTTCACACAGAGAGTTAACTGCATACTATACATAGTATCATTTCTATAATTTGACCATTGAACAGGTATTTTAGTCCAGACCTGTTGTAGGTAAAAACCTGTGTAACTAAAGTCAACCTCACAAGACTCAAACAAACATTACAGTCTTCATGTTTTACAGTTTGTACATTCATGCCTATTGATGCATTCAGAGATCCTGAGCACTCACCATGGTCCTGACCTCCTCCCTGAGCCTGTGTAGTCTCTGGTCCAGTCTCTGGGAGTGTTGCATGCTGGGGAGGTGAGAGGCAGAGGCTAGCTGATAGAGCTGTAGCACCAGGTTCCTCTCCGACCTCACTAACTCTCTGATCCTAACACCACAACACAAGACAGCCGAGCTCACGTTACATCGTATTCACTACGTGAACACCAATTTGGACATTGACATAAAGCTGGAAGGTTTACTCACCTTCCTCTTTTAATTTGATCTCAATATCTACAAATTTCATTCCGTTTTACCTCCCAATGCGAGAACCGATGAAAACATACAAATAAAATCTCCTACGGCGAGTAATTCCAGGATAGATGTTAGCGGCAGCGTGCTCGCATGTGCAGTCAGGTGTGTGTGATATGTGATATCACCGTGGCCAAAAGTGAGTATACAGTAGCAGGTAGGTGTGTGTCACTGGATCCCCCTCTCCCCCAGCCTCTCACCTGTTCCTCAGGTAGCCGTCAAACTGTTGGGTTGAACCTGCACTCTGCTCCAGGTCACTTCCCGTGGAGTCTGTTGCCACGGTAACAGAACTGCTTCCGGTACCCGTCGTGTCTGATGAGGTCATCTGATCCTCCATTGGTTAGCCTGTGCCCACTAGGTGAGTGTTACCTGTGGGACAGGGAGTGATGGTGTCAGACTTAAGCAAAACAGGGAGATCTGTTACGTATCTTCTCTGTGATGCTTGTTTAGTTTTTTTATTATCTACACGTCCGTCATCACACACACTGACGAAGATAAACACGGACAATCCAAAAAAAAAAAAGATACACAAGTACAAAATACAGTCATCTATTATTCACCACGTCAACAGCTTGGTAGCAAGTTTGAGGTATCGCTCGGGTTACCCCGCCTCCTAATCATCCCGTCTCCTCCTGCACCTCCGAACACATCTCACACATCCTCCGACCCCAAAAACGTAGCGGACAGGTTCAAACTCTTACTAACCTCATATGTAATTACCTAATAAGTAAGCTAGCGAGCAGGTCTGACTAATGCATAACTAGATACAGGCAGGAATACAAAAGTCAATGGATAACAAAGTCACATTCGTATCAGAAGAAAATCATTAATTTGCAGATTTTGTATTCTAAAAACAGTTTAAATCAGCTGCTGTAGCGATTAATGTACAAAGGAGTAAATTCTCAAAGGTAAACTGAAAACACAACCTGTTTTTTGCGTTCCTTTGATTGTAGTTTCCTCTTCTTAATGCAGCGACGAGCCTCCAGTAAGTTCAGCTTCAGCTCGGAGAACTCCGTTGCACTGTTGTTTCCTTAGAAACGCCTCAGACGTTGGTCTTTGCCAGAATCCTCCATATCCAGTTGGCACTCAGCTTGCCCCCCCCCCCTCACTCAGCACTTTCCCTCTTCTTCTCCTCCCTCCATCCATCTCTCCTTTTCTATTGTCCAGCTGGCCCGTCTTTCAGCTGAGGCTGTGGCTCTTGTCTCTTTAAAAAAAATCCTCTGATTCAGAGTTTTCTCTCAGTAAATCCGTGCGTTTGCTTCTCACAGAGGAGTTTTTATGTTCCAGGTCCAAGAACCACGATAGTAAATGTTATTCATAAATAAATCTCACTTTAATCTCATGTATATCTGGTTACTTATTACAGTTTCAAATATGTTTGCATTCCAGGTATGGGTCAAAAGTGCACATTTATCAAAAAGGCAATGGGGTTTCCATGAGCTGTCTACAAATGCATAAAAAACAACTAGGTTTAGTTTCGTCCTCGCCTGCTTCCAAAGCACCTTAACACCTAAGAGAAAGGACACAGTTGTAGATTCTTTCCTCATCATTATTGTTACTAGCAACACTATAACTGTCATAAATACTGACATGATACAGAGAATAAAGGTGCTACCTGATGTGGGTCCACGGTCACTTTCATTAAGGCCAAAGAATAAATGCTAAAGAGAAAAACAAAAAGAGGAACAAAAACTAAAGGAACAAAAAGGGGTTTAATCAACAGGTGAAAAAGGGGAAAGAGAAAGACAATCAAGAAGTTAATATAACAACACACATCATCAGTACAGAAGATGTAAACTCCTTCACATTCTCTCTTGATAACCTTTCTCTTGTCACGTCACACACAGACTCTACCAGCCACAAGAGAAAGCTTCCAAGATCGAAACAAATAACGTGAATATGTACCTTTTCCTCTATTTCCTTTACTTGTCTCTTTTGCAAATCAAGCCTGTCCTCCAGCTCTCTAATTCTCTGCAAGGCAAACACAGACGTGGTTAGTGTTCACAAACTCTGTGTGAATACAGAACTAAGACCATTTGGCCAGATCTCATACAATCTAACAAAAGAAACAATTGTTAAACAGTTAATAAGACCGGAATCCAACTATTCCCGCATATGCTCCAAATACTCTGCCTCCTTCCCATCATGCCTTCTGTCTCCATGGTAGCTGCATTGGGTAAGAATGAGCTGCCATGGCAACCGAAGAGCAGATTTAACAGTGAACAGTGGAAGTGACTCCATCAGTGAGACTTGAAGCCCGAGCAGCTTGTTCACTGACTGCAGAATAACATGTTGGTGTTAAATCTTTCATCTAGCTAGAGTATATGTATAAGATACAAATTCATTGGCAAACACACAAGGACAGACTTGGAATTATAAAACTAAAAACAGCTTTTTAATTAAATACCATCCGCTCCAAATGTATCTTTGGTGGAGCTGATGCTAAACGCTTCAACCAAAACACAGCTTTACCATTCTTTAAGGTAAGAAAAACAAGCAGCTTCAGTCTTAATTACTGGAACATCGAGTCAGCCAGGACATATAAAGCCCAACTGTGGGAAAGAGGAATACATTTTACAGGACTTTTGGATCAATCTATAAACTGAAATGGTAGTTTCCAGAAACATATTTAGTTAGTAAGTATATTTCATGAGTAGCTGATTGTGATAAGTGTTCTGTGGTTAGAGATTAGGAAAACCATGTTAGTAAGTTACAGTACAACTGATCCAAATCAAATCTAAGGTGCAGTGGTTGTTGATGTACTTGATGAATCACATATACTGTACGAGCCATGGGTGTAAAACTAATGTGAGGACTGCAGAGTGGAGGGACACAGGAGGAGTGTGTGTGTGTGTGTGTGTGTGTGTGTGTGTGTGTGTGGGGGGGGGGGGGGGGGGGGGGGGTATTCAGATCACAATGATATACACACACTCACACACACACAAAGTCATTCCGTCTCATCCTGTCACTCCTCTACATAGAAACGTACAGCTAGGGTTACAGGTTGCACACACAGGGATACTGCATCTTTCTCATAGCACCAGAGGTCTGGTGGGGTCAGACGTTTCAGACAGGTACCAGGGGTCAGATTGAGGGAGGGCAGGACTCAGTAATCTGACTTTATTGGTTTTAAGCCTTACCTGCTGGGCCTGCTGTAGGAGCTCCATGCGCTCCTGTAAGATCTGACTGTCAAACTGCCGGCTCTGCCGGAGAATCTGACGCCGCAGCTTTTCCACGGCGAGCCTCAGCTCCTCCCTCTGCCTGTCTGTCAGCGACTCGGCCACCGCCTGGCATGCCGGCTGCTCCTGCTGCAGAGCGCTATACAGCGTGGCCTCCAGCTCCTCGATCCTCTGCACAGCCAGCCACATACGGGTACACAAACATACACACACACACATGGACGTGCACATGCGCATGCAGAAACACACGCAGGCATGCACAAGCACACACATGGAGGCACGCATACAAACGGATACACATATGCACACAAACGCACACACACACATACACCACTGTGACCATGGCAGATATGAGGAACATTGTTCCACTTTATATTAAGAGTTATTTAGGCTCACATGGCAACTTCATTATATCAACAACACAAACCGTGTTTTTATTCTGTCCCCTACAAATTAACTCAAGTTGCCTGGCTGTTCCAGCAGAGTTACCATGTAAAAAAAACAAGCTTTCACCAACACAATATAAAGTGGAACCATAAAGACAAACCAAAATAAAACTGACCAAGTCAGATGGTTAGAATTATATAGAGAGTGACCTCAGTGTTCACTTTTGTTTTCTGGGTGCAGCGTATTTAAGTCAGGAGGGGGAGAATGTTTTAAGATCATGCATGCTAACAAAATCTAACTTTAAATCTTATTACACCCATCCTGTCTAGAATATTTATTCAACTTCACCAGTTGTCTACTTGAATCAAGTTACACAGGATATTCATGCAGGCATTTCAACTTCACATGTTCTACAATTTTAGAGGAAGTAGATCAATGACTGGCCTTCTCAGAAGATAAAAAGAGCATTAGACCAATAAACAAGAAGCCAAATATCAATTCAGTGCCTAACATTGTTGACAGGATTTAGACTTCAGAGGTAAAAGATGCAGTATCCCGACACAATTTAACCTTTATGGAGGACGTTGCATTCATGAAGTTAAATGGGGTTCCAAATGTTTATGTCATGCCAATGATAATGTTGCACCTATGCATTCCTGAATCATTTTATCACGCAGCTTTATTCCTTGTATACAACCTTGGTTAATGTTGTAATTAATGTAAATGAGTGCATTTTGTCTATTTGAGAGGCTTTGGTCAACTTTTGTTTAAAAAGGGACAGATACTGCTCCAGGCTCCGTACCATGTAGGACTGATCCAAGGCCTGCTTCCTGTAGTCCAACTCTTCCTCGAGGAATCCCTTCTGCTTGCTGAAAAGCTCCTGCAACAAGATGTGATAATATTTAACACAGGACATGGTGTCACAAGTGAACAGAAGAGAACAGTACATACTGTAGAATCAGGAACATTTTACATCTGGGTGCTTTTTGACATTAGAACAGCACAAAAAAACAAGCTTGTTTTGTTTATACAATAGTGAATGGACTTTTGCATCGTAAAGTTGGACCGTCAAAACAAAGACTGTGTGCTCTAAATAAATGGTAAATTGATTATTCACCTTTTCATTTTCCAGGTCGATCATCTTCTGTGTGAGGGCGGTCTCTGTGCAATCTATCTGCTTCAACCACTGTACAGGGAGGAAAGGCGAGTGATTCGTGCGTTCTCAGAAGCTAAGCTAGCTGTATTATTATCATCCATCTTTAACTTTCCAGTTCACTCGAATATAGTGGCTGTTTTCAGAATAAATGAAGTATTAGAGAATATGTGTGTCCACTGGGTGTCAGCAACAACCCAACATGTCTGAGAGGCCTTTCACTCACCTTTTCACACAGTGAGATCACTGTCCCTGCTTGGATCACCGCAACCTGCTCCTCATTTCTGAGATTCTACAGAAAACACAACAGAAGTTATAAGAGTCTGGAACACCACAGATTAAAAAAATGTGTTTTTATTTCAATCCAACAGTGTGTTTGAACTCACCCCGTTATCCCCCAGGATATCCAGTTTCTTCATCAGCTCAGGAATGATTACATCCTGCAGGTCAAAACCAGACGACATGTTGACTGCGCGTCGTCTCAAAGGGAAAATAGTTTGTGTTTGTTTTAAGTGTGTTTTATCACCTTGACTCCCTCCTGGTGACAGTAGATCTGCAGGGCACTGCTGCTGTTCTCAGGGAACGCAGACATGTGAAGATTGAGGGCAGGAGATCTACGCTCCCTTTCCTAAAGAAAGTGCATACCATGTGAATACTCACACACACACACACACATCTATAAACTTCATGGCATCAGCCAGACTACAAGTCCAACTGTATTGCAATAGCTCATCTTAACATTGATGGAGGCGCACTGCGACTGACAGATACTGAATGTAACTGAGTGTGAAAAGGGAGTGAATGAGGGATTTACTTACATGACACTGAAAACATGGTCGGGATCTGCCAAAATGAAACCCATAGATTTAAATGGGAAACCAAACCACAAACAACTAGGGAGTTTGAAAACACATGCTGAAACTCAAAACTGAGAATGTGATCTCAAACAGATGCCACTCCGTCTACATTCAGACACACCCGACACATGAACAGACGCAATATCAACCGATATGAATGCCTTTCAACCTCTAGATCAGTAACCTAACTTGTTTATTAACACTAATACTAAAGAAAAAAATATGAAAATCTGTAAATTACACTTCACTGTTCATCGTTCCTTAACTATCCATGGAGATTAGCTGTAATCGTATGGAAAATGTAAACAAAACGTAGGACATACATGCAAAAATGAGAGACAAAATGAACATAGATGGGATTTAATATTAAACTTAAATACATTTTTATTCAATTAAAAATTACATTGATCTTAACACAACATACTCTCATTAAAAAAATATTCCAGTTCAGTGGAGGGGGTGGTGCACACAGCTGCCATGCAAAACAATGCAAAATACAGATGCATAAAGCGGAGGACTCAAGTGTGTGTGAGTGAACAGTGCGTCTGTCTGTCTCTCCGTCTGTCTGAGTCACTGTATGTAGGTCTTGCGTCTGGAACTGACATTGTTGTTGTCGCCTCCAGGTGACAGTTTGACAATGGTACAGTCTCTTACTTCCAGTTCAAGCACCCTGAACTCCAGCAGCTCATTCTGATCCCGGGCATCCTGAACCTCGGCCTGCAGCTTCGACTCCGCCTGCTGCAACACGCACATCTACACACACACACACACACACACACACACACACACCTTTGTTATAATGGTTTGACAAGGTTTACAAAGCATTATGAACACTAGATAAGGAATGTCCTGTAGATATCATAGTTTAGATAACTAAGAATCATCCCAAATGATCTCATAATAGCATTGAATCTTCTGAAAATGAACTTAACTTGTATGGTCAACTCATATTACGGGTTTCAAACCTTTTTGGGATCAACGTATGTACAATTAATAGAAAATTGTCAAATGCTGACAGCCGGTATTGAATACTTGCCCAAAATAATGAGTATGGACTAATGCAATCTACCTTCTCGCGAAGTTCCTGGTTGGTCCTGAGCAAGTACTGCTTCTCCTCCACCCACTTTGAATCCTGCCATGACAACCAAACACAACATCAGCAACAAATTACACTGTCAGGAAGAGGAAAGGAAGGGAAGCATCCACAACACCATCACATATACTTCCAAATGACACATGCAAATGAGACACCAACACACAGGAACAGCGTGGCAGTGGCAAAAGTTTATTGATCCAGAGAAATAAAGACCTCTCTTTAGATAACAAGTAAAGGAGCTGCATTCACAGTCATCAAGAGTTCACAGTAACAGAAGGCAATCCGAGGTGAAAAACAGCAGAGCAGCAAATCAAATTCACAGATGGATCAAGCCAGTGGAACAGGCAACATGCAGAAAACGTGCAGTGACAAAGGGAAAAACTTCACAACAAAGAAGAAACAAAGAGTAGTGATATGAGTCATAATCATTTTAATGTCCCTGATGATAGTCAGTAGGTAATAATTAAGGTGCTAAATTATAAAGTTATTTTAATCTACTAGCTGTATGTCTTTGGACTGTGGGAGGAAGCCGGAGAACCCAGATAGAACCCACGCAGACTCCACACAGAAGGCCCGTCCAGCCTGGGAATCGAACCCAGAAGGAGCCAGGCATCACATTCACATGCAGCAGCATTTTCATAATCAGAAAAGGTAAAACATTACTGATTCAAGATTTTGTATATATGTATTGCATCTTTTTTTTCATCTGACCTGCCGTTTTCAATTTTTGCAGAATCCAATTTTCTTTGTAGGAATTATAATTGATTGTTAAATGTATTATTGAAAAATAATTTCAACCGTTCTTAGGTCACTGTGATCCGTCAAAAAATGTAAATGTTGTCTTTTTACTTTATTGTCATCTACAGTGGTTAGTTACATAAAAAAACACAATCCAAATGATTAGAATGTAAATGATTATCTAAAAACTTTTGATAAAAAAAATTCTGTGCAGTAGTAGTTCTAACTATGTATTACAAGATGTTTAGAGCTAGTGTTAGGACGTCAAACCGGTCAAAGGCCTAGTTCCCTCTCCTACATATTTTTTATATATTGCTGTAAAAACATCTTTATTTATGCATCTTTTTCACAAAATTATATTTGAATACATCATGATAGTGTTTTAATTTACCTTCGCCTAATACTCATTTTTACTGAAGTGCTGGAACGCATCATAATGCAACCAAATGCAACCTCCGTTAACATTAGCTGGGCTGTTGTTGCTCCACGGCTTATTTTGGACTGGCAGTTGTGCAGTTGTGACAATTTGTGAGCTTTTTTCAGTCACGTTGAAGAACTTCCACACTGACACATGGCCGATCAGCTGAAAACCGAACGGTAACAATCGGCAACCGATCGATTGGTGCATCTCTACTAGTGTGTCAATGTCTTCATAGCTGGCAGGAACCAGAGTGGTTTAAGCCTCCTCTCAAGGCTCATCATCACTGAAAGGCCCAATAATAAGAAACAGTACCAACAAGGAGGGACAGAGTGTGCGGAAAGAACATGCGGAAGTGACATCAGAGGATTCTGCGGCAGACCCGGTCAGCATAGCGCCCGACTAGGAGCAGAGCAGCCAGACAGACATGCAGGAGGCCCAGCGAGAGCAGCACCAGGGAGCTCCTGTCACCATCCCCCGTCTTTGTTACCTGCCCCCTCTCGGCCAGGGCCTTCTCCAGGTCGACCATCTTGGCCTGGCAGCTGCTGAGCTCAATCTGCATCTGCTCACGTGTCTGTGGAGGGAGAGATCAGCAATCAGGGAAGATGCAACTTTACATTCCTGAAAACATATACTTTAATAATTTACTAGACTTGGACGTTACAGTACATTCACTTCCTGATGTCCAAAGTACGTATAGTTTTTTTTACAAAAGGAAAGAAAAACGTTTGTTGTTGGATCATGGCTAAACGGTGCAGAGTGATAAATGTGGTAGTACAAACCCTGGCCTCCCTCTCAGCATCCAGAGAGCCCCCCGCCTGCTCTTGGAGAAGAGCGTAGGCCCGCTGGAGAGCCTGGTACTCTCTGGTCAACTGACGGAAACGAAGCTCAGACTCTTCACGGCAAAAAGTCTTTATGCAAGGAAAATATAAATGAAAGACATTAAAGATATATTAAAAAGAGACAGGGTCAAACAAACACACAAACCTTTACCGAAACTAAATATAAGCCCGTCAGTTGTGCTCAGGTACTACACTCTACACGCTGGAGCCCCCCCAAGGTTGAGTGCTGAGCCCACTGCTGTACTCCTTATACACATCAGACTGTTTGGCCAAACACAGATCCAACACCACAATAAAGTTAGCTGATGATGACACAGTCGTGGTGGGCCAGATCTCAAATAATGACGAGGCGGCATATCTGGACATCAGTCAAACCAAAGAGCTGATTGTGGACTGTGCCAGGAAGCGTCAAAGGTCCACTGGAAATCAACAGGACTCCAGTTTGACCAGCTTCAAGTACCCTGTGGTGCATATTATCGAGGACTATAAATGGACTACCTCAGACAGCTGAGGATAATCAAAGTTTCACAGAAACCCATTTCCTTGACTGCACTGCAGTGAAGAGCATCCTGACGGAGAGATTAACCGTCTGTTATGGCAACTGCTCCTCTCAGGATGGAGACACTACGTGCACCGCACTCCCCTCCCTGCAGAGCCTACGCAACAGGAGGTGCATGAGCAGAGCGAGGAGAATAAAAGGAGCCCCACCTTCCCAGAAATGGATTGTGGACACACAGAGACTGATTTTTTCAGTTCCCCCCCCCCCCCCCCCCCCCACAGGCTATCAGAGCCTTGAAAAATGAACAATAAAGTCTCGATGGAAAATATACCCAAGGACATTCACCTATGTATATACCTGCAATACAGCCATTTACAGCCACTTCACATATTTACTTTCCCATTAACTTTAAACTAGTTTGTATACGTTTACTAATTTGTATATTTAGCTCATTCTGGTAAATCTTTTACAGGTGTTTTGTTTACTTAGCTATTTATAATTTCTTCTACTTGTTCAACATTTCACTTTAAGTAACTTACTTGCATGTATACGTGACAAATCAAATCTCTTGAATCTTATATGTCAATATTTATGCAGTACATCTTTTCGTTGTTAGAACTGTAGAATATAGTTTAAATTGATTCTTTCAATGTAGACAGAGGGTTTTCTTACCTCTTCCAAATCCTCCTCTGGAGTTGCAGGCGTGCGGTCAGTGAGGTCAGTGTTGTAGGAGGTCAGAGAGGAGGTCTCAGAGTCTATCGACTCCTCATCAAATCCAAAATACGTCTCCACAACATGCCTCTGCAAAAAGGAAGAGGGGAAAACAGAGAACAAGCACATTGTTAAAAAAACAAACAAACATACATTCTGTTTGAATTCAATAAAGCTTTGAAATCCACCACACACAAAAAAAAAAGCTTCATTTTGTACAGTTATTGCTTATTCACCAACATTTTAGTAAATCTGATCATATCAGATCAGGTCTCCGGTGCTCGTTTACGTCTTTGTTTCTATCAACGTTTTCAAAGCCCACCGAGTCCTTACCATCGTGTTTATAAGTCATCTCCTGGCAACCAGAGAAGTACAGGCAGACGAGGGCACAGAGGCAAATAAAGGCCGAGAAGTAGAGGATGAGTAGGATGTACTCCGTCATGTTGCTACTTGGCCAAAAACAGCAACACAAACCTATAAAGAATATCCCCAAAATACGTCTATCGTATCTTGGGCTGTACCAGCTGATATGTACGGAGCTCCGGGGCCTTTCGTAACGTCCAGAAAGTGCAATTTCTTTCCGTTGCACTCCCACACAAAGTGAAAAAAACAGACAACAAAGCTTCTGGTTACAATCAAAGTACTCCTACAGAAAAATGCCAGCTTCTCCTTTTTGTCTCCAAGCTCAAGTAAGCAGTCCAATAAAAAAAAGCCGCTCTGCCCAACCCTGTATCCACCTCGACAAGGTGACAAACTGGTTCTAGCAGGAGAGGTGGGAGAAAACAACTGACAAGCATCTACAAACTCCTCCTAGCAACATCAGAGAAAATGTCCCCTGGTGTTTTAGCCCAAACATGCATACACCCAATTAGTTACCAGAATCCCTTTTCTCTCTTTATTCACACACAGGGAAGCACAGATAACAAACTGTTGCACACAAGTTAAGTTAAACACGGTCGTATGATACATAAAAATACATAAAATAAAATAAAGCAACATCGAAAATAAATAAATAATTGTCCTCTAGCTGTGGTGGTTGGTTCATGCAGGAGCTGCATGTGTGCTCAGCGTGATGCTCCCACCTGTGAGGGATACTGTCATCACCATCTCCTGAGCCCAATTAAACACAAACAGGCTCAGAGACACACACACACACACACACACACTCAATTAAAAACCTTTCTTAAAGATCAGTCAATCTCAGATAAGGTAGTTGCTTAGTTATGCACCACTGGCCATTTGACGACACTTACTTTAGACAGTTTGGGAGGTTTCCTCCGGTTCTTTTTGCTCATCACCAATCGGTCACGTTCCTGAAGGCAAACACACAGTCGATCAGCCTCACGTCTGAGCTTTAGACGCGGTGAGCTGCATAGGCTTCACACAGCTCCATCAAAACGACAACCATAATCACAACATAGTATTTCATGCAGCAGTGTCTGCAAATAAGAACACAAGAAAATCAAAATCAAACTGTACTGATAATTGAGATGAAGTGATAACGGTGGACAGCAAACAATATTATCAGAAGAATGAAGCATGGAGGTCGACTCCCTTGTGATGAGTCGGGCTGTGATGAAGGTACAGAAAATAGTGTTGGAAGATGAATAAATGAGACATTTCTCTGCTAATTAAGAGATTGTGTAGAAATGTTCGGACACCAATCATACACTGCACCAAACAACTGCCTCTTCTGAAAATATATAACCTTTTCCTTTAATCCACAGGGATCCAAAAGGCACAGAGGAAGAAATGATGGGCTAGTGCTGGTAGTCCCTGATAAACCAAAACGTCTTATGGAGACAAACTCACAACACAGATTCAGATAATCCTAATATCTGACAGCCTCTATCGGCCAGTCCTATCCCATTATACGACAATCTTTGATTCTCTTCCAGAAAATCTTCCAGGTTATATGTTAAAAACAGCAACACTTGACACACATTAAAGCCAATTAGAATTCTGATTTATTTCTTCACAAAATATAATGTGGTTTGAGTAAACTCCGGACCTGCGTGAGCTCATCAATGATGCCACGTTGCTCCGAAACCTGCAGCTTCAGGAACTCCACTTCCTGTTCCTCGTGGGCATGACTCAAGTCTGTCAGGGAGCTTGGCCGCTTCAGCTGCGACTGAGTGGATTGTTGCTGTGGGGGGGGCCGAGAGGAGGCGGCTTTTTCCTTCTGAAGGAGAGAGACAGAGAGAGAGAGAGGCGTCACGTAATGATGCTTCTCCTCAAATAGCTAGCTAGTACCTTTTTGGTGATAGAGAGAAGAGGAAAACAACCGATGGGTAGTGGTAGTAAAAGATATTCTGAATGCATCTCACCATCTCGGCGTTGTCTCGGCTCAGGTTCTTCAGTTTCTCCTCCATGCGTTGCAGCGTTTGCATGAGGTCGTCATTCTTCTTGGACAGCCGCTTGTTCTTCTCAAACATGGGCTTCATCTGGCTCTCGGCCTCTCGCACCCGCTTCAACTGGACGGAGGAAGGAAACGGGGAGGGGAACCAATGTAATCTTAAGTCTTTTAGTGACAAGGAATTTACAGTTTGAGCAGGAGAGGCAAGATGAAGGCTGGAGGGCTGAGAAAATATGTTTTAAAACACATTTCATAGGCATGTATGTTTATTTATGTGTGTGTTTCTGTACTCTTAGTGTAACAATGTGTGTCCTATAATCACTGCATGTATTTATGTCCGTGCGTGTGTGTGTGTGTGTGTTTATTTGCATCCCTATAATCACTGAATATGTGCTCTTCTGTGTGCGTTAGTGTTTCTCACTAGCTCATTCCTCTCGTCGGCCAGCAGCGCATTTCTGTCCTCCAATTTCCTGATGATCGAGTGGAGCTCCGCAATCTTCAGCTGGAACCTCCTCATGTCCCGCTCCTCCACCTCCTGTGGAGCGAGGGGGAGAGGAGAGGAGGAGGAGGATGAAAACTAAAAAAGGGAGTGCATGCAGGCAGGAGGAAGGCAGGTAATCGAGGTGGATGGGAAAGAGGAGGTGATGGGATGAAGGATGAGATGCCATTTCACTGTGAAACTGTGGACCCGTGTGTGCAGTATACACAATATACACAGTATATCCACATGCTTCTCATGAATGTATGAGCTGTGTGTGCAGGTGAGACTTAATGTACAGGTTTACGATATTGTTTATACGACATATGATTGATGTTTTTCCTTGTAACTAGGGAAAAATGAACAGTCAAAGTCCCGGAGATTCATTTTAATGAAAATGGTGGGGTGGGTCCTGCCATAAAGACTTGCTAAAGAAACAAAAACATAATTTTCAATGTTTTAGAGCCCAATTAAAGGTTAAATCAAGGACTAAAAAAAGTATAGTTTTTTTCTATGATGAAAATAATATCTAAATCACCAGTAAAAGAAAAAAGCCTTCAAGAATTCATGTTCGTCTAATACTGTGACATAACTTTAATTCCTGTAATTTGGTCTCATGTGCACATTTGAGAATGACATGCACCTGTACAGATGCATGTGTATACCTGGTTGTTGAGCAGGTCCGAGTTGTCCCCCAGCCCAGGCACCAGCTCTCTCTTTGGGCTGCCGTGGTTGTGTCTCTCAGCCTCTCGTACGTGACCCAGCTGCTCGTCCAGAGCTTCCTTCTGAAGCTGAAGCTTCTGGGCGTAGCCGGCCTGCAGCCCCAGCTCCCTCTCCAGGGCACACATCACCCGGTCCTTCGACTTCAACTCATCCATCTATCAGAGGGATGGATAGGGACACGGTGGTGGAAAGACATATTAAGATTACTGGAATAAGGTGTATTATATAGTGCACATACTTCCGAGATCATGTTGATGGAAATACATGAAAAACGTTTATGAAATTCAGCAAAAAGTGTGTCTGGTTCATATGAAGTACATTGTTCTTCTGTTTTATTTATGTGCAAACAATTGGGTTTAAGTCCCACACTGGCTACACCTTTAGTCGAACAAGATGCATGCTCCGTTGGCTCCGTGAACAGCTTAAGAGAGCGACAGTGTTTTAACTTTTTATAAAATATAGTGCTCCAGCTGTGATTCATTTATGAAGCTTTGCTCTTGCTGTGTGTGTTCACGCAACTTCTTCTGACAAATGTTCCCTCTACTTCCCTCTGTATTATATTCTTTAACGTTGTTTTTTTCTGCACTGCCTGGTCTCCCTCAATGAGCCATGCTTTACTATTTTACTACTCTGATTCCAAATATTATTACGTCTCCTTGCTCAAACATTCATTTACAAACAATAATACATGATGTAGTCACACTGTATGTAATGGGGTTAATGAGTAACTGCAGCATGTATACAGAGTTCTATTTTTGCAGATAAGAACCACATGTTGAGATAGACAACACAGCAATTAGCCTCTAGCCTTCATTCAGGGTCAGTGAGATAAACTTCAGAAGCAGGAAAACGGATGATGGTGGACTCTTGGTGAAATTGTTGTTGAGGCAGACAAGGAATAAATAACAGCTGCAGGGTTTGTCAAGCTAACCTATCCCAGGAATAATATGATATGGTTTATGGAGTCATTTAATGAAGGTTAGCTTATTGTGACGGTGTGACAACAGGACACTCTGCAGCGAAGGCCCAAGGAAGTGATCATATACTGTATGGGATTGAATTTTAAAAGGCCCTGAAGACCAATTTTCTCAATGAGCTTCGTACTTATTGAGCATTACTGCAAACATTTTATGACAGAGATAGAACAGTTATTTTAATTTCATTTCAGAGATGTCTGTCAACAACCTTTTAACGACAAACTAACTTACTACTTTAACTACATGTTCATTTAAATAGGATGACACTTGTGGACGTTTGCCTGGTTTGCTTATTTGGGCCCGGGCAAGTAGATACTGTAAATATAAATATGTGAACTAACCTACGAAGGTAAATAAAGGTTAAATAGACTAAATCATTTCGAATAAATGTAAATGATTTGTAACATATTTTATGCTGTAAAAGAATCACCAGCAAGTGTACTGTCAACTGTGTCTTAAGGCCATATTTGAATATATTGCTAGTGGCCTTATCCGTTAAAGATAAGACGTACTGTATGCAGTGTCTCTAATGTGTGTCGTCCCAGCAGCATGAGGCCTCACCAGTCGGCGGATGTCTCTCTCACAATCACGTTTGATGCGGTGCACCTCATCCTGGTGCTGCTGGTAGGCTGTGCGGAGATCTGCTGCTTTGGCTTTATCGGCCTGCAGAGCATTTGCATGCGCCTCTTCAGCTTGCTTCCTGACTGTCTTTTGCTCCTGGATCTTAAAAAAAAAACAAAAAAAAAACAGATAGAAACACATAGACAATAATATTAAGACACACAAAACCCAAAACAACAAAGAGAGTGACACTCACACATGTATAAACACACGTCCTATCCCATTAGACAGTTGTAATGATAGATGTCCTGTTTGTCTGGAAAGACTGCATCGAAAACAATAGCTTGGCAACAGGCTTTTCCACCCTGTTTCCTGTTTTTCAGCAGCAAATTCACAAAAGTTGACACAGTCCCACACCAACAAACACACACACACACACACACACACACACACACACACAAAATACACATGCCAACAAAAAAATGTCTTATATATACAATGCCCTCAGAAAATATCCAATCTGCAAAACTCATTCTATAACAAAACAAACAAACCACCGAAGTGGACCGAGCTCTAGTTTATTAGAAGCAGAACATACTAGATACGGTTTGACAGCAGAATTACAGTTAATACTTACCACGTTCACATTAGTCTCTATTGAAAACATAATTAATACTGCATTACCGTCCCCTATACATGCTATGACCTACCTCCTGCTGGAGCTTTATCCTCTCCCCATCAAAAGCTCTCCTGGCCTCCTCCCGAGCCTCTCCGAGTAGAGCGTTTTTGAGCTTGTCGGCGGCTCCGTCTCTCAGAGCGTTCACGAGCCCCTGGAGCCTCTGCGCCTCGGCATCCTTGATCTTGATGGCCCGGGCCAGCTCCACTTCATGCTGCCGAGCGAGGGTCTCGCGGGCGGCCGCTATCTCGCGGAGCTTTTCTTCGTGGAGTTTGGCGCGCAGGTCGGTGAGCGCCACAGCGTGCTTGTGCTGCTCAAGCTCCCGAGCCTGCCGCTGCTCCTGGAGCCGCTCACGGAGCTTACATACCTGCGGAGAGTGGGACATTTTGCCGTTAAAGTTGCATTGGAATTCAATCAAGCAGTCATTATCATACAAATCACAGGCCGCCAGTGTGTTCATCTATTTGCCCCCAGACCAAGTGCTGGCAGTCTAAAACAAAACGGATGTTTATTCCTAAACAGGGAGCAATAGACACATAGAGAACAGATATAGCTGAAATGAATGTTAATTCAAAAAGAATTTTGCTTGCGTGCACGTCCCAACATCTTTGTCTGCTTATCTTATCATGAACATCTATTCCATTCAATGCATCTGTATACTTGTCCCACCTTAACTGCCAATATTATACTTTATGCCCTGCTGTTGGCATTACATCCGTTGCTCCACATGCCCTCTTGCAGATGTTTTTTCATGCTCAGTGCATACGTTTAAAGCTTGCCCCAGTAAGAGCTGACTCCAGGTCCTGTTACTGCTAAGTACAACCATGACGGATGCAGAGAAGTGAACAGAGGCCCCAGAGAGGTGGTTTGTGTGTCAATCAGATGATACAAGGAGAGGCAAACCGCCCAGACAGCTTTTCCAAGACTATGTACAGTGATAGCCTGCACATAGTCAGGCCTAACAGCCACTGAATAAATATCATGCTGGTTGGCCATGTGGCGTACGCTCCTCCTCACCTTGCCCCGCTCTTGCTGCAGCTCAATATGGGTGTCCAGGACTTTGCTCCTCAGTTCCTCGTTGGTGGCCTGCACCGAGTCGGTCATCGCCTCCGATTTGTCCAGCTTCCTTCCCTTCTTAAGGGGCGGAGCCGCAGAGGGCGTGGTTGAGGACATCGCAGTACGGCCGCCCAATCAGGACGGACATGGAATCCAAGGTGTGGCGAAAAAAGGAGGAGAGAGTCAATCGCTGCTCCACCTCCGTGCGTGGCCCTGCATCATCATCATCATCATCATCATCATCATCATATCGTTGTCAACTCTACATCATTGCTGGAGGTTGCTGAGAGTTTCTGTTTGAGAGAGAGAGAGAGAGAGACGGACAAACAGAGAGAAAAAGAAAAAGTGTGAGTCCGTGTTAAAAGCAGGGTTACACCAAACTACTCTGCACAATGCACTGGACACAAGCCACATGACGCACTACAGCCTGGGGAAAACAGACTATTTTTGGGACTACCATTTACACTCTCGGTCACCCTCCTCTCTAATATACACATGTGGCGTGGGCCATTTATTATCACCTTATTCCAGTCCCTGGACTGTACTTAGGAGCCTCATAGTGCATGAAAATGTGTCTGATGGTCTCTAGCCTCTCAAATCACTTCTCTTGACTAATAAATGAAATAATTAACCTTCATCCTGCAGTCTGTTCTGTACCTGCTCACATATTATACAGAATAAAGAGCCGTCGTGTCACTGTAGTCCACTTAGAAATAAATGACTGTTTCAAATAGATAAGAGATTGATTTTGTCTTGAATCTTTGGACCAGGTGAATGTAGAGCGCAGTTGCCTCGATTGCTCTCATTTGATCCTTCCACTTCATCCATCAGTGCAATATAATTGCAAGATTTGTCTCCACCTTTCCTTTTCTGATCATACAGGATTTACTGCAGAGAGCGTTATTTTTCTCCTTATATGAGCCATTATACAAAACATCAGCAGCCGCAAATCTTCTCAAATGAAAGCTAAACAAGAGAATGGTCACAATTATTTGATTATCAAAACAGTTGCAAACAATAAGGTTATCAAAACAAGGCAAATACATGAGGATCTATGATGACTAGAAGTTCTCTCTACTCATTCTTTTTTTCCCCACTGACTACCGTTGTGTGATCCGGTGTATTTTGGGCGTATTTCGTTATGAATGACACACATTCCCTGAGGTAAACGTAGACTCCTTTAATCTCTCCCTGGAATGAATTGTGACCCAGTAACCTTCCAGTTCTTTCTGCTGACTATTAAATGAATAATGCAGCGATAAGGGAGCTAAAGCATTAAGACTGCGTGCGTGCGCCTCCATCTTTAACCACACGCACACACACACACACACACACGTTACCAAACATTCATACAACATACACAGATGGCAGCAATAGTTACCAAGGCAACCCTTGCTCTCAAAAACTCCATTCCTCTCAAAGGATGACGGGAAGGAGGAGTGTCACGGTGGATTTGAAACAAACAAGAGATACACACAACGGCGTCGTACAGGGGCTGAAAAAACACATGTACACACACACACACACACACACGATTTTGTTATCTGGTTCAATCTCTGAGGTTGACTGAGAGACAGAAATGCAGTGATGCTTGAGGGCGAGGAAGCTTTCTTCCACATGGATTCTTACAGAGCACACACAGTCAGACATTGGAAACCCATGGGGATGGATGGAGGAGGATTAAGCCTATAGGAGAGAGAAGAGCAGGAGCAAAGTGGAACGTCTACCAGAGAGGGGAACCAACCTTCCACCATCTCCCCCCCCCCCCCCCCTCTTACATCCCTCCACCCCCAATTGCTGGAATAGTGATGGTTACTGAGCCGAGGCAATCAGTGATCTCGCTCTCATTCACAGAGACAGAGAGAGAGACAGAGAGAGAGACAGAGAGAGAGACAGAGAGAGAGACAGAGAGAGAGACAGAGAGAGAGAGATCATTCACACACAGAAAGCACTGACACAAGCACACACTCTCTCACACGGAACAACTAGAGACGGATACAGCTTTACATCTATGCACACAAAAGCTCTCTACACTTATTCTCATCACTGACAAACATGTCTTTATTTACAAGACGTCAATAGAATTGACTCACATGTGTAGCGGAATTTGCGCACGTAATTTACAAGGACAAAGAATTGTTTTGCGTCCACTTTCCACCCTGATACTGATTTAAGCATGTTGAAGCATGTTGAAGCATGTTGAAGCATGTTGAAGCATGTTGAAGCATGTTGAAGCATGCCTATGCCACCATCAGAGACCAAGTGTACCCACGCTAAGATGGCCAAGAGGCCTAGTGGATGGTTTCACTGTTTTTTCTTTATCTACATGTTTCACTTGATACGAGTCCAGATTCGTATATGCCGTCAACCACACACAGTTCCCACAAAGTGCTCTGCAGCCACACATGTTCCCAAGCTGGCAGCCAGAACCAAACTCTAAGAGTTTATAGGGGAAACTGGGACATTTTATAGATACAAACACCTTTAATGTTAGTTCACGAAAGCCAGCACAGGCCACGTAGCTTAAACTACTTCATGTACGCCAACACATAAACAATTTTATGTTGCACTAGAAAACGCAAATGTTTAACAAAAACCTTTCAACAGATAAGATCAAAGAGTCACCATCGACCCCGCTATCACCCACATGTAGCTGATGTGATCCAATGTTCATAACTGCAGAAAATGATGACTCATCAGTTCAATCACAAGTCATTTTGTGCAAAGAGTAAAACTGAAAGAAGTGCAGCTAAATGCAGACAATCAGCTCAAACAACGGAGCTACATCAGTCGATGGTGAGTGCAAGAAAGAAGTAATGAAGAAACTCTGCAGCAGCTGAGCAGTTTCACAATCAAGCAAATTGCAGCTTGAGAATGAGACTCTTAAAAAAAAAAAAGAGTCTGCAACAAAATGCGTCGATCAGCATCAATACAGGAGCGTAAGAATATTAGTTGGAGCTCTGCATAATCAAGGTTTTATCCTGGTACCCGGCTACGATGTTGAAATCTTGATCCCCTTACAACTGGCTGAACAAAGAGTGACAAACCTATAGGTAGGTAGTTTCATAACCGCCTCAGGAAATCCCTGTTCTCGCTGTAAAATGGCGTGCCTGTGGTGTAACGGGGTTACAGCAGTACACAGGAAGATTTAGATTTTGGAAAATAATAATAATCATAAATGAGTGGTTGCTGAAGAATGTCACCGTGATGAATAAACACGCATACTGGGATTAGATTTAGACTTCCATAAAAGGCATGATGAGGAGATATTTGTCCATAACTGGCTACAAAAAGAGAAAAAACCTACAATTCTTTTGCGTAAACACAACATTTAATGTAGATTTAAATGAGTGATTTGATTACACGTCTGTGTTGTAAAAATAATATGTAATAATGCACTTTAATAAGGCTTTGTTCTTTAGCAGAGGTTATTAATAGGTTATTTATATAAGTATTGTATGTATAAGTTGTTTCATATGAAGTAAAAGCTGTTGGGTACACAGATGTCTTTGCAATGAACACAAGTTTATTACACACACTCACAGATGGACCTCCTTGAAGCTAGACAGACCACACACACACACACACACACACACACACACTCCCATAGTGTCAAACATTAACTAGACTTCAGTGAGATACAGAGGCTCAATAAATAGATAAAAGAGCTGCAAATGGGAGCTGAAACAAAGACTCATTGCTTCTCAATCTAGGTAACAAAGTCAACATATATATACTCCTGTTTATACAGCACATTGGTTACAATGCCTCATAGGCTCATACGTACATATCGACACACATGCATTCTCATTGTAGTCATATTAGCATCAGCAGAAGGTAGACTGTCAGAACACTCCAGACACACACACACACACACACACACAGCAGTCTAGCGATGCTCCAAAGACACTGTAAAGATCCCACTGAGAGGCTGAGCAGCCAAGTGCAGCACTAGTGGAGCATATGATCTACAAACTACTATGTCGGCAGAATTATTGACCCCGATGACTAGTCAACCCAGACATATCAACACGAAGAAGTCTCTCTCGCTCAGTGTCTGTTTCACATACATACATGCCACCGACTCACCGTTATGCTATCGTTAGTCTTATTGCTCAGGGTTTAGATCTATAGCACCTACTAACCTGTCATTCATTGCTGGAGGTGTGCCATTATGGGCCGTGCATCTATATATGTGCACGTATAGGTTTGCATGCGTGGGTGCATCTATGTGTATGTTAGCAGTAATAGCCTCTTTCCCCTCAGGAACACATGATAGTGCAGTCAGTAATGTGATTAACCTTGCGCCTCTCTCTCTCTCTCTCGTTCTAACTACACAGCCAGCACATTAATCAGTACTGGCTGGTGACGCAAACATTAATACACAGACATTTACCTATCTGTACCACTCTTTGCATAAAGAATACCCTCTTAAGACATGAAGAAGTAAGATGTGGGCATAGCTCACAGGGATTAACCTGGTAGCAGCCCCTTACTCAGGAAAGCATGTGTGTGGACGGTAAGATTATGAATGACGAATAAGTTGGATGAATTAAATTAGGGAGAGGAATGTGGATTATAGGGCAGCGGTAAACAGGACTCCTGTGAATGTCGGCATTCACTGATGTTATACCTCTAGAGTAGAGAAGTCGGTTGAGGTCAGGGTGAAGAAAACAACATGAAACCATCATAAATAGACAGTAAGAATAGCGTCCTGTCACAATAATAAGCATAGATGTGTTCCAGTGCCTGCATGAGAGCGATACCCCTACTTTAAAAAAAGACACATCATTAGCACAGTATGTATGCATCATAGTTTTAACAGGCTGATCAAACAGAAGTGAGTGTGCAACACATGTTGTCTGTCCACTGGGGCGGATTTACGAGCCCCTGGAGCAGAGCTGTTATCACAGACAGGCAGAGTCCATGCACGGCAGAGGACTGGTGTGGTATAAGGGGACATGGTGGCGATGTTGGCGATGGTTTAAATGCCAAGTGGCCCGCTCTCTAATGAGCTGTCAAATGGGGGATTATAGGCTAGAGGAGCGCGTCTACACTGCTGACAGCCTGCCTTGTCCGGCTTGCCAACCACACCCCACGGGGACATGCATGGGGGCTGCAGCTGCAGCAGCATCCTCCAGAAGTCCCAGGTCGGATGTCCGCGTGCACTCTGTAACGTGTTGATGTTTCCGTGTGTGTGTGAACCGACTGTCATGTAGCATTTCCACCGTGCTGCTCCCGGTGTGACCACAGACTATAATGTGATCCACGGGGGGGGGGGGGCGCTAGCTGGTAGAGTCGGCCAGAGACCAGAGAAGTCCCACAGGTTCACGATGCAGACAAAAATGTGGGTCGATATGAGGCTTGGCAGTCAACGTCACTGTCGGTAGACCCACAGCTCTCAGACATGATGTCGGTGGGTCTCTCTGTGTCCGTATCTAGCAGATGCAACGCGGATGTCGGATACATGTCACAGCAGCTAACACCCTGTCAGAGTCTACGCGAAGTTATCTGCGATTACAGACCGAGCACAACTTACCTGAAATGGAGGTCTGGTGGTTCACAAGTGACCCGATGTTGAAGCGTCGCTGCCTGGCGTTAATTCGCTTTACATCCAGGAAGAGAGGCTGGATGAATTAACTCGCCTCCAGCTCGTAAAAAGATGCCGGGCTCGGCTAACTGCTAACAGCGACCCGGTTACAACTTTATTCCTCGGATATTACACACATTTCCCAGCAGTGAACAGTGGACTGAAGTTGTATTTCCACCACTGATATTATCCTCTAGCTACAAACTGGATTCAGCTTCAGGCTTCTCCTCCTCTCGCGCCGCACGTTGACATTTTCCTCCACGCCCACACACACACACACACACACACACACACACACACTTGAGTGCACGCGCGACGTCATCCGTTCCTATACATTTCAAACACACGAGTAGAAAAATAAATAAATAAATAAAACAGTTTCGTTGCCCCGTGTGTCGACGTGAACATGGGGAGGGGGGGGGGGGGGGGGGGGGGGAACCGCCGGGCGGGCGTCGCCGGTATCGTGATAGAAGCGCGACACCTGACTGCGTGTTCAAGAATGACACCGCGCGCGGTTAATGCGTGTACACGCAGCCAGTGCGGGAGAAACGTGCGGCGTCAGGGCGTCACGGTAGACCGAGCATGTATGTTACTAAACATGATACAAACACACCAACACAAGAAGACAGTATTTGAAAGACATAGTGAGGAGACAGAATTAACAAAGGTTTGGAAAAAAGGATTTGTCAATACAATGTTTAGCTATTAAAAAAATAAACGTAACATTATTTTCTTGAGATACCCACTGAAACAAAGTATTACCTTATAAGGCTAAAGTTGCCAATAACAGCTTCTTTTTATATATTTCCTTTCTATCTGCAAGGGTTTGTTTTACTTTTTGGTAATATTTAAACGTCTTTCATTTCATGAATTCATCTTCTTTAATATTGTATATGTGCATTTTCACCATAATGTTTAAAATGTTATTAGTACTCTTGTATCGTGGCTCATTGTTTTGTACCTGATGTAACCTACACTTGCTGTACATGAGATGATGATGATGATGATGGTGATGGTGATAGCCAATATATTATAATATAATGGTCACTATTATTCTTGCCAGGGATCGTTGTAAAAATAACTTGTTTTTTTATAAGTAAAAGGTATTAAAGGTTAACCATAATCATCATTGTATCCTCACTGTATCTTAATCTATAACAGTAATGCATTGAAACTAAAAAGCTTCACATAAAGGTACCGTAGGCCTCCTAATTCTGTATATTTATTCAGGACAATGTGACTCGTCAAATTATAGAATTCAGTGGAAAAAAAATCTGACAACATGAAAGCGGTGTGTGTGACCCAGATTCTGGAGGATGCATTACTTACGCACAGCCGCCTGTCGCTGCCTCTCCACACTGTGCCTGTCTGTCTGCCATTCAGCGCACCATGACGGCTCTCTGCGGCTGCAGCATATGTCCATTGCTGCAGGGCAACGTAGGTCAAAGGAAGTGGAGGGAGAAGAGCAAACAGTCAGTGATGAGTTGTAATTGTCTAAACATAATGTCCTCTCCTGCAGTGGTCATTCACTCATCCAGAATTGGTGTACCAGCGGGCATTTTCCCAGGTTGTGCACTTTATATGTATATGGAACATTATTTGAGTGGTAAAACAGACAAGCTAAGGGGGCGAGTTTGGAGTATTAAGCTGCACTCCATTCAGGGTCCTGCTGAGGCCAGCAAACAGACATCCAGATGGAGAGATAAAGTGAAAAAACATTGTGGTTGCAGGCAGAGAGAGACGGGGAGAGGGAGGGATGTGTATCCTGCTTTGTTTTGGTGAGGGATTGACTCAAAGAGTGAATGTATGTCAGAGAGCGGTAATGACTGTTTCTTTTAATTGTTTTGCCTGAGGTATTTTTACTGTTTACCGCAGCATGGTATTTTGGGGGTCTGCAGTTTTTGTACCACACTCTCTCTCTCTCTCACTCTCTCTCTCTCTCTCTCTCTCTCTCTCTCTCCTGGAGATTTCACAGAAAACGGATAAAGGAAACTTTATTCTATTTTACGTCACAGTAACCTTGTGATTAAGCCATGCGATAACTCTTCTGCAGATAATAGAACAACCCCAGGTGTTATTAGATTCAGGGTATAACATTGTTGATATTAAAGTGTAAAAGTGATGGTAGGTACATGCCTCTAACAGAAGGTGTAGTCACTAGGCTGGATGGTCAAGTTATAAAAGCAACTCAATCACGGATTACTTCATGGAGAGAAAGAAACAACCTCTAGTCAGTCAGCCTATTTCCATCCCGTATGCCCAGCTATGAGTAATATGAGGAGTCACTGTTTTTATTAAGTTAACATTATCATCTTAGGATTTCCGCATATCAATGAGAGCTGTCCATAATAGGCTTAACATATTCATGACTGCTGGCAGATTAAACTTATTAGCTTTATTATAGATGGCCATTGGTATTCAGAGAGGATTAAATGGGGACCATATCTGGCTAACCTTCTGTCTTATACAGCATTTATCTTAAGCACGTAGATAGAAAACATTAGACACTTTTGCATCCATTTACGAAGCCAGCCACCTAAACTGACCTATTTTCCACAATGTAACCCCCTATCCCCCGGTCTGGAGTGCTTGTGGTGACGTAAAACTTTCATATGAAGGTAATTAGGCTTCACAGGGCATGAGTCACCACTGTTAGTCACAAACAAATCTGAGCCTGATGTTCCATAGTGTACCCCAAAAAATTTAATTCTTGAACATAACAAGATGACAAACGTGTGTGCAAAGTGAAGTTTCTTTGATTTGTAAAAAGCTCTTCAAACATAGTAACAGGGTTTTTTCTCTGTTTCTGACCTTCTGGGTAAAATATGAGGCGTTTAATGGAAATGCTGTAAATGTTCCATTAAACAGTCCAGTATTTTGCTCTCCAAATACACCAAACTGGCCACGCCCAGAATCATAATACTAGTTCTCCACACAGGCCTCACAATAGCTTCAGATCAATACATAGAGGGCTGGCAGCTGATGAAGGGACAGAAACCACAGGAAGGAGTTTACCCCACTTAAAAAGTGTAGGAAGTGCCAATGATTTAAGCATTTTATAAGAGTTTATAATCAAAGGCTCATATAAAAACGACATTACAAGAGATTAACTCCTTGTCTGAAAATCTCCCCAAAGTGGAATCTGTAGCTGATTGTATGATAACATATTGTCTGTTCTTATATTAGTATCACAACATAAACAAGCTGATAATTACAGAGTGCATAGTGTATAATTAGAAGGAATTTACCCAATGTATCATCTATCACATCCCATTCCCCTGCAGAGAGAAACTTCAAAGGTCAGAAGAGCTACTGGGCTGCAGTTGTGATGGAAATACTCATCCTCACCGCAGTCAGTGTCCGTTCTCACACAACCCTTCTGGCTGCTATAGTTACTGACCATACGTCTTCTCCTCCTCCTCCTCCTCCTCCTCAGGTCTCTCTTCCTGTGAGAGTCATTGGTCATGCCGGGGGAGACCGTGGGTGAGGCCTGAATTGCAGGGCCCTGTTACCTAGACGCTAGGAGACAAAGAGGGAGGTGAGCACATTTTAGACAAATGGTCTCTATTCTGTTGTGTCATGTAGCCCCCTCTTACTGTAATAACTTCAACTGGCATAGATATGAGATTAGACAAGATTATGGGGAAGTCTCCATCACATGAGCTCTAGAATTGGTCATGACTACCTTGAGGGGAGACAGAGAAAGAAAACAAGCTCACGAATATCTTGTTTGAGCAGCTTTGCCTAATTTAAATGGGAATTGCGTCTGTGAGTGCACGTGTGTCCAAACCCATTTAAAAGACAGATTGCCTAATATAGATTGAAGGTGTGCACGTGAAAGACCAAAACCCGTTCAAGGGTCATGCTTATCCTCTCAACTGGATTGCGTTAATCTACTAATCAAGAGCTATTTACATAACTGCTTCAATGCAGCTGCAGTTAAGCAATTGCTGCCCCCATTTCCTTTTTCCCCACAATGTGGTATCTACTCTCATTCCCAGACTGGAACTTTAATCTCACTCCCCCCGAGTCCTGTTGATTATTCTCTCTTTAAATCCTTTATTTGTCTGCTCTCCTTTCTTTTTCGCCTGGGTCACCCTCTTATAAACTTTCTTTCCTTGTCTTTTTTCCGGTGCTCCTTACAGCAGTTTGCATTGCACATGTATGTGAGCAAAAATCCCTACTCCCAAGCATCGTTACAAACTCTTATGTTTGGGCACAATCAATATTTTGTTGTCACAGAGTAAACCATGCTAATGAATATTACACCTAAATCACAGATTTAGATGCAGGCTCAAAGCTTGTTTTGATGAATAAATCACTCAATGGCATTTGCCTGTACTGCAGATCATACTCTCATACTGTGGAGGTTGGATTATGTGATTAAATATAGTTATATCGTGAATTCTAAAGAAAACGAAATGACATGGATGGTAAAGGTTCCAGCACCGTATTCCTTTGATAATTAGGGCACATAAATGTGCTTGTACTTTATTCCCCATTCAAAATGCCATGGTGTCTTTTTGAATGCAAACCTCATTGACTGTAATATTTTCTATTCATCATAACAATAAGAATACACAATCACAGCTTGCGTCACATTTGTAATTTAAATTAATGATAACATGTCGTGTAATGCCATCTCCTGGTAGACAACTTGTATTACGTTGTTGCAACCACAAATAATAAATAATAATAAATAATGATTTATAACAAAAAAAGCAAAGCTGAAATATAGAAACATAAATATTTTAAAATGTAACCCATTCAAACGGGTGTTATATGTTTTAATCAACTGTAATAACGAGCCCTGATATATTTCGGTGTTTGATTGCTCTTGACTGAAAGACATTATTTCGACTTCCTACCTTTACAACCAATCAAATCGCATTTAGTCGTCAATTTTGTCCAATCACAACACGCAGAATTCAAAGTGGGCGTGGACGCCCAGCGGAGCAGCTGACAGACTGAACTGTACATTGTGTATTTGTTTTAGTTTGACCACGGAGAGCCAGCTGACTCACCGGGGACAGGCTGCTATTTACCAAAACGAAAGAGAAGAATGATTTGCGACACAGAATAGTAAAGAAACTGAGTTATCACTCGCGGCCTTGTCACCTGGAGGATTTACGTGGCCGTGGTAAAGGTGAGCGGACAGTAGTGACGTTAGCATTAGCAACAAAACCACCAACGTTTGTTATTTTAGTTATCTGCCACATCTTTCACTGTCAGCTATATGTCGGGTACATAACAAGTGTGGCGCTGTAAATACACTGCATTGCATTGGCTGCGTTGAGCTAAATGTGGATTTATGCATGCCCTCTCCACTGGTTGACTGGAACCCACAGCTTGATGGCCATGGGGGGGGGGGGGGGGGTTCCCCTAAAATACAACAGGACGTTTCCAGTCAGGACACTTTAAGGATGTCACCTTCTCAATATAGCTGCTCAGGGCTCACTTGATGATGTCTAAAATAAACTGCAGCCCACATGACAAAATAAGTTCCACACAGCTTGACCACACTAAAGTCAAACACAACATAGATCTGCAGATATTAACCGTTGAGTTAATTAAAAGGAACTGGGCTCAGGTCAATACTTACATGTGCCATAGAGACAGATACGTCAATAGTCCAGTCTGATGACTCATCTGCTGTCAGTTGTTGTTGGCACATGTTGGAGAGCCACAGGTGTCTGTTGCGTTAAAGCTGAAGCTGTAAGATTATTGTCTATACAGTAAATCATTGCAGCTTATGTCAAATATTCTAAAGTCTAGTTTACATCTTCATTCTTTTTTTGCAGCAAAATTGCAGCTACCTTGATGTTAAACATTGATCAAATTCACCAATTGGAGTATTTTTGTACCTTCCTTCACCTTCTTTCTGTCAGCCGTGTATCCATGAACATGTGCTTCCTTACACACTCTTTAAACCCTAGAGTTTTATTGTTGTCTGGTATGTTTTTTTTCAGCCATGGAACCATCTCTGACCGGCAACCCAGCCACCCCGAAACCCAGCCCCTCATCTCCTTCCACCCTGAGGCCGGGCCCTTTCTCTGCCGCCTCGTCTTCTACAACAACCGCACCGACCTCAGACCGCCTTCAGCCTAAACTCACCCTGCCAACACCTCAGACCACACCCTCGTCTTCTCCCTCCACTGCCTCCCCTCGAACTTCTCCATGCCTTTCCTCCCGTTCGTCCTCCCTGTCCACACCGCCTGCCTCCCCTCTACGCCAGCCCATCAGGAGCCCCTCGCAGGTGGGCAGATCTCAGCTTAACGCAGCCTCCACGGGGAGTCAACCGACTGCATTCACAGTTGCTGGAGCGGCCGCCGTGGCTCAGCAGCCTCCTCCCACACCTGAATCAGGTGAGACTCAAACTCTGAGCTTTGACCTTTTACACTTATAATCACAAATCTTTACTCTACTCTCTCACTTTTCTCTTCTCCACCAATCAGTGCAGCCAACACTCCCAGTTTGCTTTGTGTACTGTAGTGTCTCCATGACAATCAAAGTCATTCACCACAACATGTAAAGCAGCCTGTCGCTCTCTGCTGACTTGAGGAGGGAAACCCCCCCCCCCCCCCCCCCGTCTTTTCAGACCATTTCCATTCTGAGTCATTAGTTCCCACTAACAAAATCCTGCAGTGAAAGATCACATTGTAGGAGATCCGTTAGCTGCTCCGGGAATATCACATTTTCATTTCTTGCATGGCTTTGTAGTGACGTCTAGACATGTCAATATGGAGTATGTGAAATCCAACACCTCAGTCATTCAATTTGGACCAGTTTGAACTCGTACTCAGTCCTGTCCCCTGAAAAAGACATGCCCTGTACCATGTGTCTAGCTGTTAAGATTCTCACAATGTAGCAAATGAAAGTAAAAATGGGAGCTGGATCGCATCACTGTGTCAGCGGGTGTGTTTCATCAGGGAAGCTAGCAGCTGCTGGTATTTTAGGGCCAGCAGTATTGACCGGCATCTGATGGAAGTTACCGGATCCCATTGCATTTTCTTTTGCTTCCAGAGACGGGCAGGCAGAGACAGACCACCACTTCACTTATAAGTATCACTTACAGCCTGCGGGGGCGTTTTTAATCTTGTAATGTGTTTCAACATTTGCTTGAAAAATAAATGGTTTACGTTTAACTTGAAGCATTTCCACATTCATATCATGTGTGTCAGTTGTAGACATGAACTTAAAATGGAAACGGCTCGGTCAGCAGTTTCAGTAACATGGATGCTCTGCTTTCACTGCACTGTGGTGATTTGACAGCTGGGTCAGCTGTGTGTTATCCACTTTACTAACTCAGCCACACATCTTACACAATAAGGCTTTTTAATTGACACAGTTGTACTAAGAATGTGTTGTGTATTGTGTACCTTTTGGTTGAGGACCCATGAAGTCTACTGTGTTCTGTTTCCTTCAGAAGAGCCAGAGGAGGAGGTCAGTCTTGAGGATTTGGAGGAGAGAGCAAAGTCAGGCGATGCTCGAGCACAGAGCAAGGTCGGTGTCAATGAACATATTGCAAATACTATTGACTTTAATGACCATATGGTGGGCACAGAACAGATCCGCCAAGTAATGATAAATGTTATTTTAAGAGCGACATATTAATGGGAAGGACAGGTCACGAGTCAACAAAGTCACGGTGATGCTTGCCTCGCAAATGTGAAAGTCTTTGTGTGTGTGTGTGTGTCCAGATGGGACGTTACTTCCTGGCTCTGGCAGAAGAACGAGATGAAGAGCTGAACAACTGCACAGCGGTCACTTGGCTAGTCCAGGCTGCTAAGCAAGGACGCAAGGACGCCGTCAAACAGCTGCAGCGGTGCTTAGCCTCCAGGAAAGGTACCAAAATGTCCCACTCCTACCCTTGATCTTTGACTTTTAGCAAAGTAGCATCATTGGTTTGATGCTATCAGTTGTCCAGTTACACCTTTTGTGTTTGTCAGGCATCACTCTGGAGAACATTGAGGGGGTGAAGAAGTTGTGTACAGAGACACGCTTTGAGAGAGGAGTCAGGAAAGCAGCTCTGCTGATGTACTGGAAGCTGAACCCGGAGAGGAAGAAGTCGGTGGCTGTTTCTGAGATGCTGGAGAACGTCGAACACGTCCACACAGAGCCAGGTACGGGAGGGGAAATAGTGTCATTAAACAAGCTGACATTCTAAAGTTCTTTTGTTACTTAATAGCAGTATACTCGACATGCTGCAGATTGTTCTAAAGAGGCAAAGAAATACAGACTAGTTGCATGTTTAGAATAATTTTTTTGTGTTATCTCTTCTTGATTTTTAGGCAAACCAATGTCGCCAGGCCCACTAAACAGTTCTGCCAAGAAACAGAGGAGAGTCCTGGAGACTATGGTCTCCAGTGAAGGTATGTGTGGTTTGAAACAACTCATAAAAGGAACTTTCAGATTAAAATTTGCTTGTAAGTTAACATCCGTGTGTCGTCTGTATGTCTTTGTAGCCAGATGCCAAGTGGGTCTTGACGACTTTGTTGAGATGACTAAGAAGTACGCTCAGGGTGTCGCACCTTCACCAGTCATGGCTACAGCAGGAGGTGACGACGACGACGACGACGACGACGACGATGACGATGTGGTGGTGAAGAATCCAGATAAATTGCCCTTACACCAAAAGGTAGGAAGCTCCCAGAGTCTGGAAGGATGTGACTGGTGACTGCTCTCCATTAGACTCCATGCTGTCCTCTTTATAAATCACACGCCACTCAAAAATGTGTTTGCTTGTTACTTTACTAACATAAAGGATAAAGAGAAGCATCAAATTCTCACATTGCAACTAGTGAATGTTCAGTATTTCGTTTGATATTACAGCTCTCTAAATGAGTCTTTCCTAGGAGTAGTAATCAGATTTTGGGACCTTGGTGACCCCACCTTTTTCTCGTGGTTCCTCCAGTTGCTGAAGTTCCCTCTGTTCGCTTTGCTGGAGATCAAGGAGCACCTCATCGACTGGGCGTCACGGGCCGGCATGCAGTGGCTCAGCACCCTGATCCCCACGCACCACGTCAACGCACTCATCTTCTTCTTCATCATCTCCAACCTCACAATCGAGTTCTTCATCTTTCTCATCCCTCTGCTGGTTTTCTACCTCTCGTTCTTCTCCATGGTCATCTGCACACTGCGGGTGTTTCAGGTTGGCGATTGCTCCTTTTCAAGACACGTAGTTTAGAGCTCAGTTGTATTGTTTTCTTATTGAACCTGTGTAACTGTAAATGGATTCATTTTTGTATAGATGTACTTATCTTAGGAGATAAAAGTAAACTGAAATGAATTAGCATATTTTTCGACAGAATTCAAAAGCTTGGGAAAACTTTCGGGCCCTGACTGACCTGCTGACGCACTTTGAACCCGGTCTTGATCTGGAGCAGGCTGAGACCAACTTTGGATGGACGCACTTAGAGCCTTATCTGTAAGAACATCTCTATTTACATGACTCCATGTGGACAACGTATTCAGTCCATATTTATTCCTTTCCTTTTTATTGTTTAATCTGGTTTGTTTGCAAATGTTTGGTTTTGTTCAGGTTTTACTAGTTTGACTACGAAATGTCTGTTTAGCATCTTCTTGTAGATGTAGTCATGCAGTTTCTGCTTAGGCTGATTTATTTTTTAAATCGTTTTTTAAGAAGTGAACTGTACGTTTTTATATCACTTCTTTAACCTGACCATTAATAAAACAAATAGTAAGAACACACAATGAAGTAGAAAAGATGTAACGGTCGAGTAATATACTCAAATGTAACAGTGAAATGACTTAAATCAAAATGATGACAAATACAAATATTATGCAAATAACTAGAAATGCTTCTGCAGCTAAATGAATACATCCTGTCTCTTTGTGTTCCAGGTACTTCCTGCTCTCTGTGATCTTTGTGGTTTTCTCTTTCCCTGTTGCTGATAAATCCTGGATCCCCTGCTCAGAGTTGGCTGCCGTCGCTCTCTTCTTCACCGTCACCGCCTTCCTCAGCCTTCATGCCTCTGCTCAGCTCTTCGCTCGTAGGGCCCTCTTTACAGAGGTCCTCTCCGGAGTGTGCTCCCTCACCCACCTCCTGCCGGACTCCCTCCCCTGGTTCCTCAGGGTCTTTGGGATGACGTTCATCACCGTGCCTCTAGGGGACAACGTGGTGTTGAACCTGGGGGTGCCATGTCTGCTGTATGGACACCTTTTCTATCTGCTCTTCCGCATGGCCCAGCTCAAAGGCTTCAAGGGCACCTACCTGTGTCTGGTGCCCTACATGGTGTGCTTCACCTGGTGTGAGCTCAGCTTGGTGTTCCTTAATAACGCCACTGCAATAGGACTCATCCGCACCTCCATCGGCTACTTCCTCTTCTTGTTCGCCCTTCCCGTCTTCTCACTAGGCCTGGCTGCAATGCTCATCATCCAGTTAATGCAGTGGTTCCTCGCTCTGGAGGTGACCAAGATGGTGGTCACCTTGATCATTTGCTTCGTGCCAGTAGTGCTGAGGCTTTGGACTCGCTTCAGCCTCAACCCCATCGGGGTTTTTCGGTCTTTGTCACGGAGCAGCGTTGTGAAGCTCATCCTGGTGTGGCTCAGCGCGGTGGTGCTCTTCTGCTGGATGTACGTCTACAGGTCCGAAGGCATGAAGGTTTATAACTCCACCCTGACGTGGCCCGAGTACAGCAGCCTCTGCGGCCCAATGGCCTGGAAAGAGGCCAACATGGCCCAGACACAGATTCTCTGCTCTCATCTAGAAGGACATCGCGTCACGTGGACCGGACGCTTCCGATACGTCCGTGTGACCGACATTGAGAATGGGCCACAGTCGGTTATCAACCTGCTGCCTGTATTCGTGGGGAACTGGATGCGGTGCCTGTACGGTGAGCCGTATCCTTTGTGTGAGGAGGTGAAAAACGTCACAGCCGAGCCCCAGCCTCTGCCTGCCCCGGCTCCCCCTCCAGAAGATCCCCTCTGTAAACTCAAAAAGCTGGCCAAGCACGAATGTCACATCAAGCGCTTTGATCGATACAAATTCGAAGTCACAATGGGCATGCCGCTGGAGAGGAAGACCAGGAACGGCACCATCGTAGAGGACGAAGATGCGACGAAGGACATAGTACTGCGGGCCAGCAATGAGTTCAAGTCCATGCTTTTATACTTAAACACAGGAAGCCTGGTGGAGTTCAGCACCATACTGGAGGGCCGTTTAGGCTCCAAATGGCCCGTGTTTGAACTGAAAGCCATTCACTGCATGTCGTGCGGTGATGCCCGCTTGCCCAGCCGCAGGCAGTACAAGATTGAACACGACTGGAGGCGCACGGCTCAGAGTGCCCTGCAGTTTGGTTTTGACTTCTTCTTCAACCCCTTCCTGACCGCTCAGCTACAGCAAAACTCAGAGACTGATTTAGAGACTGTGACACAGGAGGAAGGGTAGAGACCTGGCCAACACACCTCTGGGAGAAACAAGTTGTATGATAATGATATTACTAGTGAAAGAACATTAATGATTGTAAAGCACTCTTCTCAACACTGTCAGAGGGTGAACACATACTCAGAATGTATGGTATCAGTCCGGTTGTAGATCTGGTCGTTTGCATTCTAATAGCTTTTGAGCCAAAATCTGTCAGAACTCAAAATATAAGCACAGCAAGCACTAGAACGCCACAGACAAACTGCACCAGAGTCCGCTTGGAAGTGGACCGAGACCCACTTCTTCAGGCGGTCTCGGTTTGGTCGTTGGGTCCGCACCAGGGTTTTCATACCAGCCCAAACGAACCGTACTAACCGAGCAACCAGACCTGAGTTTATTTTAACCGAACCAAACGGGTTACGTGTGAAAGCACCCTTACAAAGAGGAGAAACACATAATAAGGAATTTACTGCCGAACACTAACGATAGAAAAACACAATTAAAACCACCTCAGATATGGTCAGTTGTGCATTTCATTTGATTTAAATCTATTAATTAAGTCATTTTGTTTGTTGATTGTACAAACACTGGGTGTGCTGAACCAATTTCTACCCAAAATCATCAGTATTTACATTTTACAGAGTCCTTGTTGAACTGAACTGTCATTGTTGTGTCTGGACGACGAGTTGTAGAAGAATAGGTTTCTTCTTTACAGCCGGTTGTAATGCTGATGAGAACTTGAAAGGGTTTCCTTTGCTGTTGATTTTTAATCATTTAATATTAGACAGTGTGCTGTATGTGCAGTGTGTAATTGTAGTGGGAGATTATTTTTAAGTGCCTTATAAAACATAGTCTCAGTTAAAAAATAATTTAGAAGAAAATACACTAAATCATGACTTTAATCCTTAACCTTTAAAAAGCTTAGACGTGTATCTCTGCCTTCTGTTCTCCTTCCTTGTTCTCTGCTGTGCAGAGATTTAAAATATTGAACATTTGCAGTCCCTGAGTGATGATGTGTTCTGAAGTTAAACTACTACTGTTTTCTTTACTGTGATCGATAAACATAATGAAAACATTTGCTTGTTGCTGTTTTTGTTCAACATTAACTGCATTATATGTTTTTACATACAACATTTTAAGGTAGGAAGCATTCCCTTTCCTGCCTTTATAAGCAAGTGCTAATAGTTTCCTGTTGGAGAACACGATTTTAACACGGTAGCAAAAGTACAGCTGGAAATGCTCCTGGCGTGCTGGTTTATACAACTATTTTAATTAGCGATTAATAGTTTGGTCTGTAAAATGTTAAGAAATCGTGAAAAATGTCTATCCTTGTTCAAAACTCTAAAGTGATGTCTTAAAATATCTTGTTTTCTCAGTAAAAATCCCAAAGATATTCAGTTTAATATGATATAAAGGAGAAAAGCAGGAGGAACTACTTTTAACGATCAGTTGATTTTCAAAATAATTTGTCATTGTTGTCCTGCTGTGTGAAAGGCCTACAGTGTCTTTATAGGTTAGGTTTGGGTAGCAGAGACATTGCTAGGGGCCATACAAAATGAGTTGTGTGGACCTTATTCACAACATTTGAACGGGTCAAGTATCAGGACCATTATTAATTCATTTGCGCACTGCAATAATTGTTGGAATGGAGGCATCGTTAAAGCGCCTATAAAAAAAAACACGCAAAACAATGTGTATGGGGTCACTCATAGTGTTATCACCTGAATCTGCTGCGCCCCTCTGTTTTATTGAGCTTTATCTCATTGTTTAGCTGAACTGTTCTGCCCTCATCAAAGTCTCCTCTTCCTTAACTAACCAATCAGATGACTCCAACATACTGTCGTCAAACGAATGATGGATTTATTGCGCATCACTGTTTGCTACAGACACTATGAGATTAGAGCAAAACTGAAACAAAGAAAGAAAATAAAGGAAACACTGAGTACGAAAAGCCTCACTGATATTGATTTCCATCATGCATTCTGTTCCTCATAAAGCATATCTGATATATATGGCTACCAATATAGCTAGCTGAAAGCAGCTTACAGGACAGACTACATGGTGCTCAATGAATAGTGCATAACACAAAAAACATGGCCGAACCTAACCATCCATAGACCAAAAACAGAGTTGAAAGAGAGTTAAAACTGCACTTACATTCATAAGACAGCCAGAAACACAACTCCAAAAGAACAATACTATGCACTCTGCGATGCAAGTTCGTCATTATCAACGTCCAAGGTGATGATATGTTAGTGCTGTGTTCATCTTGTTTCCGCTGCCCCCACATGGCCACAAAATCAAGTGCAGGTTTAACGTGATAAGTTCCACTTGTGCTTTTCCTGCTATGACGAGACAAAATGTCTGCTCGGGGGAAAAGAAGTCTGTGAATGGGATTGGTTTGGGAGCAACAACGGTTATATTATTATATTAAAATCATATTTATGAATAAAGATGTATTCAGAAAGCAGTATGGCATGAACATGGAAAAAGAAGAAAAAACTGATGCTCAAAGACATTGGTGAAATCCAACATATTAAAGTCTATCTAGTTCACTGTCAGTGTAGCAGGAGAGAAATGTCTTGTGTGTAGAAACTCAAATCTACAATGTGTGCAATAAGTATGTGATGACACTAGGTGGTGCCTCAGACTACATGACTGTAAATTATGACCATAACAGGCCCATTTAAATTGAAGCGTGCCCATTTCCATAATGACTCTGGCAATTACTATCAGTCTTGTATAATTACATAGCAATAAAAATCACAGATGTGCGCTCATTGGATGCAATTTCTTTGAAATCTTTATTCAGAAAAAAACATATTAACATTATTTATAACTGTCCATTTGACAATTTTGTCATCAACATACAATAACACAAAAAAATGTGTGAATCAACATTAGTTTGGTCAGGACGTGGTGGAGTCAAATTGACAACACAAAAAAAAGGAAAAATAATAGAATAAACTGTTCCCTAAAAATAAAATCTGCAAAGTAATCAGTGAGGAAGGCTGAGTAGATTTAAGTACCATCGCTCTGCTGTGTATTTGGAGGCAATCATCGATAGGTGATCGAAAACGCAGTCCGTTTAAGGATGTAAAAAAAAAAAAAAAACTCATACATGTCAAAAACAGAGTTGATATATACAGACACCATATAGGCCCTTTGTTTTTTGTCATTTTTTTCTTTTAGAGAACAACATTAATGGAAACATTCCCCATTCTTCTTGGTTCTCAGTTTCAGTTTAGTAGAAACTGATTCTCGGACGGCTTCATTCAAAATGTACATGTAAGTGTATGAACCGAACACTGGTAAACATGCTTCAATGTCCGAAGACACAAATAAAGGTAGGAGAGCTCAGTCATCTATGGTTACTCATCCTGCATGGGGCCCCCGGGGCCCCTGAAGCCTTTGTACAGCTTGGTCTAAATGGTTAAGAAGGCAGCCAAGTCAGTCAGTCAATTTATAAACACCTAGGCTAAATTGGTTTTACATGCAGCATCTTTTTTGCTTGATTGTTGAAATTATTTAGTTCATTTTTTTAATTGCTTTTTTTTTTTTTGCTTGATTTGAGTTGTACTGAATGGCAAAGTAGCACACCACGTAGCCCCAGAGCAGAAGCAGAATCCACAATCAGAGAAGTTGAAAGGCCAAAGACGACATTCATGACTGAAACACACAGTGTGGAGCAGATATGAGTGTGTGTGTCCTCATATTATGCCATGGTGTAACTTTTGCTTCTATCTGCAGGACCGCAAATGTTTGACCTCGCTGAACGCGGTCCAGTTGAGCTCAGAGGCGTCTGGGTGCACTTGGGTTAAGGGGAGGGTCCTGAATTCATCCTTGCACATCACCTGTACCATCTTAAATTGTCATCGTCATCATAATCACCCATCAGACACATCATTTGACAAGAAGTTACAAAAACAGAAGATGGGTAGCTGATTTGGATCAAACAAACAGCCAGTTACATAAATGCCCCAATTTTCATCAGTGCCACTAGTTGACAACCACGAAGGGTTTTCTTTACATGAAACAGTGGGCAAGGGATAAGAATAGGCTTCGCCCGAGCACACAAATACAGAAAGGAGAGGAGGAGGAGGTGGAGAAAGCAAAAGAGCCTGAAGAACAAACAAAAAAGACAAATATGTAAACGTCTCTCCAATCTGAGGGGGTTTATTCCCCTCAGAAGCTGAGCTGTAGCAATGAACACACCATCAAGCACAATCCAGAGGTTAACAATCAAGACATCCACAGTTCGGACAATTTTGCAATCCATAATCCATTATCCGTAATCCAGCATGTTCCCTTTCTAGCCCTTTCTAGGTCCTTTCAGGTCTGGGAGGCTGGGGAGGAGGGGAGGGAGTGTGTCGAAGAGTAGACCTAGATGTGTGTTTTCTGATCGTGTGTGTGTGTGTTAGGCATATTCCTGTGTGTGTATGTCCGTAACTGTGTACATTCTGGCATAGCTGTGTGTTCAGGGTGTAAACTGGTTTGCATCCACCACTGTAATCCCTTCATTAATGCAACTCAGAGTTGAGTTTGTCCTGGAAGATGTACAGGTTGTTGGTGGCGGCGATGGCGATGATGTTCTCAGTCGGGTGCCAGGCTGTGTGGAGGATCTTCTTGGTGAAGTCCAGGCTGTCCACGCTGATGTCGTCCTTCCGGCGCTTTCCCCCGGCGGCACAGACCCTCCGCGGCTTCAGGACGGCTCGGGGTTTGCTGCTCTCCCGCGACGCCTCCAGGGTCACGTCGCGTTTTGTGTTGCGGTCGAACATGCGGAAGAAGTTGTTGTAGGCTCCAGTCATGATCACACTGAGAAGAAGAGGAGGAGAGAGAGGATCAGTTACTACGGTCTGGACATTAACATCCTTAACTAACCTTATCCCCTCCACTACATGCATACAAGTAAAGGGTCACTTCCTCCAAACTACAAAGAGACCACTTAGTCATTGTGGTATCAGGAAAAGGAGATGATAACAGTTATATCTGGATAGGTTTTAAGATACTTTAAGATTACTTTAAGGTCATCACATCAATGGTGGAGGAAGTATTCAGATCCATTACTTGATTAAAAGTATCAATACTTAAAAATATCCAGTATTGCATCCAACTTTTAAAGATGTATAATTACAAAAGTATTATCAGCAAAAGTACTTATGCAGAATGTCCCCCAACTGCTTTGTGTACTGTAATTTAATCTGTAATAATGCATCATAATTTATAAGGTAAAGTTAAAATAACGAGTATGGCTGTTAAATAAATGCACTGCATTAAAACTGGTGAATTGTGGTAGAGGAGCAGTATAAAGTAGCACACAAATAAAGAAAAAGTACCTCAAAATTGTATAGTATTTGAGTAAATGTAGTTAGTTACATTCAGCCACTGACTCACAGTATTAGCAAAGTAATTTCAAAAAATCAAAAGTTAGTCTTTTCAAAAACAATATCCTGGTTACGCTGGATAAACCAGATAGAAAATACTATCAACAGCTACCGGAACTACTTTTTAGTATAAATAGTTCCTATGCAAGCAGTTAAATAATGTGTATTATCCAAAGCAACCTGGCATCTCATATATTCATAGAGGGATATCCCAACATCTTAGCAGATCAAATAGTAACTGCACCTTTATGGGTAAAAAGAAAAATATGCCTTTTTTTATCATTTGAATCTACTGACCACTTATAAACCATTCCAGAAACATATAAGAGCACAAGTTCTCATCTTGGTACATTTAGTTGTCATAAGTATAAAAACACAAGAACACATCCAGACACTTCAGGTACCTGTCCGAGCCGTTCCAGGCACACTCAAACTTGTCAAAGATGCAGTCGTTTTCATAAAGGGAACACAACTTGCTGCGGAGGTAATCGTGAACCTGGAGGAAAACACACACACATAGAAATGATCGAAAAGAGTCCAGTTAACAGCTGCTTCACTACCAGGTATTGGCTCTCTATGAAACTATAAATAGAGTGAGCAGAAGATGCACACACACATACACACACACGAGAAACTCAGCACAGACAAAACACATTAAATGTGGGCAAGTTGTAACACAAACCTCCCTGAAGGCAACTCTAATGAGACACAACAGCAGCCCTGAGCAATATGAGGGCCAGGAGTACATTTTAATCTAAACTCCTTTTCCATATCAGTAAACCCATTAACATCCAAACCCACCAAGGGCATGATAATAGAGACACACATGTGAACACACACACACACACACACACACACACACACACACACACACACACACACACACACACACACACACACACACACACACACACACACACACACACACAGACACTGACTAATAACGCTTTTCCCTTGTGCTTTCATTGCACCCGCCTGTGTCAGCACTGTGATGCAAGGGGTTGAAATCTACACCTTCCTCCAGTCTCCGTGCTCCGCATTAAGCCCCGTATCTTCACATTCTGCATAAAGTCAGCAGTCAATAGTCGCCCCGCGATCAATAAGTAGTCATGCTGAGGTCAGCTCATGGTTGTACATCAAACCAGGTGACATTTTTGTTTTCTCCTGTGGGTCTTTCTGCTGAGGGTGAAATGATACAGTGTCAGAAGTCTGCACAAACTCTGATTTAGAGCACAGTGCCTCATCTCTCATGGATTTGTGCATATTTTTCATGTTCCGGGAGGAATAAGACTGTAAATTTACCAAAATAAGAGCAGCTTAGCCCCGATATCTCTTTTCTCCTCTCAGTTTACTCCATTCACTCTTTGCCATCCCTCTTTTTCATCCTCCCCTCATTCTTCTCTCCTCCTCTCATCACACTCCCTCCCAAACCCTTACCCCTCTTCTCCCTCCCTCCCCGCTCTTCCTCCCTCCCCGTGCTGCATTGCAGATCTAGGTGTCGGGCCCTGTGCAAGGTATCCCTTCTTCCCATTTCACTTTATGAGTGGAGGCTCGGACTATAAATAGCTCCAGTGCGTCTTGGCCTCCCACTCCTGGCTGCCTCATAGGCCCTCACACGTCAGGCAGACACACACAAACACACACACACACACATGTTCACCCACACAGGAATACTAAACACACGCTGAAAAAAGGAGTTGTACTTCTACTGTACATGAATACATAAAGAGAAGCTGGTGTGGCCTTCACACAAAATCTACTTAACACAAGTGACATGTGAGATAAACTGAGTGTGGATATGACAAGGATAGCATGCAAAAAAAAAAGCTCTTTTTATCAGCGTAGTACTTAGTTTTGTCCGGATACTATTCAACAGCATGTCAAGCCCATTTCATCTCTATCCCACATACACGGCATACTGACAATTTACTGTTCTCACACATGTGTTAATCTATCAAACATAAGTTAAAAACTTAGGACAAAGTGAAGGTTTCTGGTGATTCTGCACTGACAAGAAGAAGAAGTGCTTTCTCTGGCTCGTAATCAATCCAATTATCCTTAAAAGGTTTTGGAAAAATCGAATAATCAGGAAGCACTGTGATTCTGTGAGTCTTCCCATGATTTATTTCTGTCTCCAGTTATTCGTATTTCCAGGATAATAATGCCCTCTTTCAGTAAAGGGACAGTGAGTCACCTTCTGTGTCGTGTTTCATTCACAAACCGGACAAAATTTGATACAAACGAATCAACATACAAATGAAGGAAGAAGAATAGAGCGTAGTGTTTGAGTAAGGTGTCGTCAACGCTACTGGAGAGAACTCTTCAGGATTCTCCTTCCTGCACAGTGGGATACACTTTTATGGGACACATTTCTAAACTATATGCAAGGAAAGGTTTGTATTCCAAACAAAGGGACCTAAGTTAAGTTTATGTGGGATTTATCTAATATACATGACTGAATCAAATATAGACAAAAATAATATGGTCAAAGGGCTGGTCCAAAAGGGAAGAGTCCAAATGTGCCATCATTATAGGATTCATTAATTAATCATATCAAATATTATTAAAACATTCTGTTACACGTTAAAACAAATGTACTTTAGCCAATCTGTATATCTCAATAGATTATGTTTGTGTTGGCCTTTGGATTAAATAAACAACACGACAGATGTGGACAAATGAATTGTAATCCAGGTATAATATATAAATAATATTAAATATAATTTTCAAGAGAGAACAGAAAGAAATGTGTGTTTTTGTATAACTGATCTGTTTGTTTTCACGTGGGTGTCTTTTTATGTAATAGTAATTTGTTGGTTTATGTATTAAAATAACAGAATTATAAATAATGCACATAAACAGGACTTTATGGCAGCAGCATGTGGTGTTGGGATGAGTAATAATCTCAGGTTGCAAAGGCTATTGGCTATGACTGAATGTTATCAGCTGATGCAGCAAGAATATAAGATTGCAGTGACTCAACAGATGAGTGCATTCAAAAAAGAAAATGTGTCTATGCTTCCTCGACTACTGATCAGTTCAACTTGCCCGGAGTCAATTTGCCAGAAGGAATCTCATCACAGCAGCTGAGCCTGAGAGTAAATATTCATCCTCATGTTTTTGTATCTTCACTCTCCCTCATGATTTTCACATGTGGTCCCCGGTCACACACCTGGTATGTCTCCAGGGGCTTGCTCTCCATGTTGAGGTCCCAGACTTTGGCAGTCAGGTAGTCTCTGGTGAGCAGGTAGCGACCGCTGTGGCTGAACTTAACGTCCGACACAGAGGAGATGATCTCAGAGAAGAAGGAGCGGGCGCTGGGGTCCTCGGGCTCCTCGAACACTGGAGAGAGGGCAGGAGAGAATAAGGGGGAGGGAGGAAGAGGAGGGGGAGTGCTGTCAAGCCTCGGCTGAAACACAGTGTGTCACATGATGATCGTATGTGTGTCTTTATCTCATGTACACAGATACAGAAACCTCACCGATGAGTCTATGAGGCAGATAGACCATACAGGTGACTACTGTATGTTTGCTTCTGTGTATAAACATCAGCACATATCACAAGAGATCCATGAGAGAACAGAACAGCTGATTTATGGGTACACTAGCCGTATTCTATATTAATAGTACTGCATTGGAAAGAAATATTATTAAATGGGGAAATAACATTTGACTTTCCAATAACCTCAGTTTTAGTTTAACGTTCCTAATTGAATACACAGTGTTTAGTGCCAAATCACTACCACAGAAGTCCCCGCTCTTAACTACATAATCATACACTAAATGAAGCAAACTAATCATGATAATCCAATATGATGGATTAGGGATCTTGAGTCTCTGCAAGTTGATTTTCATAAGCTAAATGAAAAGTCAGGGGATCCCCAAGTGATTAAAATTTGTCCTTTAGCGGCCATGAATGAGTGTAGCAAATGTCATGTTTATTCATCCAACAGTTGTGAGAGATTTCACTCACAACTAAAATGTGAACCTCATGGTGGCACAAGAGGAAAAACCAGGGGATAATCAAAGTATTTAGGATTCATCATCTGGAAACCACAAATGTCTGTACCACATTTCATGGACATCCATTTAGTATTTCAGTCCTTGCAAAAGCGGCGGACAAATCGACTGACCAACATTGCTATCCTGAAGCTGCTAACATATCTAAAACCATAGACTGTATGTTCTGAAACTTATGGCTGCCTGAATGTTAGGACATTCATCTCAAAAGGCTAAAATGTGCAAAACTATCAGTACCAGTTATTTGTACCTGATAAGGATGCTTCAGGAGATATAGTAAAGAAAAAAAACACAATGTGTAGGTCTCTCAGCAGCTTCACTCACATTTGGAGTGTTTGTCGCACAGCGCTGCTTCTCTCATGTCACAGAGGCGCAGGGTGCCTTTGCTGCTGCTATAGACAAACAGGTTACAGTGGTGGGGGTGAAACTCAGCCGCTGTGATCACTTCTGTCAGATCCTCCATGTTGGTTGGTTTGATGTCCACGATGTCTGAGAGAAAGTGTCGCTCAGGGAAACAACAAAGACAGTGTACTTCCCAAGAAGGCTCTGCAGCTTGTTTTAGCCTGAACTCTTTTTACCTGCTGAAGTCAATTATGCTGTATGCACATATTCATTCATTCATGCATTCATGCATTCATCAATTCTATTCAATAACTGTCTCAATGAGAAAATAATGAGATTATGTTTGAATTAATGTGGAAACCCACACACGTCCATAATCTACACACAAAATAAAAACACAAGTGCATGTAAATGTATAAATAACCATCACAATGTAAATAATGTACAGAGGAAATAAAAGCAAACCAATTTAAATGTATCTTGGGGGGATTGTTGGGAGAAAATGAATTCCATATTCAGATAAATTGCAATATCATAAATCCTGCCTGGGTCATGGGTGTGACTGTACTGTGTCCTATTGAGCTGGATTAGAACTCAGAAAGGGGGCTGAAATATTTATGCACCCTTTGAATTATTCATTAACTACATTTTCATTCCTCAAGAATAATATTCCCCTCCCCCAACACTGTGTGTCTTTGTGCATTTATTTTACAACAAAGTGGGATTTGCGATGTGGGAGTTTGTTGTGTGTGTGAGTGTGTACGTGTGTGTGCGTGTGTGTGCGTGGGCAGGGATTGATTATTGAGCATGTGTAGGCGTCTTAGTGTTAGTGTATGCATTCATTATCTGTGCCCGTGTGCTTTAATACATCTATTCCTGCTTTTATAAGAGTTTGTGCATGTGCGATGATGTATGTTTGTCTTCTCGTCTCCTCACGAAGAATGCACTCTACCAACCTACGAAAAGATACTGAAGCTGCGGTCGGTGATGTCCAGATGCCAGAGGTTGATCCTCAGATCATCGGCTGACATGTAGGTCTCATAGTCGGAGTTGACGGAGATGGAGTTGACGTGGTAGGTGTGGGCGTTGGCAAACACTCGCCGCGGGCTCACCTCCACCATCAGGTCCATTGGCATCAACACCGGCACCTTAAAAGGCAGAAAGAGAGAGAGCCGTTTCACATCCCATGTCACTGATTAGGATAAGACAGATGGTGACGATACAGACAGATTAGATTCAATTTAAATAATTAATATTTAATGAATTACTTCCTTTGACATCAATAATACATTATTGCTGGAACCCTAACGTGCTCGCTTGACAGCAATATCAAGAGCCATCTTAGGTCATGAGCTCATTTGGGTGCATTTTCATATCTTTGCATTTGCATCAAAACACAATTTCTTTGTCAAAACACAATTTACATATTTATACACGCCTTAAATGTGTGTCCCTATTTGCATACAGCGCAGTGAGGGCACCGCCACCGTACAAATACATGTACTCATACTATACATGCGTACCCACACACACACGGGCACACTCAGCGTACACATTACCAGAAATTCACAACAGTAGTAGTAGTACTGCAGATGTCGCGCTTCTCTCCTGTACAGCTGGAAAGCGAGTGTTTCTCCGCCCTCACTACTTCATGCACACATGTACCACTGTGCCAGTGACCCATTTCTGCACATGCAAACACATCTGTACCCACTGACCCAGTTATGTTGCACAACCAATCAGCATGTGTGAATGTTTTAGTGTCTATAAGAGACAGACAGGCAGACAGACAGATCTCAGATAGATAGATGTTACCTGTAGGGAGGTGACGGTGGACATGTCCTTAATGCGACCCTCCTCATCCTTCAGGTTGTACCCCTCCGGCCGTTTGTCTCTTTCACTCACCTTCCACAACTTAATGGTCTTATCTGGGGATTAAAAAGGGCTGTTAAGCAATCAGATAAGAACAGATTCAATCTGAAAGAGTCACACATGAATAAAAGGTGTTTGTTGATATGCTTTAAGGTTAGGAAGCTATCTAGAGAGCTTAGATTAGATGTGATTAAACGAACCAGAGCAGGCTAAATAGGGAATCTCAAATTGATACATTCTCAAAAAAGAGCTGTTTTAAGATTTAAGCATAAAGACCCACATCATTGCAGGCACATGAACCCAAAATGAATGACTTGATAGACAAAATAATCCAGCGCACACTCCAAACTGTCTCTGAAACTCCAAATGAGCAAACAGCGAGGTTTTGTTTTATCAACACTGACAGACACAGAAGGTCTCTGTATTATATTGAAACAGCAAGCTTTCCAGCAGCATTACCCAACTGCTGAGGCAGGTCTTACATTTTTCATACCCTCAATCATAAATAATATAGTACTTAAATAAATCAATAACAGGGCGCTCAGGGAAAATCTATAGATCTTCCGATATAGCCATAAACTCAGAATGTAAGCTAATGATAGGAACTCTTATCCAAGGCAGACAAACTCCTAATGCACTACAGAAATATGATGCAACACAAGCGGCAACTCTTCTCCCTTTACGTGAAGAAAACTCTGCTTTCTGACCAAAGTCACTAAAATAACTGTCTTAATTTCAACTGCCCCAACATGCCCGTCACTCTGTCAAACACGTGTTAAGGGAGAAACTATTGTGTAACTCAGACGTGACATAATCATTCAAAGTGTTTCCCCACAAACTATCAACCAAGCACATGACAGCTTCTGAGTCTTCCTGGTCCCTATAAGATGCCTGTGCGTGCGGAGTCTCTCACCATTGGTGGAGAGGAGGAAGTGAGCGGCGTTCTGCTGAGGCAGCCATCGGATCTTATTGATCTTCTCCTCGATCTCCAGACTCTTAAGGTAGTCGAACTCGGGCTCATGGCTCTGGAAGGTGCTGTAGACGTTGTACTCTCCCTGTGAGAAAGGCTCAATCTTGCTCTGTGGAAAGAAAAGGACGTCCGTGGAAATGTGGGGGGAAAGATCTGCATCTCCTCACATATAAAATCACGGTGGTGCAATGTAACACGTCGGGCCAAAGCCAGCTGGCAATCACCTTGATCACTCAAAGAAAGAGCATGGCACGAAGCCTGCTCAGCTATAACGATACAAACTGTGACACATCAGGAGTATCAACTATTAATCATTCAATCTGGACTGTAGCTGGAGGGGAACAGTGTGTGTTCATCACTGTTCTCACAGCTGGAATGAAAAATTGTATATTTGTGTGTGTATAAGTGTGTGTGTGTGTCTACCTCAGGTTCCCTCTGAAAGATGACCACTCGGCCTCCCTTGTCCCCTGTGGCCAGGAGCTCTCCGGTGTGGTTGAACTCAACAGTGGAGATGATATCAGCTGAGGGAGGGACAGACATAGGAGGCACAGACGGAGGAAGAGAAGGAAAGATGTAGCATGAGAGGAAAGAACGGCAGGCAAAGAGGGAGAAGGAGTAGCCATTAGCTAATTGACCACACACATCATCAGTCTATATAATCTGTTTATCTGGCAACAATCAATGCATTAATATGTAAGTGGATTAAATATGCAAATCAAAGAATAAAACAATATTTGATCACCAATTACACAAATATGCAACTGTGTGTAAACTTTCAGGGAATTATAGATTATACAGTTCATATTTGCCCATCAAAACACAGAAAACCAAAGACACACACACACACACACACACACACACACACACACACACACACACACACACACAGCTGTTTCACACTACACACAGGTGTTATCTGTGTTCCAGGGTGACACATTCCCAATGACTCACACTATGACACCAGTACACAGGATCACAGTGTCGCTTGAGTTCATCTTGTGTGTTTGTGTGTGTATAAGAGTAATTATGTACTCTATCGTCTCTTCAAGTGTAAACACAACTCAGAGAGCATTTGCATCAGCGACTGAATAATATTCAAAGATCATTGTTCAGGCCTTTCATTTGCATCATTGCAACAACGTCCCCCTCACTAGCTCAGTGTCCCCGAACACCAACACAGTCTGACTCAGTGACAACACCGATATGAGGAGTAAGCACGTTATTAAGCACTCAGCATTTACTGGCTTGATGCTTTCAGTGGACCTTCCTGCATCACACGACACACAGTCTAATGAAGAGCATGCTGGTGTGATATCTGAAGCTTGAATTTGGTTTAACGCTGCATGTAATCTCCTCCATGCCCTTCTGCCTTCTAATCCTCCTTTCACTTTCCCTTTGTACAGCAGATTACAGAAGTATTATTAAGAAATATATATTTGCAGACGGAGCTGATCTGGAGGGAGAAAACATATTGATGGATACACCTCTTTCAAAGTAATTATGAGCTTAGGTTCAATGAAAAAGAGGTGCTATAGTATGAGGAGATGTAGCTAACCTAAATTATTTGGTAGTCTAAATGCCACGGTCATGACTTGATCAAATAAAAAAAACAATTTAAATCATATAAATAATTAATGTAGGCCCATATTTTGACTTTTTATGTCATCTTCCTACATTCATGCTTCTCATTCACCGCAAACCTAATGAAATCCTAATTTATTTGAAGGAAACAAGTAAATCTGTCCAGTCTGTTTACAAGCAGCAGTGAACTGAATGTTCAGCTGAGTTGTGAAGATCCAAATCTGTGGATGGACTTCACACTTATAATAATATAATTAATATAAAGGCTGTGTGTCGCTGGTGATGCTGCTCACCATGTCGATGACTTCAGTGCTGAGTGACTGGATAACTTTCAAAACGGCCACAATCAACCACAGTCACAATAAAATGCTTCCCTATATTGTTGTCCTCACGTGACCCCAACATACTGCATCATGATACAACAGCGGTGCAGATTCTTTCAGTCTGACCACATCAGTTAACCACTACTGAAACTATTTTAAAGGAATAGTTCTTGGCCTCCTGGAGTCTTGTCATCACCTGGAGGGGCAGCAACAACCAGCAGAGACTCCGCAAAGTCACAAGAAATAGTTCCAGTCTGTGACCTCACTCAAAACTACAACATGTCATTGTGTATGGATCTGTTTCACTTAACACCTGATATGTCTTGCGGTTGCTACAATGAAAGTACAATTGCTTCCATGTAACTTGTGCAATTGACAGTGTTGTTAACCTAGCATAAAGAGGAGTAAAGTATTAATGCATATATTTGTGTCTGACGGAACATAAAAAACAGACAATGTCATTTTTTGACTGAATACTGCTCGCTGGTGACCATAAAATCACCTAAAAACAAAACCTACAGTTGTTTTTAAAATATTCTCACTGTAATGGAGACAAGGGCTGCACAACCTAAAGGCTTATAAACAAGGTGCATTATGAGTTATTAGTATTGTGGCCTCCAAAGCAGTGCCACACAAGTTTCTTTTAATACAGCAAAAGCTTAAATCTGCTACTGCACCACAAGATAATCAAATACCATCATGAAAAATGTCAGATTACATTTTAAAATAACTTAATGTTAGATGTTGTATCCCACTAAGCCTTCAACAAAGGAGTCCACTGAGCTCTGTTTTGATGAAAAGAACATGGTCCTTGACTGTAATAAAAGATAGAGCGTGGAGAGTTTATTTATTGAGAGTCGAAATGATTCCAGGCTTTAGCCTTGTCAAATTCGTGGTGGCCTTGAGAGAGAGAGAGAGAGCGAGAGAGAGAGAGATTTTATGATGAGGGGAGGCAGGGACTGCTCCTCAATCTCTACCCGAACACTATTCACTCGGTGCCTCACACACCTCATGTATTACTGGTTATTATAATGTATCTACTAGTCATTGCACTGCTCCTTGATCTCACTTCAGTACCTTCTTTATTCTTCAGTTTCAATTCCTTTCTTCTATTTCAAGCTTTCTCTCAATCCCTCTCCCCCCCACACGTTCTTTTGTCATCTCTCATCTCCTGTTCCCCAGTTTCTCTTTTTTTTTTTTGCCTCATTTCACTCTCTCATTTTGTTCCTGGTTGTCTATCCACATTCATCTCACTCTCATCCCTCCCCCACGGCACTCTGCTGCCTGGCTGTATGCTACGTCTACGTAGTGGTGGTGGTGGTGGTGCTGGTGGTGGAAGAATGGATGGAAAGGATGGAGAGGGAGGTGGAGGGAAGGGGGCGCTGGGGCGGAGGCGGTGAAGGGGGCTTTTGGTGAGCAGGGGTTGCCATGGTAACAGAGCTGAGCCAACCAGTAGCATGAGTACCCGTAACGGTTAGCCGTATATGGCACACTGGTGAAGGAGGAAGTGGGATTCATCAAGCCAAGCCTCGCAGGAAGAAGGAGCGCGGTAAAATGATTATGGCGCTGCAGTTCCGTCCACTAACAAACATGGCTAAATGAATACCAAGGGGAAGGTCCAAATTGAGGGAAAGCAGATCATTAATGCAGATACACACCTGATGACCCCTACACATGTAGTGAAATACACAAACACAGGTACACGTACACCAGGCAGCTTTCATGATGCACAGCAAATGTGTGCGCTAGAGACTGTGTGTGTGTGTGTGTGTGTGTGTGTGTGTGTGTGTGTGCGCACCCAACACATTTACAGATAACTGTGTCTCCCCACAGCACAGAGAAAGAGCAACGCTCAGCAAAACCCACAGGAGCGGCACACAATATAGTTGAATCAAATATGGAGCACACGCTCTTGTCTCTCATCCTCTGTTCTCAACCATAACCCTCTCTCTGTGTTTCTCTCTTTCACTCTCTCACACACACACACACACACACACACACACACACACACACACACACTCCACACCCAGCTGTCTCTCTGATGCTCTTTATTAGAAGAGTACTACAGAAAAATAAACCTCTAAGAACACAAACAAATACAGCAGAAACAAGGAGTATCATGAGCGCTGTGGCTCTCCTCCAAGAGGCACCACTGGCCAGTGTACTGATGTAATATGTATGTTTCTGTGTCGGTGCGTGCGTGCGTGCGTGCGTGCGTGCGTGTGTGCGTGCGTGTGTGTGTGTGACTGAGTCTGTTTTAAGCTGTCAAGCTGTAAGTCAATATAATGTGGATGTGTGTGCTACAGTATAGCAAGCTAGCAGTGTCTGTCTCCCACAGACGGTCCATTAGCATCAGCAGGCCTGTCTGACTCATCGCCACACTGCAGGAGCCGGGGAACACACTGTGACTGAAAGTCCATGCGCCCACACATACAGTATACATCAACACAATACAAACACACAAACATGAATCAACCCAATGACACACAAAAAAAACATGCACGGGTGAGAAACACCAAACACACGAATGCACTGATAGGTGTTTACAAGAACATTGGCTCCTCAATGATCAAAGCAAGTTCTAGGGAAAGCTGATTGGTTGATCAACAGAAAAAAACATTTCGGTAATTCTTTTATTGGGCAAAAATGCCAAACTGTCAAATTTGACAATTTGCAGTTTTCCTCTGATCTGATTTATATCACTGAAAATCTTTAAAAGTTTGGGGACTACATGTGAAAATAACTGAGCTGGAGTGATTAGTCGATTAATATCTTGGTTGATCCACAGAAAACGTATCTGCCACCATCTTGATAACTGATTTGATAATAGACATTTAAGAAATGGCAAAACATTAAAGCGTCTCCATTGTGTGGATTTGCTGCTTTTCTTTGTCTTGAGTAAACTGAATATTTCATGGTTTTGGATCATTTATTGGACAAAACAAGGAATTTGAAGATTCAGGAAACAGAGAATAGCATTTTTGACTATTTTGTGATATTTTATAAAGCAAAAATGAATCGATAAAATAATAGGTGGATTAATTGATCATGAAAATAATTGTTATTTTCAGACATCCTGTATTATACACATTAAGATGAGTGGCTACAACATTAGACAATGCAGAGAGGAGAAGAGGGATAGATGAGGGTGGTGGCGCAGGTGGAGGGGGGTGGATTTCCTTATTTCTTTTTGTTCAGGATACTACAGGGACAGAGAGGGCCGCAGACGTCCTACAGTCCCAATTATAGATATCTTAGGACCGGGTAAACACGGACCATTAAAGCCGAGCCAAAAACACACACGCCTCAAAAGGGAGGACAAGCCACCGCTCAGCAGGAGATGTGTGTATGTTTGTGTGCACCCCGCATTTCCTGTGTACGTGTGCACAAGTGTGTGTACTCAATTACCCAGCAGAGAAATAAATTGGTTGGAGGTATACAGGAGGGAGGACAAGGGGGGAGAGATGGCCGGAGGGAGACGTTAAATTGAACCATGTCCTGCAGTTTTGGAGTTATCTGAACAAAAAAACTGGGGCATGTGTTTGTGTTAGAGGTGTGTGGAGAGGACTGATTTAAACTCAGCACAGTAGGGAATCTGCCATTTCCCCAAACACACATCGACACAATGGAGCAGAGCTGGTGTGAGCCTAATGGTTATAGACCCAAACAATTAGAATCACCAACCAAGCCGGCTTCAGCGTGTGTGAAATACACCTGTAATCCTGCTTCGCCTCGCTGCAAAAGACATCCTCTAGCTGCATGAATGCTCAAAGCTGCAATCTGTGATTCATTTTTGACCAAAATCAATTTGTTTTTCCCGCAGATTTGTGAGACTTCAACATAAAACAGATTATGAGCTTAGTTGGTTTACACCCAATATAATCCAGATGACACTGAAAACTGAGATTACGTGTCGACGCCTCATAAATACTGCAACGTAATCCCACATTCAGAAAACTCTGAAGCCCTTCTTTTGATGCTGCCATGCTTATCTTTCTGTGCGGATGAGTGCAGAGCTGAAACGATTAGTCGTCAGAAAGAAAATTATACCGCAACTATTTTGATATTTGATCAATTCTTTTTTTTTTAGGCAAAAAATCTTAAAATTGAGGCTGTATTCTTTGGTCTTTTATGATAGCAAACTAAATACCTTCGGACTGCTTGTAAGACAAAACAAGCAGTTTCCCATATTTTCTGACACTTTATAGACCACATAATTAATCATAAATTGATCAAATAACCGGTAGATGAACTGATAATGAAAACATCGTGAGCTGTAGCCCTATTAGCCTATCAATGTCTGCACAGTACATGTATAGTGCATTTGTGTCAAGAGGTTCAGAAGAGTGTGTCTGTACATGTTCGTGAGCGTAGATGTGAGTGTCTGCGTGTGTCTTCCTCTTAAATAGAGGTAGAAGTGAGATAGATGCTTGAAGGAGCTGGGGTGTCGTCTGGTCAAACTATTTAAAGAAATCAAATCACTCACACTCACACCCACACAGACAATCCACACTGAAGCAGGTAGACTGAGACGAAAATAAAGAGGAAGGGATAAAAATAGAGACAGGATGAGGGAGACAGACAGAGACAAAGCGATGTTGAAGATATTTAAAACTCTCAGACTCACGTGAGAATTCAAACTACACACACACACACACACTCTCCGTCATGCTCAACCCCCCCCCCCCCCCCCCCACATACAGTCGCACACGTACGTCACACTGGGGTCATGTGGCACAACTGTGCGACACAGATGTGACCTTTGGGATAGAAGAGGATAGAGCACACACACCTTCAGTGTAAGAGGCAAACGGCTCGGGCTCCAGAGAAAGGGTAGTGATGTCGGAGCACAGGACCTGGATGGGGCTCAACATCCTGGGGGAAGACTCCAGGGTGGAGAGGGGTGGACAGGATGGGCGGAGCTCTTCAGGCTATAGCCAGGAGCAGCCCTGCAAGAGGAGCAAGGATGGAGGGAAGGGGGGGAGGAGGGCAACAGGGAGGAGCAGAGGGTGAGGAGGGAAGGACCGGGGAGGGTGGATGGGGTCAAGGGCAGGGACTGAGTTACTGCATCACCACATCCGGCCATGAGTACTCACCAGAGAGAGAAAAAATACTGATGGTGTATCTATGATCACTCTGAATCTATAGAACATGATGTATTCACATGTTGGGTTTGGCAGGAAGGCATTGCAAAAACATGCAGGATGGACAGAGATAGACAGCTTGTGGGACAGAGTCCTAATGTGCTTTAGTAGGCGTCTTTTCTCTAATGAAGTTTTGCAGGGGAACGCAACAAGAAGTGTAGACAGCGCTCACATTTCCCCAGAGGTGACTGACAATTCGAAAAGAGCAGTGGGAGCTGGTGAAACCTCACTTACTTACAGAAGGGCATGATGACTAATAATTGCTTTCATTATTGATTGACCCGTCAGTTGAAATGCCAAACATAATGACATCTGCTCATCACAGGTTTCTAAAGCCCAAAGCAATTTATAAACTGTCAGGTTTGCGTGAGCAACAATCGGAAAAACCCAAAGAAATACAGTTTGACATTATATGAATTAAGACTTGTAAGTCAATATTAATGTTCGGAGCCGCTGCCAACAACTAGAATTTGTACAGTTACATGTACACTTTATTGAATTTATACATATATGTTGTTTTTACAGGGTCAAATTTACCATTTTAAGGTTTTTACTTCACAGCATTGATACTTTTGTATAGGGTGCACAATACTTATGGGGGTTAGTGTGCTTGCATTATTTACGAAATGGGATCAGTCATAAATAATTCATTTACAAACTGTCAAAAATGTCAAACTTCAGAATTTTGATGCAACATAAAATTCTTGGTATTATTTCCTCATCCATCCTTGAACCCGATGCTGCTCCAGTCGGAGGTGAGCGTGTAGCAAAGGGAGACATTGAGGAGGGCAAAAGAAGTGAGAGGAAGGGATTAAGAGATGGAGGGGAGAAGGAAGGGAGGTTGAGGTATAGAGGGAGGTTAAGCATCCCTCCTTTGTAGGAGTTAAAGGGCAGGGGAATCCCCACGGGAAGATCTGCAGACACACTGTTTTGTATGCGCACACACACATATAAACACACACAAAACCCTTGCAGACAGACTCACATACATACGCAGACCCGAGCAAACAAAAAGAAAAACAGTATGCACTCAAGGACGCAGACATGAATATGAATGCAACACGGACAGAAAATAAAGAAAGATGGAGACACACAGCAGCTAACGAAGTACATCCAAGCGTAAAATCACATGCACCACCTCACTTTGTCTTTTTCTTTTACACACACACACACACACACATACATACAGAGGCACATTGTGTTTGAGCAGCCTTCGGAGCACTGTTGGATAATTGTTTGGCAGACGCGCCACTTCAGCACGGGGCAATGCTGCGAGTTGCATTAGAGGACCGATGGGGAAAGAGAGAGAGCGAGAGAGAGGCAGTGGGGGATGGAAATGGGGAGGAGGACGGGGGATGGGGTGAACATTGAGGAAAGGTGGAGGGGGTTGGAGTGGATGTAGAAGAGGAGGCAGGTAATGACTCATTTTGTTTATTTGTGATGGAAAATTATTAGATTTTTGGTCATTGGGGGAATTGCCGTGAGATTGATTTTTACAGCACAATTGTTCCTCTGCAACTCTCTATTTTCAAACTGTCCATGTGTTGCACATTCCTGTCAGACCAACAGTGTTCAGTGGTGTGTTCACCTTGCTGTGAGCTCATCAGCAATTCACCCTGAATAATTTCTGTGTCTGCCTGAGATGTGTGGAATAATTAATACTGCCATTATTGGTGGGTGGAGACGACCTGTCAATCATATTGGCCAAGCATGAAAAGGTGGCATGTTTATCATCACGGGCGGTTGCTACGGCAACAATTTATGGTTGGTGACGGATGTTAAGACTGATTTTCTGCCACTAACTCATCCAAACCCTTCTCTGAAAAGGACAAAGGCACATATTTGTCATATACTGTTTGTACAAGAAAAGAAGCGCACACGCACAGACAAACAAAGACGCTCATAGATGTTCTTCTGTCTTCTCAGCAATATAATATGCTGTATGCACACACACACACACACACACACACACATTTACACAATCAACAGGCAGCACGACAGGTCTCCCCCGACTACAGTAGCTGCTTCTGTGTGAGGGATATTATGTTACAGCACAGACACAGGAAACATAATTCCCTTTCTGCATGAGGATCACAAATGACCCCCAAATGATAATCCGCTGTTGTGGTCTAAGAGGCGTGGCGAACATGAGCCGAGTGTAAGAAACAGATTGGGGACAGACAGACAGGCAGGAAGGGGCGCACGGCGAAGCTCGAGTGCAGGTGAGATTAGTGGTGTAATTGAGATTAGCAGAAGGGTTGTTATCCAAGGTTTTAATCCATCTGCTTTATGAAACATACCAACACAACTAATTCATCTGCACAGCTTGTGTTCTGCTGGACTGTTTAAACATTCCCCCGCCTGAGAGGGGATACTCTATACATTCAATTTGACACCATGCATGTGTGTGGACTCTCTCGTGAGGTGAAAGATGACAAGCAGTGCAATGAGTGCAAAAGAACGTGGTGGACATGGCGAGCTTGCTTTTTCTGGAAATGTCTTGCTGGTACAGAAAAATAACTATTCTCCCACACAAACAGAGACATACATACACATATTCTGACACAGGCCAGATCAAGTATTCCCTGCAGTTTGACAAAGTAGCTGTTACACAAGGTAAGAAAGCATGAATAAACAAAAACACAGAAGGGAAGAAGGAGAGGAGCGCTTGCGTAAAAGTGTTTTGCTCCCTAGTTCATGTTGCTCTGTCTACAACTCTGTCTGATCAACACAGAGCTTACAGAGGATTAGGAAGCCGTCCTGAGCTTGTTTTTGCATACACACACTTTGTCACAAACACACACACACACACACACACACACACGTTCCAGAAGTCCAATACATAGAAACACACTCACATGGTGGCACACTTAAACAAACACTTTGTAACACATACAGCTTCCTCTGTCATGCTCTTACCTTCAGTCACATAGTTGTGGTCGGGGAGGAAGCCGCGGTGGTTGAGCGTCGGGGTGGCGTCAGTGTCTTCGCCCATCAGCGGGGCCGGGGGAAGTGCCCGTCTCGGTGGGGCAGCGTGGTGGTGGCAGATCGGTGGTGGAGGGGGTGGTGGGGATGCCGGACAGCACAGCGCCCATACTGTTGCCCGCAGACGCCTCCTTAGCACAAGGGCGCAGAGCCGGGCATCCTATCCTTAAGTGAGGAGGGAGTGGGCCGGTCCCGAAGGAGGGATGGGTGCGTGTAAGATTCCACACAGCTGCTTCTGGGAGCCAGATGCAAACCTGCAGGAGGAGGATTATTTGAAAACAGTTCAAAATCCACCAGGGGTGAGCTTGATTTGTGTCTCGCAAGAGCACACATCACTTGTGAGACAAGAAAAATCCAGCGCACCCTGTGTCCACTCTGCAGCTGCTGAGCCCAGGTGTGGCCTGACCGATGCTACTGTTGCAAACACACACCGAATACACAGTCCTGTGCTCTCGGAAATGGGCAAAGTCCCTACTTGTTAATGTTTCAGGAGAGGAGAGGAGATGAAGAGGAGGAGGAGGAGAAGGAGGAGGAGGAGGAGGAGAGTGGGGGGAGGGGAGAGAGGGATGAGCAGAGCCCCTGGTCGGTGTATCTGCAGTGCTGCTGCTTCTGCAGTGAACTCACACTCATGGACACACATATACACACACATATACAGCGGGGCAAACACCCACTCACCTACGCAATCGGCAGCTTGTGGGTCAGGTACTCCTCAGTGGATCCTCCATGTATAACATCCCTCTCCTCCTCAGCGGCTGACTGTCTTCTCTGGTCTCTCAGCTGTTCCAGTATGAGGAGGAAAATCCTACCGGCCCTGCGTTCTGCTGCAGTCTGCTCTCTGGCGTATGTATGAAAGGCAGACCGAGAGGTAGAGAAAGGGGGAGGGAGAGTGAGAGAGAGAGGATCTGTCCTGCTGCGCTGGTACGTGTGTGATGCATCAGAGCAGGCCCCGCCCTCTCCCCGGCGCAGCCAATCACCGCAGAGCTGAGATCTGCCTGACCACTGACTGCAGGTGATTAAACATGATAAAGAAACAGAGACGGATGAGTAAATCTTATTTTATCTTTTCTGTCTTCAGTTGTTCAGGGATTGTGTTGTTGGGTTTTCTCTGATATGGTTTTTGTGTTGTTAAGTAATTTGATTTAAAAAGGATGGAGGGACGGAGTGGGCGGCAGAGCGGAACCGCCAGTGTCTTATAAGGTTGTGACTAATGAGTGAGAAAGGAGAGAGTGCCGGAGAGAGGAGGAAATTAGCACCGTTTCACTTGACTGAGTGCTGAATATGAACCGTGGAACAGTTACTACTGGAGGATTCACCTGGAGACATAATTCAATTAGCACACCACTGACACACACACACACACACACACACACACACATTTCAAATCACAGCAGGATATCTTCCATGCAAGTGTGTATAGGAGTTAGAAATCAGTGATATCAACTCAAGAGCATCATTTCATGATATGATCTCATCAAGTTGTGGTTTCTGTTCAACTTTTGGGAAATTTGGAAAATAGGCCTTTTCGCTTTCTTGTCTCATTTCTGTCCAATAAAATACGACAATACTGCCAACAGTCTGTTAGCTTAGGTTAGCATAAAACCACAACTTTCAGATTCAGTAACGCGTTAGAGGTTCTGTTCTATCTTAGTGTGCGCATGGCTAGGCTGTTTCCAGTCTAAGATAAAACAGTAATCTGGCTCCATCTTAATACAGACCAACATGAAAGTTGTAGCGATCTTCTCGTCTAACTCTTGATAAGAATGAAAAGGTGTATCTCTTAAAATGTCAAACCATTCCTTTAGTGAGTCCGAACATTTGGTTTTTTTAGTGTAAAGAGAGCGAGAGTTTGGTCAAATGGAATACATCATAGCTGTGCACATGTTATTGCTTTGAATTAGGGGTGGGCAATACCAAAACAAGTTAATACCAGTGCCAGAATCTCCTATATTGACATACTGATACTGTTATCAATCCTGTTGATTTATTGATTTATCATTTAGTCTAAAAGATGTCGGTCACAATTTTACAGTGCCCGAGTTGAAGAGATAATAGTTATTAAGGAAATTAACTATTTACTTAGAAGACTAAGACAACTAGCAAGTGTTCACATTTCAGAAGTTAAAATCTGTAAAATGTGTGACAATTAACTTTTTAATTCATTTTCTGTGAATCAATCAATCAATCATTTCTGTTCTTGTTCGTAGGTAGGCTACCAAAAATAAGGCTTATTATCAGCAGAATAAAAACTCAAGGTATCGATTCACCCACTCCTACTTTGCACATCAGTTGGCATATTGCAATATACAGTACAACATAAGGAGACTACATATACAACATTAGAAACATATTCTTATTAAAAGCAGGATAAACCATATTGCCTATAGCACAAGAAGGGACCAGAAATAACTACAGACTGTAAGAGCATTACTTAAAATCACACACCAACACACACAGGCTTCAGTCAGGGTGGCTGCCAGTGACAGTTGGTGCCATCGCTGGTGCTGGCTGTCTGCCACCAGGCTTTAAACCCCCCCACAGTAGGGAACAAGAAGAGCTGTTTATCAGACTGCGTCCAAGACTGCCAGCATCGCCCTCCCCCACCCACTACTAACCAATGATGGGCAATGCTCCACTGCCATATCTGCCCTTCTAACTGCCCCCTGCCAGCCTAACATCCACCACAAAGCTCCCCATAAGCCCACCCACTGTTTCCCACATATAGCTACTGTTCTACCGGCAAGTGTCTACCTATTCACCCCAACCATATGCCACCAAAACCCCCCTCTGGTTAAATCTATAAACCCATAAGGTTTGGTGTTTAGCTCTTTCTGAAGGTCCCATCAGTGTGAGATTTGACCCATTTGCCAAACCCAAAGCAGAGAGGGAGAGGTGAGAGACAATACTGGTGTTTTATTGTTTTCAGTGTTCTTTGACGTGCTTCCATATTAACTAGATTGGCTAAAGCTGTGAAGACAAATTTAGATATTGCATGCAATCATCAAGGCCTGCTAGTGCTGCATAAAATTGATTATTTTGCAATTTCCCAGTTTAATTTGTTGTTCACTCAATTAAGAATGGAAATTTGTAATGGTGAAGTCGATTATCAAAAAAATATACCAGACACAAGCCGGTTCTACCTTCTAAAATATGATGATTTGCGTTTTTCTGTTATATCACTTCATATTGAAGTCAATGTATTTACGTTTTGTACTAGTGTTCAGACAATACAAGCAGTTTGAAGACATTCAACAGAAAGTATAGATTAATCAATAACAATAATAATCACTAAATATCACTTAAATATGAAATAAAAATATACACAAAGTATCATAACATGGTATGAAAAAGTAGACACAAATACACAATATATAATCATTAATAGCATCCCGATCCGCCTGCGGTGACGTCACTGATTAATGTTAATTTAGCATTTAAACTGTCCAGAGGTGTGACCTGTCTGCTTTATTTTTGATAAACCTTCTCTAACCAGCTGGTAGCGACGTCTCTGTGCGTTTGGTTGCTGGCAGGTAACCTGTGACGTCACAGCATTCAAAAATGGCCCACGGTTTGTTTGTTTTTTCTATTTATGTGAGATGAAAAATGCTCCCCTAAGAGTGTGCACAACAGAGAAAGTGTATTGAGTACATTAAGTGATACAACATTTTAAATCCATCCATACTCCAATGGAGGGCTACAAATATATTTGTATGGTAGAAAAGATTAGATCAGAGAGATAAGAGGCACAGGAGGTAGAAATAAAAGTTCACAAGCACATCAGACACCTTCACACTGTAAAACCTTCATCACTATATCAGCTTTAATACAGGAATGGCCATCATCACCCTCGCATGTGGCAGGTTTTTTCAGGTATAGAGTAAATCAACTTCAGCTTGTCCTTGTTAACCTGCCGAGCCTGACCCTGGGTCTGTGACGGCGGACTCATTTCTGTCTGCCATTCAGCCGTGAAGGCTTGGACCCGTTGCCCTTGGGTGTATCTGAGGTGTACTGTGCCCTCACATCATCTCCTGCAGATGGTGGGGACACAGGTGTCAGTCGTCATTTGGTCCTATACATTTAATTTGTACACATTATTAGACACAAGACACAACACTGTTAGTAGAGGAAAGGATGTGCTGTCCGGTTGCTGCAGTCTTGATTTTCTAATGAAAATGTGAGGAGAGAAAACAAAAAGAAAGTAAGAAAGCAAATGATCTAAAATAATAAAAGCAACATGAAAAATACAGATATACAGCTCATCTGTAGAATTAGTTGTAAATATATTTTTGGCTAATACAGCTCCCTTCATCACAGCTGATAAGTAATAAGGGAGTAAATAATGATTATTTTATATAGATTGGATAAATCTAACATTGGACACTCTCAAATTCCCCCATCTCTCTGTTAGCGGATAACAAGTAGAATCTGTTACAGTGTGTGTGTGTGTGTGTGTGTGTGTGTGTGTGTGTAGGTGTGTGTGTGTGTGTGTGTGTGTGTGTGTGTGTGTGTGTGTGTGTGTGTGTGTAGACCCTAACACAATTAAGGCCTACAGCCCGTCAACGTGATAATGATCAGCATCATTCATCAGGAGCACCGATGAATGCTTGTGAGTGTCTGTCTCTGTTGACCTGGTGCTTCTCTCCACACACACACACACACACACACACACACACACACACACACACACACACACACTCCAATGTGCAGACGCAGGGTTGCTTAGCAACCCAAGAGCAGCCTGTGGAGAAGACACTCTCATCCGTGCAGACACACACACACACACACTTGGAAAACCCAGGAACTCTGAAGGAGAAAGATAATGTACTCCCACTCCACCCTTCCATCATGCTCTGTGACCCCCAAAATGTGAAGAGAAACAGCCGACCCTTCTGTCTGGAGGGAGATTCCACACACATGAAGTCCACTGTCTGAGTAGGAAGTTGTCCCGTGCATAACACACTGCACATACATGCATAACAGTGAAACAATCCCATCAGCGTCTTTGACAAAAAGCCCTTGCTATCGTGTCATATTACATCCAGAACCTCACTTCCTATTTTGTGATTGTGACTGACTACCAGTGGACTTAAGCCGGCAGCCATGAAATCAGCATTTCCAACAGACAAAGAGCTTTTAGAAGATGAAAGTTAAAAGCTGAGCAGCATCTCCCCAGTCTAACACTATTAGCACATTAAGCGAGTGCTTAAATAAAGTCAGCAGACGATGGATCAACGCGGAGCCCTGAGCGGGAGACAGCACTGTTATCCCCTAAAGGGGGGTTTCACTACAGTAATGGCAACCCGTATGAAACCACAGCCCCTGGGGAGCGGTGGGACTGGATAGATTATGAGCAGCCTCGGGGCGAAACAAAACCCCTTATAGCCCCGACACACACACACACACACACACACACACAGAAAGTATCAGGTAAGTGTACACACATAAATACAACCATAACATGCATGGAATCACACACTTAAGCATGATGGGAAATGGAAAAGATAAAGACAGAGAGGTTTACGCATGTAGAAATAAACTGATTTGACTGATTCTTCACATACACACGCATCTCCAGCTGAGTTGGGGAAATATTTCTTCTCTTTTATGAGTCTGTATGACATGTTTGGGGGGAGGGGTGCAGTAACTGGGCTGTCAGGGGGGTAATTTAACTCCTGGAGGATTATGGGATGGTGATGGAATCACTCTTTGGGCCGAGGGCAAGACGATGGAAGGAGGTTTGAAAGTGTGTTTTTTTTTTTTTTTTACTTCTGGCAAATTAAAGCAGCAGCCTCAGGGGTTGGAGAAATAAACTGAAACATGGTGACATAAAAGGTAAAGAGCAGATTATAGCCTGATCCCTGCTGGAAAACAGAATAACACTGTGGCCTAGTGATAAACACTGACCAGGACATGGTTATCTGGGGATACAGTCGTTATTACATGCCGACTGTGGCAACAAACAGAAAGGTCGAATTCATACCATAATAAATCACGGTGGAGCCATTATACTTGGGTCAAAAGATTTGATCAAAATGTGAGTAAATCACCAGAAACCTTGTTTTGAATGGGTGAATTTATGAAATATCTCCATACAACATCCCCTTTATCGCATAAATGTAAAGCAGCCGTAGTGTGCAGTCCTTCCAGCATTGGTCAGCTGTTCATTTGTTGCCGCTCCCCCCCGGGGAAAAGCTGCTTAGAGCAGAAAGGAGATTACGCATAACCACACATACAAACAGAAAACACTGCAAAGCCTATGTGACCTCTGCCTATGAATACACACACACACACACACACCTATGTTATAGATTTGGGTTTCTATCTGACCCGGCGCTTTCATCTGCACATAAATACAGTGCTTATATTCACTTAATGGTCTGTAAGAGCATGCAGCTTTGCTTGGTGGGGCTTCCACATTAACAGCACTCACACACACACTTTGCTTCTGATCTGACCCATAAATCCATAAACATATAACTCTACAAGCAAGACATGTACCCATTCCCAGAACCAACGCAGGGTTGGCCTTTGGTTGTGCGTTCCTTTAAAACAGTTTTTACAACTGTGTGCGTATAAAGACCCAGAGGGAGAGACAGACACAGGTGACCTTTGGGGGAGGGGGGGGGGGGGGGGGGGTCACTGAATGCAATCTTTCAATGAGCAAACCAAGGGCTCAGCAGCCTGGGGAATACATGGCCACAGCTCAGCCAAGCCTCTCTCAGCAGTTGAGTGTGTGTGTGTGTGTGTGTGAAAGGGAGAGTGAGAGACGGGGACAAATCATCAACCTCCAACACGTCGCACATCCTCAAGGCTTCTTTATGTAGGCCTTTGTGTAAGGGATCGGGCACAACACCACCGTTCAGTTGAAGCTATATGAGGCTTCAGCGCCCTGAGACAATACATCAAGTGGGCATAACATATTAGCTGAATGTGGATTTTGTAGCCCATCGTTTAAATTAAATCAGGATGAATGTGTTCAGGGCTGATGTGGAGAGGAGGGACAATTACAGAGACATAAAGGAATGAGAATAGTGTTTTGTGATGTGGAGCTCTCCTGTAACAACAAGGGACTGAGGTAAAAATGTCTTGGTAATGTCAAGAGTGATTGCTATAAAAGACACAAAAATGCTCACGTTTACACACTTATATACAGGCCAGACTGCAGGGAGAGAAATCAGGTTTGGTAACCAAAAGGACTCAAACACTCACATTTAGATTTTGCTTTATAAGCACATTTGTAGACCATCAACATGACAGACGCGGCGTGGTAGTGCATGCATCAGGGAAAAAGATCTGCAAATATAGGGCACATGGGTAAACATGCTGACTGCCACACTTGTATCACAAATCTATTTGCAATGATGTACAAATCCAAGTCTTTTGTGTGTTGACACTGCCCCCTGGTGTCTGGCAAAGAGTGGTGCACCAATGTTAGATCGCACTGAACAAAGCATTAATGACTCCGACTGAGAAAAACTAATATTTTGTCGTATATTATTTAATTTGACCTTGCAAAAACAGAATGGAAATTAAAAGCACAGTTCCTCTTTAACAACACGGTTGTGTACTAGTTGCAGTAACACGTTTCCATTTTGCAACGCCGTCAAAATAAAAGTTTGAGGAGATGGGCAGTACATAAGCACACCGTTGAAGGAAGAGACGTGCTATCCTACCTCCGCATGCCACGTCTAAATATAATACGAGACTCTCTTTATTAGCTTTGAGAAAAACGTCATTTTGTAGTTCTTTCACTTCAAGCAATGAAAAGGTGCTCAGATTTGTTCAGTGACAGACAGGGAAGAACATTATTGGAGGATAACGTTGTCCTAGAGAAAAGTTATTTTCTATACAACAGCAGATAATATTTCTCATTATATGATGATTACATCACATCAGTCATTTACAGTAAAGTAAATACAAAGCTCTCCCCTCAAGTGTGACCCATAATTCTGACACTATGTAATAATTACATATTGTAAAATCTGATGGTGGTAAATCGTACAGTTTCAAAACAAAACAAAAACCTTAAATACTTTCAAACTGTTTCCTAAAGTTTATTTTGCAAATCAAATTAAAGTGCAGAGCCATTCTTTTTTTGTAGGACTTTTCAAATGGGATTGGGGCCGATGTCAGGCTCCGGCTGTTCATCCATGTAGTAGGGATCTCCTTGATGGACTCTGTGATTGTGCACCCTCAGGTTCCCCCTGTGGGCAAATCTCTTCCCGCACTCTGCGCAGGCAAAGGGCCTCTTCCCCATGTGAACGTCCCGTTGGTGGGCTCTCAGGTTCCCGCTGCGGGCGAAACGTTTCCCACACTGAGCGCAGCCGAACGGCCGCTCCCCTGTATGTGTGCGAGTGTGCACGGTGAGCTCAGACGGAGTGAGGAAGCTCTTGTCACAAAACTGACAGGGGTGCAGCCTGACGCCTGTGTGGCGTAGAAGGTGTCTGCGCTGGTGGGAGGGGTAGGTGAAACACTTGGTACAGTATGGGCAGGTGTAAGGCCGTCCGCTCCCTCCGCCGGGAGCTGCGGGGTGGCTCAGAGTGTTCGTGTGTCGCAGCGGGAGCGACTGTGAATTGGCCTGCGGTCGGAGAGGGTCTCTGTTGCCAAAAGTAGTGATCCGCCGTGTGTGATTGATGGGGCCTCTCCCACCCCTGTCATCTCTGGGTCTCCACTGGGATTCTCCAGAGGGGGCTTGGGGCTGAACCTGCCGGGCCCCCCTCTGCCCCCCGCCCTGGCCCTGCACCGAGTTCTGGTTGGAGTTGTGGTTTTCAGGCTCCTGGTCCAGGAAAGGGAAGGAGCTATCGTCATCTTCGTTGCTGGTCTCGTCGGAGACAAAACCTGGTCGGAAGCAGGGCGTGTCTGCGCCGGCGGTGCTGCTGCTGGCTGGACCGGAGCAGCTGGTGCCATCCGTCTGCAGGTGCTCCAGACCGGACGCCCCACCTCGTGTGGCGGTTAACCCCGGTAGCCACTCCCCTGGTTGAGCCAGGCTTGGGTCGGGCCTGGGGGAGCACCGTCCGCTCTGGGAGATTGAGAGAAAAGGGGTGGAGGCTTGATCCTGGAGAGATCTGTGGTCTGCACCGTCCTGATCCCAGTGAGACACTGCAGAGAAATCAGTGTGAAAAGGACAAATGAGCCACCTTCATCTCGCCATCTATAGTAAAACTCATTTTAAGTTGATTTATATTTTGTATTAAGAATCTGAATCTGCAAAGAAGCCCAACTAGTAATTAGCAACTAGTATGGTCAAATAAATGTACTGGTTTCCCTCTGAGATGTAGTGAACTAGAAGTATTACGTTACATAAAATGGAAATACAAAAAGTAAAATACAAGTATCTGAAAAGTATACTTAAGTGCAGTACTTGACTAGCCTAGATTGTTAATAAGAGCACAACTTTCTTCAAAGATAAAGTTTAATTAATTATTAAAGTCTCTCTCAAAGTTGCCAGATTGATGAATTTAACTTTAAGAGGTTCCAGCGGAGCTCACCCCCCTACAGGGTCTGAGGTCCACCCAACATAGTCTCACAAAATCCTCTGGGAAACAATGAATACCGTTGCACTCAAAAGAGTGTCAAGGCCATCTTGCTCGAGCATTGAAAAGGCTGAATAGTCAATAGTGGGAGTAGAATATTATGACTTCTTACATTTGGCCTTGGCTTGTGTGCCAGACAGGGTCTCTATCTGCCTCTGGTCCCCAGCAGCGAGGCTTCCGTCTGGGACTTGGACGGCGACAGACCCAAAGGAAGGTCGAGATCCAGCACGCTGTGGAGAATAAATAAAAACAGGTCTGCAAGACGTACGAAAGCAAACCTCGAAGCATGGTTCAAATGTCACTTCGTACTGGAATAATAAAGGCTTTATTACTTCAGTTATTAAACAGGGTCTGACCTCGTGTTTTACTGAAGGACCATTCTGGCCTGTGACCTCTTCTTTCAGCCCACTGAGGCTCTGCCCGAGTCCTTCCACTGGGTTTGAATGAGAAGACGTGTCCTTTCCCACATGCAGTCCTGTGCAAGAGAAAAAAAGTAGGTCAGTGTATCGGTGAAGCCTCTGGTGCAAGTTCAGCAGCCTAGTGATGACATCACACGTTGATAAGCAGGTATAGATCATACAGACCCGACCTGGACTACACCACTGTACTATATGTCCATTTTAGCACTCTTCTGACCAAAGTGAGTGAATTAACAGGTGAGCTGTACTACCTGATCCTGCCACGGTCTGCTGCCTCAAACTTCCCTCTCTGTCTCCGGATGACATCTCCCCTTCCTCGCTCCCTCCTCCTCCTCCTCCTCCTGCACCCTTTGCCTTGTGCCTCCTCTCCCCTTTCTCCAGCTTGCCTCTGAGGATGGAGATCTGCTCCGTTTTCTGCGCTAGCTCCGCCTGCTGCTCACACAGGCTGCTCTCGAAGATCTTGGCGATCTCGCACACGGCGGCGGCCAGCAGCGAGTCCATGACGGTGGCCAGCTGCGCGTGGAAAGCGCTCCTCGCGGACTCCATCGTCTTGCGCGTCAGCGAGGATGTTACAAAGTCGACGACTGGCTGACCCTTACATCTGCGCGCTGCCATGAGTTGTTGTTGTTGCCATGTTAAGGAGCTAGGCCATAGCTAGGCCTAGCACTGAAGCTAACTGTGCAAGCTACATGCAATGGAGACAAGCCAACACGCGGGTGTACTAAGCCTCTCGGCAGGCCGGTGGTCAAATACAGTCACTGGCTAACATTTGATCCATGAAAGCGCTGTAGTCACGTTCAAACGATGCAGCGAGCCCGTCGTCCAGCTAGCAGGTTGATGTCTGTTGATGTGACAAGTGTTTGCAAGTCTCGCGATAAGATAGCGGAGGGGATTCGGGTACTGCAGACATCAGAGGAGAATAAATGTGTGGTGTTGAAAAGATGGACGTTCACATATATCTCTCATATTTTCAATAACAAAGAGGTGTAAAATGCACACAAAAAACGTCCTCATTCATGTTACTCAAAAATCATGCAAGACAAAGTACAAAATAGGGATTTTATTTGGGGAAAATGTCAACTATGTCTAAGTCTATCAACACGTATACTTTATGAAGGAAAATAAAGAGCAGTATGGTTGTACGATCATCACATGTGAATACATTAATAGAACCAATAAAACCCCATACAAAATAAAACAACCTTTGTAACAGTTGAAATTGTAAAATATGTGCACGTTTGTTCTGGCATATTTAAGGACTCAAGCATCAGATGAAACAAAACAATTTGGAATGTAAGAAGTCCTCAACAATTGAATGCGTTCAGGTATCTGAAAAAGTAACAGAAGACATTCTACAGGATAACAAATGACCAGAAAATATAGTCAAAAATAGCAAAGATGAGTCCACAACCAAGCACATCACACACCGGTGATCTAAAAGATTGTTTGAATGATGCAGACTTGTAGACTTGATACCAAACAGCACTATCTGTGATTAAGGCAAGCAGTAGAAAAATATGTACAGATGACTTAACATTTACTTTCAGTTCATACAAAAAAATACGTTTGATGGATTGAAGGATATATTATGTACTGCGAGACAACAGATTACAACAGCTTCTACCGAGGCAGTTCTTTCAGCTACAACACTGTAGTGAAAGAGCAGCTCTGCTTTAAGGCAGTGTTGCATTTACATGACCTCGTTCTGTCGGGTATTCTCTGAATTAGCCAGAAACACACATTTCCACCACATCGTTCTTCCATAAATGGTTCCTTAATCAGATCTCCTCTTTTCACGTGCTTAGATGAAATATCCACAATGTTAAGAAATATTTGGCTAAACCTTAAAAAAAATTATAAAACTAAAAACAAAGGTACTTGGTGATGGACTGATGTCTGACTGATGTTTTAATATCTGTGCTCTTACTTTAGATTGAAGTGACACAATAACTTGGACTACACCAGATTTATTTTCTTAATACTAGTTTTACAGCACTGTTTAACAGAGATAGGGAATACTAATCTTATTATTATATATATATATATATATATATATATATATATATATATATATCTAACCCCTTCATCAACCAGTAAGAGCATAAATGACAACATCCAGTGTTTCAATGTCCACAGACAAGTGATCCTAGCTGAATACTGGCTTACTTATGTAAACGATCCATGTGGTTCCTGAGATGTCCTTCTGTGATGAAGCCTTTTCCGCAAATCTTGCAGAAATTAGGCCGATCTCTGTGGCAGCTCGACACGTGCTTAACGTACTTTGTTTGTGAGGAGAATTTCCGCTCACACTTGGCACACTGGGTCACCGTGTGGGGACCGGGACACCTCTTCCTGTGCATGCTCAGCTGCCCACGAGCACGAAACATTGCAGGACACCGGTCACACTTGAGGGGCTTCTCACCCGTGTGGGTGCGAAAGTGTTCGATCAACAGGTATTTGTCTTTCGAGATCTTCTGGCACAGTGCGCAGATGAAACCATCGGAGCAGCGGGTCCCCATGGTTTTCCATTTTGTAGTCTCCCCGGTGTCTGGATGGCGAGCTCTCTTTCTTTTTTTATGGTTGATCGCTCGACTTGCGGCTTTCCTCGGAGACATCACATCCTCACCGGTACCTTCGGGCTCCTCTAAAGGCTGGGTCCACGCATGGTTTTCATTTGTCTCGCCGATATTCAAGAGATCTTTGTGCATTCTCAACATGTGATTTTTGAGGGACTGATTAACGCGGAATTTCTTTGGGCACCCGCTGCAAAGGTATGGCCTCTCGCCAGTGTGAACGCGCGCATGCTCTTTCATCCTCCCATCGCTACGAAACATCTTGTTGCAATACACACAGCAGTGCTTCTTGGCGGACTCTTTCTGGAGAGACGATGCACTGTGGTCGTCAGAGGAAGGTCCGCCTTCCTTCTCGACAATCGCCTGTTTTTTGCTCGAGGCCGCCGTCGGGGTTTCTTCATCACAGGACTCGGGTTTCGGAGAATTAGTGGACTGAGCTTTTTTCTCCAACAATTTCTTGAGTTTACTGCAAAATGGTTTATGATACCTAAGAGCACTTGGAAAAGGGAACTCCTTTTTGCAACCTTTGCACTTCTTGTGTGATCGTAGATGCACACTTCGGCCAAACATTGTTTCAAATTCCTTCTTACAGAACTTGCACGAGTACCTTTTTTCACTGTCACTTTTCACCGTTTCCTCTTCTTGAGACTCAGCTGCTGCGATCTTTTTCCCCTCTCTTCTGCTCTTCATCGTACTCTCTTGCTCGTTTGCTGTGACATGTCTCTTTCTTCTTCCGGGACCTGCACCGTCTGCTGGGTCAGTATATTCCCGTTTGATGTCTTGGAGCAATTTCGTCATGTTGTTTCTCACCGGTGGACGTCGAGTCACTTGTTCCTTGCGCGTGCGCCTCTCGTTTAATGAAGAACCTGTGAATGAAAAACACAGCAAAACAATTAAACTGTGAGCCAGTGAGAAGCTGATGTGACATGAATTTAAGAACCAACCGGTCTGTTATGTAACAAACCGATTTAAATAAGATACCTACCTACAGTACAGACAGAGATGACCACGTTTTGAAATATTTATCCCTTTCTGTCAACATACCAACACAATGGAAGGAAATGGGATTTGTAATGCTAAAACATTTAAAAGATGACATTTAATGTCAACTACAGACACTGAACTAATGACAGCAACAATAGTTGGCTGCTGTAAGGAAACTTAAGTGTCTAGAAGGTAACCCACGAGATAGATAAGGTCAGGCGTCTGCCAAAAACCCACAGCAGCTGATATGAGACAGTCAGCTGCAGCTGACGTTGACGTTTGCCAGCAGCAGGCTCACTGCAATCACAGATTCCAAACCTGCAGGTCTGTTCTGGGTACAAACACCTCGACACTGGAACCATTTAGAAGCAATCTAAAAAGGAGTTGTAGAGAGCAGACAATGGTGCAAACACAAGATCTTTGGATGGTCCTATGGACGTCACAAAGAAGATGAGTTGTATTTCATGTGTTGTACGTTATCGCTCAAACAACACGTTAGCTGCTTGTGAGTTGTCGTTTCGACTTAATGGAGCATTCACACACATTTACCCAGTCAGGAGCTAAGTTTTCAGATTATTCCCAAGCAGATGGGTTTTCTTGTTAAAATGCATTGTGATGCGTTGTTGTTTGTGGGTTTTTTATCTGGCAGCTGCTGTCCCCTCTTCCCGATACTGCATACCAGCACTGGTTGTTTTCGTGGTAAAGAGTATCGGACCGTACCGGCCTACTCCCCCCCCCCCCGCTCAATTATAAATATAATTTACAGCACAAAATAAAGAATGAAAGAATAAACTCACCTCTCCTGGATCTCCTGAGAACCTTTGTTTGCTGGTGGGTTTCAATGTCATGGTTAACAACCTGAAATAAACAACCCGAAGCTGGTTATCTTCAGTGATCAACAATGCAAAGTATGAAGAAAATAGCTACGTGCAGCGCTGCGTCCGCAATAAGAAATGACATGAACGTTGGATGTTCTGACTTTCAATCATTTTGCCTAAATGTGAAGTGGATATTGTAGCTACTTATAACCCAGCACAGCTGAGGAAAATCCTGATTGGATGGTGTTGACTCCTACTGCATATACATGTCCACTATTTACCAGAAGCTCTGCACAGAAGATTGTCTTTAAAGCACAATCCCCTTAAAAAGGTGCAAGATTCAAGAATGGGAGCTTTTTAATTACCTCTCAACGGCGAGCTCATAGCTAACGGTTAGTCAGATCACACACACACACACACACACACACACACACACACACACACACACACACACACACACACACACACACACACACACACACACACACACACACCTCTGCTCAGGTAGACATTACTCTACTACATCTTTACATAGCAAATCATTGTTTGCTGCCATATTATTATGTTAAATACAGCTCCTTTAGAATAAAATAATACAAATGTGAGTATCAAGGATAGGGTGTGTTGCCTAACTGAATGGCCGTGTTGGCCTGTGAGATTCGGAACCAAGTTAAAATTGGTGATGAAGTTTAGAAAAAAAGTAGATTTTGTCCACTTCGTACCACTGGCTGTGGTGACCTCGTGAGCACAGTGTCTTGTCTCGAGCAGACCGCCGCCCACTCTGAACCTAATGTATTCTGTTGTATTATAACTGTGTGATCCCACACACAGTGCGTGTTGAGAACTGTTTGAGCCTGCCTCTTCAAATAACAAATGATCTGGTTGTCCTCAGATGTTTTCTCTGCGGGTTCACGACGTGAATTAAACTGAAACGTCACCACGTCCAGGTTTCCCGTTGGGCTACACACCTCTTGCTTGATGATCGGAATGGGCCAGAGAGAAATGGACAGCCGGCGCAGTCTCACACTGGGACAAAAGACTTCTTCTTGCTTGGTCACGGTCTCGCAGCCCAGGGGAGCACACCAGTCAGCGGGTACTGCACAGACACAAAGACACAAAGGTGGTCAAGCTATAAGACATGTAATGTCGGGATGCTTTTGACTGAATGTTTACACATGCGTGCAGTTAAAAAGGCTTTCTCTGTGCTACCGAACAGTTACCGTATGTCTTTCTATAATGTAGCTCTTACATATATTTTCTCATGAGATGTCTTCCACGCAGCATATTGTGTCAGGGTCATTCATCTCATTTGAACACTATACCTTCAAAATCAATCTCAGGAACATCGGACGTTTGTTCGGGGCCGCTCGGGACGTCGTCGGGCTCTCGTTTCCTCGTCTCCGTTGCTCTGTCACCTCCGCGCTCAATTTCGCTCAGCTTGACCTCGGCTCTCTGCAACTTTATCTTAAGTTGAGCGACCTCCTCTCCTTTCTGCCCCAGCTCCAATTGATGGGCATGGAGACTGTTCTCAAAGAGCATCATTACTTCAAACACGGCTCTCCTCAGGACCGAGTCCATGCTCGTGGTCAGCTGGGCCCGGAACGCTCTGGTCAGATAGTCAGACATCTTTGAAGACGGGTGGGAGCAGCTTACAGATGTTTTAGATCGAGAAGTACTGGTGCCTTCCCACCACCACGTGCCCCTAAAGAGAGAGGTTAGAGATCAGTTTAGGTCTTCTTTAAATAGGCTCACTTCAGCAGGGTGTGCTTTGTGGACACAGGACTCTAAACCCAGGAAGAGGGACGCTCTCCTTTCCCATCAACCCACCTAACAGCCTCATAGCCCTCACATGGGGGTACTGTTTCAAGCATATGATGATGGACCTCTGATGTTCTGACTCGAGGACAAAGTGGGTCATTCAGCAGCAACAACACAGACTGTAAGACTGTTTGGATGTCAACAATCCCAAAGTGGCATTAGGCATGAGCGTCAGGATTTAGCGGTAAGAGGTGGACAAAACAACGTCACAATGAACAAAACCCCGGTAATGCTGGCTTCACAGCTTAATAACGAACCCTAGATGAATAACATATCATCATCTTTGTGTATCACAGCACAGTTAACGCTACCTATGTGCATCAATAACACAAATTAATAACAAACGTTTAATAGATTTCGCTTTCGACGACAGCGGTTCTTGCTAGCGTTACGCACACACACATGACCACATTTAACACCAGGAGACATTGTGATGACAAAAACTGCAAACGTGCGTTGCAAGCTGAGCATAAACGTTGTCTGGAGTCCACATGGCGGGACATTGACCATCTATGCGAAATATACTGACCGCTCGGCACGAGGAGAGCTGCTGTCCTTCTACGACGGGCTAACTTCGTCTGAACCACAGAAACTACACGAACAGTTGAACGACTCCGTCCACATCTGGCACCTCAATGCGTTGGTCCGCTGCGTCTGCTGTGTCGTTGGTTAGTCAACGTGTAGCAAACAGACCCGCTAACGTTAAAAATGTCCATACGCCATTTTCACCCGACATCCCTAAGAGGGAGGGAAAGGTTACGTCAGTACCACGTCACGATTGCTATACTGCACCGGTTAGCGTATGCTTGTTGTATTGTTTAGTATTTCTTTTTTTTTTAAATATATATAAATAAAATAAATTTCTGAGCGTATGTGGAGCTGTATGTACAGAACGAGACTAGTCAAAGAAAAGTGTTATTATGGTAATTTAAATTATACAAACAAGGAAGTAATAGATTACTGTCATGTATAAGGAAACTGATTCCATTGAAATAAATGATAATAATACTTATATATCTTTTTCAATTAAGAATGAATCACTGTGTGTGACTTTTAGATTCAAACGTTCATTTATTGCACAGATAGCTGGAACAAGGTGGTGACTAAATGTGACATAATTCACCCATTCCATTGTTCGATTGAAGCAATTAGATTAAAAAGTTATGTTTTTTGTGTTGACTGCTAAAACCCATTGTGTAAAAGCAACCTGTACAATATAAGAATACTTAATCAAATATACACCAAAGGGACATGAGGATACAATCTCCCCCTTATCACAGGCATGCTAATGCATGGTTTGTTTGTTTTTTTATTGTAATTGTGCAATGTCAATGGAAAAAAAAAGAATTCTGGCTTCCCCTCAAATAGCAAGAAATCAGTTATGCTAATGTATTTGAGTATTAAAATGAACATTCCCACACGAACACCAGGCAAACAATCGTTTCCCAACATCGTCACACACTTTGTTCAATGTGGACGAGCAAAGGTCAATGGCTTTCAGATGGGACGGATTCATTCAAGTAAGCTGCACAGTAGATAATTGACAGCTCTTTTTCACTCTTTGGGACAAAAGTAGGCTTTTCTGTCTCAGAAGGTTTCTTTAATGTATTCCTTTATCTTATTTTAAATAGTTCACATGGTTCAGAGGCTCAGAGGTGGCAAGTCACGATGAAGCCTGGTATCGTGCTTGTCTGCGTTGAATAAGGTCTATTATTTTTCACTGGGTGTTTTCTGGATTTGAATTTAATAAAAAAGAAAAATTCTAGTATGTCTTTGTCAGACAGACAATCAAGGACAACAGAGATTAATTTATGGTCTGCAGAGTTTTATTTATTGCAATTTCTGGAAAAAAAAAAGGATCAGTGCTAGACTAAATGGTCCAGCTAAGTGCTTATAAAATTGCCATACGGCATACTGGCCTTCCAATTACCAGGTATCTTTGCATCTTCACTTCACGGTCTGTTTTAATTATGCTCATACAAACAGGAAAATACTGGAATTATCTTCTATTTCAGTGGGTTAACCTCCTTCTCAGCCAATGGTAGTGCTGTTCCGGGCCACATTGACTGCATCCACATCAAAGAAGTTAATGTAAATCCTGAAACAGACACAAAGAGAAATAGGTTAATGAACATTAATGTAGAGCACGTTATGTGAGGCACAGGGGTATTTGAGTCTGTGTGTTTCCATCACCATGTTGTACTTTATTTATGACATTATGTGCAGTAAATGTACTGGTTGCTGTGTGTTTGCTATACCTGTCAGGAGAGATGCCCAGGTGTTTGTTGAGCAGACCACACAGGAGCTTAGAGTATTGCTTGTTGTAATCACTGTCTATCTTGCCAATACTGTGGAGGGAGCAGACTGCGCAGGGGTCTCCCTTTCCTCCAAACATCATTATTTGGTCAGGGATGACATGCACAGCAACTTTCTGGAATATGCAAGACACAAAACGGAGGTCAGGACTTCTGAAATAGTGAAGTCATGAATCCAAATTCTGCCCACTGCAAACACAACCTGGAGATGTATTTACTTTAACTTTAGAGTAGTATTTCCCTACAAAATGGTCTAAATCAGGGGTGTCAAACATACGGCCCGCGGGCCGGATCCGGCCCACCACGTCATTTTATGTGGCCCGCGAATCCGCCAGCAAAAAAAAAAAATGTAAAAGTCGGACAATTTACAAATATCCGTTGTATCGCGCACGGCGGAGCTCCTCCCCGATCCGCACGCGCCGCGCACACCTCCACCAGCGTATGTGGCAGCAGCAGCAGCAGCAGCAGCAGCAGCAGCCACCCTCCCCGCCGACGAAGAAGGAGGAGCAGCACCCCCCCCCCCCCCCCCCGCCGACAACCGGCCCTTTGGGGGCAACCATGATGCTGATGTGGCCCCAGAGCGACAATGAGTTTGACACCCCTGGTCTAAATGCTGATTAATATTATTCTGGTGGAGAGATGCTGAAATTATCTTGACATGTGTTACCTAAAATGATCCAAATTTAACATACATTATTAAACATAAACCTTTTAGAATTAGCCTTTGATGAAGAATACACATTGTGTCCAGTTCAGACGTACTAACCAAGTGGGTTAACACCTGGGTGTTACTTCAGGCCCCCTACAGTGTCTGTAGACACTACAGTCTGTCCTTCCTGCAGGTCTGAATGTGAATGCCCCCCTTCCTGCCCTTTGTCATAATCCTCCCCTTACCTCTGTTTCCTAGTATTTACATACAGTCTAACCACTGCTCTCGCTCCCTGTATAAAATGTTTCTATCTTCATTTGTTCGGGGTTAACCCACCGGCTCAGATCTGCTCTGTGTCGGTGAGGTCACCAGTTTGCCGGCATGCTATAATAATAAACTCATATCACCACAGCAACTTCTGAACTGGACTTGAATGATTTCTTCAACACCTTCAAAACTCACCATGTTAGAGAACTGCTTACTAAAATCTCCCAATTAACAGGCAGTGGTAGCTCCGCCTGACTTCAATTGAAACCTATATTTTAAATATTTACTTTATGGGCAGTCTATTTCCTTTTATGTTGTAGGCCTATATGTCAGTAAACATGTGCCTATCAATGATACAAACTGTAAGTTTTGGTGGCAAAAAAAATACACATTTTGAACTTTCTAAAAAGATTTAGCATTGAGTCGTATTTTTAATAAACGTAATCAGCAGCAGTTTGTATGCCATGATAGAATATATGCTTTTAACTCGAGGGTTTATGGTGTTACTGACGCTGCTGATCAATCATCTACTCATGCTATCTCTACAAATAACACGACTAAGTTTGCATACTTGCAGAATAAACTAGCCTTAGACATACTCTTGCAATGTATGATCTCTACTTTTAGCTGCAGTTAAATGGATATCAGGCTTCAGGAGCTGGTCGTATATCCCTCAGCAGAAAAAAGTTAACCTATCGAGCTGATTTATATGGGACAGAATGAAGGCAGATGACCCTTTAGTTAGTGAACACATAGATCCTGCAGGGATCAGCGCGCCCCTGGCCCAACGTTACCTCTGCAGGTTTGCCCATAGCTTTGGCCAGCTCCTCGGTCACCTCGGACAGCAGAGCCGTCGGTACCTCGCTTTTGGCCACGTTGGTGTTCACCACGAACATCGGCATGATTGCTCCCTTAAAGTGTAGTCTCTCCCAGTTCTCTGCTGCCTACAGACGGAAGAAAATACGTTTCTTCCTCCCTTGCAGAGCGTGCCACCATGTGAAAAACTGACCACAGCGCCTCCATCCATCCTGGAAGACCCTTCTGTTGACACGCTAAACGAAACGCCAACCAAGTGGAAGATACGTATTTTTTTTTCGTTATTTCCTAATGAAATAATGACATAAAATTTACAACAAAATAATGTAGAATTTTTTGAAAAAAATGTTTTTAGGTGCGGTAGTTCTAGAGTGTAGGATAATTACGGTACTGGGCATGCGCAGTGTTCTCAAGTATCATTGAGCAGTGCTGTCGGAGGCGAGGAGCAGAGGCAGTGAGATAGAGAGAGAGGGCAGAAGTTAGATGGTGCTTTCCTTTGTCACTGTGTCTCCGTGCTTGTGAACATCCGAGCAACAACAAAGCTTAACCGTGATCCGTGAAATCACACAGTCGCCGTTTCACCTCTAGGTCATGGTTGTCATTGAAATGAACTGTGATAATAATAAAATACTTTTGGGTGTTTTGAATCTAATACAAAAATACTTTGCTTGTAGTTTGTCTTTCTCAGACACACGATCAAGGACAACAGAGACAAATTCATGGTCTGCAGGGTTTTCTTTATTGCATTTTAATGGGAATAAATGCAGTCAGTGCAAAGCTAAAGGGCCCAGCTAAGTGCTTATAAGATTGCCATATACGGCATATTGACCTTGCAATTACCAGGTGTCTTTGCATCTTCACTTCACGGTCTGTTTTAACTATGCTCATACATACAGTAAAGTACTGGAATTATCTTCTATTTCAGTGGGTTAACCTTCATCTCAGCCAAAAGTAGAGTTGTTCCAGGCCACATTGGCTGCATCCATGTCAACGAAGTTAATGTAAATCCTGAAATAGACACAAAAAGAAATGCGTTGATGAGATTGAACAAGTTATGCGAGGCACAGGGCTATTTGAGTCTGTGTGTTTCCGTCACCATGTTATACTTTATTTATCACATGATGTGTGCAGTACATGCACTGGTTGCCGTGTGTGTGTTTGCTATACCTGTCAGGAGAGACGCCCAGGTGTTTGTTGAGCAGTCCACACAGGAGCTTTGAGTATTGCTTGTTGAGAGCTCCGCTGATCTTGCCAATACTGTGGAGGGAGCAGAGTGCGCAGGGGTCTCCCTTTCCTCCAAACATCATCATTTGGTCAGGGTTGATAAGCACAGCAATGTACTGGTATATGCAAGACAGAGACACAAAACTGAGCTCAGGATTTTGGAAATAGTGAAGTCATGAATTCAACTTCCGCCCACTGCAACCCCGACCTGAAGATTTCCTGAAGCATCTCCAAAAAGATATGGAGAAATTTCAAATTATTGTAATTGTTTAGGACTGTTTAACCTACATTATAACTTCCCTACAACAGCCCTCAAAACCGCCATGTTACAGAACTGCTTGCTAAAATCCCCAAATTCACAGAAACAATACAGTCAGTAGCTACGCCTGACTACAATTAAAACCTATATTTTAAATGTTTTTATGTTGCAGTTAAATGAAAATCAGGCTGCAGGTGTTGGTCGTTTAAGCCCTCAGCAGATAAGTTAACCTATCGACCCATAGAGGACAGAATGAAGGCAGATGACCCTTTAGTTTCATAGTGAACACATAGATCCTGCAGGGATCAGCGCGCCCCTTGGCTCACGGTACCTGTGCAGGTTTGCCCATAGCTTTGGCCAGCTCCTCGGTCGCCTCGGACAGCAAAGCCGCCGGTACCTCACTTTTGGCCACGTTGGTGTTCACCACGAACATCGGCATGATTACTCTTGTGTTAGTGTCTTTCTCTACTTCATAAACCGCGGATGCTGCTGCTCAACTCTCTGCTGCCTACAGATAGAAGAAAATACGTCTCTTCCTTTCTTGTAGCGCGTGAAACTATGTGACAATCGGACCACAGCGCCCCCGTGCGTCCTGGAGGACACTTCGGTTGCCACGCTAAACCAAACGTCAACCAAGACGAAGATAAGTATTTTCTGGGGTTATTATTTCCTTTAAAAAAAATTGTGATCGCCACCACTGTTGACATCACACATTAAGTACAAAATAATGTATAAAATCGGGATTTTTTTTTTTGGGTGCGGTAGTTATAGAGTGTAGGATAATTACGGTAGTGCGCCTGCGCAGTGTTCTCAAGCACCATTGAGCAGTGCTGAAGGAGGCGAGAAGGAGCAGAGGCGGTGAGAGAGCGAGAGAGAGGGAGAGAGAGAGAGAGAGAAAAAGAGGGCAGAAGTTAGATGGCGCCTTCCTTTGTCACCGTGTCTCCGTGCTTATGAACGTCGACCGAGATTATCCGTGATATCACACAGCCTGTCGCCGTTTCACGTCTAGGTTAACTCCTCCGGATTTCATCCAAGGAACGGTTCGTATACGAAGCTAAATTAGCTGCTAGCACGATCACTTTCCAGACGGAGCTGCTCCTCTCCTTATCGAGCATTACTGTGTGTCGACTTAGATTAACGCTATACAAGTTTACCAACAAGCTCACCGGGCACAGGTCGTGTATATTTGGTATTAAACTGCTTGAATAAAGTGGCAGTACAGTCTTCAATTAAATGATAACAGAGGTGGAATAACGTTCACCACAATGCTACTGTGTGTGATTAACTGTCACTCTTAACTGTCGATGTTATGTAGATTGTGTAGCTGCTAACTAATATCAGTAACGTTAACTGACATTGGCGATAAGGATGCGATTGGCTATAACTTACGTCATGTATGAGAATCGACAGTTGGAAACTTAGTGGGAAAACTCATGACATGTTGTTGAACCCGTCACCAGGTTCCGATCCCGTGGGGGGGAGCCACGATGATGGAGGAATCGGTGTCCACGTTTGAGACGCATCTGACGGCCGTCATGGACAGCCTGATCCGTGCCTCGGTCTGCGAGATCACCAAGCTCTTCCAGGACATGGTGAACGACTACCTGGTGGAGCTGTCGCTCAACAGGAAGGAGAACGACGGGCTCAAGCAGCGGCTGAGGCTCACCGAGACCAAGCTGAGGACCGAGCGCAAGTACGGTATGGGCTGGGCGGCCACCCGCCGCAACGCCGGACTGACGGCGGCGGAAGAAGGAGCTGGAGGGCGGCAGAAACGAAAAGTTGAGGGGGCCCGTAAGTATAGCTTGAGGATGGTTTTATGCTTTACATCACCGTTAAGTTTGCGTCATGCGTCATATGTGTGTATATAGGGCACCTTTCTGAAACAGCTGACATATTTCGGTATGATTGTGTGACGTGAGGAACAGGGTTCTTGCTATGCAGTCAGGGCTTATGTGAAGACGCACTTGTTTTGTTGGAAACCATCTGGCAAGAGCTGATCTCTCCCTCCCTTTCTCCCTCCCTTCCTCCTCCGCCTCCTCTTCATGTTCGCTCCCTCTGTCCTTCACCTCCCCCTCTCCTCTCTCTCTCTCTCTCCGCTGCATTCTGTCCCTCCCACTCCTCTGTGCTTTTGCTCACTCTCTCTCCCTCCCTCCCTTCCTGCGTTGCTCCTCTCCCTCCCCCCACCTCCTTCACTTCTCTCCAACTCTTCCTCCTCCCCTTACCGCTCCTCTCTCCTCCCCGCCTTCGCCTCCTTCCTCTCTCCCTGCCCCCACCTCCTCCTGCTCTGTTCTCTCCTTCATCACGTTGCACACATGCACACACTCCCCTCCTTCCCTCCCCCACCTCCTCCACTCCAATCCTCTCCCGCTCCTCTCCACCACCACCATAATTACACACTCCCTCTCCACTTCTCCTCTCTCTCTGCTCTCTCTCTCTCCTCTTTTCCCCGTTTCCTCCTCACCCCTGCTCTTTTTCCTTCAACATGTCCTCCCTCTTCCTCCTCCTCTCCCCGTTGCCCCCACCAACTCCACTTCTCCCTCTCGTCTCTCTCTTGCTCTTCTCCTCCCTTTCATGTGTTTTTCTCTCCTTCCCGCTCTCTTGTCTGTCCTGCTACGCCCCCTCTCTCCCCACTCATTCATCATGCTCACTCCTCCTCCCCTTGCTCCTATTCCTCTCTCCCTTCCCCCCAAGCTCCTCTCTACTCCTGTTCCCCTCTGCTTCTCCAACCTCCTCCTCCTTCTCATCTCCCACTTCTCCGCCCTCTTCTCTCCTCCAACTCTCTCTCCTGGCCTTCCAATCATCTCCTCCCACTTCTCTCTCTCCCCCTCATATTTCATTCTCTCTCCTTCCTGTCTCCCCGTGCCCTCCCTCTCTCCTGCCCTCCTCCTCCTCACGTTCTCCTTACTCTCTCACCTACCTCCCACCATTCGCTCATCTTCCTCTCTTCTCCACAGGAGGCAAGTCAAAGAAGGGCCCAGCAGCAGTCTATGGCAAAGGCTGGCCTGGAGGTGTGTGGGAGGAAGGAGGAGGTGGAGGAGGAGGAGGAGGAGGAGGAGGAAGGGCAGGAGCTGTGGGGATGGTGACAGGAGGAAGAGGAAGAGGGGGAAAGGAGGCCAGGGAGATGTACCTCATCCAGTTCCCCGGGGATGAAGAGGACGAGGGAGGGATGATGGAGGACGAGGAAGGGGAGGGCAGCCTCAGCGGTGAGGGGGAGGAGACTGCCAACATCAAAGAGGAGGTGAGGGAGACAGGCTTCCTCAGAGGAGGAGGAGGAGAAAGTGGCACAGCATCTCTGCACTGCTCAGCGGCTTCTTATAGAATGAAAAAGAAAGCTAACGCACAGAGAGAGAGTTGTGTTTTTCAGTCTTTAAATCACTGCAGAGATGTGGATGAAGGCTATTGATTTGATATTTTGCCTCCAGAGGAGCCTGTTGAGGAGGGCTCTCCACATCTCAAGTGCGGCAAGCTTTTAGGTAGAAATACTACTGTAGAGGTGAAAAGCTGTTTGCTATTCCGCCACGTGACCAAGTGGCAGGGCACAGATCCACTCTTCACTTGTCTGCTGTACTTGAATATTCAAAAGCATGCAGAATGTGTCATTAGCCTCCCTGTGAAGTCATTACAAGGTGTTTTTGATGCCCGTAAATAAATATAACCAATCGTATAGCATTGTAAACATGTAACTTGGTAGCGTCAGAAGGTTTAGCTATGATGAGTGTTGCATGAAAGTTTAGGAGCCATTTTGGAAAAAAGCATTTACAAATGTAACTATACATGTCTTGTACTACCTGGTTTGAGTTGCTCACCCAGGTAACTGAACTCTCTGTGCTTCTCAATGCAGTTTGCACAAACCGAGGGTTATCAACCCGCCTCTCTCCAGCTAATCAAGGAGGCTTTGAAGATGGACCCGCCCGACCAGAACCTCCACACTTGCTCCAGAGCCCAAAGCAAAGGTAATGAGCTCAGTACACACTGATTGACACACTGATGTTCAGAGGCCGAATAGTTTGAAAGATGGTGGAAATGATTGCTCACGCCAGCTCTCTTTCCTCCCCTTCCTCCTCCCCCCTTTGTCTCTACTCAGGAGACCTGTCGGATCGTCCCTCGAGCCTTCACTCGGGAGAGAGAGAGGATGAGGACTGGGAGTCGGACTCAGAAGAGCCGTCGGAGGGGGGCATGACCGTGGATGAGCTGAGGGGTCTGGAGTCTGCACTGAAGGCCGAGAGAGGCCGCGAACAGGCCGCCCTGACGGCCTCCGAGCCCGTCAGCCCCGACTCGGAGGTAGAGCAAGGCAGCGAGAGCAGCCTGGCCCCCAAGTTCATCGGTCTGGATGGAATGGAGCAGGACGAAGAGCTGGAGCCACCCACCCTGCAGAGAGAGGAGCAGATAGGGCAAGGACGGGCGAAGGACACAGCGAGGGCCGGAGGGGTGTCGAAGTCACGAGAGTTACGAGACGACGACGACGACTCGGCTGAGGTCGTGACCGGAGACGATGTGTCGGAGCAGGGAGAGTCGGCGCACCTGCCCCACCTGTGTGCTCCAGGGAGTGTCGGGGAGAGCGGAGGGGAAGAGGAGGGCGGCGCGGACCTGCTCCACTTCTGCCCACAGTGTGGCGGAGGCTTCACCTCACAGGCCGAGCTGGAGGAGCACCCTTGTCCGCTGGGGGCCTCTCATTTACAGGACAGTGGAGAGGACATTCTTTACCCGTGCGCCCACTGTGGCAACACGTTCAGCCACGCCTGGGCCCTGAAGAACCACGAGTGCGCGTGTGCCGCCGAGAGGCCGCACTGCTGCGAGATCTGCGGGAAGCGCTTCACACACTCTCGCTCGCTGGAGCGGCATCAGCTGGTGCACACGGGCGAGAGGCCGCACCGGTGCCCTCAGTGTGGACGCACCTTCAGTCGTCTGGGCAATTTGGAACGACACCAGCGGATTCACACCGGGGAGCGTCCGTACGGGTGTGAGGCGTGCGGGAAGCGGTTCAGTCGCGTGGAGTACCTAAAGAGACACCAACTCATACACAGCAGCGAGAAGGCGGCACTCCAGTGCTCCAACTGTGGAAGCGGCTTCAGTGACGTGGAGCAACTGAAAAACCACCAGTGTTTCTAAGAGCCTCTCCTTCAAATGTCCGACAGAACTGGAAAGAAAAAGCGGGTTTTATAATTGAATGTGGTAGAATTCAGGTGATCAATGCCAACCGATGGTGGATGCTAATTTTATTCTCAGCGATCTGGAGTTGCCTTTCGTACACGACAGGAAGTCAAATAAACTTTAAAAATGAAGACGAACTGTGGACGTTTTTTGTAGAGTAAATAAAGAAGGCAAATGTCCAAAGTTGACAGGAAGTCAGTTGTACCTGGTGTTTCTCTATATTTAATTCTTCAGCCATTTTATGTTGAGGTGGTCTCATTTGTGTGTACAAAGCTTGTACTTATTTATTATGATCGGGTTGTACATCTTTGTCTTTTTTATCAATAAGTCACTCATGTTGCAGCCGGTGCCCTTGTTATTTGCCAGACAATATAATTGACAGCTTGATATTTTGTATGTTTGTGTTTTGGCCATATCAATAAGAAATAAATATTTCGATTTATCAGAAGGCCTTTCATCCATTTCTGTGTTTTTATTGGAAAATCATGGGGTTAGTGAACATGCAAGATCATATTCATTTCCAGCCATCATGAGACAAGACATTTAACATTTATTTAGTAATTAAATAAGGAGTCTGTTTAAGACTGAGTCTGACCAGACTCTGTACGTAGTGACCCATAAGAACCCTGGCTATGAAAGATGAACTGTGTGCAGGTAAGTTAACTGGAGCGTGTCACCCTTTTATTACTCACAGCGCTCTTTAAACAGACTGATTGGGGTTTTCAGCCTTATTTCCAAGATGCCCTCGAGGGTCTCTAAGGACATCCGCCTCACATCACCAGCTCAATCTCTTCACCGCTGTCGCACTGCAACATATGTCGGGTAAAAAGGGTTTCACAGAGTCTGAAAGGTCAGATCTGTAGGAGTGACAGCAGTAGACCGACCACATGTACTCAAGAACTATCTGGTACGGATACTGTGTGCTCCAGGCTTAAAAGGCTTGACCCCAGTGATTGCATACATCCCTTTACCCTTTACAGAAAGCCTTGAATTTTTTTTAACACATCCCACCCACATGCCTCCGTTGGAGCCTTTCCACTGAGGGACAATGTTTGTCACTGTAAAGTTGGCCTCACTGTCTTCTGGTGCATGCTGGGATAGTCCTGACACACTGCCTGGCTTTTCCTCACAGCCAAAGAGACTGGATTTGGGATTTTGGGATACTAGTCACAATAAAGAAGCGATACAGAAAACACAATACCACTTTATCCTCTGTGTGTTGAATATGAAGCTCCAGTCAGCAGCTCGTTAGCTTAGCGCAAAGACTGGAAGCAGAGGGTAGGAAGCAGCTAGCACCGCTAAAGTCACTTTATTATTCTTTTTTTTCAAACCGAAGTGTAAAAGCAACAACTCTTAGATTTATGGGCTATTTTCTGGCCTGGAACACTGACTTTGTGGAGTCTTTGTACAGATTAGTCAAGCTAAATATAGGCTAACATGCTAATTAATTAGCTTTAGACTTTGCTATCACTGGACAGAGCCAGGTTTACCTTACTGGGTAAAACGGCTGAAATTTCACCCGACAAAAGTATTCTTATCCTTCTTTTCAGTTTCGATGTCCAAACTATTTTATATATTTGTTTGTTTTAATGCTCAGTTGTTGTAGTTTATGCATCGTTTTTAAATTGTTTTGGCTACAATGGTGACATTATTATATTATTTATTATACATAGTGTAAGGGTAAACATTTATTAATTGTACTATAGTTTTATATCGACCCCATGAAACAAAGCTGGATTACGAATCATGCAAAGTGGGCACCAGAATTCCAGTCGCCCCAAAGCTCCAGGATTTAAATGATTTAAATGAAAATTTAAGTTTGTGGAAGATGCACCATTAAAACAATCAGCTGACATAATAAGGGACTTAGACTTGGTCTTGCATGAGGCCCCGCCAGTCCAGAAAATGGTTCCTGTGTCAGAATTGAGTTTCAAGACCATATTTGTTTTCAGTTTTGTGCATAAATGTAACATAGAACTGTATACATTTATGTTTATTTAAACTACCACACAGCCAGCCTGGAGCCATGTAGTCTTCCAACATAGTACAACTGTGCACCTAGCACAGATAAATGGTTAATCCAGACATACAGGGAAGTATTTCCCTGGAGTTGTGGCTAAGGTGAAAAAAAAAAATGTATCTGGCAAAATCACATTCAACACAGCTTTTCCTAAAAGGTAATTACTGCTCTAGCATGTCAGACAGTAATTTGTATAAAATGTGAAATGTCTGTGTAACCATTTTATTTGTATGAACAAACACAGAACAAGTACTTATTCAAAAGAAAATCAATATTAATCACAAGGCTCTTCACCCATTTATTTCTTGTTTCATTAGTAAAATCATTTGGTTAGACAATATCTGTGTTTAAAAAAATCATAATCATTGGAAAAATTAATTTCATGTCCTGATCAATCAAACGCTCATTCAGTAAGTAAAGATGACAAGATGTGCTGTACATGAATACTGCAGAGCACACCAATAACAGTTAACCTTTGACTTAAACAAGGAAGCTTTTAATCGTTGCTACTGACACTGTCCGTGAAACAGAGTGATGGGCATGGCCAGCCTCTGTTTTAAGATGCCCTCCAGAGTCTCTAAAGACATGCGCCTCACATCGTAGCCCCTCACCGAGGCTCTCGCCTTGACATTAACTGGCACAATCTCCTCTCCACTGTTGCGGTCATTCCTTCCCACTGCAGCATATGTGGGGAAAAAGGGCTTGACAGACTCAGGAAGGTCGGATCTGTAGGATGGGCAGCAGTAGGCGGACCACATGTACTCAGGAACAGACACCCTGTTATTGATCGAGCGCGCTTCAGACTCATAAGGCATGGCTCCGGTGATCACATGCATCGACCCGTTGCAGAAGGCCTTGAATTTTCTTAAAACCTCATTCTCCAGATCATTCCACGGTCCAGAGTTGGAGCCCGTTCGCTGAGGGACAACGTTTGTCAGCGTGAAGGTGGCCTGCCGGTCTGCTTTTGTCTTCTGGTGCATGCTGGGATTGAGATGGCCCTTGGTGTAGTTGGAGTTCCTGTAGTCCTCAAACACCGCCTGGCTCTCAATCACATTCTGGTCCACGGGGTTATGGAAGCGTTGCATCTCTGAGCTGGCACAGGAAAACGCCAACTGAATGAGAAAGAGAGAAAGATGTATCACTTTTTTAGTATAATAGTTGTGTGTGTGACTGATTCACTCATGTAGTTTGAAAAAGAAAAATGAAAACAGAACTTATGATTCCCACTTTCCTTTCTTACTTCTCCAAAAAAAAGATTGTGTGTGTGTGGAAGCATTTTTGTATTTACGGTTACTGCTTGAAGATTCAAACGTAATTCTACTAATCACACATTGACAACAATACTTAAATTAAACAGAAACTACCAGTGTTCTCCGTCATATCGTCTCTTGTAGCCTTAAAACATAAACATAAATTCCAAATAGATATACAGGGGAATGACAATATCTTTTTGTATTTTTTGTACTATTTGTCCTGCTAATCTATTTAATCAAAGTGAAAACTCAGTTTCCACTTTATGAAGTACAGCTATCTTAAACAAATGCAGCACAACACAACAGTCCTTCAACAAATTCTACCATGAAGGTTGTAATCATAAAGATTTTAGAGAGGTTTTGATTAAACGTTTAAAGATGTAGTTTTTGATGCTGTTTCTGTTATTTCGTCCACCCTCATTGATTTAAATGGGGTGGACAAAATAATAATTCATATTATTTAATGCATATAAATGTACTGAACTGGGTGTATAATCAAAGCACATGTAAACACTGAACAAAGTAACGCTCAAGAGAATACAGTTAATCTTAAAAGAAAGCGTCTGCTCTTGAACACTGTTTTACTCACCTGAGGTTCAAACATCCAAGTAGATTTGGGCCGCTTGCCATCTGCAGGACCGAGTACGTACGCGGAGTACAGTGGTGAACGATGCTGGCGGTGATACAGGCTGGCGAAGTGGTACTGGTTTTTGTGGCGCTGGCATATTGGCTGGTACCTTGCTGCAGCGATACCCTTTGGCGGAGTTTTATTGTAGAAGAAATCAAGGCACTGGGAGAAGTCGTTGCTGATCTCTCCAAGGACCAGGCCACCGAACCAGGGTAGGAGAAGAAGCAGAGCTCCCGCGGAGCATTGCAGCATCTTCTTTTGTGACATCCTTCACAACAGAGCAGCAGGTCGGCTGTATTTACGTCTTCTGGAAGGAGATGCCAGTGGACACGCACTCTGTTGACGGACTTCTTCCCAGACAAAGCTCCAGAGTTTAATAAAACCTATATCTCCTTTGTGTCCTTTCAGTGTCTGAAGTATAGGCGTTTGAGGGTTCCTCTTATATATACTGAAAGCAGCAGTAACCCACACCCTACCCCTATCAAACTTCCTCTGCTAACACGCAGTCAGGCAGCCTTCTGGGAAACAATTGCACTGCATATTTTTTTTTCATTAGTCAGCTGAGGTGTTAACCATTTTGTCTTTAATCATTTGGTGATTGCGGTAAATTGAGGGTGAACTCCAAAACGTAAACTGAGCATCAAGACTGACCTTGTATATTCTTGACAAGAATAAATAAGCGTCTTAAATAGATATCTTCCACATCAAATGCTGGAAATTTTAAAAAGCCTGTGTACAGGAACTGATGCACTGGTGCAGTTTCTGGTTGATGCTGTATATGTTCCCTCCAGGACCAGGTTTTTATTGCTGGATGTTTCAGCATTTTTCAGCCAAGCTGCTGTCCCCAGATGGAGCATCATGGGAGACTTAGACATGACTTGCACGATGCAAAGGCTTTTCATGGATTGCAAAATGAGTGTTTGTGAGGTGCAAACACTCATTTTGATTCTTGTATTTATGTGGCATTGTCTTTAAAAGTTGTTTCTTATTATTTGATATCATGACACAAGCACAATCCTCTGGGCAAGTCAGCAAGTTTCATTTTCTGTCTCTCCAGTTTCTGTGTAGTTTTTTCTCACATTGCGGGAACCACAAATATTTTCCGGAAGATATACACGCTCCATACAGTACTTCCATTATTACTCAACTGTTAGGTTAAGTGGGAAAATCCTCATTTTCTGTCCATCTGTTCCAATGTGTCATAAAAATGATATTTTTAACAGTATTCAGAAATAGTTAGATTGTGTCGAGGATGTAAATATGTTGGAAACCAGAGTGACGTACACTACAAAATGATCCAAGAGGTAGATTTTAGACCATGATGTTCATAGGGGTGGGTGGATCTATACCTAAAGTATTGATAGTCTTTGAGTATCAATACTAGCATCACCAGGAATTATTATAAAAAAACAAAAAACAAAAAAAAACAATCTAGGTCATGTTAGATCACCTTCTGGGCTCATGACCTGCTTTTTGTCAATAACAGGTGTATGCATTAACTGGTGATTTGTGAACGGTTATTTGTACCTCTTGCAGGTGGAAATCTGAAATCTGCTCCTTTCAATACACCCTGCCAGGACTGATGGGGATTTTCTGGACAAATTTAGAAATAGTAGTGCCTGAACATTTAGTTATAAATATGTTGCCTGAGGAGAAATTACAGGATTTGAAAGAAGTACATACTGTATGAATCTTTAATTTGATCTTTGAGTTGTGGGCGCTAGACTGCTTATTATGGCCATCTAGTGAGCACTCAGAGACATGACACTTGGAAGCAGCCTGACTATCCAGGACACAGAAGATGTTGGTGGTCAGGTCAGTGAAACTGGTTGAACTGTGAGTAATAACGCCGTGTTTACGGTCACTGGTGATGATCCGTAAACTGTGGACGACCTGGAATTACCACAGTTTCTGTTTCCACACAGAGTAGAGCTGCTACTTAGTAACAGTGATGACATATTTGGGGAGGGGGGGGGGGGGGGGGGTTGAATCCTATATTTCATGTTGTAGCCTTAGATGTTTGACTGTCTGTTATAAACAGACATTAGCTACCTTAGTTAGTGATGAGGATAAATACACCATAACAAATGAAGCCCTCATACAGAGACAGGATTGATCCTCTGCATGTAAAAACACACCTTAATGAGTCCTGGCACGCATGAAAGCCATCTTTTAGATGAACCTGTTTTTTATATAATCTTTCAAGAGACGACTATAAAAAAATAGGCTTATGAAAAAAATTAAAAATAAAAGACACTCCCCTGTTCACCCAAAAGCAGCAAAGATACAAATTATAATAGCTTTGCTCGTACGTTCACTTCCTGGTTTACTCTGTCAGCTAGTTTCCCTTCTTCTTCTTTGTTTTGTGTGTCTGACTCAGAGGCTGTGGGGTGTGTTTGGGAACCTAAACTAAACACCTGGCAACTTACCTGTTGAACTTAGTCTGTACTCTGCAGCTTCACTCTGAAGCACAATAAATGAGCCTTTATTAAAACTAACCTTTGGGCTACATGAGAGTTATTGTAACAAATGCAGCAAGTGTACACAAGTAGCAAATAGCGATAGCAACTTGAACAAAGTGAGTGTGTTAGCCTATATATGCAGACATAAATACTAAAAGTTTGCAAAAATATAAGGGAATAGTGATAGCCTACAAATACACAATGTGGACATTAATGCATCAGAAAAAAACATAAATGGCAAGACCATAAAATGAAGAATTTAACCAGCCAAGAACACAGAGTGCAAGTTGAGTTAATGTGACTTTAATAAGTCAAAAAATACATAATCACATTCAATTTGTCAAAAACATTGATGACATTCATTTTCAATTGCAAGCTGGACACAGAGTCTAGAAATCAGAACTGCACTTCTGATTTCTAGACTCTGTCCAGCTTGCACTCAACTTGCACTCTTACACAGAGTGCAAGTTGAGTTGAGAGTTGAGTCAAGTTGAGTCAACTTGCACTCTTACACAGAGTGCAAGTTGAGTTGAGAGTTGTCCCTTCTTCACTGTTGAAAACTAATCGCACTCCTTAAATGCGCCATCCACCTTGTAGCCCTTGTCCATGAACTCCTCACAAAACATGTCGTAATCGCTCTGATACTGGAATTCAAAGACGAAGACACTTTGTGGTGAGTCTTCGTCTTCATCCATATTTGCACGGTCGTCTAGCGCTTTCAGCTGGTTTTCTTTGTCCATATTTGTCACTTCTGGCAAAGTGACTGTTCCCTTGAACACCTTGGTCTGGCACCACTTGGCTGCCAACAAAGTGTGTTCCAGTCGTTTTAATTTGCCATTGTTCTGCATTTGAAGAAAAGGAGCATTATAAAAAACACCATTAATTTGAAGTATATTTCATTTTTGAAGTCACTTTGACTATAAAATATGAAACAATAACTAAATAGCACATTTAATTTCAACAAGAAAGAAGTGATACATCGTAATGCTACATCAGCACAGTAATACTTTTTCCAAACGTCTAAAAGTGATGTGCACATATTGCTTGTGTACCAGACTGGAGGTCCTTGAGCACCATGTATGTTGTGTCAAACCAAACAAACGTTGGATCGGGTCGGTGTTATAGGAGACAATAACCAAACTTTTTTGTAATGGTGGCGGGGGATCATAAGCAGGATTTCAGGAGTGTGAATAATGTAGTGGAACCCCAATTTGGAATTCACCATCCAATTCGGGTGGAAAATGATAAACCCTTTTGTTTAACTGTGTAATGATGTGTTCAGACATGCTATATCAGACTTGCACAATAATTACCTGTTGGTCTGTCGGGTCCAGCAATGCTGCTGGTTTTTTTATCTGCTCCACTTGAAATTAACAGAAAGAGAATAAATTGTGACATTACTTTCAGGATTTACTTTTCTCTAAAAGATGAAAAGTTCACACTTTACAGAGAATGCTGGATTCTTAAGGCAAACTGAGCATAGGCATACAGTTAGCCATAGAAACACAGTTCTTCATTTATTTATTATTAACCTTGAAAATGTTTTGATTTATATCAATTGCATTGTCCCGATATGACTTTGCCCTTCATCACGCAACTTGTTTGTGTCTTTGCTGTGTCTGTATTTTGTTCATTGTTGTCATTCAAATCCATAACATCTTCATTTAACACACACCACTTCCATAGCACCTCTATTTAAACAACTGCACCAGGAGAGTATCGCAGTACTGTGAGTTCAAACATTTCCTTAAACCTTACTTTATTCACACAAACATTCATTAATTTCACACTCATCAAAAAACCACACCACAAATAGTCTGTCTCTAAATGTAGCCTGCAGTAGCCTCCTTAATTGAAACAACTGTTGACATTGCTTATTATTATTTGCTTTTATTGTTACTGACAATCATTTTCTTGTATATGGTCATTCTATTACCTTTTTTGACATATTCTTACTACCGAACTACCTGTCTGACTTTGCGTCGCTCTTGAAAAGAAAAACAAATAAACCATAAAACAGACTATCAAAACACACACAGACCAGGGGGGCACACCCCTCTGCCCTCCGACACCCTCTGACTGCTGGCGGCACTCTGGCTACTACTGACACCTACACATAAGCAGAGGAAGAGTGAAGATATTTTCAGACATGTATTTTTGGATTGGAGATTTTACGTTTTTATACATATATACTTTTAAATGATATTAAAATGGATGATTTATTTTCATTATTTTAGCCGATTGTTGTAAATGACTATAAAAGTAATAATTTGGAAGGAGTGTATTATGTTTCCTTTTGTTGCAAAACCAGCAAAATCATACTTAAATAGAATGAATAAGAAACAAAAAAGTACAACATGGTTACTCACAGGATGTATACAGAGAACGGGTGGCTCCGGTGACTCAACTAAAATCATAAAACTGATTTATGGCAGCTGACCTGTCGTAACAACAATGGGTGTTCTCTAGAAATGTGACTCCGCCCACTCAGCTCGGCAGCTGCCGAACAGTGCCGCTCAGCTGCCGAACAGTGCCGCTCAGTGCCGCTCGACTGCCACAGTTGTGGCACCTGACTGACACAGTTCCGACACCTGCCACTGGGTGCCAGTGCCGCAAAAAGGATCTCGGCCCTACACTGAGAAACACCGAATATACAAACAAGGATGTTTGACCTCTAATCTCAGCGTCAGGTGAGCATTTGGACCAAACTTTATTTATCAACAACTTCTTAAAATGTACAACTGCAAAACTGAATTATTGTAAGAAAACTATATTAACCCAATTTACTAACTTTTGCTGTTGGCCTCATAGAAAGGGAGAACTCTTGACGCACTGATGGATGATTCCTTAACATTATAATCTTGATATTTATTACCCTTTATTAATGTCTTTGAGCCCAACTTGGTCTTAATGCTTTCAAGTGTTCTCTACTGCATTAGTAAGACACGTTGTCTTTGTAAGGGGTGATTTATGAGAAAGCAGTGACTATATTTCCCCAGTAAAGAAAAATGAGATAACACCAAGAACATTAGGTAACATGTGAGTTCCCTGTTATGCAGCAGCTCCATCGGCCTCATCGAGCCTGTTGCTGCACGCCTTCCGTGTCTTCCGTGAAAACATTTGCTGTGCTGCCCGCTTCAGACCACTCCCTCCCTCAGTGTGAACGGAAGAAGAGCACTCTTCTCTTTCCCTGTGTTGCCATCAGACGTTTGTTTCTTTCTTTAAGGACTATGTGCGCCGAGAATGGCGGACGCCAACGCGATTGAGGAACTACAGTCGGAGCTCACCTGCCCGGTGTGTTTGGAGCTCTTCCACGATCCGGTGATCCTCGAGTGCGGACACCACTTCTGCCAGCTGTGCATCATCCAGTGCTGGGAAGCCAAGGCGGACGAGTTGTCGAGTTGCCCCAAGTGTAGAAAGTCGAGCGGCGGTAAGCTGCGACCCAACTCGCTTCTGTGCAACGTCGTGGACAGCGTGCGCAGAGCCCGGGCCATGGACGAAGCCGCGGGGACGACCGGGTGGTTCTCCGAAGGTGCGCTGGAGGAGCCGGAGGAGCGGGAGCCCGGGTCCAGCATGAACAGCTTGGCCTCGTCCATCGGGCACTGGCCGCGCCTGGGTATGGACATGGATATGTGCGAGGAGCATGAGGAGAAGTTGAAGCTGTACTGTGAGGACGACCAGCTGCCCATCTGTCTGGTGTGCGGCATGTCTAGGGACCACAAGACCCACAATGTCATCCCCATTATCGAGGCCTTTGAAAACTACAAGGTACTTTCTCATTGGCTGAGTCTAGATAGGGCTCAGTCCTTCTTAGGCCCAAGATATGGCAATACTTGATATTAATCAATGTCATTATTTATCTCCATAATGTTAAGTCTAAAGTTTTAGGGAGTGCCGGGCGCTCCTTGTTCTCAAGAAGAAATGTATCTCAAGTTTGCCAAACATTCATAAATGTCTAATTACATCTAGTTTATTAAGATTGAGTTCAATAAATAAACACGCCAGAGCAAACTGATTTCTTTCACAGAGCAGATGCTGTCATTTTTGAAAGCAGACTACCCGTTTGCCCTCGGGAGCCTTTTGGTACTTTGTGTCTTTACAGGAATTCAGCAGAATAGTGTGAACTCCTGTAACTCCCCTACACTTTTAACACTGCTGCTGACCAGCATCAGCTTGTTTGAAGAGTCGCTCGGGAGAGGCCGCTCATGTTTCACTGACACTGAAGTTTCCAATTTTGTTTGAATTTGTGTGGGTCAGAGCAGTCACTTGAGGAAAGGGTGGGCATCACATGATTCCCATCAGAGATGATGTTGTTGTTGTTGTTCAGAGCAGAGGCTGATGAACTGTAATCTGGTTAAGCGGCACCACCTCTCAGCGATGTTTAGCATGTGATTGTCTGTTTCTGCTGCAGGATAAGCTGTCTGTCGCTCTAGAGAGGGTTGAGCTGCAGACCGAGGAGGCCACGCTCTTCCAAAAGCAGACCAACGAAAAGATCCTCCTCATCAAGGTATCGAGATACACGTGTATTTGTTTGTGAAGCATTGTGAAATATATACTGGACATAATCCTAGCGAAGCAATATGTGTACGTGTGTGTTTGTGTGCGTGTCTGGGAATAGAACCAGAATTTCTGGTCGCCAAGCAACATTCACCTGCATTCCTTCACCTTTACCCGTCTGACGGACGTGACAGATGGATGACTCATCCCAATTATGACTGGTGGTGATGCAACAGGTTGTTAGTCAGCGTCAGCGTTTGTTTGAACGTGATGGTTCTCATGTTTTGCAAATGCAGAGATCCTTCCTGAAATGAAACACGCGGTTAATCAACATCCATGCACGTCAAGTCCTGTTTGTCGATCTCACAATCTCTTTTTTCACAGGTGACACACACACACACACACACACACACACACACACACACACACACACAGACACAGAGTGTACAATAACTATGCCACACACCCTCGCAGAAAGAGATAACAGCTGGTTGAGTTTAGGCTGGGTCGCTTTTTCCACCACAGCAGCACTCTCCTCAAATAGAGGTCTCTTTGTGCGTTCCTATGTGTGTTACACAGAGATATGTGAGCGTCGCATGTTTGCTTTGCTGGAGCGTTTCTGCTGCAGCAGATAATAAAAACTACACCTATCTGTGCTTCAGGCTACTTTAAAGCTGTCTTTCTCTATCCTGTCTGTCTGTCTGGACGTCTCAGTATGTATATTTTCCTGTGTCTGTCTGTCTGTCTGTCTGTCTCGCTGTCTGCCCGAGTTATGTGCACATTCATAGATTTTCACTTCTTTGTTTCTCTGTCGGCGTGACAGGATGTGGGTCAACAAAGTTTGAGAGGAAGTTTGGCAATCTGTGTGTGTGTGTGTGTGTGTGTGTGTGTGTGTGTGTGTGTGTGTGTGTGTGTGTGTGTGTGTGTGTGTGTGTGTGTGTGTGTGTGTGTGTGTGTGTGTGTGTGTGGCGGGCTTATTATTTTTCCTGGCTGCCTGTCAATCTACACGTTTTAGGATTTGATGAAGTATTTCTATCCTTTACTTAAATTAAAGCACCAATACAACAGAGTCAAACAAATCCTGTTGCAAGTAAAAGCCTCACATTCATTATATAACTTAAAGGGGAACTCCACAGGTCTTGGGGATTACTGCAGCATATGTGAAAAAAGCTTTTTGTGGCTCCAGAAGGAGCTCAGTCTGATAAATGTCCTCGAGTTTCAAAGTGAGCTTACCAGACCTCTGCAGTCCGCCCCTCACCTCTGCCTGAGGCTAGCCACTCGAGGCTACATTAGCTACCACAAACATAACACACCTGCATCTCTTACCCAACCGTTAGTGGTCAAGTTGCATTGTGGGTAATGCAAATGTGGAACGTGTTGAATAAAAAAAGGACGATATCTGTGTTAAGCACAAAATATCAAAAGTAAAATGAAAAAGAAATATCCACAGTGGATTGTATATTAGGCTTAATATTATCATGTTATTAATGTTAATGCATTCATGTGTGAGTAGCGTTTTACTCTTGTAGTTGGTTGAGGTGGAGATCATTTTAAGTAATTTATATAATGTTTTGGTGTTTTAACCTGTAACAATCCATCATATTTAATAAGTTCATAATGTTGTAATATTGTGTACCTTTTTACTTTGATGCTTTGGCAACATTGTTTTGTTTTTTTAACTTTCAAGGCAACAATCATAACATTGTTTTCTATGTAAATCTTACTGTTATTAATCAGTACTTTTAGTTTCGATAAACGTCGTGCAGTAAAAAGTACAATATTATCATATGAAATGTAGGCTAGTGAAAGTCTCATGAGATTGAAATACTTCTGTAAAATACTGGAGTGCATGTACTTATTCACATTCTGCCACGAGCTATATCAAATATATACAAATGAACCTGTCTGAATGTATTTCCAAAAAAACGAACAGAATATAAATACCAAAAAGTCCCTGCAGGTTTGATGTCAGTCCCTTTCTCCTCTCATCTGGTTTCCAAAAGTGCAACAAAGCAGCAGTTTTTATCCACAGGTGATTCAGTCAAGTGTAATGAAATAAGAGTAGTGGATACATGTAGTGGATTGTTTATTTTACACGTTTAAGTGAGATTACTTTGGCCTAGAGTTGAAACATCACACATCTTTCCCATGTTGTTGCTGATGGGAGTCCTCCCTGTGTTTCAGGATCGAGCAGGAGATCTGGAGGAGATGGTCACTGCAGAGTTTGGCCGTCTGAGGGAGTTCCTACTGGAGGAGGAAGAGCGCATCAAGGAGAAACTGCAGAAGCAGAAAGAGGAGAAGCTCAACCAGCTGGAGGAGGCGCTCACTGAGACCACAGAGCAAATCAGCCAAATGGAAGGTACGGCCGACCAGCTTCGCCTCAAACTGACAGAAGAAGAAAACCCAGAGCAACTCAAGGTACAAGAGATGATGATACTACCCAGATATTCTGGAGAAAAAAGATCCATATCAGTTTCATTGAGAAAAGTGTTACACTCTAGAAGTGCAGTGTCGGAGATATTATCTGCATGTATTTCATAAACATTGGCTTGTTTTCATCTGCTCTATTTCAGGGAATCAAAGATTTCATCGGAGGGTGAGCATCATCAAAATCCTCCAACTCATCCTTATCTCGGCCTTCTCCCCTTATATCTCTATGTGACCTAAATCAAAGGTCTAAAGTCAAAAGTAAATGATGCATTATTTTGTAAGTACGTGTTGCTGAAACAGGATGTGGGGGCGTGATTGTGGCATAGCGCTTCATCTTTGCCACACATTGTCGCGTCTACTGGAAGCAGAAAGTCCAAGACGACTTCAAACTCAAAGGACAAAGGATTCATCAGTGTCTTGTTTACATTTCTTCTTGAAGAGGTGGCCTGAATGCAGATATGACTTAAAGGCCACAATGTGCTGCTCATGTCTTAAATATTCACTCAGTAAAACAAAAGAAGAATGCTATAATGTTTTTTTAACTAGATGTTCTTGATATTTTATAACGCCCGGGCCACACCTCCCGCATGAGCAGCACACAGCTGGTGTAGAGAAACCTTTTGCTTTAATCTATTTTATCTCTCTCTCTCTCTTTCTCTCCGTCAGGGCTGAGAGCTTGTTTGAGCGCCCCTCAGAGGTGGATGAGGATCTGCAGTCAGGAGAGTTTCTGGGACCTCTGCAGTACAGGACCTGGAGGAAAATGAGCTCCATCTTTCAGCCAGGTGTGTATATATATAGATATACAAACACACACATACACAAGAGAATATAATGCAGCAGAGGCTGACTTATATTAGTCAAACTCTCAACAACCTGGCTCCTACTGCAACAATGTGTCTGTCAAACATTTGCAGTCTATAGATCCCACTTGGGAGTCTCTTGGGTCCTTTTCAGACTTTAAAGCTCCTTCAGGGCCACAGAAAACGTTATACAACTATTTACAAAGGCTGAGTAGTAGTCCTCCCCATAACTAGTACATTGACTTTGACATGTGCTCCTTTAAAAAAAAAAAAGAAAAAAATAGAAATAGTTGGCTATAACAAGACATTTTTGTGCTTTTCATTTTCTTGTATCAACCTGCTCTGTCTAGAGAAGTGTTGACTGCATCTGCTTTCTATGTTCTGTCTGTCAATGAAAACGTATTTTGGGTCATGTGCCAATGACATGTCATACATTGATTGCGTAACACTAGACTGCAGTAAAGGATTTATCGGATCTATAGAGTTACATCTTAACGCAGTGTCATTTATATTTCATTTGTATCCGTGTAGCTGATGCTCTTATCTAGCTCGTCTTACACTAATTGAGCAGGAAGGCACTCGGTATCTTGTTGAAGGTCACAGCCAAAGAGTCTTTCTTGGGTCATTCTCTGTTGACACATGTTTGTTGTTGTTGTTGTTGCATTGGTCCATCTCTAACTCTTTTTTTTTTTGTTTTTGTTGCCCTCTTAGCTGTCAAAGCGGTGACCCTGGACCCAGACACAGCCTACCCGTGCCTGAGTGTCTCCCCGTGTCGCACCAGCGTCCACGTGGGAAAAATCCAGCCCAACCTGCCCAACAACCCAGAGCGCTTTACTCTCTACAACATCGTCCTGGGCTCTGAGGCCTTCTCCTCTGGGAGACACTACTGGGAGGTGGAAGTGGAGTCCAAGACAGCGTGGGGTCTGGGCGTGGCCACAGCCTCCGTCAACAGGAAGGATGAGATCAGCCTCTGCCCGGATGACGGTTTCTGGACCCTGGTGCTGAGGGACAACGGTGACGGCACAAGCGAGTATGAGGCATGCACCGACTCGGAGGAGAGCTTGATATATCCCTCCAAACCCCCCAGCAGGGTGGGGGTCTATCTGGACTACAGTCGTGGTGACGTGGGGTTTTACGATGCAGGAAACATGAGCCACCTCTTCACCTTCTATAATGCAAAATTCAATGAGCCTGTTTACCCGTACTTTAATCCCTGGCCGATTATCAACGGACAAAACCGGGAGCCACTCACCATAGTGACGCCACACTGGGGATAGATGTCCTCTTTGTCAGAGGACAGATTGAGAATATAACTGCAGAAGAAGATTTAGCAGCTATTGAACTTGGATGGACTCATTCATGAGCACGAACACATCTGCCTTGTCATAAGGACGTTGCTGTATTAATGATGTGGGGATGATGAACACGCAGGTAAACGAGGGCTGGGAATTGTTTAAAAAAAAAAAAATCTAATTTAAATTCCACCATTAGTACCCTTAAAGTGATACTAGTAGTGTATTTTATTTCATACCGGGTTTTTTTTTTTCAATTCATTCTATACCCATCATGTGATTGGAGGCATTCAGTTGCCTAAAATGCCACCAACGCATTTATTTTCATCAGATGCAACAGGCGTGTAATGTAGCTGGACTGGTGACATCTCAGCAGACCGAACTGACAACTCAGTCAAATACACCACGCTCGACTTCACCGCCCCTCAGACTGCATGAGTTGTAGCTGCTGGTGGGGATGGTGGGCCAATCACACGCCACATTAAATCGAAGAACGCTTGCGGTGATTGGCTGCGAGTAAAACTATACAAATAGTATTTCTTCTTCTAGATCTGGGTACAAAAAGGATTGAATGCAGGTTTTGTTTAACTGGAGAAGTTTTGATACCACTTGGTACTGGGTTGTTTCGGGTCGATACGTTAAAAAGATACCGATACCCGGTCCTACAGGTAACTCAGCCAGCAGGTCTAGACCAGTACGCTATCATTTTTAAGACTTAAGTTAAGATGAAAACTACAAAAATACAAGACAAATTACCCATTAAATGACATCTCATTGTCAACAAATCCCATGAAAAGACCAAAACCAACAATGAATTGATAATATTATCAAGTACTGTATGTGTAGTCAAAGTCTGAGAAATTGTAAACAAATGATTTAAATTTAAATTGTCATAGCAAAAGGTCTTATGTCAATGCGTTATTTAATACATTTGCAAAAAGCTTAAAAACTTGAACCACTTAAAAACTAGAATCCTGTTTTCACGGGTATTGAGTGTCGATTGATGAGGGAGCAATAAGTTGTAGAAGATGTACAGGTTAAGTTGACATGAATGGGTTTGTGGCTGAGAGACAGATTAACACGTTGTTGCTTTTGGTCTTGTTGACAATACGACAAACAAAGAATAGCCTGATGCTATAAGACTTTGTATTGGTTGTGAATTCACTAGAAACGAGTTACGGCATATCGCTTGTTGATGTAGCCAAAGACTGAAATGTACCATTGTGTGGGTTTTCTCTAGTAGCGCTATAAATGATCACGTGACTGCTAGCTCGGAAACATAAACAATGCAGGATAAAAAAAAACAATCGGCGTTGCAAATGTTTTTTGATGATGCATTCAACACATTTGTTAGAGCTAAAGGGTAAACACAATGCATGTTGGTGAAGAACACTGGATGTAAACGTAACTTTTTTTTTATTTTTAAAGAAAACTCAACAGAGCAGCTTCATCTGATCTCTGCAAAAAAAATATTTTTACATTTTATTAACAAATTGTGTTGCAATATCTTACTGTGTGTTTTAAAATAATGTCTAAAATGTCATACTTTTTACTATTTTATCGCTGTTATGTAGCCAATCTTGTAATTCTTATGACATGTTTCCTAGGAAATGACGTGTACAGTAGATTTAACAGACGTAATAATGAAATCTATTTGCCTTTACGTTACGAGGGACACTTACCTCTAAATGTGCCACCACAATACAACTCATTTTAAAATACTTTGTGTCTTTTGAAAGTTTTGACTGGAGAAAACACTGTCTAGACATTTGGAATTCGATTTTAATAACATGATTAAATCCCCGACTGAGGTTGTTTTGTTGTCCATTTAATTCCACCAGAGGGCGCCTCAAACAAACTGCATGCAGCATCAATCTGCTCCACAGCGTCTTTATAATGCAACTTTGAATGAACCTTAGAAGTCAACCTCCTGAAGTGCAGCCCACTCAAAGCTTTTAGGGAAGAGGTCATCTCAACATCTGTAGTGATATAGTCCAATATCACAAACTGCAAATGTGTATTAAAGGGCTTTACAATTCTGAGAAAGGAAAAACCATCATTACAAAAGTAAAAGATGGAAAATGTGGATGACGATATTACAGGTGGATTGTAAACATATATGAACTTCCAGGTGTTTCCAAACAGAACCACCCGAGCAGTAGCATTCAGATGTTTTACTGAAGCAAAAGTACCAATACAACAGTGTAAAAAGACAGTTTGAATTACAGGGGGAGATTGGGGGGGTTGTTAATTAGTACTATATATATATATATATATATATATATCCCCAAGAGAGGTTACAAAACCTGGTCGGGGTGTCAACACATTTATATATTTTTCTTACCTGTAATCGCAATTAAATATTACAATATATTCCCCATATTTATGTCTGAAAGAATCTTTCAATATAAGTACCAGACACCCCTAATGTGGACCATACCATTTCTTAACTTTGACATCAGACATTTCTTACAGAATAGACAAGAAAACCAGAGAGAGAGAGAGAGAGAGAGAGAGAGAGAGAGAGAGAGAGAGAGAGAAGGGATGCTGAATCTCCAAAACATCTGGAACGAGGCACCAACAGCCAGGTGGGCCGATGGTCCAGTGAACACTTATCAATCAAAGAACAACAGCGGCAACATGCTGGTGAGGTTTCATACCTTTTTAAACAACGCACTACAGGCATAAGGAGTTTAAACAAGAACCTGATTGATGATATTGCATGTTACGGCCATAGATATCCTCAAGGTAATCATTTGATTACCTGTCGCCTGTGTTCGAGTGCTGTGTTTACCGGTCACCGATACGCACAAAGTGTCTTTTTCTTCAAAGTTCAATGTCAAGGTTAATGAGATCGTGCCAATTGAACAGTAATCTGTTACTATACGAACAAATAAATAATGAGAATTGGTCTGACCCAAATCAAACGTATCTGTTATCCATGTCAGCGTAATCTCTGTGCGTCATCTGCCTATATATTAACCATAGACTGCTGGTCTGAAGACTTCACCTGTCCTAATCTGTAATTAGATATTATTGCAGGCCGATCAACAAGCAGTAACACAAGCAGTCGCTTCTACATTACTGCTCTTCTGCCACTCCCTGTGGCATTCATCCCCGTCTTTGATTGGTGTCAGTGAGGGGTCAAAGTGAAAGAGAAGTCTGAGATGAAAGTTTTTCTTTTTTTTTTTACACGTTCTCCTTGAAAATTCAGCGTTTTATTCCATCCCTCATCTCTCTTTTCATCTCGTTCATCCATCCTTCACCTCTCCTCTCTCACATGACTGATCTGTTCCCAAAATACAACCCCTATTTTTAACCCTCAGCGTCATGTAAAGTAGCTTTCTCTGTTATGGATCTGTTTTTTCGCCTCCCGCTCAAGAATTTGCTCCCTCCCTCCATCAATAAACAATGAGGAGAGGGACGGCGAGAGGGGCTGAAGGAAGACAGAGAGACTGAATGACGGGGTTAAAGTGATAAATGGAAACCTCATTAGAAACTGGAGAGAGTTCCAGCTATACATTATCCCTCAGTCTGGAGAACATACACTATCAGGGTCTGTTTCAGTCTGAAATGTTTATTGCGGGTTAACAGGAGATGCAAAGATGGAGGGAGATTAAGGGCGACTGGAGAGCAAAGTGAGACACTAACACCTGCCAACGTCCCTGTTTTTTATTTGAAGGAGGGAAAACACATTGATGGGTTTTATTTATACAAAAAATAAGCTTTTAGTGGAATCAGCTGCTTTGGACAAAAGCGACGAAGCTAGACGGCTGTTTGAGAGAGCCGAAAACCAGAAGGATATGCTCACATGCTTGTGTGCACATTCATGTCTAAAAATAGAGGTCAGCGGTGACATGTTCACCTGTGTGTGTGCGCATGTGAGTGTGTGCTCAGCCATGCTTGCTGGATGAGATTATACATGCAGGACTACATTGAGGCGATGTGTTGTAGAGTAAACAAAAACATTATCACAAAGCTTGTATCCTTCCCTCTCTCTCTCTCTCACTTAATGAAGAGCTGACCTTGGCACCTCCAAAAGAATCCAATTTGTGTTACAAAGGCTCCAAATATGACTGAGGGGATTGAGGGCGGATAGACTGAGAGAGATGGGGAAGAGAGAAAGCATGTACAGCAACGAGGATTACTGTAGGAGGAAAAGAGACGAGGATGGGAGGAGAAAAAAATAAAAATACAGACAGAAAGATATGAGTGAAAGAAATTCATGACAGAAAAATACACAAGATTTTGATTGAGAGCTTGATTTTATGAAGAATGTATAAATATTTATAAACACATGGATGACAGGATGGGGAGCTGTGACAAAGCACCCAGGCAACAAGAGGAGCGTTTACCTGTGATGAATGGGAGGAGGAGGAGGAGGAGGAGGAGGAGGAGGAGGAGAGAGAGAGAGGTTTATGTGTTACAGGTAGATAACATGAGAGAGGTAAATTTCAGGAGGTATAGAGTTTCATCTAAAAAGGACCAAGAGATAGCGAGCGCGGGCAGAGGTGCAGGAACTCAATGCAAAGACAGCAGCTGAAGATAAAAACCTCGTCACCTGAACGCATCGAGAGCAACATATGGACAGGAGCGCGCTGTAATACTCAGACGGAGAGGAGGAACTAGATGAACATTTGAGTTATTTTTTTTCCTGGAATCCCTTCACTCATTCTCTCCATTTTATTTTTTACCCGGAAAACAAAGACAATACCTCATCAACAGAGCCGAATTTTTTGCCGAATTTTTCAATCTTTTAGAGTTGACTTTGTGACGAATTTGATCAAATAAAAATAGAAATAAACAAAAGCCACTGCCGGAGAGAGGAGAGCAGGGAAGAGGCAAGAGAGAGGGTGAGGGAGGGGGAGGACGAGCGAAGGGAGAGTGAACGTGAGCCAGTGACACCGAGATGTTCATGATCATTCGAGAGCCGTCCGCTGGAGGAGGCAGTTCAGGAGCGATGAGTGCGCCATCGGAGAAGAGTGCAAAACAGGTGCGTGAATACAGGTGTCTGTATACATACATATGTATATATATATATATATATATATATATATATATATATATATGTGTACAGTATGTATGTGTGTTATTTGTGTGTGTAATATTTTCTGTCAAGCTGCCCTCTCTTTACAAACACATCTTCTAATGCTTTTTTATCTGCAATTAAAAAAAGTAAATAATAATTTTGCACAAATTTATGATCGAGTTCCACAAAACTCAATTCCAAGATGTGGTAACTTAAATATCTTTGTTAATTGCTGTATAAAACAAACTATCTCTCATACCCGATGAAATATTAGATAAATACTATGCAAACGTTAAAACAATGTTGTATTTCTGTAATGTATTTGTATATATGTGTATGTATGTTGGTCAAACATGATTCAAATAACACTGTGTGGTGTCATTATTTGCATGTTAATAGGTAAATAAAGTAGATTACATTAATGTATCTTAGCTTTCCAGAGCAGATGTTAAAGTGCTCCACAACATCAGACAATAGGACAAACACAGTTTGTCTCTACTCTCTACCATATTTTGCATCTTTGTAAACTACTAAATGCGTCAAAAAAACAAGGTGTGAGCATCCGTCTTGATGTAACCGTGGTGTGTGAAAGCTTGAACGCAGATTTCATGTTCTGAACTCAGTTCCTCAACCCTCTGCCACCCCTCAGGTGCAGGCCGCCATCAAGAAGAAGCTGGAAAAGCAGAAGAAGCGAAACAACGGGCAGGGAAGAGGTGATGGAGACGCTCAAACTGCGACACCTCAGCCTCCTCGCCACCGGAAATCCAATCAGTTCCCCCGGATGATGGCGGCGGCGGCGGCAGCTGAGGACAGCGAGACGCCGGAGGAGGAGCTGGACGAGATGATGGAGAGGCCACAGAGGGGAGAGAGGGAGAAAGAGGAGGAGGGGGAGCCTGTCGACCTACTGCCCATCGTGGACTCTGTGTTTGGACAGGTAGGAGACACTTTTGCCACTCTGCGTGTGTTTTTAACGTGCTGCATCGAGTTCTCCGGCTGATTGAATGTCTCGCCGCCGGCTTGGTTAAAACGTTCAACCTCCAATTCAAATGTAAAGCCTTCTGGAAACGACGGGAGCAGCAAAGCACGAGGGCTAGAGCTAAGGATGGAGATAGCGTGTGATGGAGAGGATTTAAACTCCTTTACTGAGGGAAACATCGCGAAAGAGTAATCCGTAACAGATACGGCCATAGTTCTGATGAACACCCAGTATCACATCACATCCCATCACTCACATGGTAAGCAGTGACACATGACACGGCATGCTACCTCTATATGCCATTACAGCATCTGTCCCCCCCCCCCCCCCCCCCCCCCCCCTGCTGTCAGACATGTAGGATCATGGCGTGAGGAAGCCGTGGGTAGCTTCCGGTCTCTGACCTCAGCTCGTGAGTCACTCTGGGTTTTCTTTCTCACATTAAAAAGACAGAGTCCTCCTGATCACGTCAGCAAACTCTGCAGGGGGCGATGATGAGGTTAGAAACAGGAAATCATTATAATAAAAAAAAAAGAAGTGATGTCAGCGGTGATGAAAGTGAGACAAAATTAGAGAGACCGGCTGAGTGAGTGGGAGAGAGGAGCATGTTGGCAAAGTCCGGAGAGAAGATTCATCTTTTCTTGGTTTCTCTGTACGGTGCACTATAGGAGGAACTTGTGTGTAATAGGTAGCAGGTCATAGACAGCGAGAGCCTCGGCCCCCAAATACAGGACTGAAATCAAACAGACGGAGCTTGAAGCAGCTCGTGCAAACTCCTCATCTTCTTAAAGCTCAATTACTCAAATCACAACAATCCGACTATCGTTGTGTTTAAAGGTACATTTTGTTTCTGGTTATTTGTAATCAACATTTTCCTTTCACACTTTAAGATTTATTGTTTTTGCTCATGATGATTGACTAATAATAATAATTAATATTTATATGATATTTATTATCAGTATGCTTCCGTTTGTGCTTTCCTGTCTGCTCTATGAGTTCAACGAGGCAAGTTAACTCAAATATAAAAAAATAAATGATCAACAAATCAACGTAATTTGGCACATTATAGGTTATAATAATTGTCTTTATACCCCTATAAAAATAATAAACAATTAGGGTTCACTGCAGTTATTTGAGTTCATACCTAGTTGATTTCCAGATAATGGTTCATTTAAACCCCATTACATATCAATCAAAGTTTTAATTTATTGTTGCGGTACATTTCCTCAAGTACTGTACTTTTTGAGGTACCTGTATTTTATGCTACTTTGTACTTCTACTCCTCTCCATTTATTTGACTGCTATATTACTTTTAAGATTAATATTCCAAATCCAAGCATTTGATCAACATGTAAAATATGATCCATTTTTATTGATTACATATTTCACTATGATATAAATGTAAAACTCACTACAACTTTGAAAATGCTTCTCACACATTCATGCATCAGTACTGATAATCTAATAACACCAACAGTGTTGCTGATAATCCCTCCGTACTTATACATGTAAGAGTTTAATGCAGGACTTTAATGGATTAGTTTTACATCACTGGTTTCTACTTTTACTCCTCCTTCCTTCCTCCGTCTATTCGTTCTCTTCTAGTCGTTCTCTGATTACAGCTCTCGTTACTAGACACCAGCTGATGCACATCTGACACCAGATCAGTACATGATATGTCTACCTGCTCACACAAGCTCGTGACAAAGGCAGGAGAGTCTGCGCAATCCAAAAGAAAGGACACATTACTCGCTCTGGCTGTCGCACACAGACACACACACACACACAGCACACATACACAATGCATCGTTAGTGTCACATGTGTGTGTGGTGCTACGATTAACCCACAGCTGTGACAAACATCCAAAGCTGATACCTGGAGATAAGCAATGGAAAAGTAATCAAAACCCAGGACCATAAATGTGTGTGCAAGCAAGCGCGCACACACACACACACACACACACACACACACACACACACACAGGGATCAACAGCATCTCAGTGGCATGATTTACTGGAATCATCAATATGGGAGGATCTTCCTGGTAATTAATCCGTCTAATGGTATTGGTTGTGTCTTGAGTTATTCATGCAGCGGTTGGTGTCGGTTTTATTAAATCATGAAGGAACTCACTGAAAGTTAATTTGGTTGATGAAGTGGTATTTTGTTGTTTAGAGTTTGAATTTAGCCAATTGTATTCATACTAACAGAAATGTTGTGGGGTTAATAGGTGGTGTATTCTGTGATGATGTGATTGATTGATTGATGTATTTTACTGTAGTTAGGCTTAAATTTACTGACTATAAGTTAAAAGATTGTAGACTTTGAGGTGGCAAAGATGTGGTAATGAGATACACACATGAGTAGCAATATGCAGGAAGTATATCCTGATTTTTTTTTAAAAAGGAACATGGATGTAAATGAGTTACTTGTTGCACAAAGACGGTAACTTGAAACGTCTCCCACACAAAGAACCTCAGGTGAAAACACTCATTTGACTTCAGTAAACAGGAGTGTAGGTTTTCACTGGCTTTGGTCTGAGCTCATGTGTTACTTTACACTTCAGATGTCACATTTGAAATTCAGATGTGGCGACCTCCATTACATAACACATCATTTCGGTTTCACACACAATAAATAAATACGCATGCTCATGCAGATGCTGTTCACAAGTGCACATGTGACTTTTTTTATGCAGTTTCAAAATCAAAAACTATGTCCATGAAAATCTAAATCTAAAAGACAGTTATGGCAAGCCTTTGTGGATCTGCTTTATTGTCAGAAAAAAACCCCATCTTAGTGGCTCATCAGTGTCACTGGCAGCAAAACATATTGTAGCAGGATGGGAGCAAATATCATTTTGATCTCTTACATGAGGGGATCATATTATTACGAGGATCAGATACTCATATCTGCCTTCATGCCACAATTAGAGTTTTTAAGTCCAAACGGTTTCTACTTTAGGACCTTTTCTGGGTAAAGTTTTCATTTACAGTGGGCATTACTCTTAAGCTGCGCATCATTCAGTGATGGCTCAATCCGCCAAGAGATTCTGCTAAAAATAGAGCTCGTATTAATACAGTCTCAAGTCTTCACTGCAGCAGCTGTCAGATAAAACGCAGCCGTTAGAACTCACTGCCCTAAAGCGACCTCTAGCGGTGGCTGCTGGTGCTGCAACAGAATATCAAACTACAAGCTACACCCGTCTGGTCAGAGCTCTTCTCGGGACTGAGTGACTGTGCTTGAGTGACATCTTTTATGTTTTAACAAACTCCAATAAGTCAAGATAAGTGAAAAAAAACACCTGTGTGAGTGTGCAGGGCTTCTATTTGCAGCAATACAAATGTTTCCCATGTGCATTTACAGAGAGGGATAGATGCGTTCATTGTATAATTGGTCGTTAACAAAAACACTGAATTCATGAAAAACTTAAAAAATGTTTCACCAAGAACTAGGCTAGGTTTCTCCACAAAGAGAATCACACAGAATCAACACTTTAAATAGTGTTTTCCAGAGAGGTGTTCATAAATTGGAAATAAGTCATTCAGCATGAAGAAAGCATAAAAAAGACTTTTAGTCGACTAACTGACTAAGCCTACTTGTCTTACCTTTGCTATACCTACTCTGCACATTTGTACAACTATTTAGTTCAAGATTGAGTTATAATTTTGGAGAAAGAATATTCAAAACCAGATTTCTAATCTGTCTAAACACACACACACAAAGCTGTGCTCTCCATATGGATGTAGTAAGCACCATGCCAAATCTCCTTTTGGAGAGATTTGTTGCCAGATGCTTTGTACGAGCTCAGCTGACCACTTAGCATTGCACTCATAAGCTCAACTTGTGATTTTAATGCTGTCATCATTTTTAGAGAGCTCAAAGCACCTCCGACTTTGAGTCGTGACGTCCTGCACGGTGAAACAGACACTGTGGCTCTCGTAAGCCGTCACAGCTCACATGTAGTTTTTCATCAGTTTAAAGGTTTAGCATGATTCGAGCTGAGAAAAATTCTTCATGGAAAACATTTGAGTCACAGCTCAGAGGGGAACTTATCTTTTCAGGAATTATGGAGCTAGGATTTGTTTTTACAAACACACAATTTGAATCTCTGATTGGAAGGTTGAGCTTCCAATTAATTTAAATAATTTAAAAAAAAGAATTTTTTCAGATTTCATGTCCAGTCTCATGTTTAGGACAGAAAAAGGCAAACATCTAATCATTTTGGTTGCAGCAAATAAACAGGAAATCCTGGTTTTGATATTGAATAGGATATGTAAACTTTTATAATTCTATTTCAGAAATCTATCCCTAACAGTGTGTTCATTTTTAGGTTCAGGTTCAGGTTCGGGTTACTTTTATTGGTACCCGTAGGTAGACTTGGTTTGCAATAGAGAGCGAGGCATCCATCTCGACAGACATTACAAACAACACAGACTACAAGACAAACATGATACAAGTACACAAGGCTAAAAATCAGTCAATCAATAAATAAAATAAACAAGTACACAAGGCTAAAAATCAGTCAATCAATAAATAAAATAAACAAGTACACAAACGTTGTTTCTATAGCATCTGTGCGCTATGCTATGGTTTGTTCACCTGAGTGATGGCTGCTGGAACAAAGCTTTGTTCTGCACCGTGGGACCATATACCTCCGCCTAGAAGGAAGAAGCTGAACTTCACTGTGCAAAGGGTCGGAGTCGTCCTTTAAAATGGAGCCAGTTATCCATTGCAACTGTCTGGTGTACAGGGACTCTATAGGTTAAGCTGTGACTCACCAATCAGCCTGCTAGACCATTTCACAATTAGATACGGAGAGTTTCTGTTCTTTAAAGAGAGGTTTCCAAACCATGACTCCAAAGAAAAAGATCAAATCGATTCAATAAAAGCACGATAAAATAAGGTCATCATGTGAAAATAGGAGAGTTTCCTCAAACAAAACAATTTTCACTAGAAGGCTAAAGCTGCGGCAAGTACTTTATTTCAATAATTTAAGAAGATTCCGTTTCGGTTCGGACCAATTTATTTTCCATCTCGTCGCCGTCTCCCGATCTCTTTTTTGGTTTTCATCACCTCATCTTACTCTTTAATCTCAACTGGAATGGATTAATCTCCCTCTGTTTACTTCCTCTTAATTCCCTCTAAAACTCCTCGTACTGTAGATGAAGTCATTTGAATGCTGGTGCAACATGTGAGGCGTGCGAGAGGGAGGAGGGAGAACTGAAAAAGGAAATAGAGCGAGAGGGGGATTAAAAGCAGTGGTCAGTGTGAAGAGAACGAGACAGCGATGCTGCTGCTGCGAAGAGACACATGAGTGAGCTGCTTCCAGTCGGGGGCTCGGTTTGGTCGCGTTGTTTTGTTTGTTGACATCGTTTTGACTTTGGATCATATGGGTGGAGTCCTTCAGCACCGCTCATGTATGGATTAGAGCTGTTTATTATTTTATCTCCGTAGTATCTGATGTGACAACCAGCCTGGAACACAAGTTTCTACCAAAGTCAGAGGTTGAACCGGAGATGGAGCTCTGAGAAGTCCAAAGAGACGAGAGCAGAGAAAGAGAAGAGAAAACAGTCAAATAGGATCTTAAAGAAGAGAGAGAGAGAGAGAGAGAGAGAGAGAGAGAGAGAGAGAGAGAGAGAGAGAGAGAGAGGGAAAGTTTGGTTGGCTGTTGACCAGGGAGGGTTGGGCAATGGGCAACTGCACCAAACCAAAAGACAAAATGAAAAAGGTAAGAGCACTTTGTCTCATGCACTTGCTAATTGATGCTATTTCGTATCTGTGTAAATTCATAAAAGTTATGTGATTGATTATAAAACATCTCAGCAACTTTGAGCGAGGAAGTTAATTCTTGTTATTTGGGAAAAAAACACTTACTAGCTTCTGAAACTTTCTTCACAACTTGCTTTAATTATTTAATCCCTGGATAATAGTTGTAATAATTGTAAAGCACTTTGTAAAAAGGAGGATTGCAGCACTGGTTGTTTGAAACTGCCCAATACAAAATGTTTCCCTTGATGGTAGTAACATTAATACTCACTACATTATTCATAATTTGTATTAAGTACACACTGTAGCAGAGTTATGTGCTGACACAAGATGTGAGTAATTAGACCCAACAGTTGGCTCAGTGAGTGTCAGCAGCATTGATACATCAGGAGAATGTTGAGATCAAGACGGTTTTTCACAGAAAAGATAATAACAGATGAGTGTGGATTGCCCTGAAATAATAAGCTTATGTAATCCAGGCTAACTAAGCGTGACTAGAAAACAGTGGGTCTTAACCTTGTTCCTTGAAATGTATGATTTTGTTTTATGTGTGAAGAAGTCGGTCATGCAGACAGTGTGTGACTGAGTGGTGGAATAACAGCCTGGTCTGCCTCTAAAGGGGGTAATGGATGGGCCCCTCAGGGATAGGCTGAGGGCAGTGGGCCACGAGGAAGACGAGGATCAGGACGACGTGGAGGAAAACGCGTTCAACGATCCCTTCTGTACGCTGGTCAAGAACTGCAACATGCTGCACAACATCGTGGGCCCGGCCTGCATCTTCCTTAAACAGGGCTTTTCAAAGAAACTCGTATGTAGCAGAACACAAAATGTGTGCACACTGTGGTCCTCACACAACCCCCGGTGCAACTGTTTCCACTCGTGTCGATTCATTTTCAATCCCTCCATCGTGGCTGAACACCCCTGCTCTCCACCACACCAGCTGTGTGTGTGTGTGTGTGTCATCCCATCACTGGTCTGGGTCAGACGATCAAATCTGCACCGCACGCACTCAGAGGGGTCAATCGTTCATTCAATTCCATGGAAATATATTGACCGGCTTAAGAGCTTCCTCTAAAATATGTGACGAGGCACAGAATGATGGTGAGGTCCAGGCTGAATTTTCCAACCAGGCAAAAGGGGGCGACTGCTCCAGAAAAGGCCCCTGAATGCTCCATGGTCTGCAAATAGCTTGTTCTAATTTGTTAAGTATGCACCACTGAAGCGCAACGTAAACTGAAATGAAAGGGATCATAAAGTGGCTCTTGTCGTCTCTTGTCGAGGGGCTCTGTGTCAACATCTAGTTTCCATCTATACCGTTACCATTTATTTTGAAATGAGGCATGGGCACGGTGCAGTTTCCTACATGAATACATGTTGAATTGAATTAGCACAAACCAACCGATTACAGCAAACTTTGGCAAGTACCTGAGTACCTGTCTGAGAGAAATGGGGCGTCAACTACGGACCCACAGTTAAGGCCCCAGAGCATTTCTGGGCTAACTACACAATACATAAACTAAACTGACCCCAAATTTGATGCTAATGCTAACGTTAGCTGTTGTGGCTATCCCGTTCCAACAGATAACATTAGCGAGTGCATATCAGCTACATTACCATCTCAATCCATATATTGTCCTTTATTTGGTTGTTGAGGTAGTCGTCACCGTGTTTCTCGTACAATATTGGGTGTTGAGAAACCAAATCGATATGACATTTCCTCATTTTGGCAGCAGGTTACCTGGAGCTATTCCTGGATGTATGACATCACTTGGGGAAAAAAAGGATTTCATTGGTCAAACATTTTCCCCTGCAGGCGTAAATTTGCTGAAATTGGAAGTCAGTTTTAATACATTTTATGTGCAATTGTTTTGCAAGAAAAGCCGAAGTTTTTAAAATAGGAAAGCAACAACTTGAGCATGACAATCTTTTCTGTTTGTACCAATATGAAACTCTTTGTCAGTGTTTCCCAAGGAGGATGGCTACTCACATTGCACATTTAGTTTGTTGTGTGAGGCTTGAGGGCAACCAAAGAAATAAAAATATGATGCCAGAGGATTTGTCCCATATTGTTTTCTCTCTAAAGCTCCTAGCCCAACATCCTCTATACTGAACCACGTTTTCCATTGTTTGCTTTTTGTACAGCCGGGCTGGCGTGTAAGCTTGAGTGCAATGTACAAGACAGTATATGGATACATATGTGTACTTATGCCTTATGTCTGAACAATTAACTGACCAAAGTACCAACTAAACCTCCCAAATCTCATAATCTCCAGATATTTGTTGCCTGGCAACCTCCCACAAATAATGTGGTCACCCCTTGTGATTAATGGTATATGAATTGTCATAAATATATATATATATATATATTTATATATGTATATCTTAATGCAGTGTACAATTTAATCCATATATTTAGACTCTGCTTTCATTTGGAGATGCACTGCACTGCCTTTGTCTATTTAATACAGCTTACTGAATAACTAAAGCACATAACACTGAATCACTTCCCTACATTTACAAATTATGTTTCAGTATAAAAGCCTGACTATAATACATACATTCATGGGCTCAGATTGGAAGCAGTGGACAGTTTATTACATTTCATACCATCCTGACCGCATAAAACCAAACTCCAAGAATCATTTCTCTCATCTTCTCTTTGTGTATCCTTCCTCCCAGTTCAGTTGTTGTCTGAGTGTTTCTACAATGGTGTTGCTTAAAATCTGACCGTGTTTATATCTCTACTATGCCAAACCAGCTCTCTAAATATTCTCATCATGAGCAGTATGAAGGGAGAAGCTAATGTGCTTCTCTGCTTTCTTTCAATAGGACAGAGAGCTGAGACCAGAGGAGCTTGACGGTGAGGTGATGTCCTCTGTGTGTTTTTGCTCTACAGCATGTTAATGTGACAGCTGACTGACTAATAACAACATGTTTGTTTCTTTAAAATCAGAGCTCCGCGAGGCATTTGTGGAGTTTGACAAGAACAAAAAAGGCTACATCAGTCACAAAGACCTGGGGGAGTGTATGAGGACCATGGGATACATGCCGACAGAGATGGAGCTCATCGAGCTGAGCCAGCAGATCTGTGAGTGGAACCTGCAGCCTGAAACATCTGGGAGAACAGAGTAGAGTGGAGTAAAACGGAACAACCCTTGTTCCATGTTTTAGCTAACCTTCTCTCTCTCACTCCTGTCTTTCACTACAGTGACTGTCAAATGCATAAAAAAAGAAATAACATCTTTTTGAAAAAGAACAGAATAAAACCGATCACAGCAAGAGCAAAACGGAGCAGAAGAGAATAACTAGTTTGCAGCAGAAACGTCTTGAACGTTGTTTAAACTACATGGGTAATTTTTCTTATAATGATTAAAATAGAATGCAATATCTTGCATTTACTGTTAATCCAATCAATCCCCCACTAAGTCCCGCTCCTCGAACACAGACTGGCCTTGAACTCCCTTGCTTGGAGCAGTGACTCACTCCCGACCCGGAGATCTGGAGGTACTGACTCTCATCCATACTGCTTCACACTCTACTGCAAACCACCCCAGTGCCTCTGCAGTGCTCCATCCCAGTCTGCCACGTCACAGGCACTGTCCCAGACCTCCACGCGACACGGAAGAGTCCCAAGACAGTCGAACAATGTCCACAGCCACGTCACAGGGGGATTCTCATCCACCTCTGGCGCCTTGTCGCACAGTTGCTTTTTGATTACCTCAGCAACCACTTCCAGGGATATGGATGTGCATGTCTTCCCTTGAATCTTCAAACTCTGCCTCCTCCACGGGAGAAGTGTTTCTCTAAAAGTTCTAAAATATGAATCCAGGGAGTGCAGTGACAGTGTGGGCTCCATGGTAACTGACAGCTTGACAGAGTAGCTGGGGCTTTGCAATTGATTAACAATAGTTTATCTTGCTTTTTACTGTTGTATTTTAATGAGAGTTGATTAGATTAGAAAGTAGGGCCATTTTTCATGTAACCTGTTTGTTTCAGGTGGAGGTAAAGTTGACTTTGAGGACTTTGTGGAGCTGATGGGACCCAAGATGCTGGCAGAGACAGCTGACATGATCGGAGTCAAAGAACTACGAGATGCATTCAAAGAGGTCAGGAGATAAATTGTTAATTAAAGCCGTTATTTGTCGCTGCAGACATTTCAACTCATCAAACACAGGTCTAACCAATAACATCACTAATTGCTCAAAATAATTATATTATAACAGTTGGGACAGAAATGACTTTCCCAAAACATTGAGTCACACATGTTTTGTGCTTGTTTAAAGAAACTAAAGTTATCAAATGCCAGCAAATCTATCAAGATTCCAGTTAAGTGAGAGTTATTCAGACAGCAGAACAAAATGTAACATGTTCAGACTTTTAAAAGGGAAGAAAAGTTTACCTTTCAACTTTAGTTTGTACAACAGAAACTGATGAAAACAAATGCCATTTTTTGTTCTTGATAATGTAATTTACATGAATGGTTGTTTGTACTGGAGCCTGCAATGTTGTCACTGGTTGGCAAACCACTTATGTACATTTTTTCAGCTACTCGAGGGGGTCGAGGGGGCACAATGTGAAGGATTTGATCAAATCCTACTTTGAAGCCTTTCGGGTATAAAGAATGAGACTGTGGGGGGACGGCAATGCAACTATGCATTTCCTAAAATGTCCCAGGTGTTTTCGGTTTGATACTATTAAAACAAAATGTGATTACATTTCGATGTGATTGTTAGTGTCTCTCTCACTGTGTCCAGTTCGACTCTAATGGTGACGGTCAGATCAGTCTAACTGAGCTCCGTGAGGCCATGAAGAAGCTGATGGGAGAACAAGTGACCAACAGAGAGATCAACGAGATCCTCCGAGATATCGACCTCAACGGAGACGGTCTGGTGGACTTTGAGGGTAAAATAAATTCTATTTGCATATTGGGATCTGAATGTGAATGGAGGCAACTACATTCATCCTCATCATTCTTCATCATCTCACTCCATTGTTTTGTCTTTTCAGAGTTTGTGCGAATGATGTCCCGCTGACCGGCATGTCAGATTGAGATGGACAGACAGACATTATGCATCTTCTGGATTAGAGAACAAACACATTGTAGTGAACACCTTCACATCTAAAATTGTATTTTTGTATCAAATAAAGAAAAAAGGAGAAAAAAATGCTTTGCATAGACAAATACGCAACGATAAAGCTCTTCAACAGCAGTAACACATATCAAGAGCTGCTTCATAGACAACATTTATGACTTTGTGTTTTTAGATGTATTTTTATATATCATTCTTTGAACTTTGAGTATAAAATCTTGTTTGTAGAACTGTAAAAATCTTTTTTTTTAAATAAAAGAAATGTACAAAAAATGTTATGGATGGACAAATTATTACGTTTATAACATTGACTGTGAAATGGTTTGTTGAATCGTGAAAGAGAGGCGTCGTAGCTGAACGTGCACTGTAAAAGTCACAAAGCACGCAAAGATTTCATATTTTCCCAATATACAAAACTAACGGTTTCATAATTTCAGTTATATGTCATTGGAATGTTTATATTAAGTAACTTCTCCTTTGTGCAATTCATAAATAATATGTAGCATTATTAGTATGAAGGAGATGCTTGTCATTGCTCTGCTGTAACACTGTCGGACTCACGATGGACGGTTAAAAAGGAGGATCAAGATGTGTGCAGCAGAACCAGAGATATTACACAGCAATACTACTCCAAACATTCTTCTTCCTTGTGAAAATCTGGCACATACATTACCCACAATGCAACTTGACGGCCAACAGTTCGGTCAAAGGATTGAATGTGTTCTGACTTTAATCTCAGACTTCTGAGAATGAAGTCAGAATTTAAAGTCAGAATTTACATTTTCCATATGGCCCCAATTGTCTTCCGTGTGTAATCAGGTGGTCTAGGGCAAGATGCTTCTTGGGCACCGGGGTCGAATAAAACAAACTTCACTGCAGTCGATAAATCAAATAAACCTTCCAAATTTAAGACCAATTGTATCAAGTAACTGCTACTTCTACAGAGTCTAATAACACATTGTTGACTCGAAACATTCATAAATAGACTTCAGATCATTTATCACAATTGATGAAGCCCCCAAGGAAGATTATATTATTGGTAAATTGTACTATGCCTCACTACAATATCTGGTAGTTTTCACTTTACACTGTACACTGTGCACGGCGGGCAGACACAAAAAAAGAGCTGCATGGTTTTACGTTTATGTAGTACACACGCGCAAAACCCACCTGAATACGTCCTTTCAGAACGTGACTCTGTGCGTCTCGTGCACCGTGAAGCCCTCCTCTATCTGCTCCAGGTTCAATTTAGCTGCTCTTTTATTCTCAGTGCATAATATAAATAGTCCGTTCAGCCTCTCTGTCCTACTGCGCTCCTCAAACATGTTTAAGATGAATAAGGCTCTGCAGGGATACACGACAAAAAGCTCTCACGCAGCTTACTGAAGCTAAAGCTTGCTATGCAAAAGTCACCATTTTAAGCTTCTAGTGGTGGTTAGCTACACCCAGCATGCCATGCACCTGCTCGTCAGCACGTGGGTGTGTTTGATTCTGGTATTTTTGCTGCTTGCCAGGTGGGGCAGTCAATTAAGGTCGATTCTTTTTACCTGAGCCAATTAAGGTAGACCTACAATATTGCTGAGTTTAAATCCCAAAATGCCGCAATTATTTATCATATTACATTTATTAAATATTTATTATGCTAAACTGCTATTTTACTGTACTATGCCAGTATAGCGTGATTTTTGTAGTATCTTTTGGTGGTACACCAGTCAGCATGAACATACTGTAACATACTGTTGAACAACATTTCCTGAAAAGTTCAAGTATCTGAAGAGAAGTGATCAGATTTGTTAATGTTTTGTTCAAAAGCATTTCCAGTCAGGGGAATTTTCAGTAATAAGAAACAACAACATCATCTTTGAAATCAAGATTTTCCTTTTTATTGAAAACTTGGCCAGGATTCTGTACAGCAGAGAGGGTGTGCAATGCACAGGGGCAAGAAGACGGGGGGCAGGGGGCTCTAGGGACTCAGTTTCCCATGATGCATCATACCCTGAGCCGAGAATCAAGTGTGTAAAACAGCAAGAGGTGCCGTGTTCCCTCTTTGGTGTCTCAGAGGACCGTGGAGAGGACTGAAGTGAGGGACTAAAAAAAGGGAGAAAAGGGGGGAAAGCAAAGCTCAGCCCATAGGGGAGAAAGAGAAAAGATGAGACAGAGAGGAATGGAGGGTGGTCCAGCTGCTGTTTCCACTGAGGTGATGTCTCCAATCAGGGACAGATCTAGATCCTCACCCTTCCCCTCACTGCGTTAGATCATAGACCGTTTAAGGTACTGAGGTAAGGCCTCAGACATCTCTCCCCCTTTCCCTCTTCCTCCGCCCCTCTCCCTCACTTCCGCTCTTTCTCTTTCTCTCCTTCCCTAAGCCTCACTTGCTGGCCATGGTGTAGCAGCCCTGTTGGTGCCACTGCATGTCACGGATACGCCTCACGGACTGGAACTGAGGATGGCGGGCGCCGAACTCGTTGAAGTGCCTGAAGTCGCCCTTCTCCAGCAGGTACTGGCTTCCACGGTATCCAGGGAACTGGTATCCCACCCAGCTGGAGAAAAAAAAACAAGGAAACATGTCAGTACAGGATTAGCTTTTTGTCGAATCTGGATGTCTTTGAGCTCCATCAGTGACACCTGCAACCACTGCACACTCACGTTCCACAGCTGACAATGATGCTGCCCACTCTGTCGGTGAAGCCGTAGGAGAACAGGCTGGGAACGTCGTCGTCCATGATCTCCATCTTGCGGCCCTTGAACTCTCCAACCTCGTACAGGCAGATCTTGTGCTTCTCGGGGTCCTGGAGGAGAGAAAACCAGGGAGAAACACCAGTTTAGCAGGCAGTCAAAAAGCAAAAGAGAAAGGGAAACTTGAGAGTATGTCTTTTCTTTTCTTACCATTTTGACGGGCCTGAAGGACAGCAGGTAGTCGTTCTTCTGGCAGTTGCTCCAGGAGTCCCAGCGAGGATACTCTCCCTTCTCCAGGATGTACATCTCACCGCAGAAGTTCATCTGCTCGAAGCCCACGAAGCTGCAGATGAGACAGTATTATGAAGTGTCCAATGCAAAGATGAGTGTTTTGAATTTATAGATGTATATATTTTGAGACTTACGGTCCACACTCGACACGCAGGGAGCGCACGCGGTCCATGCCCATCTCACACACATTCATGCACTCGTTGCTGATCTCGATCATGCGACCCTGGAAGTTCTCCTGGTCGAACACGTACATCTGGAGGGGACAGATGCACACAGATGAGTCAGTGCAACCACAGTGAAGGTCTGTGAATACATCTCATTATCTCATATGAGAGACACCCACCTTGTAGGCCATCATTCCCATCTCAGACTTCTTGCCCTGAGCAGCCTTCCCATCGGTCTGGGAAGAAGTCTTGGACTTATCTCCACTGGACATGATTGCTGTGTGGAAAGAGAGGTAAACAAACAAACAAACAGTGAGAAAGGATACGTCGATGTAACAAATCTATCCTAGATAGAGGAAAGAGTAGAAACACCAACAATCTGGCAGACACAGAATAACCTGTATATTTTGGTCTAATCTATGCCTATTTGTGTCTACACACACCTGTAGGTATACAGAGTGCGTGTGTGTACCTTACCTGTCTGTGTGTATGATGCCTAGGACAAGCCTCACTCAAAGTGTGTGCGGCTCAGACTGCACCCTTCCTTTTTATACGCTGGCGCCCATAGGAGAGGGATTATGGGGAGAGAAACAAACCTGCTGAGGTCAGAGACGCGAGACAAAAGAAACCCCACATCATCAGAGAGGGACGGGCAGGGAGGAAGGGCGGAGGCAGAGGACTGACAGAAGCTGGAGACCAGACTGAGGACCAGTTACTAACTGAACTAATGAAACACAAGTTGATGTTTCTGCCATCAACTCTTACAGGTAAACGATGTACCCTAAATCAGAATAATTTAGATTTTTATTTCAGTTTCTTTATTCTCCTTTCTACATACCAATCCACTTATTCAAAGCATAAACCAGTTTATTTTGACAGGCTTGATTTCATACAGTGACATTCATTATTTGATTGATTGATTCATATAAGGTTGCAACTAATACATACAATTCAATAGAAATGTTCCAGGCTACATGTTTCCATATAAAGTCAGTGACTAACATTAATGCGAGATATATAAATCAGAATGAAATGAAAGGAAACATTTTATCTGGAAAACCCAAGAGGCATAAGACCACAGACCCACGTTTTATAGGATTGTTGCAGCCAAACATAATCTGAGGTGATGTGTGATTGATAAATGAGGATGTGACTGCAGGGGAACCTTCATCACAACTGTTGCATGCAGTGCACACGCGTATAATGTGAGTTCCTTTGGAAACTATTGATTTAGCTAAAACACACATCTGTGTGCATGCAAGTGTACCTGTACCCTTGAAGGGTCCTTTGTCTCGGATGAGATGTAGTTGTGTGAACATTACTAAAATTACACTCATAGTTCTCTAACCTTTCTATACACATATTCAGATCCACCCAATTATCTTCTCCTGTGTCCCCCCAGCGGTACCCCTCTGCTCCGCCGTTAATCCCCACATTCTCTACCCCGATCCCGGCCCTTTGTGCCTGGGCACGCGCTGGACTGCTGACCGGGGTCCGAACATACCAGAGCGCCTTTGTTTCGCAGCACCAGCAGCACTATGGGATCTGCTGAGCTGGCCCCCGCAGCGGGACAACAGCGTCCAACGGCCACGCAGCCAATCCGGGTGCGCGCCTCGCTGCCGCTGTGCCATGATGGCCGGTGTGCATAGGTCGAGTCACAGCCATGGACGCGCACCGGGAATGCGCGCCCCTCGACCGTCGGTATAAAACTGAAGCGCCAGGTTCCGTAAAAGCTTTACGCGAGGCAGGCCGTAGGCGCGTACCACTTTTCGAGCTCTTCCAATAAAGTGCCAATCTAGGTAAGGACTCATCTCTGCTCTCAACACAGCTCAGGGTCAGACAGACAGGTGCACACCAGGTGCTTCACACTGAAAACCAAAAGCACTTTCTGAAACACACAACATCTTTATTGCAATCAGAATTTCATACTTCTGATTTAAAAAAAATCTTTGAAAAAGTAGATTAACTGTTTTTGGCCTCCAGATATTTTAGTTCCGGGATGAGTTGTAGCTGTTTTTACACTAAGAAAAACATGCCAACATCTATTTACATTGTTTATGCTCTAAATTAGTCCGCGTAGAACAGGTTTCTCCAACAGCTCCCCCCATATTGTCTTGCCTTTTGTTGGGCCCTTTGGGTGACTTTACTTTTCTTTGTCCTCATTTGAACATCAGGAGTAACGATGTACAGAACTACAAGGTCCCCAATGATGCAGCCGCTGGTCAACTCAGGAATGGGCATGGCTCCTTTCTTCAAGGTAAACACACTCATTTGAGCACACATAGTATGATTCTGCTCAATACTGAAAGATGACGGAGGATAAACTATTTACAGCCTTGTTGCCAACTGTATTCCTTCCCCTGCTCCTCCCTCAGGTGACCGTGTTCGAGCAGGAGCATTTCCAGGGCAAGTGCCTGGAGTTCACCTCTGAGTGCTGCAACATTCAGGATTGTGGACTGGACAACATCCGCTCCATCAGGGTGGAGAGCGGAGCGTAAGTGTCTTAAACTTTTCCTCGTAAAAACAAGACAAAAAGGAGTCTCTGACTGGTAATGATATACAGCGATGGGGCGAATCAAGGAGAACAATTATCCTCGTTGTTTCCTCTCGATACATGTATCCCAAACAAGAAGAGGAGACAAGGAGGAGTCATGTGGGAAGCTTTAGGCACTGAGACAATTAAATTGTTGACTGTGCATGTAGCTACTGTTGCTCTTAAGCCTGGTAGAAAATGAGATTTGATCATTTTAGATCACAGAAATAAGCATCATGCAGTAAAGTGATGTACTCTCTTGTCTCTCTGTAAAGCTGGGTGGGCTTTGAGCACCATGACTTCCAGGGCCAGCAGTTCATCCTGGAGAGAGGAGAGTACCCCCACTGGGACGCTTACAGCGGCTCCCTCTCCTACCACGTGGAGCGCCTCATGTCTCTGCGCCCCATCTACTGCGCCGTGAGTCCATCCCCATCTCTCTCAGTGTTCAGGAGGCAATCGACAAGAGTGTCCAAAATCCAACTGTTGCTTTTTTTTCCCTCCCCGCAGTCCCACCAGAGCAGTCGCATGGCCATCTTTGAGAAGGAGAACTTCATGGGCCGCAGTGTGGAGATCAGCGACGACTACCCCTCTCTCCAGGCCATGGGCTGGATGATGGCTGAAGTCGGCTCCATGCACGTGCAGTGCGGCGCGTAAGTTGCTGTGAATGTGATTGTGTCAACAGCTCTGATAATAACATGCATCTTCTGAAAATGCTCCGCCTCTTTCCAGGTGATGTAGGCTTGAATATCAATTTAAAATCCGGTTGACTCTTAATAATAGTCCCACTGACCTTTGTTTCCTTCTCCTGCAGCTTCGTGTGCTACCAGCACCCCGGCTACAGGGGCCAGCAGTACATCATGGAGTGTGAGAGACACAGCGGAGACTACCAGCACTGGAGGAACTGGGGGTCCCACTGTCAGACCCCCCAGATCCAGTCCATCAGGCGCATCCAGCACTGAGAGGGACACAGGCTGAGACTGAGACAGCAGCTCCCCTCGACCCCCTTCCCCCCCGCCTTCACCCATAACCCCTTCCTCTATTTCCTTCTTCCTCTCTTCAATCCTTTCCTTCCTCTCGACTTGAGCCGCAACAACACCACTACTGATTTACAGCCGCTGCCAGAGTGCGATAAGAGACAATATCGCACTGTTAAAGCACAGGGAAACACACGCTCCACTCACACACACACGCCGACATAACCCGACACTCACACACAGAGTGTCTTTTTATTTGGTTTAGAGGTTTCCACACACACGAACACACACCTGCGCTGTACTCCTCACCTGAGCTGAGCGATTCCTCAGCCAGCTGGAACCAAACAAGAGGGGAGATGAAGCTCCGACACGGCGCCCAGGAGAACCTGTGCGCTGTGGTGCAGCTCAGATGTGTGAGGATGTTGTGTGCAGGAGGTTGATCCACAGGTTGAAAACTAATAAACTCATTTTCACTTCATGCGCTCTGGTTTTATTATGACGAATAAAGTGGGCTTCAAATGCGCCCGTCTCTTCACAGAGAGCAGCGGTTGTGCTTGTGATGGGTTTAATTGGGAACGTTTTAACAGTGGGGGGGAAAAGTATCAAAATGTTTAAAGACACTTCTTAAAAGTTGCAGGTGTATGTTTGATTTTTTTGACATTTTCTCCAGTAATGAATCCCAGTCAAACAAACTTCTTACAGCCGTCCTTTCAACTTAGGGGTTAAGTGGTCCCAATGTGTTAAAGCCTGAAAATGTAGCCACTTTATTATCTGTATTTAAAACTGATTTAATGTGCTAAATTAGGCAGGCGGCATATTGTAAAGGAAGGTAAGGACTAATGGAGGGGGACACAGGATAAGGGAGAAAACAGGTTATTTTACATTCAGTTATTCTTCTCAAAGACATAAAGTATGTTTACTGACATGGTGGCTGAAAGCTGAATAAAGTGCAACATCAGTAAAAACAGGTCAAACATGGACATGAAGAAAATATCTTCACCACTCTGACTGAACATTTAGTGACTACAATGATCTCCTCGTGGGTGAAAGCCTCCAGCAACCAGTCAAGCTGTCAAAAACGTTGACACGTCATCTTTTTATTGTAGACATTTGTGTGAAATTGTCATGATTTGCATATGAAGTCTTAAGTTCTGGCTAAAAACATGTTTTGTGAGGTCACAGTGACCTTTGACCACCAAATTCTAATCAGTTTGTGAGTCCAACGTTTCCCTTCAGGCTTTCGTGGTATCACGTTAGAATGGGGCGAACATACGGAGGAACAAACACAAAACACAACGCCTCGGACCTCGGTTATCACCGCTTCAGAAAACTGACAAATACGTCGACCACATATGAGCCGACGGCGTGTATTTTAGTTGTAACACTGACTGTGTGATTCCAGTATTATTGGATAATTTGTCTTAAACAGTTTGTGTGGGTATTTTAAAGAACAGCTGCAGGAAGTAGAGAGGATTTTTTTATTGAGGAAATCCTGGACTCAAAAGTGCCGCGAGGACCATTAACAAACATAACCGGAGAGTAAAACATTTACAAACTGTGGCTGAACAGAGGATGACATTATTAATCATATTTACAACTAAAACAGACAACGGTGCGTGAACCTGATTTTTCTTTTTCTTCTTTCTAAACGTTCGTGTTGTTTTCAACACTTGACAGTTAAAACAAACTTTGCTGAAAATATCTGCTCAACGATAAACACTTTTAACATAAAATCATTGGCTAAATATCTTTAAAGTACAAAAGAAATGACCGATCCCCGTCACCTCTGACAGTCTGAGAACTGAAGAGCTGAAACTCAAAAGCTGCATCTAAACCACAGTGATGATCGCTTGTTGCTGATGAAAGCGTCTTTCTGCATTATGATGCACGTCTTATCAATCGAAACAAAGAGCTAACATGTTGCTCACACCTCTTCTCTTCCTAAACTTTGGTGGAATCATACGATTGTCAGTGTTTCAACACAATAAAAACATTTGTGCTGATATCACATTGTCTTTAACTCACAGCTAAATGAACGTTTCCTGAAAAGAATAACATGAACTGAAGACGATGAGTAGAAAATGTCACAGGTGCTGATGTAAGAGCACCTCTGTCTGATATTTTCTGTTCACAAGCTCACCTTTACTCACCGTAGCGAAGACCGCAGATAAAGCGTAGTCTGTCTTTTCTCCGTCAACATCAACGTCCTCGTCTCCGTCCTCCTCTTCACCTTCTGAAGACTCAGTCCAGCTGACGATCACCGGCTCGGGGGCGGGACTGGAGCCGCCGATCACATCAACGTCCTCGTCTTTGTCCTCCTCTTCGCCTTCTGAAGACTCAGTCCAGCTGATGATCACCGGCTCGGGGGCGGGACTGGAGCCGCCGGTCACATCAACGTCCTCGTCTTTGTCCTCTTCCCAGCTTCCCGTCGACCGCAGATGGAAGTCTTTTGCCGAGAGTGAAGGCGGTGAAACACAAGTCACAAAATGTGACAGAGTCGGCGCTCTGCTGCTCTGGCAGCAGTCCCCTTCAGGGTCTCCGTCCACCTCGGTTATCTCCATCTCCTCAGCCATCAAACCGTCCTCGGCTCGTCTGAGTTCACGCCACATCGTTTTCTTTTCTCTGTCTTTTAATACTAAACGATCTCTTATACTGGTTAGATTAAAGCAAATCCTCTTGACCGCAGTGGATTCGTCACTTGTCACCTCTTCTGACTCGGCTCCCCTCTTCATAGCTCCCTCTGCTTCTCCTTCGTGTCTCTCTTGATGTCTCTCTAGTTGTTCGTCTGAGCCCCGGGGCTCCACAGGCTGCGGCTGGATTGGTGGCGTTGAACTCTCAGCGTTAGATAAACTGAGAAGACGTACTTCTTTAATGGGCTCGTCTCGACTGCAGTTTGGTCGGCCGTCTGCGGGACGCCGTCTAATCCGAAGTGGCTCCTCAAGAAAGGGCGAACTGTCCTGTAAAACAAAATGAACCTTACTAAAATATACAGACAAATACAAAGAAAGAACCCATGCTCGGTGGTGCTTTGAGCTAAAGGCTAACGTCATCATGCTAACATGCCACAATGACAATTCTAACATGCTGACGTGAAGCAGGTACTGTCTAGTGTTCACCATGGAAGGCCATTCATTTGACAGATATTTGGTCGCACATCTAAGTATTGCACAAAGTAAAGTTTTGACCTGAAGATGATGCTAATAAAAGTTAAAGGATCGCCAAAGTTAGCAGGCTTCATCGTCTGAGAGACAATAATGTCCTCACGAAGTTTTGGGACAATCCATTGGAAAAGTCAGGAGATCAACAAAGCCGATAGGATACATCACTAAAAAAAGGTCAAAGCTCACCATGACATGTGCGTCTGTGAACCGGCTCCTGATTGGGTACTTCTTTGTGCTCAGGGAGTCCCGTGTGTGTTTCACTGGTGATGGGCTGGTCTTTGCTTTCGCAGGACTCTGAAAAATACAAACACACACGGAGAAACCATTTGATACGTCTTCATTCTGTGGCTGTTACAGTCCGAGGTATTAATAGCAGCCAGACGTTGCTCGACTGACGGTGACAGCAGACATCATCAGAAGCTTTAGTGGAGACTCGTTAGAAGGCGGTGTCACCTTGACTTCCAGATGGCTGTGTTTCTGCAGAGTAACTCTGGCTGGCAGCTGGTCACTCCTCTCCAGTTCCACCACAGGCCTCTGCTGCAGCTGCTTGTCTCTCTTCGCGTCGCTCGATGACACCGGCGTCCTCCCCCTCACCCTCTTTTTCTCCAGTGAGAACAGATACTCTGTTTTTCTTCTCCTCTTCTGTTGTTTGGCTGGTGCCGTGACTTTCACGGGTGCTTCCTCTGTATTTTTGGGAGGAGCGCCGCAGAGAGCAGGAGTCTTGCAGGGCAGTGAACCTCTCTGCGTTTTTTCCGCTTCATCCCTCTGATGCGGTTCAGTTATTTGAGAGCGTCTGTTCGTCTTGCTCTTTCTGTATTTTCTCAGGCCGGTGTAAGGCTGGCTCGCCTCCGAGCGGCTCTGACCACCCGTCTCCACCTCTTCCCTGGCAGTGCAGTTGTCAACATGCTGCTCAAAGGACTGGAGGAAGTGGTCCAGCATCTCATTCAGCTCTCCCTCGCCTTGCTGCTGCAGAGCGGGCGGCTCACGGTGGGAGCTGACATCTCCTCTTGCTTTAGCAACAACCTGCGTGGACCCGTGCAAAGCTGGACTTGCTTCCAGGAGGCCACTGGTGCGATCACGGTGTTTGTTTTGGACTAACGTATCGCCACAGGAGGCGTAACTGCCGCTCCCTGTTGGAAGAGGAGGCTGAGAATGTGGAGCACTGTTGTTGTTGTTTGGTAAAATGTCAAGGCCCATCATCACTTCCTCCAGTAGACGATCAAATTGCTCGGGCTGTTCCTCGTGAGGTGGAGGAGCCGGAGGAGGCAGGGAGGTGCTGAAGAGGAGGGGCGATGCTGGAGGCATGTAGGAGGCTGCAGGTGACGGAGAAGGCTGGAGGGAGGGGGCAGATAAGGTCTGGACGTTGTAGAATCGTATGTGAGGGGAAGGAAAGGAAACGGGTGCTGGAGGTTTAGCCTTGCCAACAGGAAGACCGTCCTGTAACCGTGGAGAAAAGAGTATTAATTACTGAAATGATTTATTAAATCAAATCACTGGAGCAGAGTTATTGTCCTCAGTGATTGGTCAGAGCTCTGCTGGGACATCTCAATGAACCAATCAGAGAGCTGGACTCAGTATCTCTTCGAACCAATGGATCGGTTGCAGAGGCACCAACTTCTCAAAGCGTTCAGATCAGACATGGAGCAAGTATTATAACCGTCATATTTAAAAATGAAATATTGATACAATGTTAATAATACACATATAATAATGTGGAATTTTTCCAGCGACTCTAAAACCACAAATACACAACTGCCATGTTGTTTACCTTTAAGTACAACAACGTGGTGGAGGGCAAAACCAAGTTTCTATTATGATTTTATCAATAATACCATCACAGATGTTCTTACTATCCCAGCCCTGGATTATACCTCCACTCTTGTTTCTAAATAAAAATGTAAAATGCTCTTAAAGTGTTTAATTGAGACTGGTGAGTCTGTAGATTGGACTTTATGTTCATATTTAGTTTATATTGTTTAGTGTCATGTTTGGATGTTTAGTCAACCCTCTCACCTGGTTAGACTGCTGCGTGTTAGCTCCTCCTCCCTCACTGTAGGGCAGCGCGTCTCCACTCGGGATGAACTCCCACACTTTTCCACGTCCTCTTCTCCTCTGAGTGCTCTTTGTGGATTTCAGAAGCTCTCTGGTCTTCAGGTGCAGCTTCCTGCCTACGGCTCCTCCCCCCTGACCCGCTCTGGACGGCCCCCACCTCTGCAGGAACAACTTCTGCAGCCTGCTCACCCCCACCTCCTGAACATCCACCGTCTGCATCAACCCTCCTCTCCCTCCCGTTCTTGCTCGTGGTCTCCTGGCTCTTCTCTCACCCGTCCCAGCTCTCCTGGCCCCTCCCACTCCTGCACCCCGCCTCCTCCTCGCTCGCCCCCTAACGAAACCCTCCCCCATATCCGGGTTGAGGAAGTAGCTGATGTATCCTGGGATGTTGCCTTGAAACCGCTCTAACTGCTCGTCCCCCCATTCTTCAGCTGCTGAGACATCCCTGGCAGGACCTGTGGTCCCACGGCTGGAGACAGGGAGCAGGGGTGGGGGGGCGAAGGTGTGTCCAGCTGCTGTGGATCCTTGCATGGAGACCGTGAGAGCAGATGAAGGCTGGTGTATTTGGTTTTCATCTGGTGGGTAGACGAAGGATATGGGGATGTAGGGGACTTGCGGGAGAGCAAGATTGGTGTCGGTCTGTCCTAAACTCAGGAGAGTGGTCATGTCGATGGTCTCAAAGGAGGCTGCTGGGTGAGGAGGAGGACTTGAATGTACTTGCAGCTGCTCTGTCTGAGTCCATGTGTCTCTTTTACCGTCTGACGGCGTCTCTCTCCACAGGAAGGTGCTCCCATCCGTCACTTCTCTCCTCCACCTCCCCGGCCTCCCTTCATTCTCCTCAGGCATCAGTGGCTCCGTCTGCACTCCTACCTCCGTGCGCCAGCTCACCTCCTCATCGCTGTCCTCACCATCTCTTTTCGTGACCTCCACCAGCCCGTGGATGCCCAGCTTGGCTGCAGCGGAAATAGCCTCTTGCTTCTCCTTCTCCCCCTCCCCGGCCATCTCTCCACAGTACAGCAGTCTGACCATGTGGAGCAGGGTGCAGGCGCCGAGAGCCCGAAACTCCAACAGACGGCTCTGTCCCGCAGGGGGCGGTGGCGAGGAGGACAGAGCCGAGGAGATGTGCGGGCTGATGGCCGAGAGAATGCAACTGTGTGCCGGCACTGATACACCTGGAGGACGGGGGAAGATGTCGGTAATCATGACGGCTTCCACAAGCACACGAAACAAGAACACGACAGTGTCAATAATGCTGATTAAGATGACGATGTTTGTGCGAGTGTGTTCATACCGTCTGTCTTGAGCAGAGTGTCACAGAACTGGCTGCACTGCTGCTGTCTCTGCAGCTCAGCGAGGAGCAGGGCTTCAAACCCCGGCTTCTGGTAGCACCACATCGTCCCATCAACTTCAGAGGAGCAGCAGAGTGCCGACGAATTAATAAAGACGGTGAAGAAAGTTTGTATTGGTTGCAAATATGTCTTTCCACACGACTGTGACTGCTTGAATAAGAGATGTAACATGAGTTCATACACGTATTTACAGGACTGTCTCAGAAAATTAGAATATTGTGATAAAGTTCTTTATTTTGTGTAATGCAATTAAAAAAACAAAAATGTCATGCATTCTGGATTCATTACAAATCAACTGAAATATTGCAAGCCTTTTATTCTTTTAATATTGCTGATTATGGCTTACAGCTTAAGAAAACTCAAATATCCTATCTCTAAATATTAGAATATCATGAAAAAGTATACTAGTAGAGTATTCTACTAATCACTTGAATCGTCTAATTAACTCGAAACACCTGCAAGGGTTTCCTGAGCCTTGAAAAACACTTGGTTCAGTAAACTAAATCACACGTATGGGGATTATCACAATATTCTAATTTTCTGAGACAGTCCTGTATACTAGTACCCTTGTGTGAGAAACAGGATGGACTTAAAACAAATAGTATTCAATGGAGGGCTGTAAGTTACAGTGCGATGCATTAAACTAATCATAAATCTTATAAATTAAGGTTGGGATTTTTATTTTTAATTATGAAATTACTTGAGTTAGTACTGTAGCTATATTTGAATCCTAAATTATTGTCTTGGAAGGGAACCGTGTAATTGATAGTATTACATTTTGCATATTTAATCAAACATTTAGTACACTGACATCAAAAACTCGTGCATTGATTAGAATTTGATGCCAATCTGCACACCTGCAGGTTAGCATCACTGCTGACAGCTAGCAGCCAGCTAACTGTGCACAACACACCCGCCCGGAGTAGGGAGGAGTAAACTAGTCACCAGTTAACATGCACGAAAATGTACATTATTAACTTTAAATAAACGTCCGAGAACAACTTGAGCAGTTTGAACTACTTTCTCTCGGCTGGCTGTAGCGGTGTTACACATAAACGCGGGCAGGTGACAATAGATCGACTTTCACTCACCGTCTCAAAAGCTCCTTATAAATCCGTTCCTACGTCAAAGAAACAACATTGGGATGTGTTAAAAGTGATGTGTATCAAAGTGGGGTCAACAGACAGTATATTTTTTAGTTGTTTTCTTCTGTCCGTTTTTGGGAGGAGGTTATCCACAGGTCAGCGTGGTCGTCAAGGAGCAGCGGTACACTGTGGCGTATCCCTCCGCCACCAGGGGGCGGGCCTGTCAACCGCACGGCCAACGGTCAGGTGCCACAGTCAAAGAGTAAAGACACAACATTAAACACGAGATAGTTCACCTCTGCTACTTCCCTTTTCGCCTTCATTTAATTAAGAACTGTACTTACAGTTTTGAGGTAATTGTACGATTCGTGATCTGCTTTACACTGTTTCTACACTACAATTTAGTGACAAATATTGTACTTTTTACATCTCCACTACATTTACTTTAAAGCTTTAGTCACTAGTTACTTTACAAATGTAGCTATATTATTATTACAAAATACAAACCAACTAATGCATTGTGGTACAATATAAGTTAAGCTACCCAGCAGTATAACAAATAATTAAGACATTTTGGATAATGATAGTGGCTTTGACTTTTGCTACTTTAACTATATCTGGTAGTAATTTTTACTTTTGGAAGATTTCAAATGCGTAGCTTTTAATTAACACTGTAATATTGCTATTTTAACTTTGGTATCTGAATACTTGTTCCACCCCTGCCTCGATAAAACTACCTCCATGAATCTTATGTTTGATTTTTTGTGAGCGAGGTGATTCTTCATTATGGTCATCTTGAAGGTCTTGTGTTGTATTGCTTTTAAAAGGATGGAGCAGAACATATTTTCTAATATTTCAATAAATATTGGGAAATGCATCTCTCAATATGGCAGCAGCACAAACTACAGCCTCCAAAGTAACCATAAAGTTAAACTATCACCTATTTAAAGTGAGTCTTTTTTCTTTTTAAGAAAAGTTAAAAAGCAATAAACACCCTTGCTAAACTCTGTATACTCAGTATTAACCATGACTTGGTCTGGTGTGTCATACGGTGGCTAATGTTTTGGTGTATATTTCAGTGTAACTGGGACTTAGGTGGTGTGTTGACTTATCTTGTGCTGCACTGCATTTCATATTTAATATTAACCCTCACTTGTCACTGTAGCTGCTGTTCAGCAAAAGTAAATTACTTTTTTAGTTTCTATGGTGGAGTGTGGCGAAGCACTATAAATGGAAATATGAATAAACACATTAACAAGGTGTTATTTTTCATCCACCTATATGTTGTCTTGTACACAGCTACCAAGCTGCCCGTCAACCCCCGGCCTCTGTTTGAGCATTAGTGTGAACATATATGATGCAGTGTTACAGGCATCCTAACGCGTTATGTGCCAGTCTACCTGTGAGAGACAAATGGTTTCTACATTATAGTACACCAAACAAATGATGTCTTTAAAGTAGCTTATAGTAGTTTATATGCGACAAACAGTCCTGTGCAAAATGACCTCTGAAGTCCAGCTGAAGCTCATATGAGGTTTCACCAAATCAAGTTGGTAACTTCCAAAGTTAAAGTCTGTATAATACAACGTTCCCTCTGTTTGCTAGCTGAGCTATGGTGGAGCGATAGTCACAATAGTAGGACTTTTGTACAGAGAAGACTTTAACTTTACAAGATCCCCTTCACTTGTCCACCAGGCTGCTAAAGCTCCCATTAGCTTCAGGAGAATAGTGTTTACTTGCATCAACTGCTCCAGACTGTACGTACCAGGCAGCCACACTTCCTAATTAAAACATTCAAAAAGTTACTACAGAGATAAACTACATTAATAAATTGCAGCACGGTCACATTGAAAAGGTCGTTACATGATCATGGCCGAGGCTTATTTTCACAGGAAGACACTGATTGATTCGAGTTGCTCTTGAATTGAGAAGCACCTGATGCAGCCATGCTGATGGAAAATGTTCAACCAGTCTATGTTGGTATTTTTCAACCCGTAACATAACTATTCCTGGGTTAAAAAGGACAGGCAGGTTAACATATACAGCAACACACATACAACCAATAATACATTACTCATAAAAGTCAAAGTATCAGTCGGTGTGCTTTTAATAGCACTGAAACCTGGTGTAACCCCTGATGAGTCCTTGTTGCTCGTATCCAAAGTAAAAAGAAACATTTCCTCCAGCTCACGTCGTCTCGTTGTCTCTGTGCAGTTCAGAGACGACTTGTTCAAAGGACGAGGAGGGGACCGGACTGAAAAACGTGGAAGCCGTTGGAGAGTCCTTTTGCTTCGCAGCGGGCCGGGGCCAGCGCTCGTTGAACTTGACAAAGAAGTACGGGTCCTTGAAGGGCCCCCCGAAGATGATGGCCTGCATCAGGTAGACGAGGACCACGACCATGACGCTGATGAGGAGGAAGGGGATGAAGGGCCTGAGGTGGTCCCAGGCCACCAAGACCCCGTAGCTCAAGCCACTGAACCCGTTCTGGTTGCCGGTGTGGGAGGTGCGGCGGGTGGAATCCGGGGCTGGAACGTGATTGAGGGACTCGTCATCAGAGTTTAAAGAGGACGGACTAGGGACAGCGAGGGAATCCATGAGTCACAAGTACAGACTGAGCAGTTCCTTTGCTCTCAATCGGATCCGTTTGTACTCATTTTCCTCCACAAATCAGCTCCTGGGATGATAGAGAGGAAAGCTTTAGGCCTCACATAATCTCCCAGTGGTGCGGTTCCCCACTTACCCGGTGCTGTCCCGAAAGTGGACTCGCTGTGATGAATTCCACCCAACAATAATTCCTCTCTGAGCATGCGTTATATTCCTTTGGTCTTTTCCAGTTTTCCCCCCACAGATCTTGGGCACTGGAGTCAAATGTTGCTGCTTCTATTTGAGCTTGAGAGAGAAATCGAGAGGAAAATGAAGAACAGCAGAGGAGCCTTAAATAGATTGGACTCCAAATGACAGGACACGGGGAGGGGCGGGAGGGAGGGAGGGAGGCTCAAATTTAAGGAAGGGTGCGTGCATGTGTGTGTTACAAACATTACACACATTCAGTGACTAACACAGACACACACGCACACACTTGTCACTCAAATATATGATTGTAGCAGATTGAGGGGGTCAAAATAACATGTATGTTTATTGCAGCTCTGATAATACGACACCGTGGCAGGTCCAGCTTTAGGATTCTTATTAACCTTTACACTTCAGGCTTCAGATACACTGGGGTCATGAGTCAAGGTACCCCCACCTCTCCACTGTTTTATCTGGATTTTCCATATATATATATATATATTTCAACATGACTGTCTAAATGCTGTTTAAAGCCAGTCTCCACACTGTAAGGAGTAACGAGTAGAAACTTTATAGAGCCGACTTTAAAGGATCTGTCCATATTTATTTTTGTCTTACAGCAATACTCACTTGCCCACATGTACATTTCAGGAGGCATTTATCGCTGTATTGTTCCTCCTCTCGATACTAGGCGTGAAGTAATTCCTTCCTAAAGTGATTCAAATGCAAGTGTTCGGGTCCTATGATCCCTCTGCCGCAGCTCATCAATGAAACATCTGGGGGAACAAAAAAAGGGTGAATTTAGTACTAAAAAGTCTGTAAATATCCTTTAAATTCTGAACAGAAAGCAGAATGTGTCCATTGCATCAAGTATTAAAAGGTGTCGTGGAACAAAAGCATTGAATGCTTGGTTAGATTCGTTTTGTTTACTGATTATTTGATTAACTAAAAAAATCCTATCAAACCTTTCTAAAAGAAGAATATTAATAAAGGGTGAAACCATCTCTACATAGACGGACCATTATGAGAAACAATCAGTAACATTCCTTTAAAATCAATGTCTAAATTACAGACATTGATCATCAGCTACAGCCCTGCATCATACACACACGTGTAGTGAATCGTTCTCCATCAGCATTCACTTTATCATTTCGAAGACACCCCGTAGGCTGACACATATGCTTCATAAACCTGACGAATATCAAACTTTCACACTCCCGACCTGCACTTACAGCCCTCGTGATCCAGCAGCTGCTTCTCCTTCTGCGTGAGATGAATTTCAGATGTGTTGCATACTGGAAACGGCGTGACACTTTCCTCTCACAACCCTTGTATGTTCCTTCGATATGTTTGGAGTCTCTCTCTCACACACCTTGTCAGCATGTGTAAGCTGAGAATGTAAACAGTCTAACGGTGCTGACGTGTACGTCGTGTTTGAAAGTTAAGCGGCTTAATGCCGACATGAAGCTGATCACAGTTTGGAGTCTTAAGTTGAGGGATGAATGCGTTTGTAGTGAGTTTAATAAAGGTCTGGTGGTGACAAATTACCTCGCAGAGAACGAGCCTTAAAAAAAACAAAAAACATCCAAAATGGAGCACATTGGTGTGAATATCTGACATGGTGTCAAGTCTGTATGTTTGCCCTTTGCTTTAACATGTGGGGATGAAATTACAAAAGCTGGACGGACTGGCTCTCCTTAATTAGACGTGTTTATCTCCACGATACCGCAGCCCTTCCTCACCACACAGTCATATCAATCACAAGTCACCAATCCTTGTCTAAGAAAAGATCTTTATTTATAAAAACAGTTTTACCAGTTACAGACTTTACTGAAAAAGCAACTTCTCAGAGCCAAGGCAGGTATGAATCGTACATCATAATTTTACATGGATAGGCAACATTACAAATATACTATGTGTGGAGAGTAAAAAAAACAAAGATGATTGGTCTCTTTTGCCTTAAAAACAAACTAAAACTGTAACTAACAAGTTGAACAAATTGCATAATGCGCTCTCCCACCTCTCCCATACATACCTGAAATAAAATACACACAAACCTGACAAAAGTGGAAAAAATACAAAAACATGATAAAAACAAATGGATCAGAGACAAAAAAAGAAAAAAAAAGAAATGTGCTTTTCGTCCACCTCCCAAATTAAATTAAACGTCAGTATCTCTCCCCAATCTGTCTGTTGAGTCTCCTCCGAGTGAAGACGTCTCCCATATTTAGCCGCTTTCTTTAAAACGACACATCAGGAATCCCAATATCAACTATTATATTGTAAAAAAAAAAACTAAAACACCAAGTAGTGATTATTTTAAAAGGATTTAAAGAGGAGATGATTATTCCAAAAAGACCCTCCTGAAGTGTTTGCTACTTTAATGAAGAATAAACCGCTGAGTAGGTCGTTTCTATAGCGTGAACCTTTCACAGTAGAGTCATTCTCAAGCAGAACGCCAACATGTTGTATTGGTTTAGTAGTGTATCGTGTTCCCACACACATTTCAGTGGTAATGATGCGTTGTACTGGTCTCGTTGGCTGAAAGTCAAAACACAGCAACTCAAATTGTAATCTCTCTTTCACTTGGGGGGGAAATTAAGGTTTAAAATACAAAAAGAGGCAGTTGGTAGATAAAACAAAAGCAAAAGCTTTATCACAGGAGTAGGAGCACACCATGAAAACAGACGACATGAACGGATGAAATAAGTAACGTGTGGTCTTATGGGTCTGGTCCGTGCACACACACACACACACACACACTCCAAGGTCCATATTCATTTTCCACACACACACACACACACACACACGCGCACACGCACGCACGGCCTTACTCACAGGTGTACTGTAGGACAAATATACACACACGCCCTTTTCTTGTCTACACCTGTGCTCATCCCAACCGAGAGAAAATAACTCTAGACAGGAAAATAACTCCTATATAAACATTCTCAATCTAAAAATAGGGCAAACCTCCCAACGATCCCAGTAAAGGGACGATTTAAATAAATGAGCCAAAACTAATGCAGTCATCCCATTTTCTTTTTATATACAGTATATACCCTACATAGACGTCTACGTACAAACTCATCATCGGGATGCGGGCGTTGGCATGACGAGATTCACCAAAATGTTGACAAGAGCAAGAAAAAAATAAAAACAAGCAGGGCGACAACACCGGAATCAAATGATTGTCAACAAAGGTGATTGCCTTTGGAGGAGAGTTATAATTTAAAAACATTTCTGTTGCTACAATTTAATGAATTCGTAAAAAGTAAGAGAGTGTGTGTGTGTGTGTGTGTGCGTTGCATGAAATGGTTTGCCTGCAACACGGCCACTTTCTTTGGATGCCAACCCTCATCTTCTAATCCCATCTGTGTGGTGATAGAGAGAAAGAGGAGGAGAGGAGGGGGGAGGGAGGGAGAGAGTCTGTGCATCTGGATCTTCTCTCCTCAGTAGCAGTGGTAGGGCAGCGACGGCCCAGTCTGGGTGATGCACACGATCAGTTTTTCTGGAGGATCAGAGCAAAATACGTCGATTAAAACAAGAGTCAAAATGTGAACACAAGAAATATCAAATGTGGGCAACACAAAGCCCGTCTGGTACAAGTGCACAGTAGCGCCGTCACAATAATCACATGTTCAATAAAACCAATCTAAAACTAAATTAAGCAGAGTTTAACTTCTCCAAATACATTCAACACGTTTATCTTCCGTTTAATCCTTATTATGAAACTACTATGAAGCTACTTAATAGACAATTGCAAATATCTAATTCATTAAATGTGTAGATGTTATTGTGGCTCGTATGTTGTTGTAATACTCTGCAGAGCCACAGGAGCGCACTGAAGCACAAATCTAGACCACGAGCAACAGGGGACAGAAGACAGAGCAGCAGCTAGTACTTGGATCCTGGTCTTAAATGCAAAATTCAGTGGAGTCAAATATTTCACAACATGGCAATAGTATCAACACACTACGTTCCTAAAGTGACTCTACTCTGGCAGGTAAAAACACAACTATATTGAGTGGAAAACAAACCACACAAGTGTTTTATTCTTGTTGTAGTAATTAGTGTTTCCATTTTACAATTAGCATTGGTATCAAAGTATTGTGACAACACCACTGCACAAACAAAAAGCTTTTATTGAGGATTTAAATCTTAATTATCAGCTTTAGTTTCCTCTACACGGACCACAACGCACCAGGAGCACCTTGCAGCATACTATACTAGCATGTACACATCACACTGGGGCGTCGTATAAACATCAGTACGCCATCATCACACCAGGTTTCACTGACGCTCTGAGGTTATAAAGATACAAAAAGGACCAGAGCTCATAGAGTCCATGCAGGACGAGAGGTGAGTTGGACATACCATGCTGTTACATGCAGAGGGGGTAGAGGGGAGGGGGGAGGGGCTAACCATCGTAGGAGTCCAACAGGGGCAAGGAGCCCTTCCTGCCCCCATACACCCCTCGCTGAGAGACCACCAGAGAAAGAGAGAAGAGGAAGTGAGTGTAAGAAAAGAAAAATGTCAGTAATTGTGAAGCTTTTAAAAAGCTGCCAAAGGAAAAGGGTTAAAGTCAGGAAACACTCATATTGGAGCAGGAGATTAGGGGTTAGTGTAGTTAAGTGAACGTGACATGTGAATGAGCGGGGCACAGATTTAAAGTACCGGTAAAGTGTCTGTGGTGTCATCCAGAGTGTGTCTCCTCTCCCTCTGGTCCAGTGTCGAGTAGGCCTCTGATGAAATAAGACAAGAATGAGAAAGAATACAACATCTCACCGTGATTCATCATGATGATGAACGTGTCTTTATTAAAAGCTGTAATGATAAATGAACTAACCAGGGCCAAGGTCATTTAGTGGAATCATGTCTCTCTTCTCCCCTAAAATGAAACAAAACAGTCACAAGTTACACTCAGCTTTCTACACTTCCTCTTTCTTGTCACAAGTTTCCTAATAGCCGTCCAAATGTTTTTAACCACAAGTTGCTTCTTGCACACTGACCTCTGTCCAGCAGTGGCGTGGTGCTGTCCTCATAGGTGCCGTTGGCTCGGGTGCTCGGGCCGTTGGCGGTGCCGAGGTTCACCATGAAGTCAGTCTTCTTCCAGCCGTCCTTCTCGAGAGGCTTGCGCAGCTCTTTGTGGGCCCAGACGAGCTGCAGCACCTGGCCGGCCCCACGCACCTCACGCTCCGAGCGCTTGCTGTAGGACACGCAGACGTACACCCACACGTTTACCAAAGTATTCGCATTCGCTAGATATTTTTAACAGCCTGTTCACAGAGGGTCAGGCGCTTCATTCCTCAACATGTAGGAGCTATTTTTTTATGCATCTGAAACACGTACCCGTCCTTGTTGATGAGCACCAGCCTCTCGATGCCCTGAGAGGCTCGGAGGGTCTTTGCTGCCTCCACACTGTTGCCTAGCACCTCGGTGAGCGTGCTCAGTACAGACACCACAGTCTCCTCTGACAGAGCGCGCCCAGACTGACTCTGGCCTCCAGGCAGGTTGGCCACAAGGTGAGGCACTGCATGCAAACCTGCAGGTGACACGCACGCAGTGAGGTAAGAATACGCGACTGGAGTGATACAAATGCAAAACACCCCAAAATCCAAGTCTGAAAACTTGCACACACTTGAAATATTGTCTTTAGAATAACTGGAGTTGTCAAGTTGAGATACGTTATTCGAGAGCATTTTGGATGCACAATACGACATCCTTACCGAGCAGTTGGCAGTTGCGTCTGTCGATGGAGAGGTTCCTCAAGGCTCCGGACATTGCTCGAACCACGCGGTCGTTGCCGTGAGCCAGTAGCTCCGCCATCATGGGAAGACCCTTCTCCAGGCGCACAGTGGCCCTGATGTACCGCCCATACTGAAGGGCAAGCAGAGAGAGAGAGGGAGCAATGAATATGGTTTTTGTTACACAACCATGGAACTCATCACAACAGACTACATTTACTTTAATAGACCCAACATGCTCATTCAGATTTGGTTTCACCTGAAAACATTTCTGATAAATTCAAACAGCAGAGATTCAGTTTATTAAGAAGCGGTACTAACAGTCCACCGGCCAGCACACAGGTTCTGGATGGCTCCGGCAGCGGCCTCGAGCACCGAGGGGTTCTTGCTCTCTCGGAGCAGCGATGTGTAAACACGAACCACCTCTGGTTGGAACAACAGCTCGTAACCTGAAGTCCAGACAGACAGAGAAAGATTTGTTCAGTTTGAAAAACAGCAACATTTGTGTTATATGTACTTATTACTTCTACCAGCCTGAACTGTTTGTCTGTGTGACTGAATGGCAGCATTTGTCTATTAGTACACATTCTGTAGCCTCACTTAGAAAACATTTTAAAGCACAAACTACTACCTACTATTATGTCCACTAGTTTGAAACCGTGATCATATTTTGAGTGTTAAAGGGGGAAGTATCAACATTTACAGCTGGTTCCCCATTCTTAGCTAAGATCTTATCTTTTTATAGGAGAACTAATGTTGATGTTTAGCAGGAGCAAATAAAGCAAACAACCCCAAATAAATGTAAGAGCTGTCGGTTTTCCCGGTGGGAACATTGCTAAAACAAGACATGACGAGATTTAAGATCAACTCATCTGATCAATTCTAAATGATTTGAAGGGAAAAGAGAGACTCGCACACCTTTGGCGGGTGTTGTCCTCTTTGGAATGTCGACCTGATCTCCACTTCCATCATCGCCGTCCTTCTTTCCTGCAGCGAGAAATCAAAGAAGAAAAGGAGAGAACGTGAAAGACTGAACTGAGGAAACAACAGTGATGATGTGACGCTGGATGGGATGAGCAGGCAGTTATCCTCAGTCCTTTACTCTGGAACATTGTGTGAAATGCGACCATGCAGCCAGTGGCACAAACACTGTGAACATGCATCATGCTCATGAACTGAATGTGAATTTAATATTGGACATTCTCATTTCTCTAGCAACGGGTTGTTCTGCGTTAGTAAAAATGAGTAATGATAGAGTGGTCGACACTTTCAAAAGTTCACAGACACCAAGAGGAGAATCTTACCTTTTGAAAACCACTCATCTAAACATAGCAGAGAGAAAGGACGAAATGAAGGAGGGTTGGAAGAAAGATGAGGGGGGAGGGTGAGAGGGAGGAGAGAGAGAAGAGGAAAAGGAGGGAGACAGGTGTAGAGTGTGAAAAACAGCGACAGGTGCTTCCGCCACCAACAAGCTCACAGCCACCAGCAGCTACCAATCATTCAACATCTCGTGGACACACGACTCTGAGCTGTGGGACACTGACCTTTTCCCTTTCGTGAGCCAAAGCAGCCGCCCTTGGTAGCGGGGGCCGGCCCCTGGTTGACGGGCGTGGTCTCGGCGAAGTGCTCGCAGCCGGGGACTTCGCGGTGAACGTGATAGGACAGATTCCTCAAGAGGCAGACACAGTTCTCCACCAACTGCAGGAAGAGAAGAAGAACGAGATGATCAAAGATGGAGGCAGGCGGAAGAGAAGCGTTTTGGATTCATAAGATAAAATATGTCATCCGACTTAAGTGAACAGGTACCTTATTGTCCACATTTTTGCGGTTGATCTGTGATTGGACAATGTACATGAGTGAATCCACCAATCCCGTGCATTCCCTCAGCTTTCGCCTAGCCTCGCTGCGTTCTGAACTCACATTCCTGTTGGACAGAGGGAGAAGTTTGAGCACATAATTGCACGTTTTCCTCTCAAAATAGTCTCCCTTTCTCCTTCTTTGACTTTGTATATGCTCTCAGTCCATTGATCCCGTTGCTTCCATACCTAAGACAGCCAGCAGTGTTGGTCAAGGCGGTCTCCCACTCCAGATGGCGTGGTTTGCAGCTCTCCTCTCCTCCGTTGCTCGCTTGCTCCCAGCCGGAGTGAGGAACGACCACCTCGTCAGCGAGGGCGTGCAGGGCGTGGTCCACAATCTCCATCTTGACAGAGTCGTGGGATGAGAGGTTCCACAAGGTGCCTGGGACGATAGAATAAACACTGTTACCATAACGGCAGAGATAAGAGACAGTTTAACAACTACAAATGATGATATAACGTTGATACCTGTGATGGTGTCAGTGAGGTCCTGGTCGCGGGTTTTTCTCAGTAACCTGGTCAGTGCGGGCACTCCATCGCAGTTCTTGATGGCGATCTTGTTGTCGTGGTCGCGCCCGTATGAAATGTTCTTTAGTGCACCGCAGGCCGAGTGGTGCACGTCCTTGCTGGGGTGGTCCAGCATCGACACCAAGGACGGGATGCCCTTCAGGCGACGCACGTCCGACTTTACCTACAACACGCACGCACAAAATAATAAAACTCACGTTAAGGATTTACCAAATAGATACACATTTGTTATTTATAAACATTTGAATGGGACCATTGCTTCACCTTATCATTTTTGAATGTGAGATGTTGGAGGAATGCAGCAGCGTTGGTCTTGACCGGGTCCAGGCGGTAGTTCAACATGGCGATGACCTCTGGCAGCTCTGGCTGTCTCCATGAACCCGGAGGACCCTTCCTCAGTGTGCTGTCCAGTGACGCCATGCTCCCCCTCTCCATCGTCACCGGAACGCCCCAGGCATAAGGGTCGACTCCTCTCACGTCACCATCCAAAGTGTCCTCACAGCTCCTGCATGTCGCAGAACGAGATAAAGAGAGAAACATTGGTTTAATTTGTTTGTTTGCTCACATACAAGAACGATATGCCAACACTGTAATGCTTCAGTGTTTTACCTGAGTCTCCGTCTGTCCATACCCCCGGGGCCGCCCCCTAAGCGCGGCATGGTGCCGTAGCCTCCAGGGTGCATTGGTGGAGGACCCATGCCGTAGTCGTCATATCCCACACTGCGCTGGTCATCCTCCAGACCGTAGTTGCCGTGGCCGTACCGCACCTCCAGCGCTGAGCCCAAGGCCCTCATCCCCCGGCTCACCTGGGGCTGTGCTGCATACGGGTCAAGCTGCTGACGGCTGGGGGCACGGTAGCCAGAGTCCAGGGTCCGGTAGCCATCAACTGGCCTGTGGGGGGGGAGAAGGGAATGAGAGAAGTTGTTAAAGTGAGATCCCATCCTGTGTATAAACACAATGAAATACAGTCTTCTATGGAGGGGTGTTGTACCTGTAGCGCTCGTCCATGTGCGAGCCCCTGCTCAGGCTAGTGTAAGCCTCCGACGGTGGGCCGCCCCGGTAGTCCTCATAAGCCCCTACAGGGGCATAGTGGTAGTTTCTGGGCACTGTGGCTGTGGGGTAGTCTGCTGGTCCAGGCTGCCTGTAAGGACGGTCCAGTGTGGCGCTGTAGCCGCCCATACCGGACACCGACAAGCCCCCGTCAATGGACATCGAGTCAGAGGGCAGGACTGTGCGCGAGATCGGTTTCTTCATCTAAAAAGGGAGAGCGATGATGCAACGAAATATGTTTATGGTAAAGGATTACCAAGTGGTGTCATATCCTTGAACATGTTTTTTTTTCTTCTTCATGTCTGATGAAATCACAGCGCATGCGTCATAGTTACTTACGCCATTGTCCAGCCGCCGTGTGGGTCCCTCGTCAGAAAAGACAGAGTGCGCCTCCTGGGAGTCGTCCTCTGGTGTGTAGCTCTCATCTAGAGCGCCGTGTGCTGGGTCCACCATCCTGTACTGTAGTGCAGAGTTACATGTCAAATCACTGGCACTTACTGCTATAAATACAAGAAAAATTGACATGATAAACTATACAGACAAACGCGTACCTGTGTGCCGTTTATGTATGAGTCAGTCAGTTTCAGTCGTTCTATGTCTGCATCCCCTAAACGCCCGTTCTGAGACGATAAAGAAAGTCAAATGTGAGATAGAGATATATATAGTACACATTTTAAATATAACAAGTTTGGCTGAAACAACAAGTAAAAGTGAGGTTGAAGGCATGATTGCCAGTAGCCGGGGCGTCTACATTCTTAAAACCTCCCGGATGATATTACTCCTGCATAAGCACATTCGCTGCTGACAAACTGTCCCTGCATGTTTATGGTCTGTGAATCACTGCCAGACATGAGGGAGGACATTTTGGAGCACAGCCACTCATCCTCACACTCAACTTCCTCCTGCTGTATTCCGTTACATAACCAATGACTGTCACACTGTATAACATTTTCTAGCTAACCCCGAGTAACACTCATGCAACATAACTGCCTCAGTTATCAGCAGTAGCCTCGAGCTGAATCACACGGGAATTCTGCATAATTGGGATACTTTGGAAGTCTTTCCCAGCAACGCCTGCTCCTCACATCTTTATCCGTTTCAGTATTTCTTTGACACGAATAACTGTTTGTGAATTTATGTCAAATTGTCACTATAAGAGGCTCACGATCCGGTGCACACAGCCTCATGCAGAATACACTGCATGTACGTTGATGCACGTAGTGCATAAAGTATGAACCAAACCCTGACTTCTGTGTACCGTTACACCCAATACCAAACGCTGTTAACCTTATCAAACAACAACTCCATTTGCAGTAGTATGTCATACTGCACTTTAGATTATGTCCATGGGGAGGCAGAGCTGCTATTAGAAAGGAATGGGAAGTGGAAGTGTACTTTTATACAACAAGAAGGTTCCACTTCCTCTACAGCTGGTTCTTCCTATAATGCCACCTCATTTACCAACAACTCCGTCATGGCCTCAGATAAAAGCGCAGACTGAGGCGGACAAAGCGATAATATCTTCATATCTTCATCAGCAGTCATATCTTTTTAAACCTGCATAGTTAGCACAAGGCCAAAAACACAGATTATTGATTTCTTAGCCTTCGTCCTCCAGCTGCCACATACTAATCACGTTAGTCACGTCCAAGGACTCAAAGAGACAAAATATGAGATAGCCAATGTCAGTAAGCTCTTAATGAAAGGAAAAGATTTCAAACTATTCTACTCTGTCCGAGAACAACGCCAAGGGCTGGAAATTGTGCTTTATCATCAACCCATGAATACAACCCTGATAATGGGTTTGCTTTAACTGCTCTCTGAAGCCTACAGCCACCTAATGGAAGCTGACAGGTCTCTGTTTGTCAAGTCTTTTGGTAGAGACAACAGAATAGGACAAGAAGGCAACAATACAACCTCGTCTCAATACAGCAAAGCTGGTCTTCAACTACAAAACAGATTTATATAAATGATATAAACTAAATTGAGAAACTGGAGATAAAATAATGAAATGTCTGATTTTAATTCTCCTTGCAGATCAAAGCAAATGGGCTTTAAGACGGATTTAATGCAGCAGAAACCTAAGACACAGCAGTGATATTTTAAAAACAATTTCATAAAAGAGCCTTCAATATCATGGTTGGTCAACACACAAAAAGATGAAAGCGCTTGATACAGGATTTAAATGAAAATAAAGAAACATTTTTGATGAAGGACTATGCGACACATGCATGGCGGATGCAGGACAGATGACTGCCCTTGATAACACGAGTCACGACATGCTGGAACAGAGAGGAGGATGACAGATTCCACAGCGGGGGCCACTGAAAGGTGTGTACGTTTGTGTCAAGAGTGTATCCGGTGAGCGACAGTGAAGGCATGCAGAAAATGTTTGATGACCATCTCAGGCATGTTGAAATAGTGGAACGATGTGCAGGAAAGAAGCGTGTTGGCGGACGACGGCTGAACGACTTCAGCGACACAAGCAAACACACACCGACTGGCCGAGCGTGGTGGAGAGGAAGCAGGCGGCGGAAGGGATGAATGATGGAGGGAGAAAACTTTCAGGATTGGATGAAAGAAAAATGGTGATCCATGGATGGGGATGTTTATTGGGGAGTGTTACCTGTGTGTGAGGGAGGAGGTGACCCAGGGCAGAGGGGCTGGTGGCGGGGAGGCCGACTCTCCTCCTCTCCTCCTCCAGTGCCCTGGTCAGCTGTTCAAACTGCACCTCCTGCTCCCTGACAGACTCCAGCAGAGCGGCTGCGCTCTCACGCTGCTCCATACACACTACGCGGCCCCAAGGGGAGAGAGGGGGGGCGTTACAAACATCCACACATCCATACAGCCTCTCACACACACACACACACTGCATCACAGACACCTCTCTCCATACAAAGTATTGCAAAAAAAAATCCAGGGGCTGCAGGATTTTTTGGGGCTGATATTAAGTGGGATGAGTTATTTCACCACATCTTCTTTGTTTGGCGATTACTGTCGAGATGCCTTCTTGGAATCGGCACTGTGCGGATTGCACAATACTTCCATTGAACTCAATGAATATACAGCAGTCACAACTGTAAAGACACGTTTCCGGCTCAATCTCAGACACAAAACATCCCCCATTACACTGGGCTCCTGTGTCCGACGTGTACTCCGTTGAAATCCTGGCATAGTGTCATGACTCATTTCGTTCAGGTTTTTATCCCCCATAAAGGTGGCCGACTTGCTCAAACTTCACGCTTCCTTTGGGAAAAATGTGTCAGCATTGAAGAAACTATATCCCAAAAAGAGTGTGGTTTGCATCACTCAACTGTAAGTGCAACAGTGAAACCATCCCAGGGTGGCATCATGTGAGAAGAAAATACAGCAGGATAATAATCTAAAGCCCAATTCATGACACGTGATTCTGTACATTTCGGGTCGGCAAACGCTGCCGGAGGAGGCGGTGATGATGGAGGGAGCGGAGTCTTTAAAACGCTGGTTATTGCATTGATCATTAATAGTACAACATATTGATCATCATAATATGGAGATATTGTAGCGTTACATTGGTGACGCATGCAGATCAATGAAGTTAGGAGTCCTCTGGGCTTTTCACCTTCTCCGACATTACAACAGGAAATACTTTCTTAAATACAAACGGTGGACCCAAAGAGGTTTGTGGATAAATCCTCTGCAGTTTGGGGACCTGGCAGATTAAAACAGCATTGGTGTATTGCCAGAGCACAACAACAATACTTGTCCTTTGAGAAAATGTGGGGTGCCTCGCTGGCATATGTTTATTTCATGGACATACAATTAATGTCGTGTTCAAAGTCGTGGGGGAAATGTAGGTGGATTTTTCATACTTCATGAATTGAAAATTAAAAAACACCAATTTATGGTGATACACATATCTACAGCGTACACTAAAACAGAGGATGCAGCCTGTTTCACATGAAGAGAAGCATCCTTCATACTTTGTGGAGGAAGCTTAAGATCACAACATCCAATCCAAGGCAGCATACTTGTCTTTACAATTCAAGCACAGACACACTCTCAAAGCTCATTTCAGAGAAAAACAGAAATACACACCTTCCCCTGTGGGCGTTGTTTGGTAGTAGATGTGAAAGATCACGCCAAGGTCAGAGGTTGAGCTCTAGTTGCTCATGGGAAGAAGGTCACCGAACCACCGAGCCCAGAAACAGGGAGGAATGGACTGCAGAGAGAGGACAGAGAGGAGGAGGAGGAGGGAGGAGAGTAAAAAAGGAGAAAGGGGGAGAAATGTTTTGGTGAAGAACGAAGGCACCTCGGTTTGAAAAACAGCAACATGGTGAGAATACCGTACAAGTGTGTCAATGGGATTGTGTTTGCTCTGTGAGCAGAAAAAGCCCAGCAAGAGACAGAGGCACACAGTAGCTTCAGCCTTTAGACACACCCTATATTTACTCAATGTAGGCCTGCAAGCACTGGGAAGTGGCTGACCAACCGGCAGCTCTTTCTGGGCCAGAGAACATCGACCGTCAGCAGAAAGAGAAAAGGGGTTTAAGAGATAGTAACATCCTTCAAGAACCATATCTTCTTATAAACTCAGCATTTTCCTCTTCTTTTACGTTTTTTCTTCCAGCCTTTCCTCTCTAATCAGTCTTCATCTACCTCTGGCACAACTCTGTCAGTCCTCTACTCTTGTTCGCTCAACTATACTGGCTTTTTTTCCCTCCCCCTACGTCTCTTTGTTATCTTGGCTGTGCTGTGAGAGACAGACATTGTTATAGCAGAGCCAAACAAGTGTAGAATCAGATCCTCTTATCTGTTGATACACCCTCTACTGCAGCAGCCCGGCTCCCCACCAGCCCTGCTTTGAAAGGTGAATAAACACAGGCATTGTCACCCACACACACCTGCAAGACCGGTTGGACAAGGCAGAGGGGGGGGGGGGGGGGGGGGGGCAACCAAATTGAAGTTTCTCAATGCCTGTCTGTCTGTCCTACCAACATGCACAGACACACTCCACTAACGATCTGGAGGGAAATTCCACAAAGATTTGGGCAACAAACAGGGACCTGCATTTACATTTCAGGCAGCAGGTGTTTGTGTGAACGACAGGTAGAAACTTAACAAGCATAAGTGTAACGAGATCAAGTGGAGAGATGGTGATGAATGACTCAGTTGCACCTGTATTAGATTGTGCAAACAAGAAAAAAAGAAAGAAAGAGCGACATGGTGAATTCGCCGTTTGATCGACAGACTATTACGACACCCTTTGACTGTTGAAATGAAACCTGGAGAGGTCGAATCTGTTGCGGTACATCTGTTAAATGAATGACTAACACACAGTCCCACGCACGTATACGGCTTGTTGCATGAAAGAAACCCAGCTCGGGGTGTTCCCAGTGTGGGAAAAAGGGGAGGAAAGTGGGATGGCCTGATGAGAAAACGAGGAGTGGCTGAAATCTATTTCACAAGACAAAGGAATTACTCTGAACCAAAACCAGGATTTGTAGTCGCAGAAAAAAGCCGACTGACGGGATGAAATGATGTCACATATACACTCACACTATCCTTTGCATGGGGGCTGAGGAGCCCCGGAGCTATAACCTCCCACCTGAACATATCACACACTGCTGTCCTGTACCACACATGCCTATATATGGTCATAGCCAGGACAGGGCTGATATTATCCACGAGACAGACTGGGACAAACCGAGTAAGAGCTGCCAACAAATAAAGCCAGGCGAAAGACTGGCAGTGAAAAACGCACAAGGAGAGTGTCATCTGGAGCAAACGAGGGGGTAGAGATAAGGAAAGGAATGCTAAATAAAAGATAATGCTGCATTCCTAGTATTGTCTCCTGCCAATTCAGCACAGCAGCCCACCCACTCATCCACTATAAAGCGACCGTAACAGGACACTGGCAAATAATCCTTTAGAGGTTTGTGTTTACCACACGGTCGCATAATTATAAGGCAGTTCACTGGCGGCAAATACCCAAAACACAGAAGGACCAACTATTTATTTGAATGTCTTCTCCTCTGGCATCTTTCCATAATTTAGAGCCACATGTAAACACTGCCTCACTCCTCATCTTATCTCAAGACGGCGCAAATATACATTTTTAACCATGCTAACCGCTATCGTATTTCACTAATGAGCACAACTGTCATTCACGCCAGATATATTATAAATTGTGATTGACATTTCTTGGCAAGTGTGCTTGCGAATGTAATTCTAAGTGTGTGCGTTTGAACCGCAGTCAAAGGAGGGAATTTGCAGCTGTCAGTCTGGGAGCTTGGTGTAACAATAAGTAGTTTGTTCAACGGAGGGCCAGGAGGATATTATTGGACACATTTGGGTGTGAGTGCATCTGTGTTTGTAGGTGTCTGGAGGGGGTCGAGTTAACGGCGCTCTTTACCCCCTCCTGACTTCTGTTCTCCACCCGCATTCCCCTTTCACAGCTGTTAGTTTTGGCCTTGAAAGTCACCAGTGAGTTTCGCTGAACAATGAAAACAATCCCTGCTCTCCCATTGCCACTCCCCTCCCCTTTCCCCTCTAACCCACTTCCTGAGAAACAGGATGTTATGAATTCGACATCAGAGATGAGTAGAGGGACGCGGCGGTTACTTAAGCTCACCAAAAAAAAACATTTTCCTCAACAGAGCCGCTTGTACACAAAACCACAGGAGTCTATAGGATATACACGCCAATGAACAAACCTGATTGTTGGAGGAAGTCTTTGAGGTGAAAACCCCCCACGGTCGATATGTCGATCAAACGAGCACTTCCCATTTTGCTAATATTGTTCTCCACCTACTGTTTTCTGTTCTGCTTTCAGAAGCAATCTTTGTGAACCCGCGTGGCCGAATCATCACATGAATAGCTTTCTTTTAGTACGTTATTCAGTTTGCTTTGTTCCCATAGTTTAACCGCTGAATTCTCATAATTTGATAACTGGTTAATGATAAAACTCATTTTTCTAAGCACATATAGGGAATATTCACTGGTTTTCAATGTCTCAAACATGAATATTTCTTGTTTTTCTTACTCCTCTACCATAGTCCATGCATTATCTTTAGAAAAGCAGCGAAAAAATAGATCCTAAGAAACTGAATGGCATGAACCATTTTAGTCATACATGCTGATCATGAGCCTTCATTCACTATCAATGTATAGACATGTAAGTTACTATCAGCAGCAAAGCAATAAGTTTCTAAAAGCTTTAAAAAAAAAGGGTGAGGAAACAAGTGTGCACAAAGAGACTTACGTTCTGCTGTCCGAAACAGGACGCCAACAAATGTTCAAGATGTCGGTCAGTGCCTTGAGGTCAACAACATGCACACAGCCCTCAAACATCTGATCGAGCCCTGACACACCACAAGTCACATATCTCCATCTGATTCTGCAGCCATCAGTCAGCATGACTCACTCAACCCCGTCAGAAGACATCTGTGATCGTGTGCACATGTAGCAAACAGTGCAGCCTTTGTCCACTTAATGAAACTCTGGTTAATGAAATAAGCGCCTACACCTGCCATCAGCAGCCAAACCTACCACTGAAACAACACATTCACAGTAAAAAAAAAAATAGCACATCTGTTCTTGCGTCTCAGGGTAACACACACTGCAGTTATAGCTGATAAGTCATTGTGACGTCACGTGCGTTGGTTTAAACTGAGCGTGGCTTGTAATGGGATTGAAGCTTTAGCCCACTAATCCACTTACCTCCCAACACATACACACATGTTAAGGTGCACAAACAGACGTAGACACACAAGTTAGGCCCTTTGTGGATTAACCTGCACACCAAGCAGACACACTTGCAGTTGGCGTTGGGAGCATGTATCAACAATCAAACAGTGACTTTAAAGTAGTGAGGAAAGACTCAGGGTGTTCACAGGCACAGCTGGTGTTATTAGTGGTGGCACCTGCAGCACATTAAACCACCTACATCCCGGACCCACTGGTACCTTTATAGATACTGTATACACATAATCCAGGACAGTCCTAGAAGCCACAGGGAAGGCGCGCATATATATATATATATATATATATATATATATATATATATATATATATCCAACGTTTACATGGGAAAAGCAAGTTTATTTGTTCTCACTCAAGTCGACAGTTAAGTTGTCCCCACCCTAGCATTTTCCTACCGCAACAAGTTCACACAGGACCCACCCAACAGGTTCACAAGCGGACAAACTCAACTTCCCAGCCCGTGTGACAGACTACGACTGGAGGACCACCACCCTTTTTAGGCTCAAATACACAAAACAGGCTCAACGTTTAAAATATGTTGTCAAACAAGTTGCGAGGTTTACAGTTACCTTAAACCACACCAACGGTAACAGTCGAGGTGTGGACATCTACCTATATGAGCTAACAGTTAGCATCTCCCAAATCTAGCAAACCCCCCCCCCCCAGACTGTCGTCAACTGACTTGCTAACGTAGCATAGCAATCTATGGCAGCTAAAACACAGAGGCAGTGACAAGACGACGTGGGTATAAAATGACTCTCACGAACAAAGAGCAGCGGAGCATTGAGTAACTGTGTGCTTGTGCTAACGCTACTGCTCACATAAATGACAATGTTTGAGATCAAATCAGCCCAGTTGTCCAGAATGTTCGCTCAGCACCCGCATGACCTGGTTTGTCTGTCTCGCTACGTTAGCATCACAATAACCCACATAACCGACCGAGAGCCAGGCTAGCGCTAGCATAGCAAACACAGATTAGCCGCAAGTTAGCGTGTGTTTGGCTAAACGGCGTTTTAAAGATAATTTAGACGGTTATTATCGGGTTTAACCGTCGGTGTCGCGAGCTCTTTTGAATAAGGTATACCAGTGTGCACGGCGAGCAACGGAACCGCGGGGTCGCGATGTGAACTTTTAACGTTAGCATTGTTAGCTAACGTTAGCCTATATCGATGATGTGACCACTCCTTGCCAACGCTGCAGTGCACCCAGTATATGTGGGGAAAAAACCCCACGGCCGCTGCTTTATCCACCCTCCGATGACACTTATGAATTAACTTACCTTGCTCGTTGAACGCCTGTCCCGACCCCTTCCAGACTATTCCGTTTATTTGGTGTTTTCTCCCCTCTTTTTCCCCTCCTTCCCTGGGTTCTGGGTCAAGCTCGTTAAAGACGAAGCGACATCACCGAGTTTTCTATCAAAGGAGGGCGGGATCAACAAGCGGGCCTTACCGTAAAGACGGCGCACTCAGAATTCCTTTTCTCATACAGGTGTTTGTCACAAGTTTCTAGGCAGGCATTCAGTAGCTGGACTCGGAATAAGGATACAACACGCACAGACTGACAGGGGCAAGTTTACGATTATAAAAAGAGGAGAATGGGGATTTAAATTCTGCTGCAGTAGGAGAATAAATAGGCGTCCTCCCACTTCTCCTCTCTCCTCCCATTCATTTCCGTAAGTCGCCCCTTCTCCCTCAAATATACACACACTGATGTCATTTCATTGATTGCCCAAGAACAATGGCCTGAGAGGAAGCTGCATTTCTTGTGGAAGTACAACAGCATTCCACACCAACATGATAAAACTATTGGCACATAAAACTCCTACCAGTGACCATCACATCCTCCGCATGTGCCCGATCAGTAAATAGATTGATGGAATACCTCCTCTGCAATCACTTGACTCAAATGAATCATTCTTGACCGCCAAAACTATTTGGGGATCTCTGCACGACTGTAACTCCAATTTAAGCATTAACATCATGTTTTCTCTTGATATAACAGTAATAATTGCACTTTGAGTACTATGTATTAGTTTGGTAAAATTCCATCTTTTTTATTTTTAATCTTTGAGTGAAACCAAAGCCAAACAAGTAGGATGTCGATAAACATCACTCTAGTGTGGGCAGGGTGGAAAGAGGAACAATGCAAGGAATTTCCCCCAGTTTCCTTATGAGTCCCCCCACAGCGCGACAGTATGAGTAAACCTGAGTCACAATAATCCCTGGGAACACAAACAACGCTGCGCCCTAGAGGTGTAAAACAATAAGTGACTCGTCAGACATTGAAAGCTGTTTTAAAAAAATCTATATTTATTAATAATTGCATATCCAAGATACAAATCCACAGGCAACATCCACATTAAATTGATTATTGCAATCAGTCTGAAACTATATGAGAAGTACAAAAAGAGTATAAGAGAGCTGCAACAGAGACAACAGTGGAGGTAGTTTACTTTTTAAATGAAACACACTTACACATATTCATGAAATAAAACGTGTCTCCTCAAAAGGCAGCTTACTATACAGTAAGCAAACATTTTAAATTCCTAATAAGTTATAATGTTCAGATTGACAAAACAGTCAACAGGTTGTTGTCAACTCTGTCATGTGAGAAACTTTCAAAACAGTTTAAAACACTCAACATTAGCATTCTTGTAACATTTGTACCAAATTATACCAAAGGTTGCCAATATATATATATATATATATATATATATCAGTAGAAATGTATTAACCATATCATAACTGATTTTTCCAGACAGGTTATAAAATGTTATTCATTTAATATCTGCATTAGGCCAATGTGGGCACATCAATGAACAATATATGCCCATGTATAAATCGTGATAACACACTATAGATTTTATCCATAATTCCGTTTTTTTTGTATTTCAGTGTCATTGTTGATAATTCTGTCAATTTAAGTGTTCAAATCGGCATGTGTTGCACGTTTAGCGTTCACATGGTTGTGCACATGGTTTCCTCCTGCAACCATGGGAAAGATTCTCATGGTTGCATGCGTTGTCAGATAACTCAAGATAGCAACTGTGAATGTTTCTAATAATGACTGTAATTCACACAATACATGTTTACTTATCTAGCATTGAGCTACAGTTGTATCATAAGCAGAGCTGGTCATGTTTTTGAGTATGTATTTAATTCAAATTAAGATACTGTATATGTTCCTTGAATGATGAATAAGGCATTTGTTTTTCTGCTTTTAAAGACAGTTTAAAAAAAGGAAGAATGAAGGCATTTTAGTTTAGCAGGTTGTTTTCCTTGAATTAAAACATCTGTTCTTATTGAACAGAAATCAGGCTCGTTTGTGTCCTTATGTTGAAACGCAACACTCCATTGATATTACTGAGAAGTGGTCAAGAGATTTACATTTGGTGTACTTGTCAGGCACATTTAACGCACGACAGGCTCTTGACAACTACACAAACACACATGAAACACATGGCACCCAAATACACACACAAAGTGTCAGTAAAAGTAACATGCTGAAAAATGTTAAATTCCATGTTAATTCCTCATATCTTTGCGTACTTTCATGGTCAGAGCACTCCGATTGTGTTGTGTGTGATCATGTGCCTGCGCAGATTGCTGGGGTTGTTGAAGCTGGCGATGCACTGATTGCAGGTGTACGGCTTCTCTCCGGAGTGAGTCCGCAGGTGGATCTTCAGGCTGCCGTTCTGCGTGAAGCGCTTCCCGCACTGCGCACAAGCGTACGGCTTCTCCCCGGTGTGAATGCGCATGTGGATGCTCAGCGTGGTCTTGTTGACGAACGACTTGCCGCAAAAGGTGCAAAGAACGGGCGACTCCCCGGTGTGAGTCGCCCGGTGCACGATCAGGTCTTCGCGGGTTAGGAAGCGCTCGCCACAGAAGCTGCAGTCCAGGGATTTGCTGACGCCGTGCGGGAAGATGTTCTGCTGCTGGGCGAACTGGCTGACATGACTGGGGTGCCCCACTTGACCGTCAGCTCCTACTATCTGTGTTTTCATTGCAGGACTCGATGTTGTTGAAGCCATTTGGATGGAATGATTCCGCTCCAGTTGGCTGTTTCTGTGATCCGGCATCCCTCTCGTTGGGGCTCTGTCGTTGGCACCAGTTGTGAAATTCAGGAGGCTGTCGTGACTGACGTTGTGGTCCGGAGACAGAGAAGTAAAAGCCTGGAGTTCAGAGACAGTGAAGAGGGAGTCGCTCTCCTCCTGCAGAGGCCCTTCCCCTCGTCCATGAACACTCACGATTCTCAGCTCCTCATTGTCACCCGTCAGGCAGGACTCATTCGGAGTCCCTGTAGAAACGCCAGCCTGCGTGCTGTGGTTTCCAAAGTCTTGACCTAAAAAGACAAACCACAAAATGACTTTTTGAATCAGAGTTAGTTTATGAAACTTTTAGACTGGGGACATACAATGTATCAAGACGCTTTAAGTAGCTTCAGCAAAGTCCACGTTGTAGAACTGAGTGAAAACAATGAGTACAAGGACTTCTTCCCAAAATACCCTTCCTCCAGTACTGAATCAGACAGTGCTGTCAAGTTAACAGTGACGCGTCATGGCTAAATAATATGTCTTGTTTTAATGCACACTGTTTTGAAATAAATCCCCCTGAAAGCCTACTCCCTGACATCCAATCTGACAAATGAGTCTATATATTCCCTCACCAAGGAGTTCAAGTTGCTCAATTGTCCCTGCTGCCATTGGCCTTTAAAATAACTCAATGTGATCTATATATTGTAATTATGGTTTATTGTTGGTCTGGTGGTTATGTGGTTACTGCTGACTGTACAACAAAGTGCCCCACTGGAAAAAAAAAAATCTATTTTCTGCTTATGTTTCCTTAAACATTATTTATGTCAACAAATCTAAAAAGGCGAAACAAACAATGGATTTCTACAACTAACAATACTAACTAGGCATTGTCAGTGTAGACACTGTACCTCCTGCGTCTGTTGACTACTCACCTCCAACTGGTCCACATCCTCCCACGTCGTCTTCATCTTTGATCAGGATGATATCTGGGCTCTCCACATCTGCACACTAACAAATAAGAATATTTATGCATGAGCAAAAAAAAACTAAAAACGTGTAGTTACTGAAAGTACTTGCAATGTATTTTACCTCCACTTGAATTTCAGAGGAGGAAGTCTTGTTCTCTGACTGTAGAGAGACAGAAGCAGCTTCCACAACAGGCTTTGGAGCCAATGGTGGCTTAATGACAACTAGAGGGAATAAAAGACGTCAAGACGCTGAGTACAAACATCAATCTCCTAAACATGCTGCACATACTTCTAACTGTGAATTCAACAATTTACAGAGTAAGAGCTTTATAATTGGTCGCATGGTGAAGCTATTGATAAGATATTTCAATATGTTGAGCACTTCTCCACTGGGTCCCTGTGTACCAAGTATTGTTTCTTTAGCATGTATTATTATTTGAGATTTTTATGATTTAATGCCAACTCCAATACATCCCCATTCAAATGAAACTTTTTTTTGTCATTAGTTATAACACATCAAAAAGCAACAAAATATGATGAGTAAGTTAAAAGTAGAAGCATGTTTATTAAAATAGTGAAACATCACAGTTTCCTAGAGTCAAAGGTGACATCATTATAGTCATAATAACAATTAACATACTTCAAAATAAATAATATCCTTTTACCAATAACATATACTGGACCAGTTATAACTTCTAAATCTTGCTAATTAGGTTTGGATCATTTGTCCAGCATTTTAACTTGCACTATATTAAGTTAGAGGTAGATATATTAAATCAATATTTAATCGAAATCGTGCCTGGTCACAACTGAGTCAGTGATGTATCTAAAGAAGATAAACTAGTTTTAATCAAAATGTGCATTCACTTTATACACTCCAGCCAAACTAAAGTATCAACATTATATATATCTATAATTAGCCATAATAATGAACTTAAATTAAACTAACGTTAGTCATAAACATGTTATTTAAAGTGAATCAGTTAATGGACCACCTTCCGGGACACGAGAGCAAAGAACCATGTTGATGTGTGTGTCACGTGATGAAAAACAGCCGTTCATTGACGTTTGCTTTGAGAACGAGAACCCTAAAAGCAACTGTTACAGCTGGTTTTAATTAGAATGAAACTAAATTGGTTGAAACTTTGCATTTGACAGGAGGAGCGGCGTTGCTCGTTACTCGAGTATGAAATACTCTTTTTGAAGTACAAGTACTCGTTACCGTGTGTTTTAGCCCGAGGTTTGGGGATATTCCCTCTGATCGGGGAGAAGCGGCTCACCGGCCGGTTGTTCCTGGTCTGCAGCCGGAGGGAGAAGACCTCGCTCCTCATCACCTTCATCCTCATCCTCAGGGCTTCGTTCTCCCTCAGGCTCTGCGTGAGATGCAGGCGGAGAGACGACGAGCCCTCCGAGAACAGCTGACTGATTTCCCCCACCGCCGCTTTCACCAGCACGTCCATTATGGACAAAAGCTGAGACTCCAGATTCTGACTGCCCGGCGGCATGTCTGTGGACATGTTTCACTTTGCTGCCGCCGAGAGTTATGTAGGGGGGAGAAAAAGAGCTCCACACAGTCGTTGGGTTAGCAAACAAAAGGGTCAACACAATGGCTTTTCCGGTAGCGTGACGCTGGTTACCGTAATCCATAGAAAGCAGGGGCAGTTTCAGTTCATGTTTTTCTTGGTTATTCTGGAGCCTATCTGGTCAGAATTGTTTATGTATTATTATATATAATAAATCCTCAACAGTTAACCTGGGCTCTGATACCAACAAGCAATACAAACATATTATTTAAGGCAAAATCAATGATATTTTGATGGTCTAATTGAGAGATGATAGAGTGAAACTACATGGAAAAAAGGCTTGTTTTTACTCATGTGTATACTTTTATTTTAGTTTTATCAGAAACTATTTTATTTTATTTTAATGTTGGGGAAACCCTGCTCTTTGTAGACCTCAGATCCTCCCTTGAACAACATACAACAACAATAGCGTCATCACTAATAAAGAACAAAAACAGTATGCTATAGTTATTGGCTGAAAATCACAATGGATTTGTATCCATTGTATTGCTTTCCAGGCAAACTGTCTCGCGCAGCTAACCATAACCTAATAAGTTCGATTCCTCATATACCTTCATTGTATTATACTTTAGACTTCTGTATAAAGTAATATAATTTGTGTACTACAAAATACGACTGTGTCTGGCAAAATTATGAAAACTCAATCATCCATTATACTTGTTGTCATTCATTCCCATTCATATTAGCTGAGCATCACATCAACACAAAGATTTTCTGCACAAACAACTTTCTAATTCACAAGTTCATCATTTTATTATTTTTTAGACTAAACATTTATTATCGCAATACAAACATATGCAAAAAATCATCAACACACAGCGTAATACACTTTCAAAAATACAGCTAATTAAAATCACATTGCCAGTATTCAATCCAACACCAAACTAAGACTTACTCATTGAAGTACCACACCCATCAACCATCCTTTTGGTCTTTTCAGTCTTTCTGTTTGCAGTCTGTTTTCGAGGACTCTGTCTTGATTAACACTCCTCCCTCTCACAGCTGTTCGATGCATTTTCTTCCTCGCCAGCACCCTCTGTCTCTGTAATATCTCCCCGTTTCTTCTCTTGGCTCTCCACCGCCCCGTGCTCAGCAGACTCGTCCCTCTCCGGTGACCCCTCTCCCTTCTCTTTCTCCTCTCCCCCATCTCCAGATTTGTTGTCTTTCTCCTCCTTTTCTTTGTCCTTCCTCTCTTTCTCTATTTTAGAGAGGCTGTGGCAGAGGGACTGGACATATGTGAACACGCACATGGGGTCCGGGTGTTTACCCATCATGATCATGTCCTCCACTTCCAGCAGAGGGCAGCAGTCGGCCAGGGACCTGAGTGAGGTGAGGGGGTGGAGGACAGAGGAAAGGAAAGGAAAGGAGAGAACTGAGGTGAGACAAAGCAGTGACATACAGAAAAGTAACTACATACAGAGAGAAAGAGTGTCCTGACCTTCGCACTGATTTGGGTGTGGTCATTTTAAATTGGGGCAATGAGGCAACATACATGCAATAACGAATTTCTTTGGCCACTTGTGAGCAGCAGAAACAAGTTATGAAGAGAACAATGACTTATCGTCAAGTTGAAATGGCGAACATGTTATAATTTCTATATATATTCCAGGAGTTATAGCAACGTTATCATTCATTTGGAGTCATGTTTCTGTCCTGATGAGTGTGAACTTTGTTAGAACAACAACTGCTTCTCTGTAATTGTTGTGCATACTGGATGACAAAGAAGTACTTGAAACGTCATCTGTCTTATTGTATTGTTATTGTGTTATTGTTTCATGCTGCCTTGAAGCAAAACAAATGTGGGATGATAAAGATCTGAACTGAGAAAAGAAATGAAGGGGAGGTAGTTAAATACTCCATACTCTGCAGTTTGGAAGGCCAGAGTGAAGTTTTTCTCCCTCTCCTTTGGACTTAGGGAGCTGTAGTCAAAAGCATCAGGAAAAAAACGATGGATCAGAGCGCAGAACGCCAACCCGTCACACCAGGATGATGAGAAGTTTTCTATGTCGACACCCTAAAAGGTCAAGGGACAGGAAGATAGACAAACCGAGGCTTATTTATGTTATTGTGTAACATCTCTGGTCCCAAATGGGCGACAAATCTTGAAATTGGGTGATGTAGATTGTGTGTTGAACGCACATCATAGTTGCGAGTCTTGCTGCGACACCACTGAAGCATCTTCTGTTTGATTGTAGCTCCTGTCGCAGCAGCCGTAGATGACCTCTGAACTTTGAAGTTGCGGGGTGTTGGCGTCCTACAAATGACACAATATCGCACATTTTCTACTGAAACCCTAATTTTCATATTCACTGTCACTGAGGTATACTGGTATCGTACAATCACTTACTCTGGTGCACCTTGCTGGAACTTGGCAATGATGTCTTGTTTAGCTGCTGCTCTCATGGAGCGTGCAGAGGGTCTTGGTCGGGAGACAGAAGAAGAGGGAGGACCACTCTTTCTTTTGGGCTTCCCTTGCTTTTCTACCTCCTTAATCTTTGCTTTGTCTTTCGTTTCTATGTCCACTTCCTTAACTTGTTTTTTCTTCTCTGCTTCTTTTGCTGCCTTTTGCTCGCTATCTCTTTCTGCTTCTTTCGCTTTTCCCTCTGTTTTACTCTTCTTTTTCTCTTTGTTTTTGTCTGTCATCTCCTCTCCATGTCTCTCAGTCTCACAACTCTTGACCTCTTCCACCTGCTGACCTTTCTTCTCTCCCTCCCCATCTTTTTTCCCACATGTCAGTTCAGGATCTTTCACATCAGCGTCAGTGGAGGCTTTGTCTTCTGAATTTCCAGCCTCTTCAGCGTCACCTTCAACATGCTCTGATGGAGGAGTCTGGGGCTTGTCTTTATCTCCAGCACTGGCCTCCCCTTCTCCTACCGGCTCTAGTACTGCATCCTCCTCCCCTTTCTCCCCCACTTTCATTACCCCCAGACCTTCCACTGTCTCCCCTGCTGGAGGCTCCTTCCCTGGGTCTTTACTCTCGTCCAGCTCTGGCGCATCAGTCTGGAGGACAAGCGGCATAAAAGAGAGTTTAGTATAACTTCCATTTCCAATATGATCATTCTCCCTTGGCCAAGGTATTGATCGAATGGCAGACTAAGACTATGTGTCACATGCAAACCATTTATAATCAGCCTGACTGAGCCATGGGGGAAGTAGCTGTAGCTCACACCAACATAACATACCGTCACCTCACTTCACTCATTAGACATGTTTATTAGTCTGGGAGCCAATGAAGAGTTTTAATTAATAAAAACTATAATTATAACTTGAAGGACATACATGAGTGGAAGCCTAACACATTCTGTTGTTTTCTTGCTCTGGTTTCACTGCAGAGATACATTAAAGTCTCTGTTTAAAGGATTTAAAAAGTACAAAGAAGAGTTTTTAGTTAATCTGGTGACCGTCTTTTTGGAATCATTCCTAAGAGCATGACTTGTGTTTGAAAAACATTATTTAAGATGTTCTAAAATTAGTGTCCACGCTTTCCTCTGGGGATTACACAGGGTCCTCAAACTAGAAAGCCTGATGTAACGTGAGACCTGAAGCTCCACTCTGGGACTTGTTGAGTATCTCACTTATTTGAACACAGCTGAGAGGTTGAACTTTCAGATGGAAAATGTTCCTTTTTTATTTTGTTAAATCACACCCGGACCCTAAAATATAGGTCAACTTCATTCCAAGGAAACATTTTTAAATCCACAACTAATCAATAAACAAAACCCCCTTGACTCTCTACGTTTAAATATAAAGTTGTTTCCTATGACATGAGTGCTGTTCATCAAATTGAGGAAGAAAATGTGTGATTAGTCAGTTGAGGGTCATACAATCTTTTTTGAAACTTCAACAAAATCTTTAGGGATTGCAGATCTCATCTCGACAAAATGTGGCATGCAGAATTTTCAGTTTAAAAGATGAATGTAATGATTTTTGAAATGTATAATCAGGGAAAATGTCAGAGCAAGAAGAGTCACACCAGGTCAGACCATGGACTTGATGACTTATCAGAGGGAACAGGAAACTCCACTTTGCATAACTTGTGTGTCTCTGTGTGTTACGCTCTACAGCCAGGAGTAAGAACAGTTGTAGCACAGCAAATTCAGCCAGAACCACATCAACTGTCCAAACACAACACCTGCCATGGCCACAAATAAACTCACTGCCTTTTCCTGGTACTGATGGTGACACCGATCATTGCTAGAAGCTTAAAGCTGCAACTTAAAGGGAAAATGCAAGAACACACAGACCTGGTTGTTGTTGTTGGTGTCAATCTGACTAGTGGTCTCTGTAGACCCAGATATCTCCTGGCTGGGCAATTCACCATCCATGATGACAATAAATGTCTGTTCGTCTACTGGATCAAAGGTCAAATCAGACTTTCTTTTCAACTAATGCCCCAGGACTCTTAAACGATCACTTCTGTCTTCCCTAGAAAGTTCTCATTCAGTCGAAGGTGAATCCTCCTCACAGGAAGCCTGCTCAAAGTCTTCCCACTACTCTACTTTGCTTGCCCTGTTCCTGTCTTACTCTCTCCCCCTCTCTGTCAGTACTGCCCCTGTGTTAGTGATGTGTGTGTATGTTGGTTTGTGGTTACCCGCCTTCACCCCCTTTCACCAGACACCCCCCACCCTCTGCTTTGTGAAGATACCTATGCCTCTTTATCTGACCTTTTGAGCAACACAAGGTATAAATAGAGTCCCAGTGACATAGGCGCAGTCCAACGGGCCAGACAGCTGCGTCTGCTGTGGAAACCGTGGCTGTACACACACATATAATGCACACGTGGGTGCATGCATGCAGTTTATTGCACATGCTCACAGACACACAATCTGCCACTTCCATTTCACCCGTAATATGTTGATTTGCATACATACACCAAAGAGTCTTTTCCATATGTCTAAATCCTTCAATATGGACGAGGCATGTGCACAGCGATTAGTGCCAGTTCTGAGGACATGCGAGCATTGCACAAGCTGGTTTGTGTTCATAAGTGGATAAACTGGTGCACCATTCGACTAAGCTTTAACATCTTTTAATCCTTTTAGAAGTTCTCATGTGTTTAATGGGATTTTGAAAATGGCTGAATGTAAAATGTAAAGGTGCCATGACAGTGAAACAGAAAACATTGGTTGCTTCTACAAATAATGGGAATACTTATTACTAGGTGTTATAATACAGCTCAGTCGCAAGGAAACATTTTTAGTATTGTACGTTTTCATCCCTTTTTACTTGCAAATTATATCATAAAATGTTTAGAAGGCGTATACATATAAACTAGATACATCGTTAAACAAGACTAGTCCAGCTTTTCAACTTCCCGTCCTGTCCGAACAGTGCATCTACTCAATCAACACAAAACAGATGTTTTTAAAAATAAATATCTATCTTTATTCCCACTCTGTCTGTCATTATCTTCTCCTTTCCCCCACATCCTTCTTCTCCTCCTCCCTTCTGTCTCAGTCTTGGGGGCTATAAATATGTCAACGCCTTCTTGTGTATCTGTCCCACTCTCCCCTACTCAATCTCTACAGCACAACTGTGCATCTGTTGCACTTTGTGCGTTTGAAAACCAGAGGACTTTAGAAAATTAAAAAGCAGAAACAAAGGAGATGTTGAGAGATCTACATTTAAGCGTTTATTAAAAATATAACTTTGTAATAAAATTGCAATGGATGTTTTTTTGTTACTGTCAAACACACACACACACACACACACACTGTGTGTGTCCGTGGGTGGAGTCGGAGCTGCTGTGTGATTACTATTGTCGTTCAGGGATCATCTGAAATTATTGTCTTTACTTTGAGTGAAGTGCCTCATGCCAGTCATGTTCTCCTTACTTATCAGTAAGTGTGTGTGTGTGTGTGTGTGTGTGTGTGTTTGTGTGAATGTGTGTGTATCTGGCCACATCAGAGGCTGCCTTGCATGCCTCTCTTTATGTGTTGGTGTGAGCTCTTCCTGTTGTCCTTTACTTTTTGGACTAGATGCACAACAGTAGCAACGACCTGATAAGAGGTAATTGTTTTTTACTTTCTAACATCGCAGAGTACACATTTTGAAACTTTTGTCGACAGATCAAATAAGAATATATATAATACATATTAAAAAAACATTGTCTCAATTTGTTGCTTCATGAATCATCATTAATTGTAAACTCATCATGCACATTGAATTACAAATGCGTCAGGAAGTTACACCTGTTTGACCTTGATGTGAATTGAACACATAATGGGTGGTAATGCTATTTTAGTGGGATGATCTTGAGTCAAGATCCAAAAGAGTCAAGGAACTACAAAACAATATTTCTATGTCACAGAACAAACTAGTCTAACCATCTTTGCACACAGCCTTCTGATATTGCTCTGTAGGTCATTTAGGCAGGCTCAGCACTTTTCATATGGCACGAAGGATGTAAGGGATGGTAGGTTCTCTCCTCAACATATTGTGTGTGGGGGGGTGTTACGCCCCTAAAACTAACATGGCAGAGCCGTGCAGTCTGCTACATTTTATGTATCTGAGGAAAATCATATACAAAAGTTATCAGTGCAGAGACATCAGAGTCATACGAGCAAGTAAGCATGATTTTAGTCCTGACAGAGGGGGATCGATCATCACGGATTGGTCCAGTTAAAACAACACAGACTGATATTTGTGATTCCACATTTCAAAAACGTATTTGTTCTTCAAATTAGTTTAGCTTACAGTGGAGAAAATTACATAAAAAAATATGAGTGCAGAGGATGTAATGGACGAGGACTTTTACAGTTTAGATTTGACAGTGTTTTGGCTGACTTGCATATTCAGCAGTATTCAGCCAAAGAGAAGCGGCTTGAGGATTGGCCGGCATGGACCTTCCAGAACCTGAGCTGCCGAGCCCTCAGATCCCAACATCTTTGCTTTGAACGCTTTGATCTCTCCCTCCTTTACTAACCCACACCTACATACTCCCACGCGCATCAAGACCCAACTCATAGAAATGGATAATGTGGGAGCATATACCTCAGCTTTGCTCTATACGCCACTGTGCTATCACAGATGTGAAAACCACGTCCACCAGTTTCTCATCTCCTTGTACAACATCAGTTACGTCCGTCATTTTGCTTCCTCTCACTCCCTCACATTCACTTACACTCACCTAAACACATACTTGTTGAATAGTTAGATTATTGATCGGTATTGCTGAATTTAATCATTATACTTTTAAAGAGCAGTTGTCTGATCATTTGTGCATGTGTGTTGTGATGGCGAGTGCTCGGATTAAACCCTTCACTGTTCAACTGAACAGTCTTTAAATATTGCCATTTTGAGTGAACACTTTTTGAGACAGTATCAACATTTCAATTATTGGTCTCTGATCCCAGGGTGGTGCCCTGTTATCAATGCTTAATATTTGTGTTATGTTTATTTCTTCATAGTTCCATTGATACTAAATCATCTGTTTATAACTGAAGCTTTTATCGAACATGATTAAAGAGTTTGACTCGCATTCCAATGAGCCAAGCAAGTACCAAACTGGTGAAAGAGGAAGCGTCAGGAAATAACATACAAGAGGGGAAGGTGAAAGAGTGAACTGTTCATCCTGTCTAGTGCAGTCAGACAAAACCAAGGTTAAATATAACAGGCATAATCAATTACAACTCTATGCAGGCCTCCGACCTTCACAGTCAACTGTTAGACCTGAAATCTAGGTGCTTAGAATTCAACATAGTGAAGGTGGAGATATCAAACTAACCTAAGACCTGATTTGCATTTACGCCTGTGTTGTTGATGCACCGAGAGCTGAAGTAGCCCTCCGTCTTCAGGATAAAAACAAGAGCCCATCTGAACACAGCTGCAGCAAAACAGACACTCCAGACCTGTAATCAAGGTGAGCCAACATTGCACCGACAAGCTGTTCACAAGACCCGGCACAGTCCCTTACAAAAGTGATCATTTTATGTGTATAGACATGTCAGCATCTGGCAAATAAAATACATGTTGAAATGAGCGTGCTCTGCACATTTACATAAGCATGAGGCCTGCATAACACATCAAAAGCTCCTAAATCTTAAAGTGGCATAAGCAATATGAGCCATTTGTTTCCCCGGCCATTAGATCAGTCTTCTGGAAAGTGAAAAATATTGCAAAAAAGTCAAGATTTGATAATTTGACCAAACAAAACTATTGAACTAATGGAAGGTCATACATCTTTTGAAAACAATGTGCAAACATGACATTTCTACAAAGTAACCTCCTGTGAACCCAAATTAATTTTATTCTAGTACTCTGTGGGTTCCTTAAGGTTCTCTCAAACCACACCTCACTGCTGTGCCGCCATAGGCCAGCTCCTCCATCAGTTATCTCCCTTATGTTTTGCGCACACAATTTACTGGCCTATCACATTTCCTGGTTTGTAAATCCTCACCTCCACGAGGCAGCTAACAAAACATCCGTTCCTGGATGTCGAGAAAGCCTGATGTCAAATATGAGGTGCAGGACACAGCTGCATATTGTTTTGTTGCATTATGTCAGATAACAGTCAATGTCAGATGTCCAGAACAGACATGCAGAGGACCTGAAACCATTAATATAACAAGTGTTTCCCAGTAACCAGTCAGCTAAAGAAAACCAGCTACTTTGTTTTGAACAACATTTTTATTAAATTCAGATATATTTGTTCACATTGTATGGATCCACCCAGTATGCACCCTGAAAGGATAAGAAATAAAACATTAGTACTAGTTACACAACCCAGTCATTTGTGCAAATACATTTCATAAACGTACCTTGCCCAGGTTGTAGCCACCAGGTTGGCTGCCAACTGGCTGCCTGAAGCGTCCATGGGAAGAGGTCGGTCCACCAGCCTGTGCGCCGCCACCACCTCGTCCATAACCAGCCTGTGCACCACCACCTTGTCCATAACCAGCCATCACAGGATAGGGATCCCTAAAGCTCTGGGGGTCTACAAAGGCAGCAACGGTCTCCATCTGCTGCTCAGAAACAGGATTGTTGTCTCTCACATAGTGAACGTCGTCATTATAGTTGCTCCCATGCTCGTAACTGTTGCTGGCGTGACTGACTGTGCCTGGAGGATACTGGCCAGTCAGGAACATGAAGTCGTAGTAAGGGTAGGGGTAAGGATAAGGATAAGGGTAGGGGTAAGGATAAGGGAGAGAGCTTCCAGCGATGTTGGAGTCTGGGTTAGGTTGGCTGATGAAGCCCTGTCCAGCAGACTCTTGCTGCAAGAACGGTGGTGGAGGAAGATGGAAACTGCCTTGTTGCTCGGTCTCCCTCTCGTTGTTACCATAATCAAAGCTTGTCTCAAACTGGGACAACGCTCCCGCCTTGTACATTGGTTCAATTGGTCTCACTTCTTCAGGGAAAACTGGAGCCAACGCCTCACCTCCAGAGAGACTGGGAGAAGCCCCGGTGTCTGAGAACAGGAATGTAGAAGAGCATGAAACTCACATTTGTTCAAGACATGGGTCAAGCAAAGACTTGCTAGCAATTATGGCCATACATTTTTAAGTTACCAAATTGTAGAGTCACAGAACAATAAGAATCACATTTTTACCTTGAGGACCAGGTTGAAAAGCAGCTCCTGGTTGTACAGAGCTGGCAGGGTTTCTCCTCACTGAGGTGTCTCCGAATCCTGAGAACACAGAAGAACTGGAGCCAACAGAGGGTACCGGTCCTCTTTGAACGATCGGCTGAGGGACACTGGGCCCCGGCTGTGGTTCAGCCTGATAAGATGGGACGCCTTTAGAAGGAGTTCTGTTAGGCATAACGACTGCAGGTGAAAACGAGCCAGAAGGAGCTCCCTGGTACGAGCCAAAAACAGGAGCAGCGTTTGGGTAACTGCTGCCATAAGAAGCGCCGGGATTAGAGCCTGGGTCCAAGAAAACACAAATTAAAATCAGAAGTGAATTAAAGTGAAACATGTTTACTAGAGCAGATGATACTTTACCTTTATTATAAGGAAAGCAGCAAACGTCCACAATCAGCAGAGCAAAGAGGGAAGCCCTGAAATAAAAAAGACAATATCAATAAGTGTTTCCCAGTAACCAGTGAACTTGAAGAAACCCAGCTACTTACCCTGAGAGAAACCTTGCAGTCATCATGTTGAAGGACAAGGCATGACAAGCAGTCCGATGTGGAGGGTTATAAGAGTTACCTGAGATCAGAACGGACCAATCACAGCTTAACGTGTTAACGACAGACAGCTGCTGGTGAATGACTCTCAGTCGATGGATCAAACCTCAGCAATTACTAACAGGAGCCAATATTGACATCTAAAAAACAAAGTGGGGGGGACATATGCACATGATTCATTTTAGTATTGACAGTCTGATATAAGGAAACATGACACATCAGTCCCCAATCCCTTTGTTGTTTATATTTAAATTGACATTTAGGTGAATGATGTATTATTGCAAAAAAACAGTAAGAAGTTTGTACCAACTCAAACTATGTAAGAGTACAATTTAAGACCAATCGTGAAAACATGGCCAAATATCAGGAACACTTCCAAATTGATTATGACAACGCACTTTTCAACGGGATATTTTGTTCAGTTTGAATATATATATATAAACAGAGGGAAGACCTCTGTGTCTCCAGTTTACAATCTCCGGGAACCTGCCATTAAAGGGACACACACACACAAACAAGCAACATGGCAGGGAACCGTCACAATGACAATAATAATAACAATCGCTTCAGTTGGATTCAGCCATGATCTATTTAATTATTCTAACATTGCAATTCTTTGGACTTTTACTGAACTGTGTGATTCTTGCGGCGCAGTATTGCCTTTTATCAGACTTCATTGTTTGGAAATATATTTAACATTTTTAAGTTGTGAAGTATTTTGGCCAAATCATGAACTAAACAAAATATCCCGTTGAAAAGTGCATTGTCATAATCAATTTGGATGTGTTCCTGATATTTGGCCATGTTTTCACGATTGGTCTTAAATTGTACTCTTACATAGTTTGAGTTGGTGCCAACTTCTTACTGTTTTTCTGCAATAATACATCATTCACCTAAATGTCAATTTAAATATAAACAACAAAGGGATTGGGGTCTGATGTGTCATGTTTCCTTATATCAGACTGTCAATACTAAAATGAATCATGTGCATATGTCCCCCCCACTTTGTTTTTTAGATGTCAATATTGGCTCCTGTTAGTAATTGCTGAGGTTTGATCCATCGACTGAGAGTCATTCACCAGCAGCTGTCTGTCGTTAACTCGTTAAGCTCTGATTGGTCCGTTCTGATCTCAGGTAACTCTTATAACCCTCCACATCGGCAAGCTTGTCATGCCTGGTCATTCAACATGATGACTGCATGGTTTCTCTCAGGGTAAGTAGCTGGGTTTCTTCACTGGTTACTGGGAAACACTTGTTGATATTGTCTTTTTTATTTCAGGGCTTCCCTCTTTGCTCTGCTGATTGTGGACGTTTGCTGCTTTCCTTATCAGAAAGGTAAAGTATCATCTGCTCTAGTAAAACATGTTTCACTTTAAGTCACTTCTGATTTTAATTTGTGTTTTCTTGGACCCAGGCTCTAATCCCGGCGCTTCCTATGGCAGCAGTTACCCAAACGCTGCTCCTGTTTTTGGCTCGTACCAGGGAGCTCCTTCTGGCTCGTTTTCACCTGCAGTCGTTATGCCTAACAGAACTCCTTCTAAAGGCATCCCATCTTATCAGGCTGAACCACAGCCGGGGTCCAGTGTCCCTCAGCCGATCGTTCAAAGAGGACCGGTACCATCTGTTGGCTCCAGTTCTTCTGTGTTCTCAGGATTCGGAGACACCTCAGTGAGGAGAAACCCTATCAGCTCTGTACAACCAGGAGCTGCTTTTCAACCTGGTCCTCAAGGTAAAAATGTGATGCTTATTGTTCTGTGACTCTACAATTTGGTAACTTTGTTAAAGGTTTACGGCCATAACCATAAAAAGTCTTTGACTCTTGTCTTGAACAAACGTCACTGAGTGTCGTACTCATCTACATTCCTGTTCTCAGACACCGGGGCTTCTCCCAGTCTCTCTGGAGGTGAGGCGTTGGCTCCAGTTTTCCCTGAACAACCGAGACCAATTGAACCAATGTACAAGGCGGGAGCGTTGTCCCAGTTTGAGACAAGCTTTGATTATGGTAACAATGAGAGGGAGACTGAGCGACAAGGCAGTTTCCCTCCTCCACCACCGTTCTTGCAGCAAGAGTCTGCTGGACAGGGCTTCATCAGCCAACCTAACCCAGACGCCAACATTGCTGGAAGCTCTCTCCCTTACCCTTACCCCTACCCTTACCCCTACCCCTACCCTTACTACGACTTCATGTTCCTGACTGGCCAGTATCCTCCAGGCACAGTCAGTCACGCCAGCAACAGTTACGAGCATGGGAGCAACTACTATGAAGACGTTCACTATGTGAGAGACAACAAACCTGTTTCTGAGCAGCAGATGGAGACCGTTGCTGCCTTTGTAGATCCCCAGAGCGTTAAGGATCCCTATCCTGTGATGGCTGGGTATGGACAAGGTGGTGGTGGCGCACAGGCTGGTTATGGACAAGGTGGTCCGGGTGCACAGGCTGGACCGGCTTCTTTCCATGGACTCTTCAGACAGCCAGTTGGCAGACAAGCTGGTGGACTCCACCTGGGCAAGGTATGTTGCCAAAATGTATTTGCATAAATGAGTAGGTTGTGTAACCAGTAATGTTGCTTTTATCCTTTCAGGTTGCATACTGAGTGGATCCATACAGTGTGAACGATATCTGAATTTAATAAAAATATTGTCTAATACAAAGTAGCTGGTCTTCTTTAAGTTTAGTGGGAAACTAAACTATTGTACTAATGGTTTCAGGTCTCTTCTCCCCCCCCCCCCCCCCCCCCCCCCCCCCCCCCCTCTCTCTCTGAATGTCTGTACTGGACATGTTGCGCTCATCTGACAGATCACAAATAATAAAACCAAAACGTATGCAGCTGTGTTGCACCTCATATTTGACATCTCTTTAAAAGGACTGCTCCCAGGAAAGGATGTCTTTGTTAGCTGCCTCAACTTGTGGAGGCAAGGAAAGTGAGGATTTACAAACTAACCCTTTAGGGCAGTGATTCTCAACTGGTGGGTCATGTACCTGTTTTCAGTGGGTTGCAGGCCTTTGCCTATTTAAAAAGAGAAAAAAAAAAGAAATCATGTGCTCTTATTTTGAAGGGTTTTATTTTTTTAATGCAGTAGAGTGCGCTCTATTCACACATTTGGTGTAATGCTAATACCAGCAGGGGATAAACTGAAAACTATACCTCTGCCAAATGACACTATGTAGACAAATTGCAGACATGTCGGATGACATCAAACCACAGCTCGAATTTAGGCAAGTGGTCAATTTGCATTACAAATTTCTCTCCACAAGAGGGGTCCCTACAACTGCAGAGGACATTTTCAGCTCAGGTTGAAACTGCACTCTTTTCATTAAATATATTTGAGAAGTTGCCCATTTTTGTCATTAAGGGGTGATGGTGGGTCCCGCAGCTAGACTAGTTGAGAACTACTGCTTTAGGGGACCCACAGAGTGAAATGACTCGACTATCCTAGTCATCGGTGTTCACAGGTTGCTTTGTAGAAATGTCCTGTTAATGCATTTAATTCTGTTTTCAGATGTATGACCTTCCATTAGCTCAAGATTACTTTTATCTATTTTTTTTTTTTTTTTTTTTTTTTTTTTTTCCAATATCAAAGGTATGAGTTTCTTGCAGTATTTCCCCTTCCCACAAGAGGCCTGACGGCCTCGACACAAATGGCACATATTGCTTATGCAACTTTAAGATTTACCATTTAGGAGCTTTTGATGTGTTATGCAGGCCTCATTCTTATGTTAAAATCCCATTGCTTTAAAGGTGCAGAGCACGTGGCTGTTATTTCCGTATTTGCCAGGTGCTGTCATGCGTCCATGCAAGTGAAAAAAACACATTTGTGAATTTTCTGTGTGAGGGACTGTGCCGGGTCTTGTGCTACGAAATAGACTAAAGTACAACTATTGCTAACTTCAGTTTAAAGACAGCTTCTATGGTATGTTTGGTTACAATGTACCTTTGTCTAAAATCTTGCTTTTGGATTAAACCTCACACCTGTTACAAGTGCACACAACTAACAAAGTTCTCAGAGCACTGTGCACTTGGTCCTCAAACACCAACTTGTTTGGACAATATTTTTCACTTTTTCTCTATTACCCAGCTGATGGGCTTTTTGTCCAAATTTCTTTTTGTGGATAATTTTACTATGCCCCTACCTTTTAATTAAGGTGCGGTTGGATTCACATTTCCAAGAGCTAAGCCACTGTACTACCAGGGTGCAGAGTAAGGAAAATGAGAGGGTGCTGTTGACCCTGTCCATTGCAATCTGTAGACAACACCTTGAGAGAGAGCCAAGATGCTGAAATGTATCGGTAATCCTGTCAAAATGAAGACCAGAGAGGTTTATGTAAAGTTGTATTTTACAACTAGTGCATGGACATTAACTGAGAAATGATAAAACTAAAATGTCTGACACAATCTAAACTGTTAAACTACATCCATGAACTGGTCTCATAACCCATAGAGCATGTAGTGGTTAGACTTAGAATTGACCATGCGCCAATAACTCAAGATAGGACTTTGGGTCAACCATGGCACTCGAACCGTTACGTCTGACCCTACAATGTTTTATGACCCCACCTTTCTGGTTTTTACGATCATTCACATTCCTGAGGACACAGACTCATCCAATTATTTTAAACTTTTACTTGATATAGGCCTAGTCGTAAGTCCCTGTGTGTGTGTGTGTGTGTGTGTGTGTGTGTGTATATATATATATATATATATAGAGAGAGAGAGAGAGATAGTCAATAGTAATTATAAGGCAACCAAATATTTTAGTTAAAACGTGTAAGATTAACGAAATGAACAAAAGTAAATGCAAATCTGAAAAAAAAATAATCTCATGTTGGTTTTCTTTTAAAGAAAAGAATAAATAAGGTGGCAAGTTTATATATATATACTGTATATAGAGAGAAAGAGATGAAGATGAGGAATAACGGTTCCAGCTGAACCTCAACGAAGAAGATGACCAGGTTCTGAACATATCAGAGAAAGCCGAAACCAGCGAGAGATTGAAGAGTGCGATTCAACAAACAATCATCCAACACCTTTCAAGAATGCGGAGATGTCCATAGAGGAACATTGCATGCAGCTCAACCTCCATCTTCCCATCAGAGCTGTCAGCTGAAACAATACTATTCCCAGATGTAAATTAGTTTGATGTTCCTAGGCCTAATAAATTTAAGTCACATAATAAAATAATCTTGGATGGAAATATGTTAGACCAAATGATCTAAATTAAATTTAAATTAAAATGAATATAAAGGTGCTTCACAATCTTCCCTGGTGCTTCTCTAACTCTCAGCTACCGACTGGTGCATAAAACATTTGAATAAAATGTAATGTAAAATCAACGAATTTAAATGAAAAATCCTGAAGTTGCACATCAGACACATGAGCTCAGAACATCTTCCAAAAAAAGATGGACATCTGCGTGAATTCAGACAGAGGATAACCGGAAAAAAAGTTCTTTATTGAGATACTGAAAGATCATAAAACTCCTGTTTTTAACAACAGAAGGAATCAATTAAACTGTGCAAACATAGTATTACCCTATTGAATATTACATGATTGAACATATATTACATGATTGAATTCAATATGTGAATAGAAGACTACACTTGGGCTGTTCAGTGTGTTGGCGCCACCATGTGACCACTACTTGTATTGATTGTGATGATACTGAGGAGACACCAGGGATGGGTTTGTTTCAGCACATGTAACTGATATGTTGTGTTCAAGCTCTCTGACACTGAATACCCAATATATATATCCAACTTCTCCAACGACACATATATCACAGAATTCATTGTTGTCAAATACGAAGAGAATCATTGCTATAACCTGCCTCACTGTCATGACAAGTTGTAACAGTAAGGGAGAAGAATTAAAGAGACTCTCTCCTTAACATAACAGACTTATAGAATGAGAGTCGAGATGGCGGGCAGTAAGAAGGGAGGCAAAACCGTTAAGATTGTCTCTCAGTCGCGACTATGCAACAAAGACGAACTGACAGAAGACAAGGGGAGCACCAAAAAACAAAGTACACAAGGAAAAGAGGGTGACAATGAGGGACAGGTGACAGGTGAGTTTTTCAAAGTAGAACAGGAATCTTTGAATAAATATCAAGCAGAACCTCAGAGCAGAGCAGATTATGACATGTTTTCGCCGATAAGGACACAAAAAGTGAAACAAAAGATATTTAGCTTTATACACAAAACACTTGTATGTATTCAGGGCATTATTTTGCTGTGCATAAACTACATTTGCAGGCAAGTAGAGAGCTGGTTGGGCAACTTATTTTCCAAGTAGTCTGTAAAGAATCACTATATATCCTTTTTTTTAATTCATGTCCGGATGTGGCCATCAGTTACATGCATTTTTTCCATGGCCACGCAGCTTGAGAGGATGTTCTTGATTCAGTTGGTGCTTCAGAGTTTCTCCATTGAAAAGCTATAAAATATTTTGCCTGTAGGATACAAAGAAACAAAATGCAAGGACGAAGACAGAGGTAATGTTAAAGAAACTTTCACTTACAAAGTATTAATGTCGCCTCCTCTGAGCCACATTTTATACAAGTGTTTTGGATTTCTTAGTCTGACATAGTGAACATCTTCTCAGTAGTCCCTCCCATGCTCGTAGCTGCTGCTAGCATGGCTGACTGAGCCTGGAGGATACTGGCCGGTCAGGAACATGAAGTTTTAGTAAGTGAGTCAATTTAAATATAAACATCAAATAACAAAGGGATTAGGGTCTGATGTGTCATGTGTTTTCACGATTGGTCTTAAATTGTACTCTTACATAGTTTGAGTTGGTACAAACTTCTTACTGTTTTTCTGCAATAATACATCATTCACCTAAATGTCAATTTAAATATAAACAACAACGGGATTGGGGTCTGATGTGTCATGTTTCCTTATATCAGACTGTCAATACTAAAATGAATCATGTGCATATGTCCCCCCCACTTTGTTTTTTAGATGTCAATATTGGCTCCTGTTAGTAATTGCTGAGGTTTGATCCATCGACTGAGAGTCATTCACCAGCAGCTGTCTGTCGTTAACTCGTTAAGCTGTGATTGGTCCGTTCTGATCTCAGGTAACTCTTATAACCCTCCACATCGGACTGCTTGTCATGCCTTGTCCTTCAACATGATGACTGCAAGGTTTCTCTCAGGGCAAGTAGCTGGGTTTCTTCAAGTTCACTGGTTACTGGGAAACACTTGTTGATATTGTCTTTTTTATTTCAGGGCTTCCCTCTTTGCTCTGCTGATTGTAGACGTTTGCTGCTTTCCTTATAATAAAGGTAATGTATCATCTGCTCTAGTAAAACATGTTTCACTTTCATTCACTTCTGATTTTAATTTGTGTTTTCTTGGACCCAGGCTCTAATCCCGACGCTTCTTATGGCAGCAGTTACCCAAACGCTGCTCCTGTTTTTGGCTCGTACCAGGGAGCTCCTTCTGGCTCGTTTTCACCTGTAGTTGTTATGCCTAACAGAACTCCTTCTAAAGGCGTCCCATCTTTTCAGGCTGAACCACAGCCGGGGCCCAGTGTCCCTCAGCCGATCGTTCAAAGAGGACCGGTACCCTCTGTTGGCTCCAGTTCTTCTGTGTTCTCAGGATTCGGAGACACCTCAGTGAGGAGAAACCCTGTCAGCTCTGTAGAACCAGGAGCTGCTTTTCAACCTGGTCCTCAAGGTAAAAATGTGATGCTTATTGTTCTGTGACTCTACAATTTGGTAACTTTGTTAAAAGGTTATGGCCATAATCGCTAGCAAGTCTTTGCTTTACCCCATGTCTTGAACAAACGTCATTGTGAGTTTCATATTTTTCTACATTCCTGTTCTCAGACACCGGGGCTTCTCCCAGTCTCTCTGGAGGTGAGGCGTTGGCTCCAGTTTACCCTGAACAACTGAGACCAATTGAACCAATGTACAAGGCGGGAGCGTTGTCCCAGTTTGAGACAAGCTTTGATTATGGTAACAATGAGAGGGAGACTGAGCAACAAGGCAGTTTCCCTCCTCCACCACCGTTCTTGCAGCAAGAGTCTGCCGGACAAGGTTTCATCAGCCAACCTAACCCAGACTCCAACATCGCTGGAAGCTCTCTCCCTTATCCTTACCCCTACCCTTATCCTTACCCCTACCCTTACTACGACTTCATGTTCCTGACTGGGCAGTATCCTCCAGGCACAGTCAGTCACGCCAGCAACAGTTACGAGCATGGGAGCAACTATAATGATGACGTTCACTATGTGAGGGACAACAATCCTGTTTCTGAGCAGCAGATGGAGACCGTTGCTGCCTTTGTAGACCCCCAGAGCTTTAGGGATCCCTATCCTGTGATGGCTGGTTATGGACAAGGTGGTGGCGGCGCACAGGCTGGTTATGGACAAGGTGGTGGTAGCGCACAGGCTGGTCGACCGGCCTCTTCCCATGGACGCTTCAGGCAGCCAGTTGGCAGCCAAGCTGGTGGCTACAAGCTGGGCAAGGTGTGTTGATGAAATGTATTTGCACAAATGATGACTTGTGTAACTAGTACTAATGTTTTATTTCTTATCCTTTCAGGGTGCATACTGAGTGTGGATTCCTACAGTGTACGAAGCCTTTTGATTACAATAAAAGATTTGGTGAAATCTCAGGTTGGCGTTTGGCTCGTCTTATTTCCTAATATCAGATTGTCTGTGCTTTGAACTCTTAATGTTGCTCAGTAATTCATTGCATGTTTAAGTTTCTGAACATTTCATGTCTGCAGCTTGGGTCTTTGTTTCAAAGGAAAATCATTTACTTTCTCTACAGTGGGAGGTTTCTGAATTTACTGGAAATCTTTCACCTTTAAAGTCAATTTAAATGTTTAAAGTAGCAACCATCAGTGTATATAGCTTTTTTTTTTTTTTCAGCATAAAGTAGTTGCGTACTTGAGACTGGACCTTGTGTCTACTGCAGAATATCCAAAGTTAATGGCGCATATATTGTAGCACTACGGATTAACATTTGTTTAATTTAAGATGGAGCTCACTCAGTGTGCTATTGGGTTCTCGATTCTAATTGATTTATTGCTCAGGACAGTCTGTTAGAACCTCACCCTGCAAAGTAAGTGCTGGCTGTAGTGACGTCACAAAGTGAAAGTACTTAAAATACTTCACACCTCTGCTGTAGCGGTCGATTTATCAACGTCTGACTTTATTAGAGGGAATGCGAATTCTCACAAGGCTGTCAATTAATCACTAGATGGCGCCAACAGACTGAACAGCCAAGTGTAGTCAATTAATCTACTGACTTCAATGTGTTAGCCTTTATTCAATGATTATTTTTCATTTGTACTGCTTATCAAACTGTGGCAAGGCTGCAGCCTTTGATCTTGTAAATACGGTTTGAGAAAAGTGATTAATGGCTTTAATTTGGCAATATAGAATTCCTCGGGTTCATTCTCAATTTACACAAATCGGTCTATGTAAGTTTTTTTCCAGCAGCGGGGCATTTGGACCACGAGGAATTATTCAGAGACCAGTGGCGACTGACTCTCTGTACTCCGTCCACCGTAGCAGCAGCGGCTGCAGCATGTGTCCTCCCCGCCGGGTCTTTATGTCTGGATGTATGGGACAAACGATCTGTGAATGGTGTGGACAATGGGGTCACTGTAGGTGGGCAGAACATCACGTAAGTGTACATCCTCCCACGAAAAGATGTTGGACAGCTATAGTCTGAAAATAGGTCTATCTTCTGTGACCGCGTGCACATCTCTTACTTGCTGCTTATTACAGGACTGTCAATGTGTGTGCAGTAACCGCCCAACGCATGACCACAGGGCTCTGACACACAGACACTGCACCACGTAGCAATGACTGTTATCTGCTGCATGAAGTATGCGAGACGTGCGAGTGATTGTGCGATGATTTTAGCCAGCCAGGTCCTATTAAAACCATGATAATCAATTGTATCGCTGAATCTCACTAGACGACATGCAGCAACAGCTCGGTCACCCTTTAAATAAACTGTAGCGGAATTATGTGTAGTCTCACTATACTCACGAGGTGTCTGGTTCTTCAGTGTAAAGCAGTAATTCCCCCTTTTTTTGTTTTTCTTTGACTGCTTAATACAAAACTCTTTGTGAACCTCACAAGTTGCATAACTGTGAGCAGCTGTTACAGTGATTTTCTTATCTGAGATCATTAGTTTGAGGCTTGTAAATTAGTTCACATATTCCTAAAAACACACACAATTCATATTTCCATAACTTAATATCTCAACTGCTGGGGTCAAACGTGGATCTAAAATAGGATTACAGGCCATAAATGTTTTTCTGAATTAATAAACTTTAGATATTTAAGGGTTTTGAAAAACATAGTTGCAAAGGTTTTACAACAAGACAAATCATGAACTCAAAACGCATGCAGCTGAGCTAAAAGAGTTTGCTTTCCTAAAATAAATACATTTAGAGCTCCGACAGCAAACACCTTTGTGTTTGAGTCTAGATCTTAAAAACATTTTATGCATAATCTCAAATTTTAAGGGCTCAAAATATAGGACAACTTGAGGTCGTCATATTTTATACTTAGTTACGTAGCCTCTGATCCTTAGAGCTGACACCTCCCTAGTGACGCTCTGCAGGCTGCTTCACTTTGTTTGTTTGAGGGGCTTCTTCCCTTCAATTGGACTGAAGTCAGGTGACCAACTTTAACTTAAGTTCATTCTAAGTGTGGTGGGAATTATTTGTAATTTCCCTGTGAGAAATAAACGTGATGAGAAACTCAAATGTCTAAGTATTTTATTGGTGAGACATTTAGAATAATCCAGCTGAATGGTCGGAGCTCCTTCCCCACAGGAGGTCAAACAATGAGTCAAGATTTTAGCAGAGCCTCGACAGGTACTGCTGTTTCTGCTTTAGGGAGAAAGGCGTAGGTTGAGATAACATTAAGTCAGAAATAGGCTACCTTTGTTTGGTGTCAAGTTCTGCTTTTGCAAGGTCTGTATGCACACAATATTCAGAGTTACATAATATACAAGTTAAATAAAGAACATACTGATACATTGACACACCAATACCCCCTTTGGCCATTCTTATTGCCATTTCAGTATTTACAATTCATGTTACCCAACACATATTACCCAAAATGGTTTACATATACACATCATTAATCTATAAGGTTAAAAACCTGTTACCACTCCGACGGCCCGCCCGCGGCCGTTGGCGTGTTAAGTGTACATCTGTCATGTACACAACTACTATGTAAAAGGTAGGTACTAATGCGATATCTCTTTAGAAAGCTAAGATTCTTGTAATTCGGTTTATGCAACCCATTTCAAGGTACACTCAACACCTCTGTCAGACCCCAAAACAAGCAGTTAAAATATCGACGCAACTCACCAATTATGCTTGATAGTATTTCCCCCATCCATAAAAGTCCGACAAACGGTCTTGTTAGATTGCCAAAGGTCCAGACGATCCAATCCAGGAAAATATTTAGTCCAAAACACTTTACGCCCATAAATACCCAAGGACTGCTGTTGCATCATTTCAAATTAGCCGGCTAACTAGCGATCTATTTTTCAACGTAACTTGCTGGTCTCTGTATCTCAAAATGGCGGCTCTATTGTGATGTTTAGATTGACACCTCATTTGACCTATTAGGAGCTTCCATGTCTTGTCTACAGACTACAATAGCCAACGAGAGTCCGTATTGAATGACAGTGCCCGCCTCTCTTCTTTCGTGTAAAGCTCGAGCCAATTGCAACCGATTGTTCTGATGACTCACGCTTCGTATAGCCAATGAAATTACGAAAATAACAATGTGCAGATTCAGGGGGTGGACTTAGAGGCAGACCGTGGAAGTGACTGTTGAAACCGCGGGTCAGGCCTCTACGTCCATGCATTAAATTCAAAGTGTGGTTATAGGGAATTTTGAAGAATTTATGAAGAATTATTAGTTCAATGACTTATAGATAACTATATATCGACATAAATAAGCATTAGATTGGATTACGTATACACATCATAGGTATGTGACCATGGGTCTCCAAATGGGCTTTTATGGAAAGTGCCTTGACATGCTCTCAGTAAAACATGTGTAAAATATTCATATTCTCTGATATTGTTATCAAATTTGAACTTGGACTAGGTAAGGCTTCATGCTGCGGTCCCATTGTGTTTTCTAGCTAATAAGTCCCAGCTATAGTCATCTGCAGGCATCTGTTTGCAGAACAATATCCAGGCAGAAATAAAAACCTTCTATTTCAGTGTGTTCAAACTTCTATTAGTCAATACCAGTAGGACTTACAGTGATTCTGACTGTTGGGGAAGAAACTTCAGAGTGTTACCTTTCAAAAGAGACCAAAGCCATGCATGTACTCCAAATGGTTCAAGAACAGCTTTCAATTTACTTTGGGTATGCCTTGGAGAGGCGTTTCAGGCGAATTTTACAGGAGTGGTAACAGGTTTTAAGGCATAAGCTGTTTTTACGAGTTGTAAACAACTCCATGTTGTAGCACGCTAAGGAATGTTAATATGGTATTTCAACATGGCAAGATCTCCGGAGATGAGGTGGGACACAGACATCACACCTCCACCTCTGTTGAACTGTTTGAGACAACGTGCGACTTAAGGTGAGTTTTGTAACGAGTAATAATAACAATTTAAACAATTTGTGAGAAATTCAACCATCCAAGTATTTACATTATCATCACAAACATCCAGAATCAACAGTCAATTTAATTGATTCCTTCATCATGTCACAGGCCTTGACAGGTACTGCTGTTTCTGCTTTAGGGAGAAAGGCGTAGGTTGAAATAACCGCTAGTCAGACAGAGGCTACCTTTGTTTGGTGTCGAGTTCTGCTTTTGCAGGTCCTTTATGCACACACTATTCACAGTTAAGTGATACAAGTTACATAAAAAAGAACATACTGATAAATTGCCGCAACATTTGGTTGCTGCTTTGTCCTTATTTTTAGGATCACTGTCCCTCGCCATTGAGATTGTGTATAAAGTGGTTTTGTTTCTTACTGATTCCACCCTCAAACAGGAGCAAAGCTGAAAATCAGCAGTTTATCTTCACAGTTAATGTTTCAGGTGAAACACAATGGACTGCTAGTGGAGTTTGCATGCTCTCCATGTGTTGGCGTTGGTTTTCTCTGAGTTCTCCAGTCTCCTGCTGCAGTCCAAAGACCTGCAGTTTAGGTTAAATGTTGAGTCCAAGTTGTTCAATCTCAGCTGGAATAGGCTCCATCCCCAGAGACCTTGGGAAGGATAACGGATGGAGACTGTTAGAAAAATTCACGCAAGACTGATGGAAAAATCATCAAACAATAGGCCATTTATTCTTGCAAGAAGGAGACAGAGTTGACTCACATACAGTATACATGGATCAAGGCTGCTCAGAGGTCTGACTCTGAGCCTCAGATATTTATACCAAGTAAACAATAGTGTCACAGGCTATCTACGTCACGAAAGCATAACACACACAAATTGCCTTCATTCAGCATATTCTAAGTATCGGGACACTTTAACAATTCGTTCTAGTACAAAGGTCACTTTTATAATCTGAAGACGCCATGAAGTATTGACGCCGTCTACAACTTTATTTACCATTACAAGCAGTGCTGAGTGTTCTTTCGGATAGAATAAACTGTGGCGCTTAATGTCAGAGGAAGTTCACACAACAAGGACACATAAGGACATCAAGCTTTGTAAGCACACCTTATAATTAGTCATTTAGATTTTCCCCAACAGAGACATGCAAAGTATTAGATAAAATGTTTAGGATTGTGTCTTCTAAGTCTCATGTGACTTTCATCTTTCTCTTTCACCACAAATGTTTTTTTTACAAAGGAGAAGTTGTGAGACAGATGAAGAAAGGGGGCCTCGTGGGTTTTCTCTGGCATCATTTCCTAAATAACAAAATGAGAGATGATGACATCTGACCATTGGCTGTCCTAAAAATTGCTGATATTTGCAATTTTCGTGCACTTCTGGTTATATAAATGCACACACACTATTACGTTTAAACTCACGAGTTCCCTCAATGGAATGATGCATTCCAAGAATGCATTTCCACTCCCAAGAAATACGTCCCAAGAAGGCTTTTTATGAAAGAACTTGTGGGACGTCTCTGCAAACTCAACTCACCAATATAATCAGATTGTTAGAATGTTAGAGATGGATTACCAACAGGCAGATTCCCCAGAACCACCAGGCCTCAAGATCACTGTGTCAATTGGTTTGTAGTAACATGATCCACTGTTACTCTGTGCTTTGGTGCTAAACAACGATACAAACTGACATGAAAATGTGGGTTCTGCTTTATTACCCGATCTTAAGGATCTGTTTGTCAGGTTAGGTAATGTAATGTCCCTCTCAAAGAACCTGGAGCTGTTTGTAAGTATGCATTTCATCTTGCCAACTTGCTAAACCTGTATGCCTCGTTTGCATGAAACAATCGCTGTTGCAAAAGAATACAATGTTACGGGTCACCATTACACAAAGCATGCAACTTTAGATATGGCACAACCCGCATTACATTTACTGTATATAAGAATTAATTTCAGCTTTGGCTAGCCAAGGCTGCTGCTATTCAATGCACAACAAGCAAAGCAAGCACAGCTTTTTGAGTGATGGAGGCCTGATTCCTGCATTAGGTTGTGTAGGCTACTTGTTAATAATAAGCTAACAAATGGATTTATAATGTCTGTAGTAGGACAACCTGCGAATAGAGTGCACATATTTGGGTTTTTCTATTATTATTATTATTATTAGATACTTTGGACATTCATTATTAAATTTACACAGCATATGAATGAATATAAATATTATTCAGACGAAACACAACAAATACCTGAAAGGAATAAACTATACTGGGCATTTGACTTAATCTCCCCTCTCGGGCAATTTACTGCTTAATCTGGAGCTTTCAACCATGTCACACTGTCTTCCATCAGTAGATGCAGTTTGCACAGTGGTCCAGGAGCTGTAGATGATCAAACATTTCTTTACTGTAGGGCATTCAAAAGCCCTCCGTGTTGGTTTGAAAGTTCAGCTTTGATGGGGCTTCTGTTTAATATAAGAACATGTAAGCCAGTGCAACAGTACTGCTTTAATGTGTTATTACAGCTTCAAGACAGTAATGGAGTTACATAGGACATTGTGTAATTTGTTGATGAAAGTCAAAAGATTAAACAATGGCAGCATTATCCTTTAAGCTGTAGCAAATTTGCATTGTGATGAGGTAGAAGTCATGTGGCTCACGACCTTTGCTGATGATCTGTGGAGTTAGTATCTGCAGGCTCTATCACACACACACACACACACACACACACAGAGAGATGTGTAGTGGGTTGATGCCTTCGGTAACACTGGGCCATTGGTTTTAGGAAGTGGGTACAAGCTTGTTTCCACACATTGTGTGTGTAAAAATATCTGTCTTGTGATCAGGTGATGATACTGGTAAAACATACAACTTAGGTCTCATGAGGGGTGATGTATTTATCATAAGACTTCCAACAAAGATATACATCTCCAACCTCAGCTACTAGTGACCTCTCCCTGGAGCTGCTGGAGCCCACTGAAATAAAAACAGCATCAAAGCGAATGAGCCTTGTACATTGTGTTAAGTGTCTGGGCCCAATAACGAAGATCATGTAACGGGCAGCCATTAGTGCATTTTGCATCCATCTTCATCAATTAAATCGAAGGTCAAACACTGAAATCAGCCATTAGCATCAACAGAATGATAATCAATAATAGTCTCTGGAGTCTCAGTGGACCCTGCCTTGGTAGTCTTACATGATTCCTTTGATAATGCCACACCTGGGTGACTCAGTGGACTTATGTAACTTGATGACATGCTGACATGCCAATGCCAAATTATCTTGTGTCTTTAATCATTTGTTCTACAGAGGCTGAACTGTGAGTACTGGAGAGTAGTAAGCTGGAGAATAATACAACTGAACAACTGTGCTTTTTGTTTTTTGTGACTTTACAGGAGCTTACTCTCTTAAGAATCCATGTTTGCACGTTTTAATTGATTCCTATTGTTGTTGAAATGGGAGTTTCATGACCTACCAGTAGGTTTCTTTCTGTTTCCATCTGAATTCATGCAGAAGTCTGTGTTTTTTTTGGAGGATGACTCGCTTAACGGCCTGGACTCAAGCACAACATTTTGTGCCCAGATGTTTTAGTGCAAGTATCTGGGCCCAATAACGAAGATCATGTAACAGGCAGCCATTAGTGCATTTTGCATCCATCTTAATCAATTAAAACAAAGGTCAAACACTGAAATCAACCGAAATCAACAGAATGATAATCAATAATAGTCAATAATGGTAGTCTTACATGATTCCTTTGATAATGCCACACCTGGGTGACTCAGTGGACTTATGTACCTTGATAACATGCTGATATGCCAATACCAAATTATCTTGTGTCTTTAATCATTTGTTCTGTTGTTGCTGGTCCTCTGATATCATTATCATGTTGTTCTTTCTCGTTGATAGTGCCAGTAACTATTTTTAATTTGTGGAATTTGTTCAGAATAATGTCTAATTAATTATCAAAAGTGCAACATGTCGTGTGTGCAGCATTTGAATGCAAGACAAATTTACCTATGGGGATAAATGAGTATATTGTATGGTATCATACACTGCTAAAGAAAATAGTGGCCTAGTGTCTCTTGAATTTGCAAGCTTTTCATGTATTTTCATTATAAACTATATATATATATAAACCACTGCTGTATCGTGTGATTGAATGACAACCCACAATTGGCTAACCCCCGTCTAGACCGCAGGTGTATCTGACGTTCTTTTCACTTGCACATCTCACACAACAGATACATCTTCATTTTAATCGAGGCAGATGTCTGCACTAGCTTTGTACTGGTGTGCGTCTCAGCTCCGTCTCACGGGTGGAACTCTGACTTTAAGCATTTTTTTAGGCTTCAAGTCTATTTTTTGATCTGTGTACACCCAGTCTATGGTTTTCTCCCACTGTGTCTCTGACCACAGAGTAGTGGCTGGGGGTTGGTGATGCACTCTGTTGTGTTATCACTTGCGGCCCCTGCCAGCTGTGGGCCGGTTAAGAGGCGTGAGTGAGGAGTCGGTAGGCAGTCAATGTCAGTATAATACAGACAATAAAAGGTGTTTGGAGAAAGTGTGTGAGGTGCACTCATTCACTCACTCACTCACTCACACACACACACACACACACACACACACGTGATTGCATGATTCCCCTGGTGGAAATACTTCAGAATTGAGGGACTCAGCAAAAATATAATGCTGCGCTGACTTAAAACATAATAAATAACTCACAGACTCATTGTATGATTTAAGATAGACAGAATAGGTCATATGGTATAGTTTTAAAAAAAAAGGTTAAAAAAGGTGTCTTACACTGTTATGTTATGTTCTATCATATCCATTCAGTGGCAGCTTTCCCGCTGTTTGGCTTGCAGCGGATACAGAAGTGTTTATTTTCAGCAGCCACTAGCACAGCAAGAGGACAGGGATTTTTATTGAGTAAGAGAAACACATTGGGGAAGGAGCAGAGGGCGGGAACTGGTATGATAGAAGAAGGAAGAGCTGGCCTATATAAAGGCAGAGAGGAGCAGAGAGGTGTGGTTTGTGAGAACATTTGAGGAGACCTACAGAGGCTGAACTGTGAGTACTAGAGAGTAGTAAGCTGGAGAATAATACAACTTAACAACTGTGCTTTTTGTTTTTTGTGACTTTACAGGAGCTTACTCTCTTAAGAATCCATTTTGTGCCCAGATGTTTTAGTGCATGTCTTGCTTGTGCAACTTTAAGATTTTCCATTAAAGGGCTTTTGACATGTCATGCAGGTCATGTTCTTTTTCTATGAAAATGTATTTAAAGGTGCAGAACAGGCTTGTGTCAAATGTATCGAAACTACATTTCTCACTTTTTATTTCCTTTGTTTGGCAGGTGCAGTGACAGGAGACATCCGTATGTGTCCATGCAGGTGAAAGTTGTTGTTGAACTTCCTGCCTGCGTGTGAGTGTGTGAGGGACCATGCCGAGTCTTGGCAACAGCTTGTCGTTGCGACGCGGCCTCACCTTTGCTACAGGTCTGGTGGAGTGTCTGTGTTTCGCTGGAGCCGTGTTCGGATGGGCTTCACTTGTTTTCATCCTGAAGACGGAGGGCTACTTCAGCTCTCTATGCGTCAACACCACAGAAGTCAATGCAACGCAGGTCTTAGGTCAGTTTGACATCCTCACCTCCACTGCTTTTCCTTTTGCCTTGATTAGATAGTACAGCCGAAGATAGACAGGGAAGAGGGAGAAAGGGCGCCCCATCACCTAGATTTCTAAAATCATTACAAATCTAGATGTTTTTGTGTGCTCTGACTTTTGTCACATGGTTAGCCATATATTTCAATACCATGGTTCTCTCTTTCTCTATGTTTTATGCACAGATTGCAGTGGACAGGATGAACAGTTCTCTCTTGTTTTCACCATCGCCTCCTTTGTGAACAATTTCCTGACGCTGCCTAATGGCTTCCTCTTTGACTGGTTTGGTACAACAGTGGCTCGGCTCCTTGGAATGTGAGTTAAAGGTCATTGGATTTAAAAGATTTCCTGTGTAATTTCTCATCAAAACAGTGACTCGGTAGGGGACTAAAATCTCACCAGTTGGGTAGTTAAGAGGAATGAAATGACAAACAGTCAGGTAGTAAAGAACAACAACAAGACTCACCATTAGTGTGATTATTGAGCAACAAGTGTGAGGTGCAGCAAGTACTTTTTCCCTGTAGGTTGCACTTCATATGTACTGACTAGGGGTTTGATGGGTGAATATGATAATTTGATTGGATGTTATTTCTCTAAGATTCAATGAATCATCTAATTTTGCATCATCAAACGTCTATTCTGCCAATGATTGAATTGTTTTAACATGGATTTTGTTTAATTGTGATACTTAAACACCAAGATACCACTTCAAAGAGGATTTTTATTTTCAAATTCTTAGAGGATACTTTTTAAGCTCTAATGATCACAGAAATTACTTCTGAGTCTGTTTGTCTCTAAGCTGTGCAGACAATAGACACAATTTAGTGTTTCAATGAAGAAAAAAAGTTAAATCATTATCATCTCTTTATTTTAGTCAGCAGGCTTTTTATATGACACTGACTTTAAGAAAGATACCACAAAGTAAAATAAACTTCAAAATCAAGGAACTTGTTTACTAAATAGTTTTTACATTGGGAGTATTTATACCCAAAACAAAAAAACTGCAACCGGTTACTTTGCTGTAACTTCCAGTATTGGATGCATCAATGAAACTAAACACAACAAAGAGTCCCTGCAGCCTGATGTTTTTTTAATAAACCAAACACATTTCACTAAAGACAGATTCATAATCTCCCTGCGTGGCTGTAACTCTCTCTGCCTGTGGTGGCTACGCTAATGCTACAGTGCACAGAGGCAATTTGCTATCTGTGGTATTTTTGTCTGAGAGATTGCCAAATATGTTTGCTGCTAAAAATAATTTACAAGCTGTACTGTAGGAAAGCTGGAAAAGCGAAAGGCCAGAGTCGCTCCCTCAAGGGATGTTACGTAAAGTAGCTGAGGTTTCCAGACAGCGTACATACCAGAGCCGGACACTTAGCAATGCAGCATGTAGAGAAAATGTTTTATGAGAAAACAAAGGGCAATGAAATGAAAAGAATATTTAAGAAATAGTAAGGTCAGGACCATGAATCACCGGTGGATGGAGGAATGTCAGAACGAAATATGTTGAGTTTATTTTTGTGCAGATGTTCGCACCCTGTGAAGAAGAAGCCCTCCATACTGCCTCAGAGTTAATATTTATCATATAACATACCACCACACACACATACCTACCCAGCAGATAAATCTAAATCCACAATAACAAACTGCTAGTAAAGACACGCATATGTTTCCACTAAAAGAGGGTGGAGGGAAAACAAAAGGCAAAGGAATGCAAATAATTGGACAAGACGTAGCAAGTGGAGATGAGGATCTTTGCTAGAAAGTCGGCCAAACTTCTTCTAACAGCAGAAGAAGAACTTGATTTTTAACACGTTTACTGTGACTTTAAACTGAACGTGTATTTAATTTCATTCATTTTAAAACCAATTGTCCCTATCCCAAATTCTTTGTTCTGTCAAATATTGTGGCTGGTTACTGTGAAGCTCCCAATAAGATGAACGTCAGACAAATGACCTGAAAACACTGACATTTATGTTTTCCCTCCAGATCTCTGTACACCATGGGTACTTTGATGGTGGCCTTCTCGACTGCAGGTGAAAAACATTTCTCCTTCTCTTTGTTTTGGGGCTTTCTCAGGAGCCTCAATGTTTAAAAAATAAGAATAAAGTTGTAACAGCTTTGGATGCTCATTTATTTCCTCCGTTTTCTTTTTCCATCAGCTGAGTCCAACCTGCTGTTCCCAGCTCTCTCCCTCCTGTCAGCAGGTGGCATCTTGTTTCTCATAACAAACATGCAGGTACTGAAGCAGTCGTTCAGATTAAAAAGATTATTGTCAGTTTTAATCTTAATTAATTTCTTATTTTCTTGATTATTTAATTGATTACTATGTGAAATGTCCGGAAGTTGTGAAAGCTGTCAGTCACAGTTCCACATGGCCCATATTGTAATAGCTGATTTCATCCATACAAGAGTCTGAAAGCCCAAATATTCAGTAATAATGATATATAAATACAAATATTTTCATAAAACAGAGAAAAGCGGCACAACTTCAAAGTGGACTGGAGAATTTATCAAAATTGTTGTTGATGAAGTTCTACTAATCTTTTATTATTTTATTGTTTTAGCTCTAATTCACATTGTTATATCTCCGAATCAGTAGATGGTTGATATTTGCTCTAAATTGTAATTCAAAAATTGCTGCAAGGGAAAGTGAAAAAACTAAATGAAAGTTTGTCCTATTAGTCCATCAAATTCTTCTGTCTCATTATTTAAAATTTGGTGGAACATCTTTTTATTCATTTGACTTTTTCTGGATGCCTGTTTGTGTGCTCTGTCTGTGGAGTATCACCTAAAGTAGAAAATGATCAAGAACAACGAACTCTAAATCGTACTGTGACCCATTTGTAAGGAGAGACTGAGAAACACAGTTAGTTGTAAAAGATTTTTTTCAAAGAGACAGAGGTTTGATGTTCAACATCGTAGTGTCTGTCTACTCACTAAATCACAAAAGTGCACTTCTGTTGGCTGCAGGGCTTTTTCTTTTTCATGATCATGTTGAAAAAAACACAAAGCTCTCTCAGGGAAATGATTTAAAACCAAATCCTCATGTTCAAACAAGTAATTCAACACTGCAAGAGCATATTTTATGCCGATTGACAGAAGAGTAGATGCACCAAAGCAAAGGAAGCCCCGGATATGTAGACACTTAAATGCAACATCTGTTTAAATTCATTTAAATTTCTCTCCTTAAGGTAGGAAACCTGTTTGGCTCACGTCGCTCCACCATCATCACTCTCTATAACGGGGCTTTCGACTCTTCGTCAGCTCTCTTCCTTGTCATCAAGGTGAGAAACATTCACACACACATTCACAATTAACTATATTTATCCCATCTAGTAATGTAACGATGATCTTGATGTCTTCTCCTGCAGCTGTTACACGAGTCTGGCGTCTCTCTCCGCTCCTCTTTCCTCTTCCTGTCCGCCTGCAGCGTCATTCACCTCTTCAGGACTTTCTTCCTGATGCCCAGACACCACATTCCCTACCCGCTGCCTGATGACTTCACATACGGGTACAAAACCACATAATCACACACACACACACACACACACACACACACACACACACACACACACACACACACACACACACACACGTGTAGCCGCTGTTGATTTTCAACGTGTCATATCACTTTGTTGTCAATGTGTGTGCCCGGGTATCTCCTCCTTTTACAAAAAGCATTATTTCAGCATTATTGAAAAAGCTAATGATAAATACATTAAATTGTAAATATTGAAAGGCAAATAAACAACTGATTCTAACTAAGTTTTTTGCAATGTTTATTTTTTTTTCAACCTTAGCAGTACAGTATATTTTTACATCAGCATGCCACATTCCATGGAAATATCCTTCATATGCTGTTATGTGATTGTAGGGGGTAAATTAAAGTAAGATTTCCCACAATGCTCTCAGGCTTTGGCTGACCCACTGTAACCTTTGACCTTTGTCAGGATAACCTGTGGTAAATCAAAGACTCTGAGCTTGACAGAGACAGAGGAAATGCCCCTCAACAAGAACGTCACTGTGCAACAAGGTCTGTTTACTTTACTGTGACATGGATTGATACATAGTAAGACGTAACTGAATAAAATAATCATACAATCTATTTCTCTTCATCTTTGTTCTTTCCTTTTCTTCATCCATCTCTGTTGTCTCCCCTCGTCTCTCTCAGAGAAGAGCTTCCGTGAGTGTGTGATGTCCAGGTTCTTCGTGTTTCAGCTGCTTTGGTTATCGATTATGCAGCTCAGACATTTCCTCTTCATCGGCACCCTCAACCCCATGCTGCAGCGGCTGACGGCGGAGGAGCCGTCACTGGGTAACCACACACTACATCATGTCTGCCTGTCGTGAGAGGACGTGACTGAAGTAATATTATATGAGTATAGAAAGTACTTTTTGAACTGTTATTGAGTCTTTTGTCTCTAACCATCTTGTCCCTGCAGTGAGCCAGTACATCAATGCCTTTGCTATAACGCAGCTATGTGGTGTGCTGTGTGCTCCCTGGAACGGCCTCATCATGGACAGACACAAGGGCAAACCTCGTGCTGCAGGTAACATACTAATACTAAAAAGGACTAGTAATGAATCCAACAGGCCACAGCCATGGCAGACCTACTACCAGTGTGTCCCAGGTGTGCTCTCAGGGCCCAGCATGTTGGAGGGCTCTTGCATGTCTAAAGAGATGATAAATATGAATTGAAAAAGTGCCATTATTGACTGTGGTGGATAAACAGCAGTCCAAGGACCTTGGACACCAACCTCATGTTCCTCTTAAGGACGTTATACGAACAAAATTGTGCAAAAAAAAGACATATTACTTAAAATTACTTATTTCTCAGATTTGCTTTTTCATCATAATTTTTTCTCTGTGGAGGAAAAGGTGTGTTTTCATTTGTGTGTGTGTGTTTGTCTGTTTGTAGGAGAGAGTGAACACGAAGCAGACCTGCGGGCCTCGGTCCTTTCTCTCTTCCTGACGGCACTGCAGTGTCTGCTGTTCTCAATTTGTGCCTCCATCCCGTACCTGCCGCTTCAGTATCTCACCTTCGTCCTGCAGGTGCTCAACCGCTCCTTCCTCTACGGCGGCAACGCAGCCTTCATCAGTGTGGCGTGAGGACAAAACACACAAATACACACAGCACACACGTCTTTGTGGACTACATTTCAGTATTCTTGTGTCGGCCTATAATGACATAACATGTTTTATTATTTGTGTGCGTGTGTTTGTGTATGTGTGGGTGTGTGTGTGTGTGTGTGTGTGTGCGCAGTTTCCCATCATGCCACTTTGGGAAGCTGTATGGTCTGATGATGGCTCTGTCTGCAGTGTTTTCTGTGCTGCAGTATCCCTGCTTTGCCCTGGTGAATGGACCTCTGGATGGAAACCCTTTATATGTGAGTACAACTATAAACCTTACTCTGGTCCTTCTCCTACCTTTATCACCATCTTTATGAACTCTCTTCTCACTGCGTCCTCTACTCTCTCCCTTCATGTGTCTGCAGGTGAACATTGGTCTGACGCTGCTCAGCCTGCTGGCCTTCATCCATCCCCTCTCTGTCTTCCTGCACTGTCGAAGTCTCGCCTCCCAGCGAGCCATCAGTACCTCCTCTTAAAGTCTGTCGAATTGGACTTGCACTTGAAATGTGTTTAATATCACCAGTGACACTGTTTACTCTTCAGTAAATTTCCACGATACTTTTTTCTTTCTTTTCACTGATGCATTGATCAACTTATTTTGCACCCTTCTACAGCTGGCTGCTTTACACAACAGTGACATATCTAATGTTTCTTGTTTTATGCAGTCTTATAATTTAACATATACTCTTGTATTATTTCATTCTGTATAATACTAGCCACCTATAACACCATGGTTGAATTTAGAGTGCCAAAATATAACTTTGTGCTGAAAATGTTACAGATAACGCCTATGTCAGCGTTGACCTCTTTAAGTTACCTCAATATCTTTTTTTAAACCTTACACGTTTTGTAGGAAAAGGCTGAATGTAGCAGTGTAAGGGACGATTGTGAGTGAGAATCACAAACATCAGGCGGTGTTGTTTGCAGTGATGTGAACAGAAGAACCAGGCGACACAGCTCTGCCATCTGCTGGCCTCTCAGTTAAGCTGTTAGCTTCTGAAATCAGTATTGTGCCAAATGTCAACCAACAGTAAATAGATATTGTTTTATGTTTTAGTTGTATCCAACATATGAAGTCTAAGGTGCTCAGTGTGACTGTGAAGGATTCTGATTCTGTTTTTTAATGAAAAAAGGGAAATATGTATGTTTTTTTTATACCAGTAAATTTATGTCAAATGTATATCTTTCTGATGTGCCAAGACTGTAAAGGTTGCAATGTTGTCTAAATGTAACTTTACATATGCAAACTCTTCAGCGTGCTGCACCAAATTAAATGTATCTATTGATATGAACTTAAAATCCTTTGTGGTAAAGGAAATAACTTTTTATAATGTACTTTTGTCCAAATAAATAATTGTTTTCAACTATTGTGATATGCTTTTGCAGGCATTTGCCTAATTCATATGGTATAGAAAATACAATTATAATCTGATGAGAAGTTATTTGAAAGAGATCAGAAATCAAACATAAATGGAACGACACCATATTGTATACCTCGACATACAATTCCATCCGTATGTTTTGCATTTTGAATAGAAGGTTGTCGTCATGTTGTGTCACCAGCCTACATAACAAACGGAGTCTGAAAGTCACAAACAATTACCAGGCAAATCAACATATGATATTGAGTTAAATTAGTGGATATTTTGGGACTTAAAGTCAGGATATTTCTGCTTCTGCTACACAGATTATTTATCCGTCTCTCGCAAGGGTAAAAGTGAAATAACAGGGACACAATAACATCCTTGCAAACTGTGTGTGTGTGTGTGTGCCACAGTGGAGCAACACAAACACTCTTAATAACTAGCTGTGCTGCACACTTTATGCTAGGAATCATTAGTTTCCATTTGAATTGAGTTATGCAGGACAAAATAATCTTCCACCAGATGCAATGTGAGATCCTTTGTAGAAAACAGAAGAGCTGAAATAGAATCTGTCTCACACAGCTGGAGACTATTGCAGACACTTGGGTGTATCAGAGAGCTCACTTGTATGAGGGAACTTAACTTGCCAATAAATCAAGGCAATAATACTATTTTTGGATTATTTCACTTAAATTGTCCAACTTCTTAAGAGACAATAATAATAATGATTGTGAATTGTTTTGGTCTCCTGGTGCTGCCGTGCACACTACTCGCAGTGAAGCAATCTCCTGGCAGCAGGAAGGAAGAAGCTCATTTCTGCCACTTTGGATTTAATCCAGTAAACAAACTATGAAAACCTCAACAGGCAATGGATGTATTACTGATAAGCGCTTGGGGCAAGTACATTTCTACTAGTAGTGGATGAAGAAAAGATAATTGATTATCACGCACTGAAAGCACATTAAAAGGTTTATTTTTATTGCATTATGTTTTTCAGGTTGTCTGTTCGTTGATTTTTGTGAATGCAACATCTCAGAAATGGAATTTGTTTTTATTTTGCACCTGGATTCAAAGATGATTTGATTAGATTTTTCATTAGTCACTGTACCCTCACAAAACCTATTTTTGGCCATGACTCAAAAAGTGATATGCTAATTATGACAATTTCACACAGATGTCTAATAGGATCAAATGATGAAGGGATGATCTTTTGGACAGATTTGTATGTAAACTGCAATTTGATTGGTGCAGAGGCATACAACCACTAGGCAGTAACTCAGTGCCGATTAATGAAGATAATGTTGTGATGGCACTATCAAATTGAAGAACACATACAGGCAACAAAATAAAACCCATAAATATATCAATATATGAAACATCACACCTCAGAGCCATGATTAGTGATTATCCCCTAACCAATATAAAGCCTGAATCAGTAATGCCTTACAACAATTAACCAGAAAAGATGAATAAAATACACAAAAATGATAACAACAAAAAAAAGAAAGGCTATGAACACCTCTGCAGGTCCATCAGTCATTATTAGGGTACACAAATTAAACAACCTGCCACTTTACCAGCAGAATGAAACATCACTTAGACAACAACACAGGGATGTATAAACAATATAAACTCCAAAGGCACAAAACAAACATATGAAAGCCAAAAAATAGTTTTTTACACATAACAGTGCACACACACAACATTACATTTCTAGGCAACACAGTGGTTGTAGACATTTAACTGCACAGTGAGAGGAAAGACAAATTACGCCTTGGCTTCCCATTTTGTAGCTGTCACGATTAGGCTTTGCCTCTGTGTTCTGTGTATCTTTGTGTTTCTCCACTCTACCTGTCAGCCACTCCCTCAGCCTAATTCCCTTCACCTGCCTCTGATCATTAATCAAGCACTTCCCCCTCATCAGCACAATTCTTCTCACCTGTTCTTCCCTCTTCATAAACTCCTGCCCCTCAGTCACTCCTTGCCAGATCCTTGTAATGTCGACCCGCCTGTTCAGCTTGTCCTGTTCCTTGTCCTGTTTCCCTGTTCTCCTGTCTGCCTGCCCACCCACCCAGTTTCAGTCCTGCTGGATTTCCCCCCCTCGTCTCTTGTCTCGTCCGTGGATTCCCTGTTGTATTTCTGTAAGTCTCCTGTTCCGATCTCATCATTGATTCAAATTCCTGCTTCACTCTACTCTGCCTGGTCTGCGTTTGAGTCCTCCACCATGCCCCGTGACAGTAGCGCATATATTGATATGTTGATCACAATTAAAATGTATTTTTCCTGATCCCATTGCTTAAGTAATCACTTCTATATTTTTTGAAAACAATGAACCCCCGAATGGCCAGTCTCTACCAAAATCAAAGGTAAACTGAAAAAAAGGCCATCTCTTACTTACAGGTCAGTAGCAAACAGATGCAATTGAGGCTTTATTCCTGAAACATGGGAGACAGAATAAAACTAGTTTGATACTTCTCGTTATTACCCAGACCATCTCTGGTTGGTATGACAGTGACCAATGTTAATGTGGAACTACCTTTACTCTTGTGACTATATTCTTTCTTTTTTTTCTTTAAAATTTGTATTCATTCAAACATATTAACATATTAACATTATACATAGATACCAAAACTAGGTTTCACAGATAGTAATACAAAATAAAAGTCTTAGGCCTTCGCACATTCTTGTTTGAATATTTGACATTTTTCGATAAAATGTTGATGCAGAGTTTAAGGTACGGGAAGCCCTTCTCATTTAAATTAAATAGTTCTTTAAGGTCCTCGAATGATCTAAATGAGCCGTCTCTGTAGAGATCTTTGACGACATGTATTCCTTTTGCCAGCCATGTATCCCATAATAATACTTTTTTCCCTAAACAGATGAAAGGGTTATTCCAAATGGAGGAGTAGCTTTGTTTGTATTGAGAAATTCCTAGAATCATGTGTGCCCGTGCCCTGTCACTATATTCATAACACATAAACAACATTCTTAGGAATAGGACAACGGGAATTATAACATTGGAAATACCAACCTACTCTCCAGAATAAGTCTACACTCAATCCACATGGGATTTAACTGAGATGTACAACGTCCTGTACAATACACAACTACTACACACACTGCTAGAACTGGACTGATTTTCACTTGTGACATTGGATTAATGAAAACAATACCATAAGCAAACGAAAACTCTACACATAATAACTTTAACATGTTGAATAGTGGCCTTACTGAGGTGAGCTGACTTCTTTGATTAATTGAGAAAGAGAAAAGCATTGGGGAGGAAGGAGAGGGAGGGAACTGGTGAGGAAGAGGGAGGAAGAGTTGGCTTATATAAATAAAGAGAGTAGAGCAAGAGCAGAGAGGTGTGGTTTCTGAGAACATTTGGTGAGACGCACAGAGGCTCAACTGTGAGTACTAGAGAGTAGTAAACTGGAGAATAATAACATTTAACAAGTGTGCATTTTTTGGTGGCTTCACAGGAGGTTACTTTGTTAAAAAGTCATGTTTGCACATTTTAATTGAATCCTATTGTTGTTCAAATTGAATTTTTATGATCTACCAATACCTTGATGAAGTTAACTTTTTTCTTATTTCAAACATCTGAATTTACGCAGAACTCCATCTTTTTTTGGAAGACGACTGACCTAACTGCCAGAACTCAAGCAGCACATTTATTGCCCAGATGTTTGTCTTGCTTGTGTCACTTTAAGATTTTATATTTAAATGATTTCAATGTGTCATGCAGATTGGGTTCTTTGTAGATGAAAATGAAATTGCTTTAAAAAGGTGCATAATCACATTTCTTTTCTATGTTTGGCTTGTGGAGTTGTGTGAGGAACCATGCTGTGTCCTGTGAGCAGCTTGACAGTGCGTCGCTACCTCACCTTATTTACGGGTCTGGTGGAGTGTCTGTGTTTTGCCGGAACCATATTCGGATGGGCTTCCCTTGTTTTTGTCCTGAAGATGAAGGGCTACTTCAGCTCTCAGTGCACCAACACCACCGGAGTCAATTCAACACAGGTCTTAGGTCAGTTTCAGTTGCAACAAAACTAATTAAAATATTTATGCTGGCCCCGTCATTGACGCCTGTTTAACCACTGGCATCAATGAAGGGGCTGCATAAAGAGTTGAAATTGATTAAAACTCACATAATCAAAATTTATGTGCAAGATTCTCTGAACTGTATTCACCTTTGGTCTAAAAGACGTCAATGAACGCCCATATCAAGAGTTGTATGTGACAACAACTCTTAATGGAGGCCTCTTTGATCACAATTGTCATATGTTCATGTATATATTTTCATGTTGGCTAACTCTTCCTCTATGTTTGATGTGTCTACAGATTGCAGTGGACAGGATGAACAGTTCTCTCTTGTTTTCACCATCGCATCCTTTATATTCACTTTCCTGACGCTGCCAAATGGTTTCCTCTTTGACCACTTTGGTACTACAGTGGCACGACTCGTTGGAATGTGAGTCCAAAAGCACTTTAATAAAGAGTTAATCGTCAATGGATTTTCAATGAATGATGTATCGATACCACTTTATATTAGAGCAACTACATTTGGTTGCATTTGAGTACTTATATGAGTACTTAGTAATACCATTACAGTTCTAACAATGACTTTAACAACAACATTTCAAAATTAGCAGTGTGGACAAAGCCTATGTTTCCACTAAACAAGGGTGGAGGTCAAATAAATAGAAAGCCAGGTGCACAGAGTGGAGATGAGGATAGATCTTTGCTTTGGATGGGCCAAGAAAAAGTTAAAGTGTTTATTGTATCAAATGTCACTTTTTTTAATTACTTTTTTAATTGATTTGCATTCATTTTAAGACCAATCTTTCCATCTCAAATTCATTTTTGTAAAACCTTGAAAACATCACTTCGCTCTCATATCAATGAAATTACATGTTATCACTGGAATTTCTTTTTCCCACCAGATTTCTTTTCACCACGGGGACCTTGATGATGGCCTTCTCGATTGAAGGTGAAAAACATTTCTCCATCTCTTTGATTTGTGCTCTCTCGTGAACCTCGTTGTCTAAAGAAACACTGACCAGAAGTAACAGGGACTCTAACGACTGTCAATGCACGTTTTTCTTTTCCTATCAGCTTTGTCCAACCTGTTGTTCCCAGCTCTCTCCCTCATGGCAGCGGGGGGCAATTTATTTATGTTGACCAACATGCAGGTACAGATTAATACGATTATTGTCAGTTTTGATTAATCTGACAACTATTTTAGTGATTATTATTTTGTAAAAGTTTACATATTCAAATTGATGTTTTTGTTTGGAACTAAAACGAAATTCAATTTCTCATGGTATAAAACAATTAACGGCAGCAAATCCTCAAACTGGAGAAGCTGGATCCCCAAAAATGTTTATGTTGCATTTTTGTCAATAAAAACTTTATTTAACTGATTAATTGAATCGAACTAAAATTATTTTTTTGTTTTGGGATTTATTAGAATGTTTCAGAATCAGTGGTTGATATTTGCTCTTAATTGTAATTTCAAGTTTTGTGATACATTTTTATTTTTTTTCTATTTCTGGATAACTGCATGTTCTGTCAGTCAAGTTTCACCTAAACGAAGAGAAGAAAAGACACATGAAGGACCACTAACATACTATGACCTATTTTTGAGGAAAGCTGACACTGAGAAACAGTTGCAAAAGCTTTTTTTTCAAAAGCGACAGAGGGTCTGCCCATGACTCACTTTTGTTTAAATTGTGGGGGAAAAAATCACAAGACCCTAAACTGTGATGTTTAATGACTTTGGATGATGTAGCTGTGAATCCAAAATAGCATCCTCATATTCAAACAGGTAATTCAAATCAGCAAGAAACATTTTTACACTGAAGTTCAGAAAAGTAGATGAAAGAAAGCTAAGAAAGCCCCACAGAGACGTAGACACTTAAACGCAACATTCATCTGTTTAAACCATTTAAAATGTCTCTCTCAAAGGTTGGAAATATGTTTGGCTCACGCCGCTCCACCGTCATCACTCTCTACAATGGGGCTGTTGACTCTTCATCGGCAATCTTCTTTGCCATCAAGGTGAGAAACATTCACACACTGCTCTTATATATGAAATGTATTTATACTATTGTGTCTCATGTTGTGACAAAGATCTTGATGTCTTCTCCTGCAGTTGTTATACGAGGCTGGCATCTCTCTCCTTTCCTCTTTCCTCTTCCTGTCCGCCTGCAGCATCATTCACCTCCTCAGGACTTTCTTCCTGCTGCCTAGAGATCACATTCCCTACCCAATGCCTGATGACTACACATACGGGTACAAATCACCAAGAAACCACACACACATCAACACCTCACACAGGGACACATCAAGTGTAAATGGGGCTTGCTATTTTCTCTTTTTAAAGAAAACAACCGATGAATTTATCTGTTTGTTTCAAATATTGAAAAAAAAAGATTAAACATTGAATTGAAAAATACAACAAAAATATATAATATACAATATACAGCGATGAAAAAATATTAGGTTTTAAATATGCCATTTTATTGCAAATACAGACTTGGCTTACTTAAATGATGAAAGGATTTACATTCATAAAGAGCCTTTCTAGTCTTCTGAACACTCAAAGGACTGTAAACCACAGAGGCTGCCATACAAAGTGCCACCTGGTCATCAGGTTCTAAACTAATATCATTTGGGGGTCATCATCTTGCTTAAAACCTCTTGGACCCGAAGACGCCCAAAATGTCTCCGTTCGGTTCCGAATGTTGTAGAATAAAATGATGTCATTCTTTAAAATGGACCAATCATAGGCTGTCTGAGCTCCCAACACACACATGAAGACTGGAGCTCAGATGAGAATCATCCATAGTTTACAGCCTTAGAGAGGATTCTGGCTCTCAAAATGATGCCAAACTGCTGGACTTGGATGTTTGAACAATATTATTGATAAAACAAGTGAAATATATAGTTATATAGTATATAGAATTACAATGGAACAGCTAGAACACCTGGTTCCAAAATGATGACCTCGCCTGCATTTTCTGTACAGAAAAATATTTTATTCTTTACTCTATCAAAGCCACATTTTTTTAGAGACTCCTGACCTGTTTTGCTATGATTTGGGAGAGTTTTTAGGCTAGCCAGGGCCTCATTAAAAAAAAATTAACAATAAAATTGCTTTTTTTTCAGGCGAACCTGACAATTTTCAATTTGAGCTGTGTGCCATCTTCATTTACTTTTAACCAGTAACATATACACTATATTTACCCATCTGAACAGATCTCACAAGTGTTTTCGTTATCAAAAAAAATTAAAATTATTCAAATAGACCTTGTAGTTAAAGATTTACACTCTCTTGAGTATGGGTATGCAATTTTCGAGCAGAGGCCTAAAAATAGGCCTCGGGTTCAAGAGTTTAAAGACCTTACAACATGCGGGCAGGAGGATCTGGAGATCGAACCACTGATCTTCCGATTAGAGGACGACCTATTCCACCTCTGACCACAGCAAAAATGTTCAGCAGCTTACAATATGTTCCTGGCACACTTCAACTGGCTCCCAGCAGACCTTCCAACCATTCCTCCAACACTCTCCTACCAGATGTGCGTACCTTGCTCTGTCCCTATCTGTCCCTATCTCCTCCATCTTCCTAGGGAACAGTTAGCTCTAGCAAATACTGGCTTGGTCTACATAGACACCGGGACCATGTCAAGTAGGTGCAATAGTATCCAGGGACCTCAGTTGTCCAAGGTCGGCCAGGAACTGCCAGTCTCCTGCTGTTGCGAGTAGAGCACCCTTGGTCGTTGGCTGGGGCTTCACAACAGCAGGCCCAGCCACCTTTGCAGAACTTGCTGATCTTCCTTTCTAAGCCCTCCACAATGGTGATATGGGATTCATACATAAGCAGTGGCGAGAGGAGACGAGGCAGGAATCCATGTTAATATATCCAGGCCCATATATATTTTCCATAAAAGCCCTGACATGTCCACATGCCACTGAAGATCTTTCCCAGGCTCTTAACTTGCTTTCTGTCACATATGGAATTTGGGTGTCTCCCAATGAGAAAAGGAACTGGAACTGGTCTTTTACTCTTCCTTTCCTGTGGACCAGAAACCTGCTCATTGTTGCCCATATCATGAGTTGTTCCTCAAGTCAAGTCCTTGACGAAACCACCTGCATCCTGGCACTGTTGTTATTACTGTTAAGTCATCCATGAAGGCTCTGATCCGGCGTTGTCTGGTGCCAGATTTGAATTACGGACCTCTGACATCACAAGCATATTTTTGGCCAGCGCAAAAGGGCCACAGAAATGATGCAGCCAGTGATGATACCTTTTTCTAGCCAATGCCACGCTGATGTCGAAGTCTCAGATGACACCCTCAGACTACAGTTGTTGTAATAGTCCAGGATGAGGTTTCAGTTCTTCTCTTGGACATGGTATCTGGTAAGGACCCATTTTACCAGCTTGTGCAGGATCGATCTGCAGACATGAGCAAGGTCCAACCACAGCATCTGGAGCCTTTGGTCTGTATCACCCTTGGCTGTTGCCTCCACAGTCCACAAAATCCTTACATTCGGGTACATATATGAATTTTGACCTCTGTATTTTAAGTATGTAGTAGCAGCGGGCTGCTATAAAGCACACTGGGGAGTAACTTGGGGCTCAGTGTCTTGCTTTAGTACATGCAGACAATGTTCTGATGGTCTGCTTTGGGGTGTGGCTCATAGTGCTTGGGTGTTCTGGGCACTGTGGGGTGTGTCTAGGCTGCTCCTCTGTCTCACTAAGTGCTGTATCAGGTACTGGCATTGTGCATTGTATCAATTACTCCATCCTCAAGCAACCCATCTTGGTCTGGTGGATCTATATACCTCCTGGGTTTTTGCATACCTTGCCACATCTGCAGACTGTACTGGTAGCCGTTTGCAAATTAGCTTGGGTTGTTACCAATATATCCGTCCGTTTGGGGTGTTCATCTTCCTTTCCTCTTGGGCATCCATGGGGGTATTTCTTTGAAAGGCTCATCGTAGCGTATTTGTGGGTGCTCCCTCTTGAGAGCTGCAGTTTGGAAGGCTTACACTTCTCTCCAAGCTCTCCCTCGTCATCACCAAACTATTCACAGTTGTCATCCAGCCTTTTCCTGGAGGTCACTGGCTTCACTGTACTTAGTTAGTACACCTTGTGCTGCAACCTGGACACATCGTCAATGATAAAACAAACAAAGTATAACAACCACTGAGCTTTCCAAATCCCCCAAAATCTAGTTAATGATGAATAAATTAAAATGTATTGCAAAAACCAAACATGTTTTACTAGCACAGTTTATTCCCAGATTATTGTGCCACATTCCATAAAATAACACTTCATATCATGAAAATAATATCAGAGAACTCCCCCAATGCACTCAGTCTGTGGCTGCCCAACTGTGAATTTTGACCTTTGTCAGGATAACCTGTGGTAAATCAAAGACTCTGAGCCTAGAGCAGTTAACTGGAAATGGTAACGCACAGATGACGACAGAGGAAGTCGAGGACATCGCTGTGAAACAAGGTTTGTTCACCTTCATGTGGCATGGATCGATAAAATACAACAGAATAAAGTAATCATACAATCTATGTCTCCTAATCTTTGTTCTTTCCTTCTCTTCATCCATCTCTGTTGTCTCCCCTCGTCTCACTCAGAGAAGAGTTTCCGTGAGTGTGTGATGTCCAGGTTCTTTGTGTTGCAAGTTGTTTGGTTGTCAGTGATGCAGCTCAGACATTTCCTCTTCATTGGCACCCTCTTCCCCATGCTGCAGCGGCTGACGGCGGGGGAGCCTTCACTAAGTAAACACACACTACATCATGTCTGCCTGTCTTTGCAAAGATGGACGTTTCTTATTAGCTCCATGAAGTTGCATGCATACTGACCAGTTACCCTGTGCTTCAACTAAGAGGACGTGACTCAAGAAATATTGTATAAGCAAGAAGCTGCTTTAGAAGATAGAAAGAGCTACTAGCAGAGCGCTAAAGAGGTCAACATGGAGGTGAACGACAGGCTGTGGACAGACGCCGAAATAGATTGTCTGCTGGTACTTTCACTTTGCTTTCACTTTCTGCTCCTTCACCCTAACATTACGATGTATACCAGCCTCCTCTGTTGCTCAGGTTGTCTGGTATGACAGAAAAGTTCTGCACCGCAACTTGACAACGCAATTGTTTGGAAGGTTCATGTTTCTGCGTTGGAAAAATCGCTTCACCAGCGTAGCTACGTAGTTACTGCCTATACGTCCAATCTGATAACTTGCAGTTAACAGTGCGGACAGTCTGTCTTAAAGATTTGATTTGAGAAACAAATCATGTTTGCTTGTAGTCTGAAAGTAACCATATTTTGGTAGACGTTTGTCTCTAACCATCTTGTTCTTGCTTGTGTGCCCCTTCAGTGAACCAGTACATCAATGCCTTTGCTATAACGCAGCTATGTGGTGTGCTGTGTGCTCCCTGGAACGGCCTCATCATGGACAGACACAAGGGCAAACCTCGTGCTCCAGGTAACATACTAATACTAAAAAGGACTAGTAATGAATCCAACAGGCCACAGCCATGACAGACCAACTATCATATATTCTTTATTACAAAATAGTGCCCAAATCATTTTACACAAATCTTTGTCTATCTAAGTCAGTATTCAGTTTTCTAAATTAGTGTTATGCATGCTAACTAAAGAGATTTTATACTTTGAATAAGAAAAAACAAAATGTGTGTTAAATGGGATGATAAATGATAGCAAATGTACATACATTAGCGTTTAGTTAGGATAAAAGCCTACAAACAGTGCAGTGAATAGATGATGTTGAGTACTCTGTTCTGTCTGTATGGAAATGTCATATTTTATTTATCTTTGGAGGAACATGTGTATGTTTTCATGTGTGTGTGTCTGTTTGTAGGAGAGAGTGAACAGGAAGCAGACCTGCGGGCCTCGGTGCTTTCTCTCTTCCTGACGGTGCTGCAGTGTCTGGTGTTCTCAGTTTGTGCCTCCATCCCGTACCTGCCGCTTCAGTATTTCACCTTTGTTGTGCAGGTTTTCAACCGCTCTTTCCTCTATGGCGGCAACGCAGCCTTCGTCAGTGTAGCGTGAGTATTTGCCTTATAAAACCTAGAAGAGACCTTGTTGTAACTATAAACAGAGATGACTTTTAAATAATTATTTTTGTTCTGCATACTTGCACACAGAGCTGTGGAGGTCACAGAGCACAGCAATGCATGGACTGCTACGTCCTAGTTTTTAAGGAGTTACACAACCACAGGGCTGACACATAGAGACAACCAGGTTAAAGTGTTAACCTTTTATCTTTATGGAATATTCTAATGCTTAAAAATTCAAGGATTTTTCTTTTCTACTCCCTTCCTTATTTTTTTACCTCTTCTTTGTCTTTGCTGTGTCATCACTGTGTGTGTGTGTGTGTGTGTGTGTGTGTGTGTGTGTGTGTGTGTGTGTGTGTGTGTGTGTGTGTGTGTGTGTGTGTGTGTGTGTGTGTGTGTGTGTGTGTGTGTGTGTGTGTGTGTGTGTGTAGTTACCCATCATGCCACTTTGGGAAGCTGTTAGGTCTGATCATGGCTCTGTCTGCAGTGTTTTCTCTGCTGCAGTATGCCTGCTTGGCCCTGGTGAATGGACCTCTGGATGGAAACCCTTTATATGTGAGTACACAACATGTAACTGTTAAAACTATAAACCTTACTCTGGTCCTTCTCCTCCCTTTATCACCATCTTTATGAACTCTCCTCTCACTGCGTCCTCTTCTCTCTCCCTTCATGTGTCTGCAGGTGAACATTGGTCTGACGCTGCTCTGCCTGCTGGCCTTCATCCATCCCCTCTCTGTCTTCCTGCACTGTCGAAGTCTCGCCTCCCAGCGAGCCATCAGTACCTCCTCTTAAAGACTTGCACTTAATATCTCTTCTATAACTCTTCAGTTTGTTTTACCCAAATTAAATGTCTATTAATATGAAATTAAGTAGTATGGTAAATGGAAAAAAATATTGTTATGCCCTTGCAGGCAACAGCTATTACAGATGATATAGAAAATGCTTAATTATGTTTTATTGTAGGTACAGCCACAGGGCACTTTTGCTGCGTTCGAATATGTTTTCTTCTGAAATGCAAAGTTTGGAAATGCACTACTGTATTGATTGCTTTTACAATGTGGAGATAAATAAATGTTTTCATCGGTGTGCAGTTCAACCCTCTCTTGGTCAATATATGTATGCACTAAATATCATTAGAAATGTTGAACGTGTTTTTGAATTGTATGAACCGTATGCGTACCATACGGTTTCTAATTGGATTTTTATAAATTATTGTATATTTTTGAATTAAGTTTGCAAAATATCAGGTGTTCAGCTACTTGTGTGTGGTTGTATGTAGTGTTTTGACAAAATGATCCCTGCTTTCAAAAGCGTGCTTAAGAAAGCGTAAAGAACTGTGAACAGTCTCTTGCAAGTCCCCCAAAATGATGGCAGTGCAAACCTCAATTTGCGAAGCAAACTTATGAAAAATACATTTAAAGAGTTTTGGGTCTTTATTTTACTGCCCTAAAACTTGTAAACGTGGAGTAATCTTGCATGATGTGGTTTGAGGAAAAAAGGCTTAAGAGGGAGAGGACAGCAGTTGGTGGGAAGACAGCAGCTCTCTATCACAGAGTGCAACTGATCAACGTGGAACTGGGCTGATTTCTATAGAGGAATTTAGAGGTCTTCGGGAGTACTTTTGCATTTGTGAAAAAAGTTGTAGGCCTACAAAGTATTTTGTGGATCCAGAGGAAGTGCTGTAAAATCTGATAAATTGCCTCAAGTGATGTCACTGGAGGCAATGTTGGTTAGTACTTTAGACTAGTTTTAAAAGATCTGTGGGTGTGGATTTTGAAAGAAGGGAGCTTACCACACCTCTGTAGCCTGATCCTCATCTCTGCTTGTGGCTCAAGGTTACATTAGCTGCAAGTATAACACATCAGCTGCACAAGGTCTTGAAACATATTTTTTTTTTTAAATAATGCATGATGTCTGTGGTTCTGCTGCTGCATCGATTTTGTCCATCGTGAATTCAACACGACTGCAATGTTAGATTGTTGGAGAACTCTTTGAAGAAACGATCTGATTTTATGACTGAGGTCCAAACCTGCAGGATTCACAGCAGCCTCATAGGCCAGTCTGCCATCTCCAGTCATCAGACTCTTTGCAGTCTGGAGAGGAGTTGCCATGTTGTTTCTAGTGGTGGAGAGGTTTCACACGGGGCAGAATCGTCTCTCTGGCAGGGTTTAAAGCTGAGATGACACAACAACCCTCGCAATAACATCTCTCAAATTCTCTGTACAGAGGCTGCGTGACAACGCAGTGAGCCCAGCAGAACAAGATGCAACTGTTCACAGTCACTAAGTGTGTGTGTGTGTGTGTGCATTTGCCATGGTAGAACCATACAAAAACAAACACTCTTCCACGATGCACAAAATATTCTTACTTTGTCCAGAAACTCTTGGTGTCTTTTCACCAAAAACCTGCATCAGTCTTAAACAAACTACCAAAAGTCAATTCAGGTTACAAATTATTTTGTATTACTTTGCTCATGTTAAGAAAGAAATTCAGATCGGTTATTTCTTCAAATGTAATATATTGTGTTTAATGGTGCTTTATATGATCTCTTCATAACAAGTGATAATCAAGTAACAATATTACTTTTGACAGGGATACATCACTCGTTCACACATCACCACAGTGAAGAGAGTGGGCCTTTCTAATTTCTTGGTTTTGGATTGATTGAGAAAGAGAAAAAAAATGAAGATGGGAGGAGAGGGAGGGAGGGACCTGACAAGGAAGAGTGAGGAAGAGCTTGCCTATATAAAGACTAGAGTAAGAGCAGAGAGGTGAGCAACATTTGGAGACACCCACAGAGGCTGAACTGTGAGTACTCGAAAGCATAAAGCTGGAGAACAATACAACTTGTGTGTATTTTTTGTGGCTTCACAGGTGATTACTTTGTTAAAAAATCTTGTTTGTATATTTTGGTTGATTCCCTTTGTTGTTAAAATGGGAGTTTCATGACCTACCCTTATCTTAACAAAGAAATCCTTTTTCTGTTTTCCAATATCTGACTAAACAGACTGAACTCAAGCAGCACATTTTGTGCCCAGATGTTTTGTGCTCACGTCTTGCTTGTGCAATTTAATTTTACATTTAAGTGCTTTTGATGTATCATGAAGTTCGGGTGTTTTATATATACAAAAATGTCATGCTTTAAAGATGCATTACCTTCAACATGTAGTTCTCTCTAATGTATTTTTACTTTATTTTTCTATTGACTTTGATTTGCAGGTTCAGTGACAGTAGACACCTGTTGTGTCCATGCAGGTGAACATATCGTGTTTGTGAATTGTCTGCCTGTGTGTGAGTGTGTGAGGAACCATGCCGGGGAGCAGCTTGACAGTGCGTCGCTACCTCACCTTTTTTACGGGTCTGGTGGAGTGTCTGGTTTTCGCCGGATCTGTGTTCGGATGGGCTTCCCTTGTTTTTGTCCTGAAGACGGAGGGCTACTTCAGCTCCCAGTGCGTCAACACCACTGGAGTCAATGCAACGCAGGTCTCAGGTCAGTTTGATATCCTCACCACTACTTTGAATACTAAGCACCTGGATTTTTAAAATCAACTCTCGACTCTGCAGGACTCTCTGTCCTTCATTGTCCTTTGTGGTTAAACAGGTGAGAGGCCTGCATGAAGAGCTGTATTGGATAACAACTCAAGTAATTAAATACAACTCTTTATGCAGGCCTCTCTGATCTTTACTGTCACCTGTTAAGCTATTTATTTCACCATCTTTGTTCTTTCTCTATGTGTTATGTGTCTACAGACTGCAGTGGACAGGACGAAAAGTTCTCTCTTGTTTTCACCATTACGTCCTTTACGTTCACTTTCCTGACGCTGCCCAGTGGCTTCCTCTTTGACCAGTTTGGTACTAGAGTGGCTCGGCTCTTTGGAATGTGAGTCCAACGACACTTTAATTACTTAGGAGTAAAAGGTCAACGGATTTAAATGATTTCCTTAGAGGACTAAAAGCCCACCAGCTATAATTCAGAAAGATGGAAAGGACAAAAATGTATTCATTTTGACAATTCTTTTAAACACATCTCTCTCACTCTCATACCAATAAAATGATATGTTAACACTGGAATTTCTGTTTTCCCACCAGATTTCTTTACACCATGGGTACCTTGATGGTGGCCTTTTCGACAGCAGGTGAAAAACATTCCTCCCTTCGTTTTGTGATTACTCAGGATCCTCATTGTCTAAAGAAGTATATTGACAAGAAAATAAATACTGTCGAGAAGTAACAGTGAATGTCAATGCACATTCTTTCTTTTCACATCAGCTTTGTCGAACCTGCTCTTCCCAGCTCTTTCCTTTCTGTCAGCGGGTGACAATATGTTTGTAATGACAAACATGCAGGTACTAAAGTATTTGTTCATGTTAGAAAAGATTTAAAAGATTATTCTCAGTTTAGATATCGATTAATCTGCCTTTTACTTTGTTTCAGGGAGTAATTTAACACGGCAAGAACAGATTTTAAATTCAATGACAGAAAATTAAATGCAAAAAACTAAAGAAAGCCCCACAAGGATGGAGACAACATCTTTTTTAATGAATTAAAATTTCTCTCCTTAAGGTAGGAAACCTGTTCGACTCACGTCGCTCCACCATCATCACTCTCTATAACGGGGCCGTCGACTCTTCAGCAGCACTCTTCCTTGGCATTAAGGTGAGAAACATTCACTCACTGCACTCATTAATGAAGTTTACAGGATACCCTTTCATGTTTTGATGTCTTCTCTTGCAGCTATTACATGAGTCTGGCTTCTCTTTCCGCTCCTCCTTCTTTCTTCTGTCCGCCTGCAGCGTCATTCACCTCCTCAGGACTTTCTTCCTTTTGCCAAGAGATCACATTCCCTACCCGCTGCCTGATGACTTCACATATGGGTGCCACCACACACACAAAAACACCTGCTCATTATTTCCTGTTCCTATCTTTTATTTTTTATTAGTCTTCAAATGAAAAAAAAAAAAATGTATATGTATAAAAGTACAGAAAATATTGTCTTTTTTTCTTTTCAAGGAAACAGATAAACAAATTCAAGTGTAAGATTATTAGTTGTCCCCATAAAAAATATAACACAAAAAATAAAATAGATGACAGTCTTGAAAGGACTCTATTACAGAAAACCTTCTGATCTGTGCTCTTTGCTGGAAGTCCTTTACTGGAACACATCAGAGCACTGTGCAGTTGTACTGTTGTACCCAAACCGATCTGCTTCTTTTTTACAAAATGTGCATATTTTTCAGTGGAATATTGCAAATAGTTATCAAATAACTCCTACAATGCCCTCAGTCTGCGGCTGACCCACTGTGACCTTTCACCTTTGTCAGGACAACTTGTGGTAAATCAGAGACTCGGAGCTTAGAGCAGACGACAGAGAATGGTAACACTCAGATGACAGAGAATAAGCCCCTCAACAAGGATGTCCCGGTGAAACAAGGTTTGTTCATTTCAGATCTCCGCCAGGTGAGTCTGCAAAGACCGCGATTGTATTGTGTGATTGACAGAATACAACCCACAACCCCCCTGTCTAGACCCTAATGGGCTGTAAGGAATCATAAAACACACTTCATTCAAACTAAAAAACAAGCAGCGATGTTTGTCATTGTATAAGTGACTTATTGCAATCTTCCCAAAAACAAAATTAAACTCACCAAGCTGTCTGCTTATTAATATGCAGTTTACTGCAGCAGAATGCAAGATTACCCGACAGACACAGAAGTGAACAGACACTAAAGGGCACACACACACACACACCTACACACACACACACGCACACACACACAAGACCGATCGCATGATTCTCCTGGTGGAGATGATAATCATAAACCCTGTTACTTCTTCATCTCTGTTCTTTTCTTCATCCATCTCCTTGTTCTCCCCTCGTCTCACTCAGAGAAGAGTTTCCGTGAGTGTTTGATGTCCAGGTTCTTCGTGTTGCACCTTCTTTGGTTGTCAGTGATGCTGCTCAGACATTACTTCTTCATCGGCACCCTCAACTCCATGCTGCAGCGGCTGACCGAGGGAGAGCCTTCACTGGGTAAACAAACTCCCAAACACTGCTGTGCACGATACTACAAACTGGAAATCAAACCAGCTAAGTGGAATCCAGTCGTCATAATTTCACTATTTACACATATGCTTTTCCTACTGTGAAATGTTAAAATGTCTACTGTGGAAAAGGCCTATTAATCCTGAAACCATCATGCAATAAAGCCGGAGTGGTCTTTCTTTGAAAACGTCTGTGGAAATATTTTAGAGTGAGAAGCTGTCATTTTGAAGAAAAGAGGACAGTTTGTGTGCATTAAAAACTTAGTAAGAGAGTGCCACCTCAGGAAATGGAAGTTGCAAAAGACAGCCAGAAGAGGATGCCAAAGCCCTTGGCAAATGCTGAAGAAAGAAATCTGAAGGCTTGAGAATGAGAGAAAAGGTAACACGATGAAGATTGAAATCCTCAAGAAAGATAAAGCTAATGCTGAAGTAATTAAAGAAGAACCATTATTTATCTTTGTAAAGTTCTTTGGAGAATTGAAATATATACATATAATATGAGCAAGAAGCTGCTGTGGAGTATACAAAGTACTGTTTTCTCATATTCTGGCAGACTTGTTGAATTGTTGTTTCAGTCTTTTGTCTCTGACCATCTTGTCCTTGCTTGTGTGTCTCTGCAGTGAGCCAGTACATCAATGCCTTTGCTATAGTGCAGCTGTGTGGTGTGCTGTGTGCTCCCTGGAACGGCCTCATCATGGACAGAAACAAGGGCAAACCTCGTGCTGCAGGTAACATAATATTACTGATATGAACTATGAATTCAACAGGCCAAAGATATGGCAGACCTACGAAGGATTTAACGTGTTTTAAATTACTGCAGACCTGATGGTTCGTTATAAAGAAACTCATATCACATTCACCCTATTAATAAGCCATCTGGTTTACAAGTGGATAAAAATCATTTGTGTGTGTTTGTCTGTTTGTAGGAGAGAGTGAACAGGAAGCAGAGCTGCGGGCCTCGGTGCTTTCTCTCTCTCTGACGGTGCTGCAGTGTCTGGTGTTCTCAGTTTGTGCCTCCATCCCGTACCTGCCGCTTCAGTATTTCACCTTTGTTGTGCAGGTTTTCAACCGCTCTTTTGTCTTCGGCGGCAACGCAGCCTTCATCAGTGTGGCGTGAGAACAAAACACACAATTACAAACAGCACACACGTCTCAACATACACATTTATTTGTTAAATGGAAAAATAAGAAAACACTGAAGCATGCCTGTTAAGTGTACATTTTTATTTTGTACATATTTTTTTTTAATCCTGAAAGATTCTATAAAGTACACTCAACGTCTTTTTCACCACTTTTCTCTTTGCCTTGTGTGTGTGTGTGTGTGTGTGTGTGTGTGTGCGCAGCTTCCCATCATGCCACTTTGGGAAGCTGTATGGTCTGGTCATGGCTCTGTCTGCAGTGTTTTCTCTGCTGCAGTATCCCTGCTTGGCCCTGGTGAATGGACCTCTGGATGGAAACCCTTTATATGTGAGTACACAACATGTAACTGTTAAAACTATAAACCTTACTCTGGTGCTTCTCCTCCCTTTATCACCATCTTTATGAACTCTCTTCTCACTGCGTCCTCTTCTCTCTCCCTTCATGTGTCTGCAGGTGAACATTGGTCTGACGCTGCTCTGCCTGCTGGCCTTCATCCATCCCCTCTCTGTCTTCCTGCACTGTCGAAGTCTCGCCTCCCAGCGAGCCATCAGTACCTCCTCTTAAAGACTTGCACTTAATATCTCTTCTATAACTCTTTTGTTTAACTCAAATTAAATGTTTCTCTTGATATGAAATTAAGTAGTATGGTAAATGGAAAAAATATTGTTATGCCCTTGCAGGCAACAGCTATTACAGATGGTATAGAAAATGCTTAATCATGTTTTATTATAGGTGCAGCCACAGGGCACTTTTGCTGCATTCGAATATGTTCTGTTTGGAAATGCACTACTGTATTGATTGCTTTTATAATGTGGAGATAAATAAATGTTTTCATCGGTGTGCAGTTCAACACTCTCTTGGTCAATATATTTATGCATTAAATTATGCTAAAAGTTAAAACCCAAACAATATCATTAGAAATGTTGAATGTGTTTTTTAAATGTAGACCATGTGATGTGCCATACGGTTTCTAATTGGATTTTTAGAAATTATTGTATATTTTTGAATCTCTTGCAAGAAACAATAATCATATTCTGGGTGATATTAATAATGACGTCACAGTCACAATTTCAAAACGTACAGACGCAAATCAGTCATAAATAAGACGATCGCATTCCGCTGTTAGAAAACGATCCTGCGCTTATAAACACAGGACACAGTTTGTTACCAGACTACAGAGACAACACCTCTACACTGATGATAACTGTGTGTCTTTATTAGTTATTAGTATATTATTATTTAAAGCCGACTAACAGCTGATCCAGCTGTGATCAGCTGATCCTCCGTCATCAGAAACAGACGTCGCTTCACGTGACGCAACTGAGGAATGTTGTCTCTTAACATATGTGTCCTCGTTTCCTCTCTCCTCGCATGATTTCCTTGTGTCTCTCCATGCATCCCTGGTGGGAGGGACTAAGACGCAAGGAAAGGAGCCAAGTGAGGGAAACGGGGATGCAATTAAGAGACTTGGGATGTACCAAGAGAAACTGCCCACCATGTGCTTCTCATCCGACTCCAAAACAGAACAGCTGGTTCAAGTCAAAATCGAAAGGATTTATTATCCAACAAACGCAAAAACAGTTACAAACCGAATCACACTATTAATAATCTAATGTCCCATGAAACAGAGACCAAATATGTCGCACATCACAGTCTGGCGTTGCCCAGTCTAGCTGTAATGTGCTCCACATCAGGTCTGATCTTCTCCGGACAGTCACAGTTCTTTTGTGTTCTGAGTGTCTCTGAGATGTCCTGTATCAGCTCAGTGATTGGCTGAAATCTAATAAGCTCCTCCTGGCCTTTGGCCTGCGACCTGTGAACCCCTCACTCACCTAACATACATACATTCAGTGATAATACTTAGTCTTTTTGGTTTAAAGCTTCTACACGTAAACATATTGCAGACATATAATATCCTCGATAAGTAAATATATTGTGACATTTAATGTCTTCTACAAGGTGTGTTTTTAATCCTACTAAGAATGCTCACATAAGACAAACTTTCTGCCCATCACATGCAGCTGGTGCCTTTTTTATTTTAGTTTGCCTTTGCCCCTCGGACAGCCTGAGTCCACCACTGGTCACTGGTGATATTAAGGTTTTCAACGTAGCGTTCCATTTATGTCTAATTCATTGTATTTTTTTTAAAACTTCATGTTACTAGATTACAATTACATTTTCTATACCATCTGTAATAGCTGTTGCCTGCAAGGGCATACAAATTAATTATTCTATTTACCATACTACTTAAGTTCAAATCAATAGACATTTAATTTGGGTCAAACTAGCTAAAGAGTTATAGAAGAGATATTAAGTGCAAGTCTTTAAGAGGAGGTACTGATGGCTCGCTGGGAGGCGAGACTTCGACAGTGCAGGAAGACAGAGAGGGGATGAATGAAGGCCAGCAGGCAGAGCAGCGTCAGACCAATGTTCACCTGCAGACACATGAAGGGAGAGAGTAGAGGACGCAGTGAGAGGAGAGTTCATAAAGATGGTGATAAAGGGAGGAGAAGGACCAGAGTAAGGTTTATAGTTTTAACAGTTACATGTTGTGTACTCACATATAAAGGGTTTCCATCCAGAGGTCCATTCACCAGGGCCAAGCAGGCATACTGCAGCAGAGAAAACACTGCAGACAGAGCCATGACCAGACCATACAGCTTCCCAAAGTGGCATGATGGAAAACTACATACACACACACACACACACACAAAACACAGCAAAGAGAAGGAAGAGGTAAACAAATAAGGAAAGGAGTAGAAAAGAAAAATCCCAGGATTCTTAAGCATTAGAATATTAATTAAAGATAAAAGGTTAACACTTTAACCTGGTTGTCTCTATGTGTCAGCCCTGTGGTTGTGTAACTCCCTAAAAACTAGGACATAGCAGTGACCTTCTCAGCCTGTGCTCTGAGTGCAAGTATGCAGGACAAAAATAATTATTTTGGTTTGATGAAAAAGAGAAGTTGGACTGAGTGGCAAAGTATGGTCTAGTTTTATTTCTAAAGCTTGGAAAATCAGGCAACCTAGTTGAATAATTGTATGCATACAATATGATATCATTTGTTTATGCATGTCAAGTATGAAGGCATAACAATGTTTTCAGATTTTGGTCTGACACCTACCTATGTACATGGAACATTATAGTCTTCCTTGTCAATTTCTTTGGGCTGATCATCTATTGATGCAAGATACTCAATTTAGTCCATCTATTTGTCAATATATTTTAGTACTATTTAGTTTTGAATATTTTCCAGTATGACGTTAGGATGATTAATTAGATAATTTATCAGCAGTCTTTTGAAAATATATAGGGAAGTCTAGCTGTCGGGCCGATCGTAAAAGGAACAAAATTCTAAATGTATCTTTGTACATTGATTATCTCAAACGTTTTTTTTAAAGTCATCTCTGTTTAAAGTTACAATGACGCGCAAGGTCTCTTGTAGGTTGTATCTAGTGGTTAAGCCAAATCGTTTGTTAGTCCTGATGGGCAGGTGGCACCTTGCATGGTAGCCCCTTTGAATTAATGGGTGTGAATGGGTGAATGATGACATGTAGTGTTAAAGCTCTTTGAGTGGACGGAAGACTAGAAATGCGCTATACAAGTACAGTCCATTTAACAGTTGTGGTGCAGAACTTTTCTGTCATACCAGACAACCTAAGTAACAGAAGAGACTGGTTGTGATGTTAGGGCAAAGGAGCAGAAAGTTAAAGCAAAGTGAAAGTACCAGCAGACAATCTATTTCGGCGTCTGTCCACAGCCTGTCGTTCACCTCCATGTTGACCTCTTTAGCGCTCTGCTAGTAGCTCTTTCTATCTTCTAAAGCAGCTTCTTGCTTATACAATATTTCTTGAGTCACGTCCTCTTAGTTGAAGCACAGGGTAACTGGTCAGTATCCATGCAACTTCATGGAGCTAATAAGAAACGTCCATCTTTGCAAAGACAGGCAGACATGATGTAGTGTGTGTTTACTTAGTGAAGGCTCCCCCGCCGTCAGCCGCTGCAGCATGGGGAAGAGGGTGCCGATGAAGAGGAAATGTCTGAGCTGCATCACTGACAACCAAACAACGTGCAACACAAAGAACCTGGACATCACACACTCACGGAAACTCTTCTCTGAGTGAGACGAGGGGAGACAACAGAGATGGATGAAGAGAAGGAAAGAACAAAGATTAGGAGACATAGATTGTATGATTATTTCATTCTGTTCTATTGTATCAATCCATGCCACATTAAAGTGAACAAACCTTGTTTCACAGCGATGTCCTCATCTTCTTCTGTCTTCATCTGTGCGTTACCATTTCCAGTTAACTGCTTTCTTTAAGCAAGATAATGACCCCCAAATTCCATTAGTTTAGATCCCGATGACCAGGTGGCACTTTGTATGGCAGCCACTGTAGTTTACAGCAGTGGTGGGCCGTCAGGGCCAGCTACGCCTTCTCTGCTGGCCTAAACAGAATCACAAAGTTATAGCCATTTTATAATTTCATAATTTTTCACAAATACACTACATGTATTGTAATTTTTTTCCCATTAGCTTATTTTCTCATTGCACAGATACTGTCTTCCTCAGTTGCTCTGCTTCCAGCACAGCTTGTTTTAAGGAGAGCTTTTATCCAATCAGATTTCACCTCTATGCTGTCTCTATAGAAGAGAGGCTCGAGATCCTCTAGGTAGACTTTGCAGTTTAAGGAAATGGGGACATTATTGTTGATTGTCATAGTCTTCAACCAATCAGATCTTTAGTTTAACATGTTGGGCGTATTCTTTAACGTGCCAGTGGTAGCGAGGTAGCCTGCTAAGTACGCCTGCATTAACATGAGCCGTGATTGGTCAGTGGGCCAGCGTGACTTGTCAAACAGAAAGCTAGCTAGTAGATCTTAGTATTTAGAAAGAGTTCAGGTTGAAACATATGTAAGAGAAGTTATGACATTTTTAGCGTTTAGCTAGCTGTGTTTTTTTAACACTCAAAGGCTGAAGGAGGAGAAACGGATTTCTCAACAAGGACATTTCCAGGAAAAGGTTTTGTACGAACGGTATTTCTGGCTGACGGTGGCGGAGAAGCTTTGCACATTTTATGGCTAAGAATGCGTTTCATTTGCAACTGAGCTCTTGGTGTTTGGAGCTACGCAACGCTAACCAAGGCAGCTACACGACACCATAGCACCACAGGACATGCGCAATACGTGTATTGTTACACCCTTAGTAACAAATAATAACCGTAGCTGTGGCGTCATAATTAGGTTTTTCAACTGTCGTAAGACAGCACAGAAGGCCCAGGTATAAAATGCACGGCCCGCCACTGGTTTACAGTCCTTTGAGTGTTCGGAAGACTAGAAAGGCTCTTTATGAATGTAAATCCTTTTATCATTTAAGTAAGCCAAGTCTGTATTTGCAATAAAATGGAATATTTAAAACCTAATATTTTTGCATTGTTGTACATTGTATATTATATATTTTTGTTGTATTGTTTCAATTCAGTGTTTAATAATTTTTTTCAATATTTGAAACAAACAGATAAATTCATAGGTTTTTTTCATTAAAAAGAGAAAATAACAAGCCCCATTTACACTTGATGTGTCCCTGTGTGAGGTGTTGATGTGTGTGTGGTTTCTTGGTGATTTGTACCCGTATGTGTAGTCATCAGGCATTGGGTAGGGAATGTGATCTCTAGGCAGCAGGAAGAAAGTCCTGAGGAGGTGAATGATGCTGCAGGCGGACAGGAAGAGGAAAGAGGAAAGGAGAGAGATGCCAGCCTCGTATAACAACTGCAGGAGAAGACATCAAGATATTTGTTCTTGCTGATTAGAATTACCTGTTTGAATATGAGGATGCTACTATTGACTCACAGCTACATCATCCAAAGTCATTAAACATCACAGTTTAGGGTTTAGTGATTCCCCCCCCCCCCCCCCCCCCCCCCCCCCCCCCCCCACACACACAATTTAAACAACTTTCAACTTTCTCAAAATAATAATCACTAAAATAGTTGGCAGATTAATCAAAACTGACAATAATCGTATTAATCTGCTACAGTACCTGCATGTTGGTCAACATAAATAAATTGCCCCCCACTGCCATGAGGGAGAGAGCTGGGAACAACAGGTTGGACAAAGCTGATAGGAAAAGAAAAAACGTGCATTGACAGTCGTTAGAGTCCCTGTTACTTCTGGTCAGTGTTTCTTTAGACAATGAGGTTCACGAGAGAGCACAAATCAAAGAGATGGAGAAATGTTTTTCACCTTCAATCGAGAAGGCCATCATCAAGGTCCCCGTGGTGAAAAGAAATCTGGTGGGAAAAAGAAATTCCAGTGATAACATGTAATTTCATTGATATGAGAGCGAAGTGATGTTTTCAAGGTTTTACAAAAATGAATTTGAGATGGAAAGATTGGTCTTAAAATGAATACAAATCAATTTAAAAAGTAATTAAAAAAGTGACATTTGATACAATAATAAACACACTTTAACTTTTTCTTGGCCCATCCAAAGCAAAGATCTCTCCTCATCTCCACTCTGTGCACCTGGCTTTCTATTTATTTGACCTCCACCCTTGTTTAGTGGAAACATAGGCTTTGTCCATACTGCTAATGCTGATTTATCAACAAATGAGAGTGAGTATTGTCGTATGACATGATAGATATTACCTCTTTGCACTGTAGCTTTAGCTTATCAACCATTGCCAGAGAGAGTTTTTATCGTCACGCAGGGAGATAGAGAGGACAGAAACCCATCTGTGATGACAATGTGATTGGTTTAGTAAAAAGATTTAGGTTCGGTGTCATTGCTGCTTTAAAAAAATATATATTTTCAGAGAGCAACCCATTGCCCACACAAATAATTCACTAAAACAGGTTGCTGTTCTTTTTTGTTTCTTGGTATTAAAAATCTAGTTAACAAAGTTTATGTTTTTATTTTATTGGTTATGTTATGCATTACTGTTTCATAACCTTATACAGTTTGTGTCATATCATAACACCACTATCACTTCCAGGTTGACAGTAAACTGCATCAATTGGAAAAATCCTACGGGATCATCTAATCACCCTGCTCTCCTTGTGTATTTCATCTGCATGCTCGCCCTTCTTCAGTCGTCAGGTCGTCTGCTTTTATCCTTGTATTCCCTGTCAGTTTGGTTTTTGGAAGCTTTTGCCTGGTGTTAAGCATTGGAATCCTCTTTAAACTCCAAAGCCGTGACAAATCACACTATTCAACCTCCCCTTGATGTTCTTTACTCTACTGTATGTCTTTTCATTCCTCTTAACTACCTGACTGGTAGGCTTTTAGTTCTCTACTGAGACACTGTTTTGATGAGAAATTACATGGAAAACATTTTAAAAAGGGATGCACCGATACCGGTATCGGATTCGATACTGTGCCAACGCAGTCTTACTTGTAAAACTACTCCAATACAACCACACCCAATTCCACTACGGCAACATGACGTTAATCAGATGAGCCAAAAAAGCCGCCCAGCTGCAACGATAACTCGATGCACAAACAGGTTGAATCCATCATTCATCACCAGCTGCAGTGTATGCACAAGACAGAAAGTCCCCAGTTCAGCCCTCCCGGATAGTGGCGAGCATCAGCATCCTCTTTAGTCTCCACCACATCAGTTAGTTTATCTGTGAGGTTGTCAGCTGTGTCTGCTTGATATACTCTATCAGGGTTTCCGGCAGCTGCTGCAAGCCCAGCGGTGAATAAATGCTACAATTCTTTGGGAGACCCAAGTTAAGTTCTTGTCTTTTGCTTGGTTTGCCCCTAAATCAGCAACAACTCAGGCTCACTTAAGGCGGACCAGCTATTCTCCTAAAAGTGACAAGCTGGTCCTCTGAGTTTTGCTCAACCTTTCTCTTCTTTAATATTTCTTTTAACTGTTTAAACGACAGCAAAACTCATTTTTATTAACATCCCTACTGCAAACTATGGTCTGTTTGTATCAGGAAAACAGAAAGTTGAATGTTAAAATGGATAACAGTACAATGTTATGTATTTCATTTGTTGAAGTGAGGAACATCTCATGAAACTAAAACATGTTTTCAAAGTCATTGTTAGAACTGTAATGGTATTACTAAAGACTCATATAAGTACTCAAATGTAACCAAATGTACTTGGTCTGATAAAAAAGTGGTATCGATACATCCTTAATTTAAATCCATTGACCATTATTATATATACTCACATTCCAAAGAGTCGTGCCACTGTAGTACCAAAGTGGTCAAAGAGGAAACCATTTGGCAGCGTCAGGAAATTGAAAATAAAGGCGGCGATGGTGAAAACAAGAGAGAACTGTTCATCCTGTCCACTGCAATCTGTAGACACATCAAACATAGAGGAAGAGTTAGCCAACATGAAAATATATACATGAACATATGACTTAGAGTTGTTGTCACATACAACTCTTGATATGGGCGTTCATTGACGTCTTTTAGACCAAAGCTGACAATACAGTTCAGAGAATCTTGCACATAAATTTTGATTATGTGAGTTTTAATCAATTTCAACTCTTTATGCAGCCCCTTCATTGATGCCAGTGGTTAAACAGGCGTCAATGACGGGGCCAGCATAAATATTTTAATTAGTTTTGTTGCAACTGAAACTGACCTAAGACCTGTGTTGAATTGACTCCGGTGGTGTTGGTGCACTGAGAGCTGAAGTAGCCCTTCGTCTTCAGGACAAAAACAAGGGAAGCCCATCCGAATATGGTTCCGGCAAAACACAGACACTCCACCAGACCCGTAAATAAGGTGAGGTAGCGACGCACTGTCAAGCTGCTCACAGGACACGGCATGGTTCCTCACACAACTCCACAAGCCAAACATAGAAAATAAATGTGATTATGCACGTTAATGTACTTTTCATATCAAAAGAACCCAATCTGCATGACACATTGAAATCACTGAAATATAAAATCTTAAAGTGACACAAGCAAGACAAACATCTGGGCATTAAATGTGCTGCTTGATTTCAGGCAGTTAGGTCAGTCGTCTTCCAAAAACGTTCTACCAATACCTGCATCAAGGTATTGGTAGATCATAAAAATTCAATTTGAACAACAATAGGATTCAATTAAAATGTGCAAACACGACTTTTTAACAAATTAACCTGTGAAGCCACAAAAAATGCACACTTGTTGAGTTATATTACTCTCCAGTTTACTACTCACTAGTACTCACAGTTGAGCCTCTGTGCGTCTCCCCAAATGTTCTCAGAAACCACACCTCTCTGCTCTTGCTCTACTCTCTTTATTTATATAGGCCAGCTCTTCCTCCCTCTTCCTCACCAGTTCCCTCCCTCTCCTCCCGCCCGTATTTCTATTGTATACATGACTGGCAAAAGCAATACATGTTGTCAAAGATCTCTACAGAGATATGGCTCATGTAGCGCACTGCAACATGTCATTTCATATTTCTTGCTGATTTAATATCAGTGTGTCCATGTAAAATCATTTGCTTTCAATGTGTGTTTAAGTTTCATTCATAGTTGTATGACTACAATACCTAACTGTATACTTACTAACTGTGAAGGGAAGAACTTTATTGTACTGACCCTTGAAGAGAGTTTTGGGAGAACGTGATGTATACAGGCTGAAGGCAAAATGTGCTTGTGCTTAACCGTGGAATTTGTTAATAAAAGTTGCAAAACGAAGATGGACGTGTTTTCGGACTGTTCATTTTAAGGGTGCAACATCATTTTGGGTGTTTCCGCCCGGTCTAAGCAAGTTTTCAGCTGGAAAAAGTTATGTTTTTGTGGAGCAGATGGCATCGCTGTGGACGAGTGTAGCCGAGCTAGCTTGTTACGTCGGCTAGTAAGTAAGTAAGTAAAATGTATTTATAAAGCACTTTTCACAGACAAAAGTCACACATAGCAGCAGGCTGGCAGCAGTTACCAGCTCACCAATGCAGCAGAAAAGACACACGTGGAAGGAAAATAAACAAAGCACTCTTGCGTTCTTCAAGCTGTGAGTAATTCAAAGACTGAGCAAATATGGATAGTGAGTGGGAATTGCTACTGGCTGATGTTGAGGAGAAACTTGTAACTTTATCAGTAACTGTTCTCAGTGCAGTAAGTCAGGAGCTAGGACTTCAGCCCAGTGAGGAGATAACATCTTCATGTCGGTTACTGAGAAGGCTGATCCTGGGTTACCTGGAGAGTGAAGATGTTACTGGTTTGAAGGATACAGGATTTTCAGTGCTTTTAGCCACTAACGATTTTATCGACAACTTGAGAAAAGAGACTGACAATGCTGGTGGACAGAATGTATCAGCACGTGTGGAGGAGACGAGTGGGCAGCCAGAGGCATTTATGGGGCGACCCCTGTCGATGGTAGATGGTCCTACACTGCAGCCAGCTTTGTCACCACAGAGGCCAAGCTATTTAACAGGCTCAGTAAGAGACTCAGAACAAACCAGAAACAATGTGAATCTGCATCCCATGAACAGGACAGATTTCAGGATAATTGGTCAAATTGGTGAAATGGGACAAAAAGACAAGCTGAAATTCACCAGCCTTGAAAGACAGATTGAACGTGGACGAAAAGGCTCCGATGAAGGTGAGATTGTAGAAGCAGATTCCAGTCTATTGCACCTGAAGTCAGATTAAAGAGCTACTTGGAGAGCATACAAACACATGAACTCTTTATTAAAACAAGTCGTTGTTGACATGGATTGGAAAAAGACACTCTTACTCTTCTATAACTCTTCTGCTTGTTTGACCCAAATTAACTGTGCCTATTGATATGAACTTAAGTAGTATGGTAAATGGAATAATTAATTAGTATGTCCTTGCAGGCAACAGCTATTACAGATGGTATAGAAAATGCAATTGTAAGTAACATAATATCTTAAAAATGACTATGGAGTAGAAATAAATGGAACAGTATGTTGAAAACCATGGCAATGAAAAAAATAGGCATTAAAGTGATATTTAAAGACTGAACCCTGAATTGTTTTTCCAATGTTCAGTTAACTGAGTCCATGTTTTCAGTGGATTTTTGATTGACTGGTGTGTTTCATGTGACATCAGCTGCACGTTTGTTGACAAATAAAAATAATGCATGATGTCTCTGGTTCTGCTGCTGCATCGATTTTGTCCATCATGAGTTCAAAAATGTTTCATGACTGCGATGTTAGATTGTTGGAGAACTCTTTTAAGGAACGATCTGATTTTATGACTGAGGTCCAAACCTGAAGGACTCACAGCAGCCTCATAAGCCAGTCTGCCATCTCCAGTCATCAGACTCTTTGCAGTCTGGGGAGGAGTTGCCATGTTGTTTCTATTAGTGGAGAATCATCTCTCTAGAATAACCTAAAATAACAGGGACACAACAACCCCCACAACAGCCTCTCTCTAGTTCTCTGTAGGCCTGCTGTGTGACGTCGCAGTGAGCCCAGAAAACCTGCAACTGTTCGAAGTCTGTCGTCTGTCATGTTTAAAACCTCAGTATCTTGGCAATTTAAAAATACAGACTTGCATAAACAAATGTGTGACAGAAATAGGAGCGAAGGGGGGAGGAGTGTAGGATACAGACACGCCAGTCTGTTAATGAGGTGACTTGTTACGTGCTGTTTTGCTTTTTTTAAACGGACTGAATCTGTCGCAGGGTCTTAAGATGTCTTTATCACCCATAGATTTGACAGCCTTACTAACTCATGTCTGTTCTCGTTGATTGGAGCAACAGAAAAAATTGTTCTCAGCTTTAACGTGTTGCTTTCCATCTGCTGCGGGGAGCTGGTGGGAAAACAAATTATCTCTGACACTGAATGACTGAACAGGCTACAACGTGTACAGTGAGCTTATTGACGATCTGTGTTTTGGGTTGGAACTCAAAACAAAGCACATAACTGCTCAAGACTAATAAACACGGCGACGTTTAGGTTTCTCTTATTAATAAGGAAAAGAATGCAGTGAAAAATGAATGACACTATATGGAGAAAACTATGTGGACACCCATGCTCGTTCTTGGTCTGGGGTTGTTTCTATGTTGAAAAAATAACGCTCACATTTGAAACGCTCACATTTAACCACAATTTCGAGGCCTTAAAGAACCTCAGCAGGCGTTTATTTAAATGGGTTGCAGATCAGAAGCTTCTCTTCTGCTGCGACTAAATATCAAATGATTCATTATCTTGTTAACAAAGTCTTGTCAGACCTTTGCTGTCCCAAATGACACCCACATTTTGTCTGATTCATACTCTTCTACACACATCAGCCTCACGCTGCATTTAATAGCTTGGATTTGAAGGATGTGGAAAACGTTGGTATTTAACTACCAGCTATTGTTGAGATCATTGAGTACACTTGGCTGTTTTGCCATGCAGTCACGTTTCATGTTCTGTATCGCATGAACATATCTTAATTGGTGGATTCGTGATCCGGCCCAAGTTCTATGAGGAGGCAAGAAAATAAAACCCAAAAGCTCCAGCTTCTGGGTTTTCTCACCTGTAGGCCATGATGTACCCAGTGGACAGACGCACACACTCTGTCCACACACAAGGGTGTGTGTGTGTGTGTGTGTGTGTGTGTGTGTGTGTGTGTGTGTGTGTGTGTGTGTGTGTGTGTGTGTGTGTGTGTGTGTCTGTGAGTTTGTGGGGGTTATAGACGGAGTCAGCGACACATTTTTTTTTAGGATCAGGACAGAATCCTTGAACATGCTGTGTTTACACCAGAGTAAATGCCAGAGTGTGCCCGTGATTCACTTTGACACAGCAGGCTAGTGAGAAGATGTAAGAGAGGGGATCTGGGAGTGGAGGTGTGCATGCGTGTGTGTGTGTGTGTGTGTGTGTGTGTGTGTGTGTGTACATCTACACACAAACAGTACAATGTTTAAATAACAGGTGTGTACAAGTCTCAAATCAGAAACAATGCAAACACACACACACAGGTATGCACACGTCAGCCTGGATACTTGATCAATATTGTGGAAGGGGCACTAAGAACTTCCCACACACACACTCCCACAGCCTCCCTGAAGAATGTAGTCTGGTTGGTGAGCTGGCTGCCTCCCCCAATTGCCCTGGGGCCAAGAACAGTGTGAATACATATCATGCACCCCCACACACTCACACATGTGACCTTCTGTGTCACACAGACCCCCATGGAGACTAATGCCTGACTGGTGAGCTGTCTGCCTCTACTAATCACTACACCACAGCCAAGAAACAGCGTGACTCCAGAAGCGCAACTTATGCCCTGCGCTGCTCACAGCTTGGCTTTGCAGATGACCTTCCATGGAGCAGGTTTTGGTGAGTGTTTGTTCACTGTGGAACAGACGATGTGCATCATGGTGGACTGGGCCTTGACCCATGTTATGAAGGGAGGAATCAGTTGTGAGTAAACCTGGCCCACCTTGCACTGACAGTTTGTTCTACATGCAGAAGACCTCCGTGTCCCACCTACATGCCGCACCGCATCTTCCCCAGCAAACCAAGGTAACAGCGTCCTCAAGCACATCCTTCGTCCGTCTTACCCATTACAACATTTACAGCAGGACTTAAATAATCTTTCATAAATGCAAAATCGTATTTGTTGGTGACACACGTTCCTGGATGTACAGTGTAGTCCCACGGATATTTGTCATTGTATGTCACCTCTCCTCCTCACATTCAGTCCATATGTCGTGTTGGATCGTTTAGCTCCACTGCTGGGTTTCCCCATCATGTTCATCTGTTGTTCTGAATTGTAGGCGGCTCTCGGCTTCTTTCCAAAACTGGCCTACACTATGAGACAGATGATTTTTTGGCTTTAATGCCAAATGAGTTTTCCCGCCTCGTCTTCCAACACTCTAATTAACTAGAAGTCACGCAATCAATTTAAACTTTAACCCAGAAATTCTTAGTTTGTTGTCACCCCAAATCTCCATCCATCCCACTCCTCAGCTGGCTCTCTCCCACACACGGAATTTCATCAAACCACGAAGAGTAAATTCAGGATATATTCCTAAAAACAATGGCAAAAGGTAGAATACTTTGTTCGCGTTCTAACATTTCTTATGTAGGCTAATAGAATGTGTTCTGTGGTGCCATTTAAGTGCCTCATCATTATGAATAATCTAGTCACAATCTTACTTTTCACAGACAGTGATGCGTTACTTTCTTAGGTAACGCCACAGTGAAGACAGTGGCAAAACCCGCCCCATCACTGCCTTTCTTGTCGCTTCCTCCGGTGACTCTCACCCCTCCTCCCGGGCTGACGTAGAGAGAAACCTCCGCTGCCCACACAGTGGGCGAAGACCATGCCGCGGGTATAAAGAGCTTCCCGGGACTCCAGGACGTCACTGCCTGAAGCCGCAGCAACTCACTCACCAGAGCTGAACCTCAGCAGAGATAGCAGCAAGCAGGCACTTACACGCCGCGCAGGCTAACTCGCTTTCGGCTTTGGTTCGAGATGGGGACTCGTTGCACCGTGAGGCGCTCCAGCGCACGCAACTTTAAAGGTGAGTTGCTCCATTTGATGCACCTGCAGTTTGAATGCAATGCAGTGTTGTGATTTAGTACGTTTATTGCCGTCGTCTTTTTTTAACAAGTAACAAGTTTACGGAAGATTCATATTTTAAACTTGAAAATCACATTAATGCTTGCATGAAAACAACTGCATTTATAGACTTCATGATGCTTTTACGTGCAGTCATTTTGCATATAGGCCTAATTTGAATGGTTAACCAAGCTGCAGCCATTAAAATTAAAATCATGTTTGTCAATTGTGGATCTTACACATTTAGAGGAATAGAGGGAGACAGACTGCGCACATTTGGAGCATTTTAGCGCAAAAATGTGACAGTAAAAGCAAGAACAAAATCTAATTTATGTATGAATTGATGTGATATCGAAGAAAAACGTAATTTACAGCACGTGATCAAGTTAGTTTGTCTGTTTTGGCTCACCTATAAAGTTTACCAAAACCTCGTTCAATCTCTCCATATCTCTTTTACGCATGAAGATATGAATCATGCGCACACGATTCCAATTGTTTCCTAATCTCGTGTCGACTTTGGAGTAAATAAGACGTGCAAACACTTGAGAAAGGTGTCTCGTTCTACTTGACAGCCCAGTCTCCAGTTCTCCCTCAGCGCTGCTAATAGTCCGACATGTTAAAGGTCAAGAGGTGAGCCACTGGAAAATCTTGCACGCAACAGCTGAATGGGAACCGCATCATTATTATATGTATGTGCTTTTCCCCCGGTGGCCACCTTTGTACGCCGTTATCCGAGCTGTGCCAAGAAGCTGTTGCAATATTGATAAGAACCGAAACTGATCCGGGTCTGGTTGCCGGTTTTACGCGTGCCCTCTGCGTGGTAAACCTCTCAACGGAAACGTCCTTTTGATAACCTGAGAACTAGGAAACAGGTTAATTTAACGTATTTAGGCACGTGTGATTCAGGTTTCTTGTCCCTTACATGTCCGTTTCATTAGATTTGTGGAGATTTGCTCTTCTAAAAAGCTTAAATACAGAGTTATGTAACAGTGTCACAACAGCCATGGAGACCTTTGTAAAGTGGTCTCCAAGGTGGATATGAATGGGTGAATGATTTCTGTAATGTAACCTGGTTACATTATACATGAACCCCAAATTACTGGGAGCCATCATCAAGTCACGGGCGACAGCACAGCAGTGCTAAAAAGAATCACTGTCGACAGCAACAGGTTTGACAGACAGACAGTGAGGAAAGACATGGTGCCAAAAGCTGAAATCAACCTCTCTTTCTTTGTCTATTTGTCTCGCAGACTAACTGCTGCAACAATGGTCATTTGCTGCTAACCGGACCTCCAATTGTGTTCCATTTTTTCTCAAGAAAATTAACCTCCTCTTTCTCTTTCTCTCTCTCTTTCTCTCTCTCTCTCTCTCTCTCTCTCTCTCTCTCTCTCTCTCTCTCTCTCTCTCTCTCTCTCTCTCTCTCTCTCTCTGCAGGTGGACTATCTCTGTGGCTGATTCTGTGGCTGGTGGTGGTGAAGCCGGGCGGGGTATCTGCATGTCCCAGGCTGTGTGTCTGTTACCCCACGCCCATGACGGTCAGCTGCCAGTCCCAGAACCTCACCATAGTGCCGTCCGGTGTGCCATATGACTCACAGCGCGTTTTCCTGCAGAACAACCGCATCACAGAACTGCGTGCGGACTCTTTTGGCTTCGAGACACAGGTACAAATGTCTCAGTGTGTATTTGCAGACATTCTTAATTGTCTTTTTTTCTCCTCTCTAATCCCATGATTTGTTCTTCATTCTGTGCAGGTGCTTTGGCTATATGGCAACAACATCACATGGATCGAGGCCGGGGCCTTCAGTAACCTCAGGGTGCTGGAGGAGCTGGATATGGGCGATAACCCGCTACAGCGCCTGGAAGGTGGAGCCTTCAGGGGCTTGGAGAAGCTGCAGAGCCTGCACATGCATCGCTGCAAGCTGGCCGCTCTCCCCCATGACCTCTTCCTCAAACTGTACAGCCTGCAATTCCTCTACCTGCAGGTAACACCAGCACACACACTAAACACACACGTGCAAAAATACGTATTTGACGGTCGTGCATGAGTTTGTAGATATGATGCTTTCAGGAATACACACTTGTGTTGCAGAATTAATTTATGGACACATCAGTTGCCAACATGCAGGCTGAACACCCACACACAAAGAGACACACTTTTGCACAGTGCATGTTGAAGAATTGTTTTAAGTAGGTTCAGTGATTTGCGCACAGCACATAGTCACACAAATGCAAACTGAGACTATATTTATTTTATATGTAAATATTTAAACACTCATAAGATCTAGAACCAGTGCAGCACATCTCAGGTTCAATAATCACTATTCATCATACGATTAACCAAGCACAACCTCAAGTGTACATATATGTTATGGCAGGGATTAATTCCCTCCTATCAAAGTTGATAGTTACCACTGATTTTTTTTTTTCTAACTAGAATCACACAACAGCCTTCATTTTCCTGAACTTTTCCACAGCACTAAATCTTCTTGTATTTTGACTTTGCTCCAGGAGAATCAGCTCCACTTTCTGCAGGATGACCTGTTCTCAGATCTGGTCAACCTCACCCACCTCTTCCTGCATGGAAACCGCATCCGTGCCCTCTCTGAGAATGTGTTCAGAGGCCTGGTCAACCTGGACCGCCTCCTTCTCCACGACAACCGTGTCAGGCAGGTCAACCGTCGGGCTTTCCGTGACCTGGGCCGCCTGACCATCCTTTACCTGTTCAACAACTCCCTGGCCGAGCTGCCAGGCCAGGCCATGAAAGACACCCAAGGCATCCAGTTCCTCCGCCTCAATGATAACCCCTGGTCCTGCGGCTGTGAGGCCCTTTCCCTTTGGGAGTGGTTCCGCAAGGCCCGCATCTCCTCCTCTGAGCTCATGTGCACCTCACCATCCCAACGTCGCGGCCAGGACCTCAGATTCCTCAGGGAGATGGACTTCGCCCTCTGCCCTCTGCCTGACCCCGGCTCTCTGGCAGGAACCACCACGACCACCTTCAGCACCAAGACCCGCTGGTGGTTCTCCAAGCACAAGCCCGCATCTTCATCCAAGGCCTCGTACAAGAAGAGCACTGAGGGAAAACCTCAGTACCTCCCCAAAACCCCCTCTGAAACCTTCTCCTCCAAGTATGAACTGTCGGCGGATGAGGTGGCGCTCCCCAAGCTGGACCAAGAAGAATACTGGGCCAACTACGGAAACGAAGACGCCTCCATTCCCTGCTTCGACCTGGAGTGCCCCCCAGGCTACAACAACCCAGCCTTCCCCTCGTCGTCCTCCTTACCCAGCTCCCTATCCCTCCTCCGCCTCCTCTCCCTCTCCGTAGTCACATTTTCCATCCATTTCCTTTTTGGCTGAACTCTACTCTCCTCCATTCCCTTTTTCCCCCTCTGATTTCTCTTTCCAATTCTAACAAAAACCTGGATCGTGATTCCTTTCAGTTACCTCCTCGACTTGCAGGAGGTGCTACACTGATGCAGGAGACAGGCAGGCGAGGCAGCAGGGAGCTGTTGTAAAGTGCAGGGATCCGTTGAGCTGATGTAGAGCAGGGCAGGATTTCAATGTTGAAGTAGCTGCTGCTGATTAGTACAGGCTTCAAGAAGCAGGGCTCAGATCATGGAAACTGACTCTGATAGTGACGGTACAAAGGCAGAAACCTACAACAACATGAGGAAATGATAGAGACACAACACACACAGAGACAGTTGGTGATGTCTCCAGAAGTTTTTTAATATCAGCTGTAAACAACGCAGGCGTTGTGGATCGTCGACAGCTATTTTATATATCAAGTGCACAACATCCACTCACCTCTTACGTTGTCCCTCACTCTGAATAAAAGGGATGGTTAATGGTACCAGAAAAAGCTTAAGATATGCATCTAAAGGCGGAGAAGGATGAGAGGATCATTACAACTGCAGTCAAGAGCGGCTCTCCTCTCTCCTTCAGATTCAAAACCTTGTGGGATCCCAGAGATGCCAGCCAACCGCCACCACCACCCACACTTGTACATACCACGCATCATGACTGTACATACAATCATCCTAAACTGCTCTGTACTTTAGACTAGCTGGATTTTTACTTTTCATATTAATAACATTCAGTTAACGACAGCTTGTGGGGATAGAAGAGATACTGAGATTGTAAATGGAAGGCAAACCAATGAAAAGTGGAAACTCCTCTTTTTGCCCCTCACTTTTTTTTGTCTCGTCTTCTTCTCTCAGGCAACCGACAAATGTTGTGCTCCTGGTTCTGAGTTTGTGTGTGTGTGTGTGTGTGTGTATGTGATTCAGTTTTTGTTGACTAATAACCAAAGTCCTGAGAAGACCAGTTTGATTAGGTCTTCTCTTAAAATGCCTGTGTGTATGTGTCTGTTTTTCCTTTAGAAATATGGCTCCTGTTTGTCTGTTTGTCCAAACTGACACAGAACAAAGGCAAAAACAACATCAAGGCTGACTCCTTTACAGCCCTTTGTGTTGTTTGATGCCTCAGGTATCTGTTCCTGCTGGCTCCTGTTACATTACACACTGACCTGTAATGGTTCTGTCAGTGTGGCTGTGTGCGTATGTAAAAGGTTGCATGTATTTCTTCTCAGCTCGGATTGAAAGTTGAAAAAATCCCGCAGATAAACTACTCGGACCCAAGGTTTGAAAACTGTATCGTTTCAGAAATGCATGGGAATGTGTCTGCTTTATCTGAACACATTTGGTAAATCCAAGGATTTCATCTGATTTTTGTATTGTATGGTACGAGAGACCATAAACAGACCACGAGGACAATCAAGCTGTCATACATCAAATCATCTCTTTCATATTAATGCTGTACTTTATAAGATAACCTGTATTTTTTAAAAACTTGTTGGGAAAGTGTTTTGCTTTACTAAAATAAATAAACAATCAAAACAGAAGTGTGTGGGGTGTTGCACTGTTGTTGTCTTTGTTAGCTAAGGATGCCACAAAGGAATAGAAAGAATGTGCAAAAGTTAGTGAGCTGGCACATCAGCACGAACACAATGTATACAGATAACTATAGATAGTAGAAACCTTAAGTGATGATCGCACCATTTTGTTGAATCAGTAGCCTTCTGAATAGAACTTGAGACAGGCAATATTTTACACTTTCACAATAAAAGCACAGTAAAATGAGAGAAGCATGAGCAAGAATGTGGTCAGTATCATTAGCGCAGTCTTTCATTTTGACATGTGATAACTTTGACATCATTCAATTAAGTCAACAGTCTGGACTATTTCTTTCAGAGAGTCGCGTCACGGTGCTCCTGTCAAACCTTTTAGAAAGGGGAGGTGATATTTGTAGCGTGTGTGTGTGTGTGTGTGTGTGTGTGTGTGTGTGTGTGTGTGTGTGTGTGTGTGCGTGTACACAAGTATGGGAATGTGTAAGAAATCCCTTGTGAAAATGTGGGTGTGTTTGGTGAAGGTCACCGGTCTCAACTGTGTTCACTCCTCGCCCCAGTCACTTTTCTCACCATGTGCAGAAGGCAGCTATATTGGGCCATATTATGATGAGCTGTCAAAGTGTAGTGTGCGTGTGCGCGTGCGTGTGTGTGTGTGTGTGTGTGTGTGTGTGTGTGTGTGTGTGTATGATTCAGGGAAGGGGCAGAATGGGGAACACTCCAGGATGAAAATGTGACGATGTGTCCCGGAGTCAGCACACCCCCTCAACAGATTAACTCACGGCTTGATAATGATGCATACACTCATGTGTTGCATAAACTTCTAAGTGCAAATACACACTTACACAAGTTATAAAGTTCAGAGAAGTTTCGCTGAGCGGCCCTCTAATCGTTTTCATCTTCAAGCTCACAAATTATTCATCACTTTCACACCTCTCTTTTCTTCTTCTTTTCTCTCCTTTATTTTTCTCCTCTCTGTGACGAAAGCTTCTTCACTCCTCCCAGTCATAGGTCACAGCAGACAAATCCTCAAACCCACAAACATTATTGTCCTTAACAGCATCTTTCTTTCTGAACTTTTCATTTCCTCAATTCTAACATGCACAGTTTGACCACGAAGAAGTTTAAATTCAAACAATTTAAATCTGAGGTTGGTAATTCACCAATTGATGTATGAACCAGTGTCATAGAGGTTTGATTGGTTTATTGTCCCGTGATTTGCTGCAGAAGCAACAACATTTAACAATCTAGCAGTAAAAGTTGCAATTTGTTGATGTAACTAAAAGAGTCTACAGACATATAGCTGCTCTGTTAGGCTGCACTTAGGAAGAGTAAGGTTCATTGTCAGCATGCTCTCTGTGTTCCAGTGGATGTTGTAACCACAAAAAAAGTTGCAGAAACATCTCCACTGGCAAAAGATACCAAATTTCCATCAAGATACGAAATTGTAATCAGCAACACCGTGCTGTCCCCAAAATGCAACTATTCACATTTATCTCTCTTTTCATCCCAAAGTACTGACGGTAACAAGTTTACACGCAGGTGCTTGCCAGACAGTATTACAATGTCAAATAATCCATGGGGTTGAGTTTTTCTTTGATGTCAGGATGTTAGCGGTTTGAAGGATCAGTTTTGCGAAAGATTGATACCACCGTAAAGCGAATAAGTATTTTTCTTTAAGGATTTTGTTTTTCATAAAAACAAGAACATGATTTCTGGCAGTCAAGGCTTCAAACAGCATGTGGGTTCAAACTTTTCATGGACATTATTTGTGAAATAGGAAACAAAATAAATATCATTACTGTTGTCCAGAATTGTCAAAGAACTCTGGTCGATTCAAGCTTTTGATGAGCAGTTACATGCAGATTGTCACTAAGCTCAACTCTAAGAAGCATAAATATTGAACAAAAATCAACCGTAAAACAGCTTTGGCGGCAGCTTTGAAGTTCAGTAAAAGGACTATGGATCAGAATTTCACAGAAATGTGCAGAAGGCAGTAATGGACGACTGATATCTTATCCTGCCAGAGTTAACCACCTCGAGACATGCACATCAAAAACTTGAATCGTGACCAACATGCTTACACTTCCTGGATTTCCAAGTTGCTATTTCATGGCAGAAGTGTAGGCGTTTGCTCTCTAGGCCTGTAAGCAGCTGCCTGGGTGGCCACGGGACATATTTGCAGTTTTACCGGTGCCGGAACACAACCAGACCATTAGCAGAGAGAATTCCTCTGAAGTCATCAGACTTTGATGACGAGCGCTTATCATACACTGTGCCCACTCATTCTCCCCCAACTCTCTATCCCATTTTTCTTGCCTCTGCCTTTCTTCCTCTCTTTTGTGTGTTTGCCTGCTTTTCATATGCTGTCACTCAGTCTTTGAAGCTATCACTCCAACACTTATATCCCTCTCTGTCTTTCTTTCTCTCTCTCTCTGCCTCCCCCACATGGTTATGCTTGTCTTGACCAAGCCTGTGTGTTGGCTCATGTGAGTTGGAGTGATTGTTTGCGTGTCATTGGCGTGTTCGATGACGTTCACCCTCACACATGTTCTTATTTGCATAGGAAGAACCGAGACTCACACCCTGACGTCAGAGGGCCCAGGAAGAAAAACAAAGAGGCCGAGAGGAACATTCTGGAGGATGAAATTAATTATTCACCCGCGTTTTACCCTGAAACAATCGAACACAATACAAAGGTCGTCTTTTCTTGACGTTAAAGAAGAGAATAGGTTTAAATTACCATGTGTCAATGCAGTGCTGCATTCAACGTGACATCCATAATTGATGAAAATAATTTGCGGCACCGTTGCGCTCACCAGCTCACTTGTCCAGCGTGTGGAAACATGAGCCTCCGGAGCAGCGAACCTTTGCTCCGGATAACTCACCAAACGGAAGAGGAAGGAAACGAGTGAAAACAGAGAGATGAGGAGATCCTCTGACTGTCTGAATAAATCATCGAAACACTGACTATCCTCACTACACAGAGAGACGTCGCCATGAGTTCACCCACTGAAAAAATAAAGTGCCCATTGCTTGTGTGTGTGTGTGAGTGTCACTGGATAAAATGCCACCAAATCATTAGTGTGAAGCAATATTTACCAAAACAATATTTACAAAAAGCCAAAAAGGAGACTTTTGAAGAATAAAATGAGGTTGCTTTTAACTTGTACTGTTTTATTTAATGCCACTGGTTTTTAAATGGTTTTCATGTATGTATTTTAGGGGGGAAATATCTCTTTGGTTGGACTGCTAACAAATCATAGACATCTGAAACATAAAAGGCCAATAAGGTTGGGGACCACTGGTTTAAATGTTATCAATGCAATGAATTGTCAAAGCTTTACAAGCTTTTTTATTTAAAATCTAAATCTGAAACTGAACTAGTAATTCCAACTATCAGATATATGTAGTGCAGTAAAAAGTATATTTCCAACATATTTTATCATCAATCTAATGTAAATTCAATAGTTTTAACTATTTATTTAACCCTTAAAATGAGACTTTCCAGCATTTTTGGTTTGAGTTTTAAAAGTCTCCAGACTCTCCTATCTTGTTTGAAAAAGACAGACACGATGGATACTTGCTGTTTCTTTTATTAACAAGATGTGAGCAGCATCACGTATCATCTTTGTACAAAGGAGCAGAGACCTGTAAGCAAAGACCTGTGTGACTCTTCAAACTGAGGGAATGTAACTGCAAAGCCAATTTAACTGTAACGTGTGTCAGTGTGACTAAACAGTTGTTGATTGAACTTAAAATATTCCGTTTATTGAACTTGTTTGATCGGCGAACTCAACTAAATTGGTTTTACATCACAATAATTCAGAATTGTTCACGTTTGGTTTAGTTAACTCACATTCTTTTGGCAGCGGTTGAGCTCAAGTTTTTAATTAACCAATTGGCAATGTTTCACACTAACATTACAAAGTTACAACTGGAGAGTCTTAAAGATTCAGAAAATACAATGTTGTATTGTATTTCATTCAGAAATGTATTTCTGAATGAAATATCTGCCTTCTGTTGTGTGGTTACATATAACCACATATGCGGGTGCATGCGAGTGTTTGTGAGTGTGTGCACATTGTGCAGCGTGGACGCAACCAGGAGCTCTGTGCATCCGATCTTGAGTCATTTGGAAGAAAAAGAGGAACGCGGGGTGAAGACAGGGCACATCTGTCCGACGGTCTGTTCGCTCTTGAAGCTTTACGCACATGGCTAAAAATACACTGCAACAGACTGCAAAGACAGATTGGGATCCAAAGACATCAGAGATTTTCTGCGTCTTTGTGTCTGGTCTGTTTCAGAGAGAGTGAAACACTGAGTGATAGATTTAATCATATGGTAAGGACAGCAAGAATGAAAGTGACAGCACGGCCCAGATGAAGTGTGGTTCTTCAGTTGGTTGTGAACAAAAGAACAGTTATTCTTTGAGCGCTTGTGAGTCAGTCACACCGCCTCGCTCTGGGAGGTTGTATAGCCCATGTTTGATGGCACGGACGCAATTGTGACGTCCTTTCAGACAATTTTGTTTTGAATGCCCAAAAATGTGACTGCCACATCCTCTACTGAAGACACGTGTATACGGTATTGCTATTCCGGTAACACCATATTTGCTCTTGACTTTGGAGTATACAAGCACATTCGTCTGTTGCTCTGCAGGGTTTTCTCTCACTTGTTTCTTTGTTGTCACAAGTCAACAATTGGGAATCTTGCAAACGATTAAAGGACATGGGAGCACAACCCTTGGGGCCTGCATTCATCTGCCCCACTTTGAAGAGGACATTAGTGATTACACAGATCTTCTGTTGGAATAGCCACAAGGGGAACTTTATCTCAAAGTGTATCTAGGTTTTAGCTGAATGGGATGACGCAAATATGAGGGCCAAAAAGTTTCTGATAAGTCAGAGATCCAAACACAACATCTGTGTATCAGAAGAGTTTCATTTAAATTGTAAACTTGTTTAAAGTGTGTTACATTGTAGAATTTGATGTCATTGTCAAATCAATTGTGATACAATTGCTGTAAACAAAATAAAAGCCAGAAACAACTGCACTGGTGGCCTTCATGTCAAGCTGTCACATCATTCATCATCATAGAAAGGAGCTGTGGCAAATTCCTGACGTTGTCACTGATGCTTTGTTTGAATACGATTGATGAATTAGCTTAATGTTAAAGACAAAAACACAGTAAACTGTATGTATGTGTGTACATGTTTCTATGGAAAACCTTCCTGGTAATGGTTTCGTCCGTCACACTGAAAACCCTCTCAGACAAATACTTTGGTACAATCCACGTGCGCGCAAAAACTTGACTACTGCAATGGCGTCTAAAGCAGGTCAGTGTGTAACGTTAGTGTACATCGTGCTGTGAACAATTGTAACGCCGACATTTATCAACATGATATACATGTAGTGTGTATTGCTTTTAGTTGATAAACGGGTCAGAGGTTGCACGGTATGAAAACAAACGTAACATCACTTGTGTTTCAGGTCGTCGTGGGACGAAACGCAAAGCGGAGGTTGAGGCAGAAGAGGAGAAACCAAATGCGGGGGAGAAGAAGGACAGAGGAGAGGAGGAGAGAGGCCAGGAAGGCCAAAGGGTGGTCATTGAACACTGGTGCGAAACACTGAAATACGTAAAGGCATAGCTCGGTCGGCACGAAAGGAAAGACTAAGGTCACCAGCACAGAAGTGAAGCAAGGTGCTGCTCAGCAGTGTGCCTGTGCCATCTAAATCTCAAGGGTTCACACCCAGCATACTCCTGAAACATAAATGAGTAGCAGAGCTTTCTAATAGACCTAATGTATGTATTTTCAATATAAGTAATGCACGAGTGTCTGAAGAGCTAAAAGGAATGGATATATGGTGGAAAGAGAGTTGTGAGTCTTGACCAAACCTGCTGAAAAAAAACATGTAGTTCCAAGATCACCGGCTTTTCTGGATTCACATATGCAGCCATAGACAATCATAATTTCATAAAAGAAGAAGCAGCTCTGATGGACATGCATTATAGACTTAATTTAATGCAATACAGTCTACACTGCAAGTGCTTCTTAAAAGTGATTGTATTTTTTTTTTATTCCCCTCTAAAATGTAGTTGAATATAAATATAAAATGATAGCACTCAAGGACAGTACTTAAGTGAATGCACATAGTTGTTTTGTCATATGCAGACACGCTCCACATTGCTAACTTCCACCTGATGGTTGATCTGTTATTTCTGGCAGTAAGAGCTGACGAGTGTACGGGCGTAATGCCGAGGAGGTGAAAGTTGCCCTCCTGGCTGCCCGTCCTGACCTGACTGTGGTCTTCAACCCTGAGAAACCGCGCAGGAAGAGCTTTGAGATCACTCTGCTGGATGGAGGCAAAGGTGAGGAGGATGAAAAGGGAAAATCCAAGAATCACTGACATTTGTGACTCCCCAATGGATGAGCGAGTGTCATCACCTCAGTTTTGGGATTCACTCATTTGTAGTGGTTTATTAAAGGATTTCACCAAAATTACAAACTAGAAATAACCAGATTTAAATTAAACACATTTGCTCCAACCGTTCATTAAAACCATTCCACAAAATTTCCTTTCATCACTATAATAGATTTCGTATTAGTTGTAAATCTAAGGTGTGAACTAAGGATGTGAGGAAAGTATAATCTTACCCAATCTTTCACTCAGAGTGAATGTCTCTTCTGCCTCTTTAAACCCTGATCACACTGTCAGCAGGAGGCTGTGTTCAACAGGCGTGCAGAAAAGCACGATAGAATTTGCATCAAGAATGTGACACGTGCTAACACGCAATAACCAGTTATCTAAAAATGCATATGTGCATGTGTGGGGCACGTGTTGTTTGTGTTAATATGCAAAGTTGTTTTTCTCCAAATTGATGGATTATTCACCGTTTGCTTTTGAGTATCAGAGTCAACACATCTTAAATTGTCTTGATAGCATTTTAATTTCCTGCTGTCTTCTAGAGGCTGCTGTTATACATTAAAAGTATTGCTTATCTTCTAAATTGTTCCCCTACAAATGACACTGTATCCTTATGTGGCATCCCTATAGAAACGTCTCTGTGGACTGGAATAAAGAAGGGTCCGCCTGCTAGGCTCAAGTTTCCTCAACCTGATGTCGTAGTTGCTGCTCTGCAGGAGGCTCTGAAGGCTGAGTAGACGCCCAGTGAAGGTTTGTCCCAAACAGACAGAATAATACAAAACAGAAAACTCTAGATGCAAATATTAATGAAGGAGTGCACTGTCACACTAAATAGTTCTTCTTGTTCTGCTGAAGTGAATAGAGAAGCAAAATAAAGTAAACCTTTTACCGTAAGATTAGTTTGGCTCAAAGGACATTTACTCATTGGTTAGTTCGTTAGTTGTTTTTACCAGCATCTCTGAAGACACGTTTTAAGCCTTTAATGCTGTTGCATATTTTTTGGGATGCAATGTTCCCTTATGTAAATTTCCCCAGAGCCATGTGTCAGAACTTGGATTGCCTTTCATGTCTTCACATTTTATGAGTCACCAGCCGTGAGCAGAGTAACCGCTTGTTAGTCGAGCTCATGACACAACCTTCAGTCATTATCGCTAATCCGTAAACATCGACTTCACTGTCCTCCACGTTTGCTTTGTGTGTGATGTATTATTGTTTTTGTTCGTTTGTGTGGACTAATTTCTTCACATGTGGATTAAGGTTTTAATAACCTAATTAATTGTATTAAATGTACAGCTTTATTCCTGTGTTCTATATAAGTGTCTCTGCTGCTGCTGGTTGAGCGTAGGCTGTAGTACACAACAGTGGTGTGTTATGACTGTTTATGTTTCAGAGTTAAACTAAATAAATGATTTGTCTTGCATGCAGCCATGAGTTCAGGAGGTGTGGTCCATGGAAGCAGAATGATGAGGAGTGACCAATGGGATGTCCCCGTCTCTCCTCTGATGACCTGAGCTCCAACAGCTCACGTCTCCTGGACGCATGGTGACACCTAGTGGAGCGTCTCTGAGCCACTGCATTCATCAGATGCACGGTGCTGCTGTTTAAGACAACAAAACAAAACAAAAACCTCATTTATAAATAGTTTATTGTGCTTTTACAGCTTGTTTTTAGTAAATAAAGTCTTGTTTCTCAATTATTGTGTAAGTGTAGGTATGTAAGGTAATCAGCAATGTTGATAAACACACAGACTCACAGACACACGCGCACATACACTTCTCTCCCTCTATCTCTCTGTGTGCATCTCTCTCATTCAGTCATTCAGGTCTTGGATACTTTTAGAGGCCCCCCCCACACACACACTTATTCTAACGCTACTAATACTTCTACTACTTATAATACTTCTACTACAACTACAACTTCTACTACAACAAATATCGCTACTGCTGACATTTTTTAAGCCACAGAAACCATTCAAATATTAAAATGTTCAGCTCTTTCAGGAGAAGAGTGATATGACTTTTCATATTTGTAAGCTTTAAACTTTGCATTATTCAGCTTTTTGCAATCTTTTTTTAATTGGATATCTATGGAGAAAATCTTCAAATCCTCTTAAACTTCTTCAACTTTCAAAGCCTTCTTCTTTCTCATACTTTCAGCTACAGACACCATAGTTCAACATTTCAACTAGAAGGGTTTTCAGCAGTGCAGTTTAAATGCTTTCAGGCTACAACATTTTTCAGACAGGTAGTCTCCCATTTCTGTATTTTCAGCAACTTGTAATCTTGAAACTTTTTGAATTAAGTTTTTTGCAATTTTTTTTTAATTGGATATCTATTTTCAGCAATGTTTTTGCAATTCATTTCAGCTTTCAGCATTCCAACGCATTTTCAGCAGGAAATGCATTTTCTAGTTTCCAACGTTTTGCGCGATCCTCCAAAGGACGTTGTACATTATTGGTTGAGAGGGACGTGACGTCATCATCACGCGCCCAACCACAGTGTTGGCTCCTCAAGAGTTGGGAACCTATTTTTCAAACTACAATACGCTTTAATTTAGTCCGTAAGTACTACAGACTCCACTAACTAACCATTAGACATTCCCCTGACAATGTGGGAGTAGGTTAATGACCTTTCATGCGCCTATAGGCTCTCTACTGCTAAAATAGGGCTAAGTTACGGCTACGGCGTGCTAACTGCTAGCTAGCTGTTTTCTGCCTGCTAGTGACCCACGAGCTAAACTGCGTTCTCAGTGTGCTCACACTTTGACTGTCGGTATGATTAAGTAAAAACGTACACTTTTTAAATATAACATGCAAATTACGTAATACATAATGTCCCTTTTTTTAAATAAATGGTTGCACGTCTGTTTATAGCTCCAGTTTGTCCTGCATACGTAACATTATTAGCGATAGCCACAAACTGGGTCTAACGTTACTGTCTTTAATGCCTCTCAGGTAGTGTTTTATCTTTTTGTATGTGTATATAGTTAATAAACTGTGTTTATTTATGGGACGTTTAACTACACCATGCTGCCATTTTGGCTTGGTCTCTTATGTAACGTTAACAGAGCTGGTGTGTCGAAAGACTTCCTGGTTAAATCAACGTTTTATCTCAGCATTTCACAAAAGTTTGTCAACATTGTTGAATGAATATATGAAGTATACAATGTCTCCAACACTGCCATACTTTTAAAGACCATTTCATATCGATACATGTGATAACTTGTCCTTTTCTTTTCAATCAGACGTTATTTCCATGCGTTTGTAACATGGACTCTCTCTTGTCAGTCATGGCAACGGAGAGTGTGGAGACGACTAGTGAAGATGTTGCAGTACCCGGGAAGGTCAGCACCAGGTTTGACCTGGAGAAGGAGACTGAACTTAGGTTTGAGGTGGAGGCAGCGGAGGCCGCAGAGCAGGTTGAGCTGGAGCTCCTTACAGGAATGGCTGAGGTGTTCGGCTCCGAGCTGAACCGCAACAAGAAGTACACATTTGGACCGGGCTCCAAGATCGCCGTTTTCACCTGGCAAGGCTGCAGTGTGAATCTTTATGGGAAGCCAGAGGTGAGCACCTGGAGGCGTGTCCATGCAAATGTTTGAGAGTTCTTAATGTGGGTTCTATGAGCTGATCAAATAACCAGCGTCTACCCCCTCATCACCACAGGTGGCTTATGTGTCCAAGGACACTCCCATGCTGCTCTACCTGAACACACATGCTGCCCTGGAACAGATGCGGAAACAGGCAGAGCGGGACAACGAGAGGGGGCCGAGGGTAGGTTTGAATAAGACACTACTGTTTACAGAGGCCTTTATATGCAAGGTTGCCAGATCTCAGTAAATGCATTTCAATGAATTATCCCGCAGGTGATGGTGGTGGGACCGACAGATGTGGGAAAGTCAACGGTGTGCCGCCTGCTGTTAAGCTATGCTGTCAGGGTGGGCCGGAGGCCAACATTGGTGGAACTGGATGTTGGACAGAGTGGGGTGAGATGAATTGGAGTCATCATAATAAACATTGGCTACCTAACAGACTACCTATATTACACCGGCAGACATTTGAATTATTTTGCATCATGTCACACAGACTTATCATCTTGAATCCATGCAAAGTGTAACTACAGCATCTGTGTAGGATAGTTAAGATGCCTCATCTCTTGGTGTAGGAGCACAGCATGCCAATTATGGCTGGTTCTGTCAACTCAAATCTTATCCTGTCATTTTAATTCTGCTCCTCAGGTGTCTGTACCTGGTACAGTGTCGGCACTATGCATTGAGCGCCCGGCGGATGTGGAGGAGGGTTTCTCAGTCCAGGCTCCTTTGGTCTACCACTTTGGCTCTACTACCCCTGGGACTAATATCAAACTTTACAATAAGGTGAGAAAAAAAGATTCTAGCAACGCTTAACATGACAGTATGAAGCCAAACGCCCACTGCCAGCCTGCAGATTTAATCTGTCTTATCATCAGTTTTAAAAAATGTTCTCTGCCCAATTTAATCAGTTCTTTTCTCACAACTTGTAGCTGACGTCATGCTTAGCCGATGTGTTTTCCCGGCGCTGTGAGGTGAACAGGAAGGCTAGCGTGGGAGGCTGTATCATCAACACCTGCGGCTGGGTGAAGGGCTCAGGATACCAGGCTCTAGTCCACTGTGCCTCTGCCTTCGAGGTGGATGTGGTGCTGGTGCTGGACCACGAGAGGCTCTACAATGAACTAAAACGAGACCTCCCTCACTTCGTACGGGTTGTTCTCCTACCCAAGTCCGGAGGGGTGGTGGAGCGCTCCAAGGAGTGCAGACGGGATACTCGCGATGAGAAGATCCGCGAGTATTTCTACGGCTTCCGTGGAGTGACCTTCTACCCCTTCTCCTACGAAGTGCGTTTCTCAGACGTCCGGATCTACAAGATCGGAGCTCCGTCCATCCCGGACTCCTGCTTGCCGCTGGGAATGTCTCAGGATGACACACAGCTAAAGCTCGTGCCTGTTACACCAGGGAGAGACCTCACGTATCATGTGCTGAGCGTGAGCAGTGCAGAGGACGGAGATGAGGGTGCCAGAAAGGGTATCGTAGAGAGCCCCGTGTGTGGCTTCATAGTGGTGACTAATGTTGACACGCAAACACAGGTGATGAAAGTGCTGTCCCCAGCGCCCAGACCACTGCCCAGACACACTCTACTTATCATGGACATCCGCTTTATGGACATGAAATGAAGTGTTACACTTAAGGAAAGAGAACTTTGTTGTAAAAGAAGTGGGGAGGAGTTCTGTAAAGAAGACGTTTTGTTTCCTAGTTGTGTCTTTGTGTCTCTTTTGTAGGGACTAAAGAGGGCAAAAGAGAAAAAGTTTCAGTACAGTTGCTGTTAATTAAACACCATTTTATAGTCCACACTGTTTGGCAAATTTGTGGCCAGGGATGTTTTTTATCAGTGCAGGAATTATTTTCTTATGTTTTATGAACATTGTTTTTCTTCTCTTGCGTAATAAATTTTGGAAATGTAAAACATTTGGTGTCAGACTAAGACTAAGTTTAATGGTCGCACATTGTCCTAGCCTACATATGCACTGTATACGTATATCAGTTCACATTTACTTTCATTTTTATATGACCGGTATTTAATGGACTTAGTTATGAAAACATTTGTGTGTTTTTTACTTAATTACAACTTAATCAAGCCTGGGAAAAGTCTTTATAATTCCATGGCTTCACATTAGCTTCTACTAAATATTTCTACAAAGCTTCATCAAACAAAGCAAACTTATTATGAATGTGTCCATGAAGTAGGAGACGTGTCCTGTCTTCTCTGTTATTTACATCCTGTGGTGTCCATGTCTATTTGGACATAAGTGTAACTGATCTATAGTACCAGTAAGGCAGTAAACATGAAGGACCACTATCATTTGTTGTTTATACTGTCCACACCTACCAGTTCACGGGAGCTCATCAAATATTCCACAGGCCTACATGCTGTAGTATTTAAGTTGGATACTATTTCTTAACAGACCGTAAAAATATCTCAAATTTAAAGAACACGCTTTGTGATGCCCAGACAGATGCTTAATTACTTTATGTCCTGATTTAACCGTTAATTGTCTGTGCTATTGTTCTGAACATTGGCGTTAATATGCCGGATTGTGGCTTTGTAGGTGTTGTAGGTGGGCCTGTTATGGAGGATTTGAGTCGACCATCTGTCGTCTGGGATGAAAACTTTGCAAAGAAATAGTTTTACAAAGCTACTGTACTAGAACTCATACCCAGTTCACACTACACATTAGTACTACTCAACATTAACAGATCTGATTTCCAGAAAAGAAATGTGAAAAAAACACAAGAAACCTACCCTTTTGACTGGTGACCCCTTCCAATTAAGTAGTGTCTGCTCCTCAACCCTTGTCACAAGTTAAGTATGTCTATAAGTTCCTCTGCTAATACTCCCAGATGCTTTTGTTAGGTGGCTTCTTCTTGACGTATAGATTTGTACACATTTGCATGTGGCTTGGACTAAAGCTGAATAAATGTAAAATGATCTGGTATTTTAACAGAAAAAAGAAAACATTACAGACTAACTATTCTTGACTGCACAGCAGTTTGATGGAATCATCTGGCTAGAAAGTTTCCAGTATTACAACCCACAACAAAGACATCTGACTCTTTCAGTTTCTGAAGTATAACGTCAGAGATGTCTCTTCATAAGTCTGCAGAGTAGGGACGTTAATGAAGTGTACTTCCTCGTTGTTGCATAATGAGCAACTTGAGGAGACGTAACATTTAACATGTATGGCAAGCATCATATTTGTGTGTAACTTTAAGATGTTTGCCAGTCATTTCAGAGGAAGCCGTTTCATTATGTGGAAATAAAGCTGTGTGTGCGGTCAAAACAACCCGATAGCGAAGCAATCCTGTCAGTCATGGTTGGTTCAACCGTTTCTCCAGACCACACCTGCTCGGCCTCTGATTGGCTGTTCATCCCACCTGAGGGACGACGGGCGACTTCCGGGATTCCGATGTCGGCCTAGCAAGCGAGCTAACTAGTTTGCTAGCGGCTAACTCAAGGAGGACCGTAACGACCCACACCCTACAGGCAAGACAGCTCGCATGTTCCGTGTTAGGTATGTCCTGCTTGTTTTACCCGCTCTTCGTGGTGACTATTTAGCTGAACGTACGTTCATTTATCCGGCCAGCCGTCAAGGAAAGCTACTCCGCGAGTGTAAAGCTCCCCATACTAGCCAGCCAGGTAACGTTAGCTAACTCTTCGCTGTGGTAAAGGACTGAGCAGTGTCGCAAAAAACTTTCGAGGCTAGGTAAGAGCTAACTGATCACTAAGTATGGGTCGCGTTTAAATCTGTCATAATCTCAATTAACGTTGAACACAACGAGCCAAAACACCGCATCGTCTATTACTTAACTTAGTTGAAGAAAGTGAGGGGTAACGTTATTTTAATGAGGTTCATTGTTAGTTGTCTTGGCTGATACTAGCACTGCCCTGGCCTGTTGTTTCACGCTTGGTCTCCTTCAATTTATGATCCACAGATGAAGTGATACTCAATTAAATTAAATACATTTAAACAAGACATTAGCTAGAAACTAACAGTGTGTAACTGTTGCTGGGGAAATGGATCAAATCCATTACTAAGACCGGTCATTCAACGATGTAGCTCGGATCTGCAGATGGTTGTGGTGGCATGACAGGCTCGACAGGGGAGATTTTAGGATTATCATCCGTTATAGTCGAGGAGGAGGAGGAGGAGGAGGGTGGGGGGGGGGGGGGGGGGGGGGTGGTTGTTGTTTGGCAGGTGAGATGATTAACTGCACCGCCACGGCTCTGGTGATTGTCGAAAAGAGGGGTGTGTCTAAACTATCGGGTTACACTGTTACTCCGGATCCGTTTTCAGTGTATTCACGCCGCACGCACTACTTTTTCAGTTGGAGATGAGGTGTGTGTGTGTATGACTCTCTTTTTCTGTGTGTGTGTGTGTGTGTGTGTGTGTGTGTGTGTGTGTGTGTGTGTGTGTGTGTCTGTGTGTGTGTCTCTGTGTCTCTGGGGTGTTTTCACTTTCCAGAAGTGGGAGGTGTTTCATTTGAAATCCTGAGGGCATTGATGTGACAGTTGTGTGTTTTAACAACAGCAGACTGTTGAGCAACTTTGTTTATGAGTAACGTTAATGGTGAGAAATGAACAGGTTCACAGTGTAACGCAAGCTGTTTAGGACAGTAAAGAATTGATTAGTCAGCCTATGTTGTGAAATCAGAGTGAAACCTCTGCTTCTCTTCGATAGCTCTGTTTAACAAGGAAGTTTACCGTTGACAGTCAAGCTTAAACATGTACATTTTCTTTTTTTTTATAGGGGCATCCAACTGCTGACCCTCAGAGCCAGTGGGTAAAAGAAGACAGGGGGACAAAGAGGAAAAAAAGAAGTAAAATGCATCAGACTACATAACATCACTGCTGCACATGGCTTTGTTTAGGAGATGCAACATGGGAAAGGAGGTCTATCTGCAGAGAGTTTGGAGGTGGGAGAGGCCTCTACACCCAGACCCGGCCAAGTGCGGCGACAGCTCGATGACGTACACAGGGCTTCTTTTTGGATTGAGTTGATTTTGTCCCCATATTGAAGCAAAGACTGAAAGCGGGGGGGTCTCACAAGAACCAGAGGACTCTGATTGGCTGTTTGAGGCTGGACATCATTTTGTAAACCGTGTTTTTTTTTTTTTCTCTCTCTTCTTTGGCTTTTTGAAAATGTATTCCAGCTGGACTTTTGTTTGATGCAGCTTCCAGCAACTAGTTTAAATTAGTTTTGGTTGTTTTCCCCCTGCTGACATAGTTTGAAACGCTGGAACTGTCCCTTTTTCTGCCGCCATCCTCCGTTTCTTCCACCCACCCAGTGCCTAAATACGCCCTCTCGGGACAATCGCAGAAGTCATCAGCAGCTGCTGCGCTCAATCCTCTGCCTCTTCTCCTCTATGTGCTTCTGCTCTCGGCCTGCTGGCCATCCACCCACTACCTCTTTCATTTTCTGCTCTTTTTGTTTTTATATTCATTTCCTCCGATAGGCATAGTCAGAACTCGAGCACAGTGGCGAGCATTAATGCAAAACGCTGAGTTTTAAGGAGCGGAGAGAAACCCAGATTCCTCCCGTTTTAGTCGTGTGCGAGTTCCTGTGCTTTAGTGTTCGAGCACACAAGTGTTACAGTTGCACTGGTGCCAGGGAGCAGTACAGTTAGATTTATTTATATTGTTGCACCAAATACAGTTACATTAAAGCCATACAAAAATATTTATGAATTACCGACACACATATTTTTGTATCGCCTTGCTCTTGTAAAGTCTTGCTTTTATAAACCTCTATTAAGATTATGCACACAACTTAAATAACATTACAACAAGCTGTACACATGCAATGCTAAAGTAAAGCTGTTTACTGCTGTATGAAAGTACTGATTATCTTAGTGCCAGGAGACCTTCAGTGTGACGGGACACAGAGAAACCCTCATGTTTCCATTCAGCTGCTGCTTTGCATAGTGTTTTCTTTTTTCTAGTCTGTAGTCATGGTCCCTCCTCCCGAACAAACCCCACATTCGCCATTTTGACCTGTAAAGCGCCGTTTACAGTAGGTAGACCGTAGATATCTCTCTCTCTCTCTCTCTCCTCCTCTCTCTCCTCCTCCCTCTCTCTCCTCTCTCTCTCTCTCTCTCTCTCTCTCTCTCTCTCTCTCTCTCTCTCTCTCTCTCTCTCTCTCTCTCTCTCTCTCTCTCTTCTCTCTCTCTCTCTCTGTGTCTTCCTCCCCTCTCTCTGTCTCTGATGCCGGGCTTCAGTGGTGGGGGGGGTTGGGGGAGGAGTAGGTGTCCCTGCTTCTGCTCCTCCCCGTTCATTTCGCCCCAGCCGATATGTCCCGGTGTCTGCAGCCACCACTTTCCTTGTCGGATCCACCACCCTCTTCTTCTGCTTCACGTAAGTATCTCACTCATATTTAAACTCCCACATAATGCAAACGGGGCCAAATGTACGCACAGTTGTGTCGCTGCCTAACTTATAACGTTTGCATGTATTTGTGTGTGCTAAAGGTGTAAATATCCCTATACGTTATGTTTTATATGAAGACGTCCTGTTGTTTTTGTTGTTTGTTTAACCTTTATACAGAGAAAGTTTCCTGAGCAAACCTGTCCTCTTATCAGAAAGTATTCACACAGTTCCTCACAGTCATACCTGTGAGCTGAGGAGTGTTTCGTGCTCATTTTCCCATCTGTGTATTGCAGAAAGGGCAGGGATTCAAGCCTGCTTGTGTAATATCTACACGCTGCTCATGAACATGTGTAGTAGACTAGTAGTTATGGCCATAACATGTCAAACTGTCATTTTATTCCATCCTTGTTCATGCTCTCCAGGTGTCCATGGTTGTCAGAGTATTTCTCCTTTGTCATTCCCGTCTACATTGCCGTGATCTTCCTCTTCACCCTCGCCAACTTCTGTATGGCCACTTTCATGGACCCTGGAGTCTTCCCCAGAGGTAAACTCAGTGTTTTTGCCAGAGAAAGTTGATTACCACATACTAACATATGCCATTAAGTGCTTTTGAGTGCATGACAGATAAGCTAAGAATGAAAAGAAACACCAATAATGCCATGATCCGTTAGAAATTGACTGAAATGTTATAACGGAAAGGGAGGCCATAGGATCCGGTACAATGATGTTGGTACAGTCTCAGTGTGTGTGTCTGTCATGTTTAGCGGAGGAGGATGAGGACAAAGAAGATGATTTCCGTGCCCCGCTCTACAAGACGGTGGAGATCAAAGGGATCCAGGTGCGCATGAAGTGGTGCTCGACCTGCCGCTTCTACCGTCCGCCGCGCTGCTCGCACTGCTCAGTCTGCGACAACTGTGTGGAGGTACAAACGCACACTCTTGTGTTACGGGGCTGGTATTGTGAGGCCTAATTAGAAATTGATATATTTTCGTGAGCGGTAGAACTTGTTTGATTTTTATGTGTTGTAGCTGTTCCTTGTCATCGTTCTTCTCCTCTCTGTCATATCTTTACTGGTGTTTGCACATTCTTGTCCTTTGTGCTCTCTCAGGATTTTGACCACCACTGTCCTTGGGTGAACAACTGCATTGGTCGGAGGAATTATCGCCATTTCTTCCTCTTCCTGCTTTCACTTACCACCCACATCATGAACGTATTTGGCTTTGGCTTGGTTTACGTGCTGCACCACCGCCAGCAGCTGGACACGCCACATGCTGCGGTTACGTATCCTTTACTTGGCACGCTGCCGGACAAATGATGAGAAACTTTCTGTTCACATTTTGTTGGCGCTGTGATTTTAGCCTGGTGTTTGTCTTTTTTTTCCCTTTGCTGGGTTTGTTGTAACCTCCTTGACCCTCTCCTCCCAGTATGGCTGTAATGTGTGTGGCCGGCCTGTTTTTTGTCCCGGTTGCTGGCCTGACTGGGTTCCACATGGTGTTGGTGGCCCGCGGTAGGACCACAAACGAACAGGTACAAACAAGAGCTGGTTGTGTGCGTCACTGAGTAATCCAGCCACTTCAGATTGTGTTTTTAGCATTAATGGTGGCGTCCATGTGAGCTGGAACATTTTCCTCTCATTGTAGGTCACAGGGAAGTTTCGGGGAGGCGTTAACCCTTTCACCAACGGCTGCACAAGGAATATTTCTCATGTGCTCTGCAGCTCCCAGGCCCCCAGGTCAGCCTTCCTCTCTCCTCTGCACTCATCTCTCCTTTAACACTCTGCTCCACAATTGTTATTTTTCCACTGCCCTTTTCTTTCCATTGCTCTCTTCTCTCTTTCCACTTTTCCAGCCTCCTCTTTTATTGTTCTCACTGTTTAGTGATGGAATATATGAGCGCAAGCCGTCAGTGTGAGTGGTTTCTGGTGTTAGATCATGCTTGTCAAGAGAGCAACATACTGCCAAGCCTGTTGTTTAATGCTTGTGTCATTTTAATTAGAATTTACATGTGTGTGTGTATGTCCCCCTCACAGATACATGGGCCGGTGGCGAAGCCCTCTGGCAATGGATGTACAGCCACCATTTCTTCGACCGGCCCTCACTGAGGCCCAACTAGAAGCCAAGGTCTTGGACAACGGCATCCAGAATGACCGACACAGCACCAGGGTGAGGGATACAAAGCAATCAATGAATGTAACACATAGGACCCCCCCCCCCCCAAAGGTGTCAATCCCAATTTGCGGGGTTAATTGTGATTTTATTATTTTTTTTTTATGTTTTATTACCAGGTCGTAATTTTACAAAAGGTCTTGAACACCATAAAGTCTTACTGACAGATGCGTAGGATCAAAAGCTTTAAACTTGAAGAAAACCAAAGAATCCCACATACGCACACAAGCTCACTTCATGGACACGTTTTGCTCCGCAAAACTCCATCAGGCAAAATTTAAGCAGACAAAACCCCCCAAAACGAGTTGAATTGATGGCCAGTGTGCGGGATTCTTTGATTTAAATACTGAAAGTCGAGGAGCAACACAGAAACGAGTAAACCCTACCTCATCTGGATAATGAAGCACATGTGTTGGAGGGTGTTCAGACTAAAAATAGTTGCATCAGTGAGTTTGAACTTTTATCAGATGCCAAAACGTTGAACAACGGTTCATGAAACAGGACATCATACCTCCAAGAAGTTGTTATGGCATCAACAATTCCATTCTCTGTAGCAACAATCGCAAAGTTAACGATAAAAGTGTAACGCTTAAGTTACAAAGTAATATACCTGCGATGTGCCTGCAATGCCAGACGGTGTTGCAGCAAACACTGAGTTAAACTTCTTTACTGGACACGGCCTGATACTGTGTGTCTCTGTGTGTCCGCTCCAGTCCAAGAGTAGTCTAGACCAGATGGAGAGCCAGTCAGCTGATGCAGAGCCTCCACCTCCTCCAAAGCCAGAGCTTCGGTACCCTGGTCTGCCCCGTGCTGACACGGAGGGTGAGACGAATACACTCGTACACAACACATAAGTAAACCTCTGTAGTAACGGGTATGTCGCCTGACGTGTCAACATCTTGAGTGATGACCATCAAGTGCAGCACAGGTACTTCAAGTGCTTTACCTGAACAGTTGAAGGTTTATTTTGTAATCGCAAACATGCCTCTTTCAAATGTCCCCTTTTGGTTTCTCGCCACTCAGAGAGCAGCCTGTTGACTGAAACTCCACCTACGCCGTCGATGTATAAGTACCGACCGCCTTACAACAGCCCGGGAAGGAACCACACGGCCCTCACACACCCCAACAAGGTACATGTCAATACACACTTGCACAGACCTCAATGTATTGGGTATAATCTATTCACCTAAAGTTATTCAGTACTGTATATTAAGAGTATTAAAGGAACACAAGATCAGCTTAGACACAACCTTGTTGATTTTACATAACGAGCTTGTTTCAGCATCTGTAAAAGATAACGAGATGTAGTTAATCTTATTAAGATTACTCAGAACAAACAATATCCGATTACTGTAACAGATGATCTGGTGGCTAATTCCTTTTGTGGTTAATACCATGCCCCTCTTTTTTTGTTTTTTACTTTGAATTGATCATTCAGTGGCCATCGGTCGATCAGTAAGTCTCAGCTAGTGTCATCTGTGTGTATCCCTTTGTGTTTGAGTGGATCTATCCTTTCCCCTGGGACTGCATTGACTGGAATGTGTAGTTCATGTACTGTATGTATTTGTATATTTCCATCCATGTGTTTATACACAGTCTTTGACATGCAGTGTCAGTGCTTGTTCAAGCCAGTCAATGTTTCCAATCCAGTAGTGTGATGATGGAGTAGAGCACTGGTCAAGCATCCAATTTCTCCCCACCACTCTTTTTTTTTTTCTTTTTCTGTTATATTTTTTTAGTGAAACAGTTATTTTTTGATGTCATGTTATCTATTCCTCAAGTAACATGGTGATTTTCATCTTTCTCCCAACCCCCCCCCCCCCCTTCTTCATCACGCTCCCTCTCTCTCTCTCTTTTGTCTGTTTCTCCTCCTCCTCAGATGATCCGTGGGGATAGCCTCGACTCTCCATCTCCCTCCATCCTCCAGTCCAGCCGTCAGCCTAGCTACCGCTCGGAGCCGAGCAGCCTGGACGGGACCGCGGTGGTGGGGGGAGGTGTAGGGCCGCGCAGAGGGGGAGGGGAGAGGGGCGAGGGCCCCGGAGGTCCCGGCGGGACTGCTGGGGTGATGCCAGGGGGCATGTCGGGTTACTCCCTGACTGGGCGCTCCTACACCTCCTACCCATCCTCTCTGGTCCTGTCCACTGGCGGCTCTCGCTCCTCCAGCTTGCGCTCAGCGCAGGCGGCACATAACCCGCTGTCCACGCTCCAATCAGAGGGCACCACAGACACCAGCTACAAAAGCCTGGCCAATCAAACGCCTCGGAACGGCAGCCTGTCCTATGACAGCCTTCTGACACCATCTGAGAGCCCGGAGTTCGAGTCGGCCGCTCACGAGCTGTCGCCACAGAAGCCTCGCGCTCCGTTTCCCTCAGCGACTGCAACAGGCCAGCGGGAGGTGGTGTCACCCAGCAGCCCGCTGCAGGGCTACACGTCGCCCTTCCTCTCGGCTCAGATCGCCCAGCAGAGGGAGGGGCAGCTGCTCCAGGGCTCTGCCACTTTCTCCTCCCCCCACAGGGCCTACCTGCGTGCCGTCAGTCCGCCCCCTCCCTCCTCTGGGCCTCCCGAGATCCAGCACCTGCTCCAGCATAACCAGGACTCCTCCTCCTCCCGAGCCCCTCGTAACCTTTCCTTCTCATCCTCTTCCCCCGGGGCTCGCTCACTAGAGCCCCCCGTCTCCCCGCCACCTCGCGGCCTCTCCCTCGGCAAGTCCCAGGCTTATGTTGGGGAGGCAGGGCCTCAGCACAAGCCTCGGGCTTCAGGAGGAGGCAATGTGCTGGGAGGGGGAGGAGCCGGAGGAGGGCATCAGGCACAGTGAGTAGTGATCCGTCGTCAGATCCGCCAGCCTGCTTCTCTTCCTTTTCCTCCTAATTCTCTTCTTCTTCCTCCCTGGTTTGTGTCAGCCCTCCTCTTCCTCCCTGATCTGTGTGAGTCTTCCTTTTCCTCCTCCACGGTTTACAGTCAGTCTTTGCTTGTTTAGCGTTAACAGTTGTTGTGTATGAATGTGTTATTGGGTGAGTTGTGTGACTGAAGTGCTAACAGCATGTCAGTATGTGTTTAGCTCTGTGAAAGCATGCCTCACCACGGTGCTGTTTACTCCTGTCCTCTGGCCTTTTCTGTCATTTTCTTACTCACTACGTATAGTTACCAAATGCCTTACAAGTTCCATGGTAGAGAAACATTTGTGCTCGTTTTGCTGTTATTTTTTAAGTAGAACCACTCACCTCCACATCCATGTATCCTCTGTCCTCACTCCTAATCTGCCTCCCCTTCCCTCCTCTCCCCTCCCCTTCCATCCCCTCCCCTTCCTGATGGCTGTCCAATCAGATTCACCTCTCGTCCGGTCTTGGCCAATCACACACCATCCAAACCAGGGGGCGGAGTGAAGAAGGTGACAGGCGTTGGAGGGACCACTTACGAGATATCGGTTTGAGTGACCGGCATGGTCCATCACAAAGAACAGGGGGGGGGGGGTCACAGGACTACTTCCACTTGTCTCTCACCTTAGCTGGACATTGTTCACTGTAGGCTCCTGAGAAATGACTGTTTTTCCGCTGCAAAGGACTAAAGGAGCCTGTCTGGTACTCACTTTGTTATATTTGTAACGCCACTGGCAGATTTGAACAAAGAGTAAAAGGGGACACTTCATTTTTCGGCGGATCAAGTCGTCTCCCTTTAGCCACTTTGTGAGCCATAGACGGACGTGACTGCATCATCGTGGCTGGGTACAGATATGTCTACAGAACACCCAGAGCGATTCAATGATTGGCTGTTTTATTTGGTCCGTTGGCACACGGAGTATTGCCCGCCGTGTCCGACACTTGAGGAAACGATGGCCTTTATCCAGCGGATGTAGAAGTCTGAACGGTCCACACAACCCATTTATCGACAAGAGTCCAACCTATAAACACAGTATCATTTTAGTTTTCTAAATCTTTTTTTAAAAATATTGTTTTATATAAATGTATAAAATCTTACAGATTATTATTATTATTGGGTCAACTTGTCAGGCATTGACTATGGATAAGGGTGACAGACGTACTGCGTGTAATTATTCATGAAAGCGATCTCGGATCAGTTGCCTGTTTTTATTTTAATGGCTGCATCAGCCACTCATGAGCTCTTGCTGGAATCTTTCATCGTCCGAAGAGAATGATGATCGTTTTGGTGAACAGCCCGAAGTGGCAAATAATTGGTTTTTCTGAAAGCCACAAAGAAATTCTGATTCACGATTGCAGCACAAGTATCTTTGTGGAATGTACGCTTGTAATCTTTATGCTAGAGACATTATGCAAAATCTGTTAGTAGCTTTAAGATCATTGTATGTCCCTTTTTTTTTCTTTTCTTTTTTTTTGTCTTCTCTTCTTCTTTTCTGTAATATTTTGTCCATCGAGATGCTAGTAGAACCTGAAACCTTTAACAGGTGGCCAGCCAAATAGGGGCAGCGAGGGAAGGGCTTATTTATTTTACCAGACAAGACAACCTTGTAGTTTTGGGCACAATTTCAAACCAGTCTCTACCAGTTTGTCCTTTTTATTTCGAGAAAAGAAGAGCAAGTATGAATATTTTTTATGACAAAGACTTTATAAATGAAATTGTAAATGCGCTATGCCACTGAATAGAATTTCAAGGAGGGACTGGTTTGCATTTAGACACTTGTTTTTGTTTTTCCTGCCTTGAGAGACCATTCGTAGTGAAGCATGCACATTTTATTTTTTTCTATTGGTTTGTATTTTTTACACTTTTCTGAGGGGAAATAAAAAAATGGCAGATTAGATTATTTTTTTTATTGGCTTTTAAAAACTTTTTTTTTTTTTTTTAACCCACAGCCATGTTAAGAAAGGAATAATTAGAGGAAAGGAGGTGTGTTTGGGAGTTTCAGGATTGGGCATTACGGTTAAGATTTTATTTATTCTATTGTTTCTATTAAAGGCCTCCAGCGGTGTTAGCAGTAGAATGTCAAAGCTGGCTGAATGTAGCACGTCTTTGGGGGGAAAGTACTCGCTTGAAGCACACAAGTGTCATCGCTCAACCCAAAACGGCCGTGTTACTGGTTATCAACCCTCCCGGGCGACGTCGTCGGTGTGCATGTGGTTTTTGTTTGTCGTGCTGAATGCTTCACTGGCGTGCGAACTTGAGAATATTGTCAAAAAGCCCACCTGGGTAATGTGTGGGTGGTTACAAGAAAAAGAAGCATCTTTAGTGGCACAGGCAGCCGTCGTACGTCGATAAAGAAAACGTGAGATACTTTTCTTCCTGCTCTGGTGACCACTGAACCTATGTGAGTATACTTCTATGTGAGATAAAATATTGCTATTGTGGGCCGTGATGAATGGAATGAGTTTCACAAATATCTGTAACGAGTACATAAAAGACATTTCCAAAATGGCCTTATAAAGAATTTTTAAAAAGATGTCTTCTCAGAATAAAAAGGTCAAACTGATAAACTGACTGAGTCATGAATCTTAACTGCACACGGTTTTATTTTGGCTTTGGTTTAGAAACATGAGGCACTAGTAAACACACTGGTTGCAAAATACAGGCAGCAAAAGTTTACACACAGTGATGAGAAGTTGCATAAAGTAGCCAAAAAAAAACAAGCATTACAAAAAAGGCATTTGTTCTCAAATAACTTAATAAAATGTACTAAAATCATTACTCGTCTTTTGTTTAGCTGCATTCAAACCACACTGCATCATACCCAGTCGGACCAGGGAAACGTGCTCCAGCTTTTGGGGTATTTATTTGCCACAGTGAACACTTGACATCGAGTAGTGGTTGAAACCATTTCCCTCTCTCCGTCCCGCCATATTCTGGACTTTGGCCTGCAGCCCGTCTCTGAATCCTCTCACTGGTCTTTCTTGCTCTCTGTGGGCTCCAGGCTGTCGGTCTCAGGGTGGAGCTCGTCGTCGTCGTCGACCTCCTCTGGCTGAACGGCGTTCTGCTCCTCTTCTTTCAAACCACGACTTTTGTTCAGCTTCTTGGATTTTTGGAAGAGTTCGTTGAGATTAAACTCTCGGATAATGTTCTCCTAGGAATGAAATAAACGTCACGTTAGGATACATCTTTGTGGATGTGACAGTTAGTTGCATACAAGACTTGCCTCACTGAAGGACCAGGTCACAGCTTTCGCTTTACTGTCCACCACCGGACGTCTCATGACTTCCCGCCCTTCTTGGAACAGCACCAGAGAGGGCAGCTGCTTGGCCAGTGGAGAGGTACTAACCCTGTAGCTGTTCACACATAATTCATGGGACGGTCAATTTACTGTGCTCAGAGAATCTGACAAATGTGTGGAAAGCATAAACAAAACAATATTGTGGCATGAAAGCAGAGGGGCAAAGTGGAAGAAATGCCCGACCTCTCTGAAACCTCTCCATAGCGTCCGATGTCCACTTTCCCAAACCTGAGTCCAGGACAGTTGTACCTGGGGTACACAGAGGAAGACATGTATGATGTAAGGCTGTTTTTGGAGAGCAATGGACTTGCATAGCAGGTTATTATTATGAAAAATGTAAACATACATTTTGTTTGTATTAAGCCAAATCTTCCATTGAATAAATCACGTAGCAGAAGGCTCTTTTCTGTTTTACTGACAGACCAGCGTCTGCAGCTAAATAAATACAATTATTTTTATGATTCATATCAAAGACTATGACTTTACAGTGAATACAGAACATATAGGAACTAATAAAATAATATTGTAGCCTGTATATAATAGATTCAAGAATGTTTATGAGTCATAAGTTTTATCTTCTTGAAGCAATAAACTTCCTACTTATAAATAGATTTCGTGGTTGCTTATTTAAGGTATATCGAGTGATTGGAAGGTTTATAGTCAAAAGTGTGTCTTGAACACAGCTCGGCCAATCACAACTATTTACGTTTTACCATCAGTGGCTAATTAACCTGAAGGAGGGTCTGACTCAAACAGTTCAGCCCTCGGTATCTTCACCACAAGAAGCGTGTTTAGTTGTCTCTTACTTGAGTGAAAGGTCGGCAAAGACGGGCGCGAAAGACTGGCAGTCAGAGGACCAGTTGGCGTAGAATTCAACAATCCAGGTTACTCGACTGTCTCTCTGCAGCTCCTCCTAATGACGCAATCAATTACATGAGAACAGATTACACACGGGTACATCTCGGTCATACAAAATGCAAAACGTTCTTATTGCATTGTGCAATAAAAAGCTCATGTTATTATATTACATATGAACACGTGATTACTCCATTATAATTCCTAGTTGTGTTGTCGCAGTCTGTAGTGTGACACTCACATCTATGGTCTTGTCACTGAAGTACTTGATGTACTCGGGGCCCATGTAGAGAGGCGGCTTACAGGTCATGACGAATGCTGGAGACAAGGCACGGATAAACAGACTAATACGTCGACTTAACAGCGGCTCCCAGTGGATGAAATCAACGTCTGAATGCAGGTTTTACATTTGCTGAAGCTGTGAAAGTCTCAAATTAGGTTAAAAATAAATATACATTTAAACCCTAAAAGCATTGTTTTGAATATCCTCTGATGAATAGGTGCTTGATACAATATATATATATAAATAAATAAAAGGTACCCACACTGGACTTTAGTAGTGATGTGCTGAAGGAGACCAGTGTTCGGTCAAAACATCTGTAATAAAACAGGGACTCCAAATGCAGTTTGAAGGTACCTTTCTTTACTATTCATGTTAATCAATTTCCCAATGTCTTATTTTATGAATATTTACCAATAATTCCATAGAAACTGTGGGGGAATATATAGATCCAAGTCGATATTTGTCTTTACTCAGATTCGGAGGGTTTCCGTGCAGTGTTTTAATGTGACAAAGACTGATGGGGGACAGTCTAACATAGATATTGAGAGTGCGGCAGTATCTCTATAAAGGGGTTATAAGACCACTGACCGACACACAATGCGAGGTAAAGGATGCCGAGTCGGATGTCCAGCCTGAAGAAGAGGATGACGTTGGCCACTTTACTGAACAGGAACAAGTTGCCTAAGTGCTGCTCCATTGTGACTGAGAAAGAGAGGAGAAGAAGAAGAAGAAGAAGAAGAAGAGAGGACAAATATTGAATGCAGCAGACGAGAAACCTTCACGCTGTTGGTGCAAGGTCACAAGGAGGCAGGGTTACACTGCAATTTAAATGTTTACATAACAAAGCAACGTTTTGGGGCAAAGCACTTCCTGGATGTGGCTGGCTGCAGGGGCTTGAAACAGTTACACATTAAGTCACAAATACCTCTTTGGTTGAAGTTTAACTCCACCTACACATTATAGGACACACATACCTAATGTCTGTCGACACTTCAGGTTAAAGGTGAGGTTTAATCAGGAGATACACTTCTCATATGAGTCCACATATCTCAAACGGGAGAATTTTGCCTTTGGGGCTTTCTGCCAGAAAGAGTTTATTTTAACCAAAACATTATTTTTCCCCAAATCTAACTAAGAAGTTTTGTTGCCTGGACTGAAAGAGATTTGTGGCACAAAAAAAGGCTTTCTACCAGTTTATCCTGGTGGTTCCCTGCTCCCAAATTTAACATAATTGATGTTGACTGTTTATAGTGTAAACAAACACTTGCCATGTTGGTTTACACACACACAAACGTGAGCATGTGTGTGTGTGTGGTGGTGGGGGGGTGGGGTTACTTACTTGCTCTCCTGTTCTTCATCATAACTATTGCACAAAGAAACATGAGAATCTCCAGCTCTCTCTATAAAACAAAACACAAAAAAGAGAAAACATGAAACAACTTTTGTGATAAGTGAGTAAATGAAGTTAACTCTATATATAGCGGCTGCAGCGCCACACTATCCCCACCATGCACGCTCAACCATGCACGCTCACCCAGTCATAGTCGCAGGAGTTGCCGTCCTCTCGCTGGGTCGCCAGGTGCTCGCACAGACCGGGAATCTTTCGGACCAGCAGGAAGGCGACGGTCATGAAAACCGAGGAGATATAATACGGTTGCAGAAGCCATTTGTAAATCTGAGGTAAGTGGTACAACAAAGTAAAGAGTCCTGTGATTACACCCATGCTGGTAAAGACGACAGTCAACCTCAAGGGGTTTGAGGAGGAATGACAGCTGGAAGGATCTGACTGACGGACCCGGCGACCAGCTCATACTGCGCATGTGCCAAAAAAAAACAATTTCGTAGTTTCTGGGAGCAGCGACTCGCCGTAGATTTGGCGGGTATTGAAAAAAAACGTAAACAAGACGTGGAAAAATGGAGGAAAGCGAAGCCGCAACACAAATGGAGACCGTCGATCCCGTTTGTGGTACAAACTCAGTTGTAAACCGAACTAATGAAGCCACAGGAGAAGATTCCTCACAGGCGCCAATCCCTGGATCAGTTGGTAAGCCTCCCGGGGAGACAGCAGCTCGGTACAAGAGGCTGAAGCTGTTCGACAAAGTGATGCAGAAGAGCCTGGAGAAGTTCATCGACCATGCCAGGTAACGTGTGTTTATGGTGGAAATCAGTCCCGAAACGACAGTATGCATTATCACATTATTGAAAAGAACTGCCTATTGTAATTAAGTTAAGTTAAAAGATGTTTTGGGGAAATAATAATTGCTCCCATATTCTTTTTCTAGCTTTCTACACATTTCGTAAAATAACACAATGTATCTTTCTGGGCAGCAGCATATTTTTTTTCTTCCCATTATCTCTATTATTGTTAAACTTATGGATTTTTAGGTGTCAGAAAATAGTGAACAAGTGCCCAGAAAGGTTCCTGGAGTTCAAGGTGATACCTCCAAGCTGCTGTTTTTGTCCAAACAGTGAATCAAATGTAATTTTCTCTTGATACATGACTTAGCACGTCAGTTATTTTTCTGTTGATGAACTTCTAGATTAATCATTTCAGTACTAGATTGACACTGCTTTCGTTCACAGTTTTAACAGATTTGCCAGCACGTTTCGGCCGCTGTACAAAAAGAACCCACAGAGGATGGAGAGCATTCACAAGCAGTTCATTGAGGAGCTGCAGAGGACCATACAGGTACGCAGCACACCATACATTAGTACCATGTATGAGACATTTAAAAACAAATGGAGGCTCTTCTGCCTTGTTATGTGTGTATCTGTACTTTTCTACCTGCCTTTGCTTTTTATTTGCTTACCGTCGTTGCCCGTGTTCGTGTATTTGAAGGAGGACATCAGCAGATTGATTGAAGAAGGTCGGTTAGAGATCAAACTGAATGAGCTGGACCAGCTGGAGAGTGCTGCCAAGAAGAAGGCAGACCCTGCATGGTCCGTAAACAGCACCAAAACCATTTCACCGTCTGCTTTCTTTGCAATTAAATGATCAACTGGTTACATGTCAAGCTTTTGATTCCCTGTAAAACACTTGTACCCTCTTTGACAACATCTTAAGACTGAAATCCATCAGCTCATATTACCACCACTCATTGAAATACTTAATAACAACTAGCAAGTTGATTTACTTGCCATAAACATAGCAAATCTCACTAACAACCCTGTAATGTAGGTGCATTGCCTCTATTCATTGTCACCACTGTAATGTTTCCATTTAGCAACATGATTAAAATACAAAACATCTTAATCCTTGTTTTGATAGGCGGCCGAGTGGAGTTCCTGAGCAGGACTTTTGCAGCTTTTTGATGCCATACTATCAAAAGCAGGAGAACTACATGCGACAGGAGCTGAAAAAGATTCAAGCAGAGAATGCTGCCCTATCACAGAAGGCCCAGGCCGGTAGAGAGAGTCTGGCTCAGACTGAATTTCGTATTTCTACCACTGTTGATGAGTGGAAGGTGAGAGAGAAACAATTGTCAAAAGAAATATTAGAGCTATACAGGATATAATTTATTAAAAATCACATTAAACATTAAACATATTTTTAACACCCACAAAGGGTATGCATGTGTAAGTAATGCTTGAGTCTTTACTTTAAAATGTATTTTTGACATTAGTGAGATGACTGCATGATTGAACAGTATTTATCAAAATCTGCATTTTACTTCTCAGGTAAGTTTTAGTGACATTAATATATTTTAAATGGGAGTGAAAGGAGAAAAACTGTTTTTTCATTGGTACAGTGTGCAGGAGGCCACTGTCTGACAACTTATGGTGACGGACAAACTATAGCCGTGCACCATGACAAGAATCTATAAAATAGGAGATTGCCTTGACTTTTAACAGTTTTCTTTGTATGTTTTGTTGTTTCACTTTTAGGCATCGGTCACAGATTTTGAAAGGCTGGCGTCTTCTCTTTACCCTGCCGATGTCTTTGATGTGTGATCTTCAAATCATTTGTCCTGCAGATACATCAAATAACTTAACTGTACATTTTGGAATTGTTCACTATGCCTGTTTGTCTGAAAATAAATCTAAAAAATAAATTGTGACCTGGGTGATTATATCTGCGTGGGCGTATATATACTAATCATTATGGTAATGTGCGTGTTTACGCCTGGTATTACGGTACATGGGCCATGACAATAATGCCACAAAGAATTGAGGAGTCGGGTTGTTCACACACGGATGGATTCAGGGTGAACACCCTGTCAAAAAACAGGCCACGCGCTTGACGAAACTTAACTTTTTCTTTTCAATATAAATGTATTATTCGTGATAGATATGACGGAAATGTTTTCAACTCTGTACGGGCAAAACGAAGCTCAGGGACCTCCCGGCTCGTCGTCTCTGGGTTTCGGACCAGGGAAGCCTCCGCCGCCTGTGCCGCAAAATCAAGCCTCCATGGCGGGGCAGATGCCACCGCAGCTCGGGGATGAAGGGCCTGCCCTGCGGAAGCCCGGCGCCATGAATGAACCTTTCTACTTACTGCGAGAGCTTCCTGGTACTGTCTGGCTATTATCGTTATTGTTAACTGTTGAATGCTTTGTGTGTTATTTGTCTGTTAATTTAAAGAAAGAGTAGAGCTGATATAAAAGGTTGCTAAGCAGTTTGTAAACAATGCTAGCTACGGTTAGCTAGCAAGGTAAGTGTTAATCGAAAATATCGATTAAGCTAATTAACGTTACCGGTTCTAGCCCACCTGTTTTTTCATAGGTTATTTTCTGTTTATCTCGGTTGTGTGACACAAAAACATCCACGATGTTTACCATGTTTTAACTCTGCTCTTGTGTGTGTGTTTAGTGGGAAACGAGTTAACGGGCAACACCAACCTCATCACTCACTACAACCTGGAGCACGCCTACAACAAATTCTGTGGGAAGAAGGTGAAGGAGAAGCTCAGTAACTTCCTGCCAGAGTTACCAGGTGGGTTTTATGTGTAGGAATTAAACGTGGTGTTAATATTGCAGACTGCACACGTTATATTATAAACGAATAAATGTAGTGAAGATGATGATTCATGTGAAGTACAGGACGGAAGTTTCCCCAAGCTACTTTATTCTTGATAACTGTTTTTTCTATTACAATTGTACTAATTTCCCCTAAAATGACAATACTTTAACAGCTGACCACTTTTACATCTTTATGGCTGTGTGCTCTGTGTGTTCATGACCATGTCCTTTCATTTTTTTTTGTATTTCGATCTCTGACCTCCATGTCGTCCTTCCTCTTCTGTGCTGCAGGTATGATCGACTGTCCGGGCACTCAGGACGGCAGCTCGTTGCGCTCTCTGATCGATAAGCCTCCAGTGTGTGGGAACTCCTTCAGCCCGTTGACAGGCGCTCTGCTCACAGGCTTCAGACTACACACAGGACCAGTACGTACCGAATATATCAATATATTAACAGTATAAATGTATATATACAGTATGGCAAAGTCTCATTAGTTAGCATATTCTAGCCTACAGGTGTTCTTGTGTTCAATATTTACATGCAGGCATGTTTTTGTGTTTGTTTTTCCCAGCTACCAGAACAGTACAGACTGATGCACATACAGCCTCCAAAGAAGAAGAGCAAACACAAGCACAAACACCATCGACTACAGGATCCGTTACCACAAGGTATGATAAACCTCTACGTATACACTGGCGCAAAAATAACGCAGCATGTTTTCAGGCAACTGAGCTGCTTCTTTTTGACGTCACAGAAACTCCATCAGACACTGATCCCAAGAAGAAGAAGAAGAAAAGGGACGACGATCCTGACCGCAAGAAAAAGAAGAAAGACAAGAAAAAGAAGAAAGTAAGACAATTTGTCAAGCTACCAATAATTCATAAAGTTGCCAACTCGGCCTGGTTATGGTTAGAGACTATAATCTTAAACTTTATAATTAATACCACGTTTTTCACAAAATACATAATATAAATAAAGCTAATAATTAAACTTAAAGCTGCATTAAAGGAACAGGTCACCCAAAAATACATATTTTTCCTCTTACCTGTAGTGCTATTTATCGATCTAGATCGTTTCGCTGTGAGTTGTCTAGTTGGAGATATCAGCCGTACAGATGTCTGCTTCTCACGAATATAAGGGGACTAGAATGCACTCGGCTCAAAAAGATTAATTTAAAAAACTCAAAAGCAATGACTCTTTCTAGAAGGCATGACCCGCTTACTGAAGATAATCCACAGACCTTGTTGTGAGCAGTTTCATGTAGGAACTGTTTTCCAACACTAGAGGGTGAAAGAGCTTCAAAACAGCTCTGTTATTGCTTGTTATTGCTTTTTTAAAGCTATGACTTCTATCTATTTGCGAACAGTTTCCAACCCACCCAGTGGCTTCTATCAGATGTTACCTCATCCCATTATGTTTGTTGTGCCAGACGTCTGTACTCTGGGACCCCTACATTTGCACATTTTTGTCTTTTCTGAGAACATGTGTGGCTTTTGAGCATAAGGCATGTCTTATCATAAAAACGTTTGTTTACATCTCTGTCCCCCTTCCAGAACCGCCACAGTCCCGACCACCCCGGCCTCGCTGGATCACAACCCAACAGCAACAGCCTCAGATAGACAGGAGCCCACTGTGTGCATGCCGGCCTTCAAGCGTGTGTGTGTGTGTGACTGTGCATTTTGTAAGAGGATGCGTGTGTGTGTGTGTGTTTTACAGATAATTGTATTATTGGGAGTATGTTTTAATGAGATGAATCTAGTAATGCAAATGGTTGTATGATGCGTGTGAGAGTGAAAGGAGCAGCGACACAGTGGATGTGTGTGTGTGATGATGTAAAGACATGTTACAGAGCAGTGTACAAGGCAGAGACGAGCTGTGTGGTGTTATGGATGACTGAGCAGGCACTGTATGTATGTCCCTCTTTGATTTAGTTGTGATATCTTTTGACCATATTGCCAAAATCAAATAAACTTTTGGTTATTATCTTCGCATGCATCTCCTTCATAAGAAATTGTAGGTCACATGATCAGAAACATAGTTGCATGGTTTAAAATGCAGCAGTGTAACGGCAACGATGACCAACATGGCTCATGCTGAGGTTTGTTGTTGCTGTGAGAGAATTGTTTGCATGGTTGGTAACAAAAAAAAAAAAGTTAAGTATAATGCGTTGACAGCCATTCATTTATTTAACAAATGCACAAGCTGGATATACTGATTAAAGGCAGGAAAACAAGGCATACATTTAGCGACGCATTCCAACACTTCAACCAGAAGGGTGAAGAGAGAAGATTAGACAAGCCGCTGTAGAGGATGGTCTTAAAATACACACAAGCAAAGGAGGTTTATTTTTTAACTTTGAATCCCAAAAGCAGAAGAAAGCCACAGGTCTGACAACAAGGAACTTTTAAGACAACTTGCAGAGATACAAAGATGTCGGATAGTTTTAGGACTTATTAGTTTTCAAACATTACAAACTACTGTAAAAGAGGAAAGTAATGACAAATGCCAAACTGGGAAACCTCGGCAACACCGATTGTTCTCCACACACAGTATTTATTGGAACCAACAGCCTCAGAAATCACGATCAACAACCACCAAACTGTCCTTTACTGCAGAACTAATGCATTTTGTTGTACGGTCCTGCAGGAAAGTGCTGTATAATTTACAGTTCCTTCACATGGCTTTGATTTACAGAGAAAGATGATTGGTAGAGGCATTAATCTTACATTCATATTTATATTGCAATAAGACCAAGATGGAAAGAAAGGCAGAGTTGAAACAAAACACAGAATCTCTGTAAAGGCGAGAAAGCAAAGATTCATGAAGCTGAACACATTTAAAGGACGGAGGATAACTACAAAGCAGGAAACAATCTACTAACGCTATCTTGACACTGAAATGAATAAAAGGAATTAATAAATCTACAAGATACTGTTGCTGTGAGCAGAACGAACAGATACAGGATAGACAGATTTTGATCTGCAGCTGGCTGAAACACTGTCTTTTTAATAGGACTTTGACCGTCCAAGCAGAAAAATCACAATTAAAAAAACGAGTTTAACCACAGCCAGTGTCTCCCCACTCATCAATGTGGCTACTGTACACACTCATATACATATATATATATATATATATATATATATATATATATATATATATATATATATATATATATATGTATAGTAAAGCAAGCAGAATATGTCATAATATAAAGACGCTCCTCAGTTCTATTTACAAAAAAAACAATTTTGATGGAGGTGTGTTTGCTTCAAAATCAATATGTGACAAAAAAAGGCAAAAGCAGAATACACAGTAAATCATCTGAGCTTCATTTATAATTAGCACACTACACAATAAAGGATACTGTAACAAACGCTTCCCTTTTTAATGCTACTGCAGCTAGAGTATAAAAACACACTTAAATACACATTTTACACACACACTAGTTCATTGCTGTGCATAAAGCAGTACAAAGTGATTCATAACATTGACACACACTGTGTGTTTAAAAGTCAGTCTTATTGTTCCTTGTGAATTTTCCATAAAAAAAATCCAGATATGCAAGGGCTGACTCAGCAATACCTCTAAAGCGCATTACTGCACAAGGAGAAATTCTGTAGGGATTCAATTTGACATTTTGGGTATTTGACAATTAAAGGATTAATAGCGAAAAAAATTATTTCGACGGACAGACATACGAGTCGGCTGCAGAGAGACGGTACAAAAAAAGGAAACAGGAGGTAGATATGGTGTCTCTACAACCAGCCTATCTGTGCGTGATCTGTGTGAAAAACTGGACTCCGAAAATACCCAAACCGCTTCTTTGTACGTACCAGATACACTGTATACCCATACACATATACCCATATACTCTATTCAGATGTTTTGACATTTCTCTGATTGTTGGATGCTTTGTTTTATGTATTTTTTTGTTTTTGCCAGAGGAATTAAAGTAGAAACAGCAAAGTATAGCCTACCAAAAGTTTATCATATTTCTGAAACACTATGGAGGTAAAAACGGAAACTTTTCTATCTTTAAGCTGTTCTTTGGTCTTAGCAAAGATCGTGATGATTTTTCAAGAAATCTTTGAAAACTATACAACAGTATTTCAAGTACTGCGATATCCGCAGCCTGACACACAGGCAGTACCAGGGTGTGTGCTTGTGAGTGAAATCTATGGCTTCAAATCACACTAATTTGGCTCTTTGACACTAAACCAAAATAAATAAACAAATGATGATGACGCATCTTCTCCCGAAATCACAAAGAACTTAAAGTCCAACTCTGAGTCATTACACAACACGAGGAATCCTATTTGCTCGAGGGCATGGATCGTGGCGAGCAAAATGTGCACCAGCAATGACCGAAATCCAACTGGAAACATCTAAACCAAAATATATATATATGGCTGCGTAGATTGCTGGTGCTCATTTTGAAGACGAGTACAAACACTACGATTCCCCCGACCCTCCGCTCGGTGCCGCTCTACGCCTCCACAGCAGCGAGGCCGTTGCTGTGAGGTTTGTAGCCGTTGGCCTCGTCGTTGAGAGCATGCATCTCCTGTTCGCCCGCCCGCTTGTCTCTGGCCTCCTTTTCCCTCAGCAGCTGCCTGCGGTGGTAGAACAGGTAACCCGGCAACAGGAAACCAGCCAATGAGAAGATGATCAGGCCGACGTTGATCTGAAGGATAGTTGGATGACAGAGGTGGAACGTTTTTTAGTCATGTAGCTCTTGGTGGGTGCCAGAGTTTGTTTTGTCACTCTCTGCAAGCGTATGGCGTTAGAAAGAAGGCTGCGCGTCCTCACCCAGTAGGGGTCTCCCTTCAGCGTTCCCACCATGGCGATGAAGAGCGGCTGCTGCAGCAGAGCGAACACAGCGCTGATCATGGACTGGAGGCCCGTCAGAGTGCCAAAGTGGTTGGACGGGTAGCTGTGAGAGAGATACAGGTGGTTACTGACAGAGCCCCAGATTAGAGAGGGAAATGTAACAAAACACTGAGCTGCTGCTTCTGTGGTAAAAACGTACAACCAGCTGAGAATAATCCGTTATTGTTGGCAGTTATACATTAAATGTGACTTTTCAGTGAGTTGTTTTTTTTTGATAGCAAGGTCGATTGCATAATGATGCAGCTCTGAAGTGCACCCATCAGCCTGTTGTAGAGTTGTTGTTTTATTAAACACAAAGTATTCAAGAAACAACAGGAGTTATAATATACTGCTCTCTAGATTCAAAGTAGTCAATATTGAATCAAACAGTTCTGTAATGTTGTTGAAATAATATGTTGAACGTTTAACGCACATAAAGCAGCATCTCCTGCTTTTATCACACCGTGAAGTGCTGTTTTATGTTTAGTGTTTGTGTGGTGCGGGAAAACAACTCTAAATGGTTTCAAATATAACACTGTTATGAGGTCTAATGTTTATTATCTTATTAATGAACTGGAAACTCTGTATTTCTACTTTGTTCAAAATATATCCAATCATGACGCCACTTTAACGATTGCTTTGTAATTTAAGTGGGAAACTTAAAAAGTTAGATCCCTAAGGTTATGTTTTCCATATTTCCTCTCAGATGTGAGTTTGTTAAACAGAGCGTCAGATGATGCAGCGGCTGAATTAGCAGCGCGGCACTCACACAGCAGCATAAAGGCCTCCGCAGCAGGAGTGGATGAAGCCTCGGACCATAGTGTGGAGGATGAAGGTCAAGATCTGAGGGGAGAGAAAAGAAACACAATCAATGGACCTTATTCTTTACTTGTTTCCTTGTTCTCTCGCTGTCCTAGCATATGTTTGTGTGTGTTTGTGTGTGTGCACTACCTGTAGAGGCAGGCTGTCTATGAGGCAGCAGCATCCGAAAGCGAGCAGCAGCATGTTGGTGAGAATGAAGGCCCTCATGGCGTTGGTCACTTTCTGGATCTTACGGTCTCTTTTGGGTACACTGGTCTGTTTGCTGGGACACAGACACAGAAAGGTTTTAGTATTAGTAGAATACTGGCCCCCTCCCATTATAACGACACCGTCTAACATTCATGTGTATGTCTGTAAATACTCTTTTCTTACCACCACAATTTCATCATTATTGGTGATTCTACTGCTTTTTAATCAGCTATGACACACTGTATGTACCTCTGCTCTGTGCCTGTGCCGACAGTCTTCTCCTCTTCACACTCCTTCATCTTCCAGTCCATGATGTATCCAATCAGAGGACACGTGAGCAGGCACAGCAGCTGCAGCGTGCCGAAGATGGACGAGTAGAAACTCACTGAAGGAGAACCCATTAAATCAAATGAAGTTGAAAGAAAATGAAAAGACATACCAGAAAAGTTACATAAAGTACATACACTTAGAGCTGAAGCGTTACTCACCTTTCTTTTCTGCCTCAAGCACCAGCTGCTCGGATGCTGAAATACAAAAACAAAGACAAACATCTCTGTCAGTAACTTTTAGATGCTCGTGATAACGAAAAAAAAACGACACTATGCTTTGACACTCACGATTCTCTTCCCCGTGGGTGACCATAAACTCCAGCATCTTGTTCATCGCTCCCATGAAGAAGATGATCCTCAACTGGGACATCCCCATCGTGATCAGACTCCACAGGAAGATGGGAGAGAATACGGACCGTCTGAAGGGAGTAGCATCTGAGAGAAGAGGGGACGGTTTGTTTTGTTCAACGCAAGTGCATTTATTTATTTTTACATACATAAGAGAGGAGCTTACGAAAGATGATTTCTTTCTTATCAGAGTAAGTTGTAAGACATTGTACGGCAAAGTAGTTATGTCATACAGTATAAATCCCACGAGGGAGAACGCCTTTCCTTATTGTGACCACTCAGATGTATCTTCAGAAGCAAAAAGATATATCTGAGCGGTCACAAGATGATTAACAGGATAGATAGGAAGCCGAATGCAGTGTGAGGCGGTGGCATAAAGTAAATGGCTGACAGCATACCGGATGCGAGTGTGTTTTGTTGACTTACTGGGCGCAGGGTCGGATCCATTAGGAAGTTTCTCTGTGGAGTGTCGGATGTCTCCATTTTTCTGGCTCAGTCGCTCTCCGTCAGTCTTCTCGTCGGATGAAGGCAGCTCTGGCAGTGTGATGATCTTACTGTTATGTATAAACACACACGTTGAGGATGCAGTGGAGGAACGACGGTATGAGTTGGTGTCTCTGTGAAAGAGATGGGGCAACAGACCGGCGGACACACTGACCTGTAGTCTACCTCGTCAGGCGTCGGGAAGCCTTCAGTGGGCCAGTTGAGGAAGCAGTTGAGAAAGACAACCCCAGTGAGTCCTGCCCACATCCACATGATCACCTGGAAGGACACACCTGCATCGTAGATCAGCTGGGGAGAAGAGAGAGGGGGAGCAAGAGGCTTGTTATACTTTTTAAGCGTCTTGTGCTTTTAAAATGGTAGCCAGTGATGTTTTTGGCCACTGGGGGACGATTCTCTGTGGGTTCATCACTACAAGAGACCACTTTGACATGATTATTTGGTCTATTGTTAATACAAAAACATTAATTTAAGCAGCTGTAACGTTTAATGCAAAGGGGTTTGAAACATACTTGTTTTAGCTCTCACCCTGTGGCTACACTGAAAATCATCTATCACTTGATCCTGCCACTTGGGATGTTAAAACCTCATTGGCACAATGATGTTATTTTTGTCTAGAAATGTCCAATAATGTCTGATTTTACCCATAACATTGTTTATATTCCGAAAGCTCCATAATGTGGTACAAAGGATATATAATCATAAGCTTTATTTGGGAAAACCATGTCCATGTCTGTCAACTTAACCTTTTTAATGTACCTTGACTCCAGGGAAGGTGACAGCAGAGGAGGCGTAGGAGCCAATCATCAGAGACATGATGGTGGAGCTCAGAGCACCAAACATGTTGGGGAGCTGCAGGGTCGGTGGAGAAGATACAATACATGTCAGTCCTTACACTAATCAAACACGTTCACCTTGACCTCAGCCATGTGTTTTTAGATGCAGACTGTTATCTTGACCAGCAGATGGCAGACAGCTGCTTTGTGTGAGCATGATGAACCAAAACTCGAGTTCCTCTGTAATGACACCGTGAACTTTTCCTTCCTCTGCAGTTTGCACCCAGTCACACTCCTCTCTCCCCACAGAGCAGACTCATTAAAAAAATATTAGTTTCCATGTCATGAGGAAACAAGAAACAAAGTCATGACCCAGTTTGCGTCCTGACCCCATAATTCAAATACAGACTAAGCTACACTTTGACACACGTCCACCGTCTTTTTCAACACATTCTTTTGAGTTAGGATTAAAAATGTGGAAGCCAATCTATAGCCAGCTCTCGATGAACTTCAGAGGGCTCAATGGACCTGGCGTGGGGGCACGCATGACACACGGCAAAGGGAACAAGGTGGTGGGCACCAGGCACTAACACATCATATATTAGGTCGACCTATTTACAGTAGTAAGAAGCTTAGCGAACATAACAATGACCTATTGTGCAGCCAGCGCACGCAGTGTCCTTTGATTAGAGTTTTAAATGGGTCAATCACGATTATAAAATCACATGGGTGGGATTTTAGGTGTGCTGCATGACAAGCTCAGTATTCTCTCAACACTGACCACGGTTTTCCAAACTTCTGCTGGCATCACCTAATCTCCCTGCTGGGTCAGAGTTCACCGTGTGGGGTCAGAGTTTCAGTCTCCACCCAACGTTTCCTCACTGAGGCCGGACCGAATGATGTCAACTCAAGGTGACAATGACGCACTTTAAGCAATGAATGAAAACAACGAAAGCCACCAATTCAGACATTTATTAATTCTTTTAAGATGATGTTTGACTTTCTTGGAAAGACTTAAGATTCAGACAGAGAATGTGTGAAAAGAGGCGTATAGCAGGTATATGATACGCATTTTCACCATTAGGTTACCAGGAAGAACGATGGGTGGAGAGATGGATGTCAACTGATTTCAGACCACTTGAATTTACAAATTCAGCGGATATGGACGTCAGCATTTGATTAGAGTCGTGTTTGGGGCCGCCTGATTAACATAAGCCCATTGCTTAATCTCCTTTTGGTCCTACCTACTACTGAGGGAAATTTCTGGCTCCTTAGCTGCTAAATGCTCTACTATGAGCATTTAGCAGCTAACTTTGCAGTTTGATGCTGGATAGGTAGCACAGTTGGGGTTGAAACAAACAATGAGGGGAAAGAGGCAATACAGTCTTGTTGAGCTGAGGGGGAGAGTCAAAAGATCATTATCTGTGGGTTCGTCGCTAAGAGTGACCCCTTTTTACATACAAGTCACTTGATTAATTAATATGAGAATATTGAATATAGAAGTGTTTTAATCAGGGGCCAAGCTGATATGTCATTATGTGTTTTTATCATGAATGTTTGTTGTTTACAGCTTCTTAAAATATGATACGAGTGTGGTTTAAAACAATGCAGATTGGTGCCATTTGCAGAGGCCCAGGAGGTGGGCCAGAAACTATGAGATAACTTCCACGAAAGTCTTTCTAGGAAATCCATCACCCTATATGGACATTCCTGGAGCTAAGACATGAGGCCAGCAAGACCTAAAGGTCGAAGACGTAGGTGAGAATTAATATGGGCTTTTCTTTGAATATATACATTTCTTCTGTGGGAGGGGTTGGCTGCTGTCTGGAGATTAGCCTGTGGTGACAGTTTGTGGCTGGCAGGCTAATATATGCATGTGTGTGTGTGTGTGTGTGTGTGTGTGTGTGTATGTGTGTGTGTTGCAGGGGGGAGCATGAGGTCACTCAGGGCTTACACAACAAGGGTAGCAGCTAAACAGGGAGTCAGAGGAAGATGAGAAAAAACACCCAGGAGAACACCCGTCCTCATTCAGCGATTCTGAGAATCGGAATACTTCACGGCCCGACTGTGACCATGAGATACACAGCGCCGGACTCTCTGGCTGCGGAGGATTGTTGAATGTAGGGGAGAGGGCCCTCTGAGCACACAGGGGAGTTTGCATCTCTAAGTAATGTTAAAGCAAAGATATGCCAGCCATGCGAGATGTCAGCTAACCGATGTTTGCTTTCACAAGTGTAGGAGTGTGTCCGGTTGATTTGTGTGTGAGGCAGAAAGCAGAAAATAAGCGTGAAATATGTGTATGTGCATGTGCCAGCAGCAGGCAGTTCTCATAAAATAGATGTTTCAAACGGGGCCTTGCAGCAAAATGTCCTGCGTGCCAACGCTAACGACGGAAACACGTGACTTTATGGAGGCAACACGAGGGTCAACTGGTGTCAGAAAGTCACATACAAATGGAGCTTTGGCCGTTCGCTTGTCACGACTAATCAGTTCAGGCTCTACCCGCGCTGTGCTCACTCACTTGGGTGTTGTGTGACTTTGGCACTGAGTTTAATTAAGAGCTTAATCACTATGAGAATGGGCCAAATAGTAGCTTAATGAGCACTGATATTCTGATGCAGCTCCGAACACGCGAAGGAGAGGCAGAATCAAGAAAAATGGAACAAATGGGAACATAGGGGGGAGAAAGAGGGAGGACGGTGAATAAAAATAAGCAAGGATGGAAATGCGGAAAGAGGGAGGTAGAGAGAGGAACAATGTTTTGAGTTCGACTGATCTCCCCAAGCCACAGCTGCAGCCCGTCTCTCTGTGGAGATCCCAGCAGGAAACACTAAACCACAGCTGATTAGCACCGGCTTCTTCTCTCCATGTTAATTCTCTGCCGCCCTTTCTGGCTCTCCATAGATTTGTCAAACCTTTATTCCTCACAGCGTTGGCACAGTGCTCATATCCAGCTGCACTACACTTATATAACACAAACACAAAAAAAAGTAGTCTAATATAAAGGTGGTGGTTCAACCGCCTTCTATGGAAGCCTCGAGGCAAGTCGTGTGGCTTTCGCTTTTGAGGTTTCTTTGTGTTTCAAAGAGTCATCCCCAATTCCCTGTGGTGGCCTCTATTTGTTGAGCAACTTTAAGCAGAGCCTCTCTCTGTGTGCTGAGGCCAAAGTTACCACGTGGAAGACTGACAGCTCTCGTATCAACGCAGCGAGTAACAGCATGGGAGACACGCCACAGCTCTATCGAATGGCAATCATCTGTTACACAAGAAGGCCGTCCTCATTCCTTCATTGGGTAACTCACAAGCCTACAGTCATACCGTGCATAGTTAACATGCACCATTCCCGGTGGTTAAGAATGACGGGAAACAGGACGCCCTGAAGGTTGTATGCTTCTGGTAAACCACACAGGTTAATGAGTAAAAGAAAAATAATGTAATTTCTCTGCCAATTTTATGCTCTTGTTATGACTTGACGTATTATTACTATACACATAGTTACAGTGCACACAACACGGGTTCAAATAGTGTCTTTAGGACAAGGGGGATTTACCTACTTTGTTAAAACAGGTAGATCTCTTCATCAGCAAAATCAAAATCAAAATCTTCTTTTTGTTTAAAGGTTTTATGTTACACTCAGGGGGGTTATGTCCTCGTTATGTGAAACTGACTACAGAAGGACAAGTGTTCTTTCCTTCAACAACAACAACAGAGTTATTGCGCTCAAGCACATGATTTACACCAGGATGGAATGAGTCTCTCAGTCCTTGTGCTTTTCACAACGACAACAACAACGTGGATGTCAGTCAGTGCTGGTACACAAAACCCAGTTAGATATAGAAGGAGACACACACAGAGGTCAGACGGGGACAGAGAGGAGGGAGGGAGGGAGGGAGGGAGGGAGGGAGGGAGGGAGAGAGGGACTGGAACGTTACTCAAGTGTAAGTGTGTGTGTAATAATAATCTTGTGTTTGTGAGTGATTAATCGAGTAGAAAGAGTACAGTGCCTTCCTGTGTGAGAGCTATGTGAGTGTGTGCTATTGGCCAAACGGTTTCCATGTTGCTGCTACCAACCGTGAATTCCTGATAATCATTATGATTGACAACAAAGATAATAGATGTGTCTTTACATTACCACATTGGTTGTGTCCTTTGGTGCTTGCTTATTAAGAAAAGTACTGGTATCAATCAAACCACTTGGCAATAATCTTTTCTCGATCGACTAATTGATTAATCAACTAATCCTTGCGGCTCTCCGGGATGTCTGATACACGTTTCCCCCAAAATTCAGCCAGACATATTTGGTATGTTTGGTCAATTTGGGAAGACATTTGGCTTTTGTGTGACTGCAGCGCATGAGGTTGTAATGACAAAAACAACAACATTCACATTAATATAGCAGCAAACAACTATTTGCTACGTAGAGGTATAGTATATATATATATATATAGTAGGTATAGTAGAGATATAGTGGGGTAGTGGCGTCCTGAGCAAGCATATAGCATCTTTCCATGATTCCAGTCACAAAGTTCTTCCCAGTAAAAACAATAAATTAATTAATTAAAAGCTCTATGTGTGTTGTAAACCGATTCTTCTGTTGTAATTCTGTTTTTTTCTTTTGGTTGCTGGTCTGACCTTGAGTGCCTTTTAGTGCATGTAAGTACCTATTTGTGACTCCCACTGGCTAGCTAATGGCCGCCGCTCTGCACTGCAGTCACACGGCGATTGCCGCTGATTACGTCGGCAGTCATGAAATCATCCTCCGGTTCCCCCCTAATTTAACACTCTTAGCTCTTTCAGCTCTGTTGCCATTGTTTGCACTTTTCACAGGGTTAGCGCTGTTAGTTGCCAGCTCAGCCATTGCCATGCTGAGGGCCGTGTGGAGTCAATCCCTAACTCATAGATGTGCTCTGAATTTCATTTACAGCTCCTTAAAGGGTTTTAAATCACCAATTTGTGTGATTGTGCTAAAAAAAACACCTTAAACAAATGGACATGGATGATATGGATGAAAAAGGTTATTTTATTTTATTTTATTTCCTCCTAAACCGTGACGTCTGCTGTTTATACACATTGTCAGCCGTTTTCAGCGAGACATATACGGGCACAGTTGGCTGTTAAAAGTGCAGAATATCTATTTAATTGGAGACAGGTGTCTCAGCTGTTCTTTTCTACAGAGCCGGGCTGCATCACTATACGGGGCTAAGATCATAAGAGAGGGTCATCTGTACACTCAGCTTTATTATCCAAACACGTGTTTCATCTTCGTCTCCCTGTGTGTACAAAACCATGCACACATGTGTGCATCCACATGTGTGCACAGTCATGCAGAGTTGAAAAGGTTCTGCATTGATTTTCTGCTGACTGCTGGGCAGAACAGAGAAACAGGAGAGAGCGGGAAGATGAGAGGACGAGGAAAAAAGGGAAAAAAGGGAAGGAAGTGAGAGGAAACAACAGAGACACGAGGACGAGCGGCCTTGAGTGTTTTGAATAGAGGTGAGTGGGCCGGGCCTTGGGGAGAGGGTGTGTGGTCAACTGCTGTTCGTGATTGGTGGAAACACAAACGGGAGACTTTCCATCTGGGATAAACCACGTGCAGCTCTGACGGAAACACTGTTAACATACACACACCTTAAATAGTTGCCATGATACAGGAGGCAGCAGCAACAACAAAACAAGCTACATAATGTTGGTGCCAGCTGACACATCACAAGCAGACACACATGCCTGACGTGAGTGTAAACAAACACAGCTCCCAGTCGCAGCACACTCTTGTTTCCTCAGCTGACACAAATAGAGGCCCCCGGCCACGCTGAGACTCTCAGCTACCAAAAGGGTTCCGCTCATTTGTTCCAGGAACACAAACCCTAAATATGTTTCTTTCTCAGAATATGAGTTGTGTAACCGCAGTGGAGTCTTTCAGAGCTGGAAGAACAAAAGGCTAATTTTGGTGCCCATTTGTGACTGAAACCTTGAACATGTATTCTCGTCCCCTTGATGTCAACATGTGACCAGACTGAACCGGATGTGTTTCCTTTTGGCTCAGAATCTGACATGATTATTTAAATAACTTAATGCTTTTTGTTTGTTATATTTTCTTTACTTTGGAGCCAGTACTGGCCCTGTTCTTCTGTCATGGCTCTCTTTTGACAACTTTAAATACACTGTAAATAGTCACACTGACAACATTTTGGAGGTGGTTAGGGACAAACAGTCCAGTACATAGTGTGAAAGCAAATACAGCCTCGGGAACATTACATGACTGTGTAAAAACAAACAAAACAAAGCTCCCAAAACATTAGTCATTTCTTTCGTTCTCTACCAAGTCAGAACAGGTCTTATTTAAAGAAGTTAACAACAACATGCAGGTGGAGAGGACATCATCCACCAAAGCAATGAGAACTGGCACAGAGAGGGAAAAAAGCAATGAGACCACTTGTTATAAATCAAAAGCTGTAGCTTTTCCTGAACACTGTATCTGTTTTTGATAAGTGATAATCTCTATTTTTCTGTTTCCTGAAGTTTGTGTGTCTCACCGTGAGCGAGGTGAAGGTCAGGCAGATGCCTCCAAAGCCATTCAGGGAGAGAGCCAAGAAAATAAGTGCTGACAGATCTGCAGAGAAAAACATAAACACAGAAGAGTTAGCGCCTAAATCAACTCTCTCAGAGTCAGACTGGAGGACATGTCTGCCACCTCGTCCACCAAAAGTTTTGCGATTACTATTTTTAGCGATTTCACTAGAAGATGAGGCGAGAGACTGATTGTCACGAACAGGGTAAAAACAAACATTGTGGTTCAGTTACCCCACTGCTGACATCTGAGAGGTGTAATTATGAATTTATTCTTTTTTTTTTTAAATCTTCTTTTATTGTGGTTTTGTTTGTTTATGTGATGTTTGTACACCTACATCTGTGAGTGTATTTGTGCAGACTGCAATGAGCAATTAAAACAAAATTAATAATTAGTAAGCGGCCACGAGTATGAAAGCGCTCTCCAGAGCTGTTATCAACCGAAACTCAGGGACCGGAGAAAGTGGAGCAACACACCTCCATCTAACAAAGAGGCAAGTCTAGTACAAGACGGTCTCAAAGTCATATCCTACTGACACTGGACAGATTTTAAGTGGCAACATATTTACATTATTTGTATGTTGCCATTTATTGCGCAACCCCTGAAAAATGTGTGTATATATACACACTCACACTTGTATATTTTGTATATTATAATTGAGAATACTTATGCATATTTAAGTATTCTGAACTTAGTCATTCTTGTCTTAGCTGTGAGTATGTTATATAATATGGATTAATGAACAAATGTCTCTGTAAAGTATGTCAACACTGAGAATGTTGCACTTCCAGACGAAGACTTGAAATCTTTAGTTAAATCATGATCTCAGCTGCTGTGCCTCGAGATAACTGGAACACATGTACAGATCTCTTATCCCACAGTTTGCAGTTGATTCATTGACATCCAGCACATGTTTTAGTGTTAGTGTTTGTACTCACTATCAGTGTCGTAGGTAGACAGGGCCATAATAACACAGGACAGACCGAAACACGAACTGTAACAGAAGAACAAGGGCATTTCAAATGTTTGCATTCTGTATATTATCTTAGCAGACTGACAGTCACATTTATATGTAACACATATAGAAACTCCCAGAGGGACATGATGGAAATGCCACAGGACAACTACTAACACTAAAAGTATGTTTCACATAACAACAGTTAAGCCGTTGGTTATCTGCCTGTGGTTTAACAGCCTTCAGCTGCAGATAAACGTGTCATCCTCCATTTATGATCAACTTTCATCGTATTATCAAAGTGTCTGGCTACTCAATGTCATAGCTGCTGAAACTGTGAATGAGAAGAAGAGAAAGTGTTTGTGTGTGTGTGTGTGTGTTTTGCAGGTTTTTGACATTTATCCGTGTCTGTGCATGTCTGTGAAGATACTACTGGCAGTTCCGCTCCATTCTGACAATGCAGTTGTGTTCCCATGTATCCACACCCAAACTGAAAGACTTAGTTTACTATGTGGACACGCACTCTACTGCCCCACCTACCTTTATTAATCAAACTGAGTAAAAGGCCGCAGGGAATGTGATCTGTCTGCATTTGTTTTTACTATAACCTTAGTTGGTTTAGTATTACTTAAGGAATTTACTTTCCCTACAAATTCTCTCCATCATGACATGTATGTATAAAGACAATGTGAATAATTCACACCTCCAAATGACAAAGCCAACAAGTTTTCAAAAAGCAAATCTGAATCTTAAGAGATGTAGGTTTTTGTGAATGATACTGAACATAAAAAGTCACTTACGCACCCAGCAGACATGCACATTCCCTTACTAACGTCACAGGTCGGTGCCTATTGTAAAACCATTACCTGCCCGTCAGGCGAATTGGGCGAGGCCCAAACCTGTCCATCAGGATACCGAGCGGCAGGGTGGTGGCGCTGAGCAAGAAGGATCCGATGGTGAAGCCCAGATTCAGCATCTCCTCCTGATCCACGCAGCTGAGCCGCTCCAACTCACCGCTGGAGGAGTTGCCCAAAGGCACAATCGCAGACTGATTCTCTGTGTCTGGAGAGAAAAGAGAGGTGAGTGGTTGGAATATGAACAGTCAAAACATTTGGAGTCTTGGGTCAAGAGATGTTTAAGAGGAAAGCGACCAGGGACCAGATCTCTTTCATGCCTCTAAAAAGAATTGGTCACAGCCTGTAGACATATGCAATCTGATGCAATCAATGAATCAATTAATTAGGACCTCATTATTTAGGATCACACAGACCCTACTGTAAGTACAGTGTGTGTAAGACATATTAATGATGGTCGCAAAAGGATCCATTCTTTTGTCTTTTCTTATGAATTTTTTAAAAACAATGTGTATAGAAATACCAATAAGCCTTTCCTTTGTCACATATACTAGGCCCATTTGATAAAGTTGTCAAATTACAGACATATGCATAGATCTCAGATGTTACACAAAATCTCGTGTTTTAAAAAGTGCTATGGGGTATCTATAAATAACTATATACTTCTTTGGGTTGCAGGGTTTCAGGTCAATTAGACCCCAGGAATACAAAGTGTCTCAAAACTCCTACAAGAGAAATTGACCAATTTAGGATTTTGGATCTTAATGCTAAATAAATGACTATCAACATGCACTGATCATAGATATAGAGAATATAGAGTTCCTCTGTATTATTTTGTAGCTGAAACCCAAAATAGAAGTAATGCATTATGTTCTGTATTAGACGTCTGAAATATGTCTTCAGTTTAAATCATATCTGGAGACAATTCTCATAGAATTACGAGAAATAATGAAGTATCAAGGTGATAATACAATGTTGCGTTTGGAGCTGTTATAGGGAAACTAACCAACAAATATTAGAGGTTGTGATTTTACCTGAGCACAGGTAGGAGTAGAAGCCTTCCCTTTTCAGCATGATGAGCAGGGAGCCCCAGCCCAGCAGCACAGCCGAGCACAGCAGATTTTCAATCACCGCCGTCACGGCCATCCACCAGCGCCTCCTGTAGGCCTGGAGGAGAGAGGGCGCCATCGCTGCTGCTCTGTGATGGAGGAGAGATTTCATTTATTTTCTAACATTTGAGATGTATTCTGAGATGTAAGGCCATGTCAGCGGGTAACTGCCACATACAACAGCTTGTCTAATAGCCTCAACTTCAATGCAATGCCTGTCCCTAGATCAGCATTTATACAAATGGACAAAACGCAAGAAGAAGAAATATTAAAACAGCACAAAACTCAACGTAAGAATATATGTTAACTAGTACTGAAGCTAAGGGCTACTCTCCTTATTGATCAATTTTCCACTCATTTTCTTGATAAATCAATTAGTGTTTGTTAATTGTGAAATGTAAAATGTTCATCACAAGTTCCCGGAGCTCAAGATTACGTCTTCAAAATGTCTTGTTTTGTCTAATCATCAGTCAAAAACACAAATACATTTATTTTACTATCATAAAAGAATAAGAAAACAAGCACATTTTCACTTTTTAGAAGCTGAATTAAAATCTCTAATTTTGCTTATATATGCTTGAACTATTATTCAATTATCATGTTTGTTGTCGATTGACCAATTGTTGCAGCTCCCATACAAATGTCACAAAGCACATCCAATGATGCAATAAAATAACCATAAAACCAAATAACAAGCATGAGTTCATTCACGGCTACCGATCCCTTTAAAAGCTGAAAGCAGTTGTGTGGGCCAGAAGTTTTTACATTCTGATCACCAAAATAGAGCAAAGATTTACAAAAGGGGTATTTTATTTCTCTTTATTGACTTCAACAATATAGAAAATCTGTCATGTTTCATTATGTTTACTTCACTGGGGAGGCCTGATGGAGGCCTGATGGAGGCCTGATGGAGCCCCTCGAGACGGGACATTTTTGCCTATTGAACCCTTGTGACCAGTCATTGTTTTGTAAATCCCAGTTGGGTACCTGACACATTGTCCTCAGATATCCTCCCACTGTGCTGTCTACAGAGCCACTATTTAACCCTTGACCGGAGGAAAGCTCAATGTTACTGCTTTTGTTCTGGAAATAGGGATAGCATCTTAAAAGGGGCGACATTTCCATCTGAAAGTCGGAGTCAAGGAGTCTTTCCACAGCATGTAACCACAGTTTAGTTTGGGGGTTTATCTAACTGGAATTAATGGGTTAAAGGTGAGCGGTGATGCAGCTTTCATGTAAACAAACAAAACGCACGCAAATAGAATACGCATGAAAACGCATGACGTGACTGACCAAATAAAGTCGGGTTAGTCGTGATCGCCTGGAAAGTACACAAACACACACACACACACACACACACACACACACACACACACACACACAGGACCGGTCATTGGTCGATGTAACCTGGGACCATAGTGATCAACAGAATCAGTCATGACCGCCCTGACAGGATGGCACACACACTCACATCTAAGCAAGATATAAAGAGCCAAATATAACCAGCTATTCAATTTGGCGGAGAACCAGAGAAGAAGTGGAAAAGAACAGAGAGAGGGAAAGTCTCAGCAGGGGGGGGGGGGATGCAAGTCAAGGCCTCAAACTGAAAACTCTTTCAGTAGCTCCTAATGAGGGCACCTCTTCAGCATGTGAGCGTGTGTTTGTATGGGAGAAGACGAGAGGATCTAATGGGACAGATTTGTCTCTGCGTGTGTCCATGAGTCTGCGTATGTGCTGGTGAGGCCTTCATGTAATGCGATTATCCATTGTCCACTGAACTGCCTTTGTGCTGGAAGGAGAGTTTGAAAAGGGGGATTTCTGTGTAATTGACACCCCGTGCTGAAAACCCCTTCAGTTCACACACACACACACACACACACGCTCAACTCCCCAGCAATGAGGTGACAGAGTGAGACGGCACTCATTCACTCAGTCATGTAAATGTATAATCCATAAACCTGTTAATTAAACCACCAACTTGTTGCCTATGGTCTCAATCAGGGGGGAGACTAACAGATAAGGATTGTTTCTGTAGTTGTTTAATCTTCTCCTGAAAATGTTTAGCCTGTAAAACATTTTAAAAAACGTGAAAATGGCCATCACAACATCCTAGCCCGATGTGACTTCATCAAATGTCTTGTTTTGTCCGACCAGTTTTCAATTTACTGCAACGTAACACCAAGAAGAGCAGCTAATTCTCACATTAGAGAAGCTGGCACTGTCCACCTGTCGACATCTTTGCTGAAAAAACGACTTCAACAAAGATTTGATTATTGAAATGGTTGCATCATATTTTTCTGTGGATCAACTCATCGTTTCATTGACTAATCATTGCAGCTCTATTGGAAATCGATCTCATTATCGATAAGATGGATATGATTGTATGTCTTCCTGACATGTGAATGGCAGTGGTACATTTTCCTCCTCAGATACTGTATTGCATCATATGTAGAGACGCTTGAAAATCTATGACACCATCATTACCTCTCTCATATACCAGTGAATTGTTGATGTTAAAACATAACCTTTACTTGTGAGTTTTCACAAGTAAAGGTTAAAGGTAAAGGTTAAGTTTGGGGAGGATGTATTAGGCACATTTTCCACTAACTCCTACCGTCGAGTGACACAAATTCAAATTACAACCTGTTTCTCCGTCAGAGCATTTGTCTGTTCGTGTTTGATTACTCAGCAAGCAACTGCTGCTAATGATAGCATAGCAATGCAAATAGCAAAGACGCTGCAATACGATGCAAAAAGTGCGGTAAACTGATCCTGACACCCTGAATGGATATCTTTAATCTTAACTGTGTGTGCAGTCCTGTCAGCGCCAGTAATTCACTTTAACTTTTCATTAACTGTTTCTTGTAACACCATGACTTTGAAGGCTGGGGGTCAGAATAGCAGAGTGGGCCCAAAACGACACATTACACTTCTAAGGCAGTGTAGAGCCAGTTTTGTGTCACTTTGGGCAGCATTAATCCTCTCCATATCCCCTCAGTCTGACAAACACACTAATAGATGCAGTCTCTTGTTTCCCTAATTATTTGTTTATGTTATAATCCGGCAGAACTGACGGACAGACGAGTCTTTCAAACATGAACATACACAGTCTATTAAAGGTTTAAGTATAGAGGCGGCTGTCACATGGATTGGATTTGCAGCGCTCTGTGACTGCTCCACACAATGAATACACACTCATTGCAACAATGTTGCAAATACAACACAGAGTCAAATGGTGTCCTGAAGAAAGGTCGGTAAAAAAAAAAAAGGTGTCAGTTGCTCCTCAGTGTGTGTTTGGTGTCAGGTTATAAAACCACGTGGACTGATGCAAGACACAAAAGCATTGCCAGTTCAACCATTTGATTGGCTGCCTCCACACATTCTTTCTCTCTGTTTCCCGCCTGTTTGGAGTGCCCTGGTGTTGTGAGGCGGGAACGTTAACACCCAACCAAAGACAGGCAGACAAACCAAAACACAAAAAGACAAAGACTCTCTAGGCCTGGCAGGCACAACACAGCGAAGTGTGTGTGTGTGTGTGTGTGTGTGTGGCAGGTGAAGTCTGATCTGAGCTGAACGCCATATAAGGAATATGCTTCTTGAAATACCTGAGCACCAGCAGCTGATGCAATGTTGCCATGACTCCACTGTTACGGCCATGTAGAGTTTTGGTATTTATAGTGACGTCTATTATATCATGTCTTGGATTATTGTGATAGAACAAAACAATATTGAAGCTTCTGTATTATAATGTGAGTTGGCCATGACATATTTCAATCATCACATGTCCTGCTTGCTTTCAAGTCTTTCTGTTGATGCTCCCATCCAGCCCTGCTCTTTTTTCCCCGCGGGGATGTTTCTGACCTTGACCAGCCGTGTTTATCAACCTCTGCCGGACATAAAGGACCGCAGGGCAAACTCTTTATCCTCACAAGTTCCCAAGAAAATAAACCACGCACTCTAGGAGCGTCTGTTCCCCGAGGAGCCCAAGAAACGCAACCCCTGAGGCTGCCCAGCCGGCGAGCAGCTGTCTCTCCGCAGGCATGACATCGGCGCGGGGTCCGGTTACCGGAACGGCGGGGCGGCCGCTGAAAAGACCCGTACCGGAGCCAATCTGTTGCTGCGTTCGTGTGGTGTTCACAACGTTGGAATTGTGAGCTCAACGCACAAGAAAGAACCCCAAAATTCATGGATACCCCCTGGTTCCTATAGCCTACCACACCTGCCTACAGGTGACAGTGAAGGAGGCAGAACGAGGCGTGAAGTCATCGTCATGAACATGATGGCAAAAGTGATTTATAGTGCTGGAATAATTCACTGATCAACAGAAAGTAAACTGCCAACGATTCTAATAATTGATTAATGAAGTCATGTGAGAAGCAAATAAAAAGGCCACTAAACAAACATCTGACAGTTCAAGCTTTCTCTAATGTGCGGATGTGCTGCTTTTCATAGTTTAGATCACTGTTAACATATTTGGGTTTTGGACAAAATATGCCAAAAAAAAGCTGTCACCTTGGGTTCTGAAATGTGATGGACATGTTTCACTATTTTCTGAAGACATCTTTCAAGCAATAACAAAAATTGAATTTACAGCCAAATTGTATAAGAACATTTGGTTGATGAACACTTTTTTAAATCTGTTTTTAAACATTTTAATAAAATCTTACTGTAAGTTACCCTTTGGGGCAACAGAGGCTACAATTAAAACATGTGCGTAACCACTGCGTATGTCAATCATAATTAAATTAGAGTGTAATAAAACATGTGTCTAGTTGTAGCTATGTGCTTATTATATGCTTACAAATGAGCTCTGTGACACAATTTGGGAGATACCACCCAAAGAAAGATGAACAAATAAACTTCCATTTCACTACGTCATTTGAATGGTCACTTCCGACACAGCCCTTCAATATTACTCACATTCGGAGGTTTCCACTGTCACTTTCTGCCTCTCTGTGTGAACGCACAAAAACGTCAAACTTTTCCCCCACTACGCATATTCGCAGGCTTAATACAGACAGTGTAGCCTTTTTTAGGCAACGTAAAAGTTTCAGTTTCATGCCACGTGTGAGGATCTGGAGCCGGTTCGTCCTGCTGCCGCTTCATGCCGCCAGTTTACACACGTTATGCTGAGGCTTACTATACGGACTAACTTACAGTAGCAGCTTAGTGAACATCTCAAGGAAAACCCATTTACTTACTTCAGTTGTGCGTCTTTTCAGAGAGGAAAAAAATGCTTGATGCTTGAAATGTTGTTGTTGCTCACTGAGTGAAAAAAGTTAAGGATTTAAAAATGGTTGTTCTTGTTAGGCAAAAACCCCTGAATTAAACCTGTCCCCCTCTCCCTGCTTCCTTTCTTTCTCGTGTGGGTTTCCTGCTGATCCTCGTGAGTGTCCACGCTTGTATTCTTTCTCTGGTTTCATTACAGACTCCCCCTCTTTTTTTCCAATTTGCCTTCTAATTCCCTCCCTCTTTCAATGGGTGGAGAGAAGTCATTTACATCACTCCACTCAACTCTATGCATATTTCCTCCATGGAGCCTGCAGCTAAAATGCTTGATGATGACTTCAAAATAATTATTAATTTAAAAAATGAAACTTTCGCTGCAATATTTCAGTGGTGGAAGAATTCTCAGATCTTTTATTTGTATGTATACTGTAGAAATGCTCAGTTACAAGTAAAAGTCCTGCATTCATACTCTTACTTAAGTACATATTTATATCAGAATGTACCAGAAGTAAAAGTACTTCTCCTGCAGAATGGCCCATTTCAGATGTATGTTATATTATTGCATTATAATTTGTAATGCATCATTTTAAGGTGTCAGCTGGTAAATATCTGATGTTGAGAATTTGCCCCGCAGATCAATAAAGACTTTATCCATAATAATATTTCATAATTTCTTTGTTAATTATATTTTAGCTGATTATTCCGAAATTGTCAAATACATAGTTGAGTAAAAAGCACAATATTTGCTTCTGAATTGCAGTGGAGTGGAAGTAAAGAGGAACATAAAATGTAAATACTCAAATAAAGTGCAAGTACTTCAAAACTGTACTTAAGTGCAGTACTTAGTTACTTTCCACCACTGCAAATACAAGCTGTCATTACAGCAAACACAAGCGTCATCTACAACAACTTATACCTGTTGTTTCCCTGACAGTTAATGTCTTGTGTATGTTGATTAAAATTGTATTACACATCCAGAAGCCAATTTAATCTTATTAAAAGTAATCAACACGCTGTGAACAATAAACATTTTACGACACACATTTTACAGCCCTATCACAAGAAGTAGCCTGCTTACAGATCATCTGTTATTCAACATTTAGTGTTTCTACATCAATGACATTTGAAACCATCAGGTGTCAATAGTTACACAAAACAAAGATCTGACATGGCAACAATGATTCGTTTTATTCTCATGCAATCTTGTATATGTGCCCAAACTCTTTACTGTAAATGTATTTATTTATTGTGGAGTTTGCCTATATGTTATTGTGGCCTTCAGCAGGCAGTTGTCAGCAGAAATACTCGACTAAAAACTTAAAATTCAAAGCAGCAATTTAGAGTTTTATCATTTCATTCACTGTTAAGCACCAAAGCGTATCGTTTGTGTCCTTGAGGTGTGAAAAACACATTTCCTTCCCTCAACAAATGTTTGTATATTAGATATTTTGTTGGTTAACATCGATCACCATTGTTTACGTCGATGATTTCTTGCAAGCAGTCTTCTTCTTCACTGTTTGTTGGAGCATTGCTGCATTTTTTCATTCATCATGATACCTGTTGATCAGAGGAAGTTTGCAGCAGGCACAGTGGGCCTTTCGCTCAATCACTTTGATCTTCCTTTATATTTTATCTGGTGATGCCATGCTCTTTTATGTTGTCATTTTGTATTAGAAGTTGCTCTTTTACCTCACCCATCTATTTTTTTTTAAATCTCTTTGTAACCTTGTTTTGAAAAGTTACCAGTATTATTATTATAAAGCTTTGGCAGGAATATGTTTTGTCCTCAGGTGTATATACAAAAACAAATAAAATGGGTTCCACTCATAAAAACATGCTCCATTGTGCTACTATAGGTCAAAAACTAAACAGGGTACCTTTAAACTTGAGATTTTTATAGAGATGACTCACTTATACAATATAATAGAGTACAATAGAGTGACAATAGAGTTTTGTCACATGTCAGAAGCCTTTATTTTTAATGGGGAAGCCGACGTTGAAGTCTGGTGACTGTGCATTGCATGGAGACCCTCAGATTTATGAGGGTGTTACTGCATGGGTCTCATGGCCTCCAAGATACCTGACTCCCATTTCAAACACTCGTTAGAGACAAAAATGATTGAGGCCTTTGGTAACAAATCACAAAATATCTGAAAATGATTTCCTTCAAAGGGAAACAGGGAAAAGAGGGTCTTCCGCTTAACTTTCCTGTAAGAACAAAACGCTCAGCTTCCATCTTTAATTTCTCGGACCGGCAACTGAGCTCTAATCATTTTCTAGTAATTCAGGTTCCGATACAAAGCATTAGTCCTGCTTATTCATTCGTTCCAACGGTGCTCCCGTCACAAAGGAAAATCTGCACCCTGCTGGGCTCTGCAGGGAAGTGGCCAATTTTCCATTTCAAACATACAGAAATGTGCGGTTCCTGACAGTCGCAGCTCTACAGTTGGTCATGAGACATTTGTTACAGCTGCAGGGAGAAATCGGACTCTGGGCCCCAATTTGTTAATAAAATAATCCCGTTGGAATTTGTGTGAGCTCTCTCCAGCTGCGGACACCTGTAAATGTCACCTTTAACCCCACCTCCAAACTGCAATGTTCATGTGAGCAAGTAAAAGTCAGGTCAATTTATACTCAGGTTGACTATGTCACACTGCACTCACCTCACAGTGGGGACGCCTGATAGAAATATGTGGCTGAGTGATGAGTGTGTACGATGCAGGAACAACTCCACGGTATTTCATGTCATTATGGCTGAAAGCTTAAGACAATAGAAGTCATACTAATTGCTCAGGGTTATTACGAGTGCATTAACTAGTGAAAGTTGAGAAGTCAGTGACGACAATATAGAGATTTCCCAATATATTTTTAGCAGTTTTGAAATATGTTCCATGCAAATTGCGTCATCAATACATTACCACTGAATGCTTCCTGTTGTCTTCAAAACATCTCTAGCTCCAGAGAGATCTAATGAACAAGTGCAAGGTTTCCTCTTGAAATAGCAAATCAATACTTTTGTTGCCCCCACAAGATATTGTCTCAGTAGTATCCTTCTTTTGATGTGCGTCTTTATTTAGGGCTTATTTACTGAAAAGAAAATGAATCTGAGTAAATGTAAAGTAGCATAATTAAATCTGTGATATTAACAATAAAAAAGTTTGTATCTTTACATGAAAATATTTTTTTTAGTTAATCTGCATTTTTCAAAGCACATTTTGTGCTTGTTTCCTTTCACAATTCTTTTACACAATCCCAGCCAAACGCACACAACAAACAATGATGGTGTTATATCTACTCTTTTCAAATATAATTGGGGGACACCATGAGTGTTGTGGGTCGCGTTGAACCACATCAGCCATGGCTCTTTTAGGATTTGGTAAACCTTTGAGCTAGTTCATGATGGTGAATCACACCCTGTCCTCAGGCCTATACATATTCATTTAGAATCATGATATGATTGGAACCAGATTTCTTGTCCCCTGCAGTGCTGAAATAGTGAGAGTGGTTATTATCTCATTGTTAGAAATATCTCTATTGAAACTGGTTGCGTGGTTTCTCAAAAATATGAGAAATATGACTTAAAGTCATTGTGAAATGCTAGTTTTGTTTGATCTATATATTCAAATTAAGTTGACCTAACTTGCAATTTGTTTGTACGTACAGAAAATGTGGTAGTTTATACAAAGACTATAGTCTTGCTTGATCTACATAATGATAATTTGCATAATGTTGCCTTCATTTACTTAAAAAGTAGATCAAGTTTGATATTTTTTCATCAGTGTAGAGAAGCAGCTTGTGTGCACACTCAACAGCGATGGAACTTTTATTTATACAGGATTCTCAGCTTTTACCCAAATCTGGCTTGTCAGATTCCACTAACGACAAACTTGGCGGCAAATCCAAAATCCAGGTTTCAAAACATCACGGCAGTCCATGTTTTCCGACAGTCTGTGGTCAGAGAGATTGTTGATTCAAGTAGTACAGTCATTGTCGACGCTTTACTGCGATGTCACATATTGTGCAGGTATGGAGCTTGTTGTATATTTCCTCTTCTGGTTGTAAGTGCCAAAACTGATTGCTGCACACTGTCATTTGCCTGATTTGTCATTCCTTTGTTTGTATGTTTGTATAATTTGTTGTGTATCAAAACATGATCATTGAACACATAATTAACTAAACTTTTATAATTACGTATACGTTTGATAGTGTATCTAAGAGCTTACTACACTTGAATCCAATAATAAAGTTTATAGATGTTTGCAAGTGCGCAGTTTTCGTTTTCATTATAAACCTATTTTTCTAAATCAGACACCTATTTTGGTTTTCATCACACAGCAGAAGAAAATTGACAAAGAATCCAAATGTTGGACTCCTGATAGAGGGCTCCACCTGCTGGACAGGCTGCAGTGCTGGCGAGGGATTCAGGCAACAGCCACAGAGAAGGATGATAGTGTGTCAACCATGCACACAAATTATATTTCATGCAGGTCCTCGTGGAGGAGCCTAAAGTTTGATCCAAGCACCTTTTATTTTCACCTTGCAACGATTCAATATAAACGTTAATGTACCATTTTTAAAGTTTTGGTTGTATTGACATTGTTTTAGTAATATTTATGGACGCTCTCGTGAAAATATAGTGACGTTTTAGTGGTCGTGATATTGTTTTCTTTATCGCCTGCATCACAGGGAGGTAAAAGCTCAGGTAACACAGCACCTGTGTGGTGGTGTGTGTAATTATTTAGTTAACAGACATATTAGGAATAAACACAAGGCAATCAGTCAATCAAAAATGCATTAATGAATCGTCTCTATACATCCATGTAGCATTAACTTAGTTGATTTTCCTCTCAAATAGTTGGATGAACACATGCAGCATAAAGTGGCCGTAAATTAGTGGCATCAAAGCCACTAATTTACGGCAACAGACTGGTCGTCAGCATGCACAGACATGGAAACACTCTTTGATTCGTCTCCAAACATTGTCTCAGTGCGAAGGATTGAATAAATTGTTTTATCACCATGAGCGACTGGCAAACTTTGGACAAACAGTAGAGTCTGATGATGAGCACATGTGACGCCCATGAATGACTCTGAATGGAGTGAGATGGACTGCACAGAGAGCGTGTTTGGACTGATTCATAGGTGAACTTACATTGCGTGACTGCTCCTCTGTAGGGAGCTCTTCTAAGTTTTTAAATAACTGACATTTAGATGGCCAAGTGTTGCAAATGATTGCTCAAATACGTACAAATAAATAAACCCATCTGAGAAAATAATCTGCTTTGCATAACAGTAATTTATTGTTTAAAAAAAAAAGAGGAGTTACAGAAGGGGGATAAATCACGTGTGCAAGAAGATGTTGATAGAGTGCAGAAAAATGTGCATCTGAAACCCAAACAGACGATGAAATTGCTGTGAAGAGGCGACATAAAGAAAGTGACTTATATGCCAAAACATAATCAGTTCCTCACATCACTGCACGTGTCATTCTTATTGTGTGCTAACTTTCAGACCAGATTCTCTCTACATGCAAGATGATATAATATGACAAAAAGGGTCACTGCGGCAATCTCTTTCATCCTCTGAAAAGCGTAATACTGAAGGAAATATAATAAACATCAAACTCCTTCACACAAATGTCTTTTTTCTCTTGTGTGTCAATTGTTTCTGATGGGCAGCTATATGGGAACTAAAAGACCCCATAAACTCTAAAAATATTTATCACATTTAGAAATAACCCTTGCAGCCAAATACTTTCTCCGTCTCACAGTGAGCATTCCTCTCACTCTTAAAGTCAGAACTGATTCAACCCAAGAGACGTTTGTGGTTTGGGAGCATGAAGAGTTGTTTTCGTTTCCAACATTTCAGTGTGTACAACAGGCCGTTTTCACAGCAGACATTTTCGACTTGTAGCAGGAAAAGCACGGGTGAAACGTTGTAAACGACTACATCAAGTGTCACTTTTCTCTGAAGTAAAACTATTAACTCTTATTAGTAAATCTTTAAATGCTGCATTCATTTTTTTACTTCAAGTGAAGAGCGAAAGAGAAGCATTATTAGCACCAGATGTGCCAAACAAATTTAATTTACTGTTTTTACTACGTTTTTGTGTACTTGTAGGCAATTTTTAAGCTTTTTCTGGTTTTGTCTTTTTAAATGGTAATTTTACTTTTACTTATGTAGACTACTATTCATCGCAAGTACACCTCGTTACGTTTCGAGTCGCATCCATATTTTGAAAAGGTCCAAATAAACTGTGAGAATGGAACAGAAGACAGGAGATAAATGAGCAGCTGCAGCAGAGAAGAAGCTGCAGGTGTGTCTGCGGCTGCAGGAGGGCGGAGCTCCAGAGGTATCCATGTCCGGAGAGGTGGCACTCTGGAAATCATACCTCATGAATGATTGTGCTCTTGTTGAGTCCACAAAATAAAGGGCGTGGTCACAATTAGCTTTAGGCCTTGCACCTCAACGTAGTCAGAAAAACAAACAAACACTGCATCTATCTTTTTAATGATTTAATGCAAACCCCAACGAGCACACCGAGTGACACGCCCATGGTGGTCCTGTGACATGTACAGTCTGTCAGGCTAACATGCTAAATGCTAGCATGCTGGTGTTTCTTCAATTCACTGATGAACGTCAGTGAGATGTGTGAGGACTTTGTGTTGTTTGACACCGTTAATCCCTGATGTGATGGTAGAGCCTCATTCAGATCAGAACGTTTTGAATTTGAGGGGCTCAGTGTGACCAGAGAGGCCGATTCGACTGATTCTGCTCTTGTTCATTTCTGTTTAATTGTCTGAGTTTTGTCTGTTCTCTGCTTAATTCTTGCGAGGCTACAGTGATGAAGGCACAGTTGACTGTATTTATAATTGATAATCACTTGTTTGACTGCAGAGGGTTGGTTTCAACAGAGGGGGTCTTGTTGCTGATGTTGTTCTACTTTAGTGTAGTTAACATTTATTGCAAACTGTTTTGTATTTTTACACCATTTTACTTTACTTTACTTATATATATATATATATATATATATATATATATATACACAGAGAGAGGGGGGGTGGATGGATGGATGGATTGTGTTTCTTCCATAAACCACAGGGATTGTGTTATGAAGCCTGCTTTATGTGTGTTTGCCAAAGGTTTTCACTATTAAGGATCACCAAGGTGGTTTTTGGCAAACTTCAGACAAGCATTCATTTTTCTTCCCAGTGAGCAGTGGTTTTCTGTCTTGGTACCCTGCCATGAATCTCTTTTTTCCTCCAGCTTCTTTTTGATGGTGGGCTCATGAACGCTGACCAAGTCCAAGAACGAAAAGGATCCTGCAGTTCCCTGCATGATGTATTGTTTTTGAATTCTTGTATTATTTCTACACATTGCTCTTAGAGAGATTTTGACAGGACTGTCTCTTCTTGGAAGATTAACAACTGTCCCTCAGTTTCTCCACTTGTACGTCATGTAGTTGGCTGGGATTCAGTGGAACCCTGGAGCTTTTCGAATAACTTTGGAAGAATTTTCCGACTGACAGCCTTCTGGATACGTGGAGGGACTGTGTTTGATCTTGATGTGGAATGGTTCTCAAACCAGTGTGCTTTTCTCTAGTCAATGGTCTCAAGGCCAATGTTTCTCAGATGTGTCAGGTCTGCTCCAAATCAGACAGCAGCTGCCACTTTTGTGAAAGACTTGAGGACCAAGACTTGGCAATAACATTTTTAAAAAGAGGCATATTACTATTTTCTCTGACTCCCACGTATTCAATCTCAGCGTGAGAAAATGGGGTAACCAATGGAATATTATAATAGTCAACATTTTTGGAAAAACGCTTACCGGTATTCCTTTCTTGCTGAGTTTAAGACAAGATTGGTACCATTTTTATACCTGTATGTAAAATGTAAAGATATATGAAGCGGGCAGGTAGCTTAGCTTAGCATACTTTCTGGCAGCAAGTGGAGATTTTTAGCCTGGGATTGTCTGAACATCTCTAAAGCTCTCTAATGAACATGTTATGTCTTGTTTGTTAATCTGTACCAAAACCAAAGATTTAAAATGACAAATTCCTGAACTGCTGGATATGCTGCCATACAAAGTAAGTATGAGTACTAAGTACGAGGCCACAGTCAGCAGCCTGTTAGATTAGCTTAGCATAACGACTAGGGAAAACAGCTAGCCTGGCTCCATCTGAAGGTTACAAAAACACCTCTAAAGCTCATTAAACACACTGTTGTTAAATCTGTACAAAAACCAAGGAGTAAAAACGATTTGGTTTGGGCTTGAGAGAGAGTTAAGTGTCGGACTATTTCTTGGCCAGGTGCAGTGACTTCCTGGTGTGACGGTAGGCAGATTAGAGCTAGGCTAACTGTTTCCCCTTGCCTTGTTTTTGCACTAGGCTAAGCTAACCGGCTACTGGCTGTGGCATATTTACCCAAAAGACACGAGAGTGGTGTCAATCTTCTCATCTAACTTTGGACAATAAAGCAAATGAGCACCATTTTCCCAAAATGTCGTACTATATTTCGAACTAGAATTATCACAGGTCTCACACGACTTTCTGTGCCCATGTGTGCGTCTGGGTATGAGTGTGTGTGGTTCCAATTGACCTGAAGCCCCTTTAAAGGCAGCCCTATGATGCGGCTGCTGTTTGACATATGGAAATTCCATCTTATTAGACCTAATTATCATTCTTCAATCTGTTTCTACTTAAATAAGGTCCAGACAGCAATCAGTGAAAGCACACATACGCACTCTTAAACTCAATGTGGTCTTAATTTTCATGAATGTGAAGACGGTTGGCGGTTTGGCAAGGAGTCTCACGGTACCTGAAACATAAAACATATCTAATCCTGTGATTCCATTAGCTGAAGACCATAACACATAATCTTTCTCAGCTTAAAACTACACGCAGGTGGTCAAACACACTCCCGGATAGTCACCGACCGCTATAGTAACGCTCACTGCTCGCCACAGGAGGGCAACAGAGGCCTATAAAAACAGCATGGGGCTACTTTTTACAAGAAAGTTCTATTTAACCTCTTTAACTACTGGCCAATCATTTAGGAAACTGTTCTGTGGGCTGAAACAAAACAGTTTCCCAGTGAGGTTATTTACCCTCTGGTGAGATTTGGAGCAGGAGCTTTCTCCTTAATGCAATCCAGTGCTCTCCTCAAACAAAAAAAGAAAACAAAGCATGAATACATCTTTTTGACACATTGCCTTGGTTCCAGCTTTTATTCCCCCCAGTAACTTGGAGGCTTTTCTACTTCTTCTCAGTCCTAAAGCCATATAACTCTTGCCATATCCAACTTGGAACACGTTTTCCCATCATTCTTCACTGCACTGATTCTCATCAGTTGCTTTACTGCAGAGCTACATACATCTTCCACATGTGGGTGCAGCCCGTCACTCCTGTATGATTAAGGGATTTACCAAAAAGCACTCCTAAGAGTATGTGTTTTCAACACGCTAATGCACACCTGACATTTATTTATTTAGACAATAACGGGCAAGGTCACATCAAAACTGCATGAAGAACAGATAACTTTAAACAGGTTTTTGAAGTTGAACTGAAATTTAAGTTCATTTTCATTCATTTAGATTCCATTCATTTAAAATGTCTTCTCTCTCTCAATGACATTAGTCATCCTTGTTTTGACTCAAAATTGTAATTATCACAAAGAAGAAATTTAAGTTTTATTTATATTGTGGTGTGATTGAGCCTTCTACATTGTTGTTCGTCATTGAGGGTGAATCTTTAGCAATGGCGGTACTGGTAATATGATCAGCGCAGTCTCTGTGTAGGTGCACTATAGTTCAGCATCTCTTTGTCTCCGACAGCCTCACAGGAAGTTAACCGGCTGGCGTGGCCGACGTTCATGTCATGTATAGACCATAAGTGACTGTGAAAAATGTGAATCTCGATCTTGGAAAAAAATGACTACAAGTGTCAACAAACAGCTGTCAACATGGCTGCAAAGCGTCCGTCACTGTCAGCTACACCTAAGTACAATACAATCTTAGCGCCATTACAGTCAATTCAGTAAATTTGAAAGTAGCTATATATATATCTGGTTTATATCTTGTTTCACCTGCTAACAAACTAAATACAACTAAAGATAGTTAGGTAATTTAAGCTATTTATTTGGTGTGATCAAATGTAACCTCAGGGTTGTGATACAAATCACAGTTTATCATGTGTGAGTGCTGAGGTTACAGGGCAATCTGGTGCTGTACATTCTTCCATCACCACATGAAAGAGAGACAGCTAAGACTCCTCCCATGCTTTATATGGGACAAACACAACACTTGACAATGGCACTAAACAGGTGTTTGAATAACAAAAAGTAATGGGAATCAGGCTAACTATGAAGCTACATATACAGGGCTAAGGACATGATGCAGTCAGTAGAGCACCACTGATGTTGACCGTGTGTCTCAAAGCAATGTTGTTCATAAGCTGTCAGTCAGCTGCAAAGAGAAACTAAGGCTTGAAGCTTTAGTTGTAGTAGTTTCCACAGACGTCTCCAAAAACGGGTTTATTCTCTTTTGAATAAAATGTCCACACTAGCTGCATTATATTTCCATCTACAAAAAGTGAAGAGAATAGAAATCGTTTGACTTAAAAACGTTTTTATTATCCATTATTAGAGATCAAGCAGGTCCTGGAAGCTTTTGAGGTTGTTTTTTTGGAGCGAAAAGCCAGGCATGCTGGGAAGAAAGATGTACAGAGATTTATTATAAGCAAATACAACTTTGGTCAGAATTGAAAGAAGATGTGAAAATGGAGTCCAGGTTGAACGTGGCCCGGGCTTTGCTTTCGAGAGGCATTTGGCCCCTCGGGGCATTCGGTGTAGGCCGTGATTAACCTCCCTGCTGGTTCCGTGCACGCTCCTGCTCTGAAGCTCAATGGGCAGAGCATGGCACCAGCGGTGCTGTGGTTAGGGGTTAGACTCCCACTGTGCCTCCTCAAATTGAAACTGTATGTTTGCACAGTACTGAAAGACCAATAATAAATTGTATCCTGCAAATTGCTTATGGTGCATTTGTGCCCTGTGAGGCGATGCCTTCAGGTAATTAGCACATTCATTGTTTGTCTGAAAGCTTCGGCCTCCACTGAGAGCGGTGAGAAATCAAAGAGATCCCGCGGTGCCGTTGGGCCCGTGGGCCAATCAAAGGTCTCCTTCTGGCTTGAATTATGACATGAAGCTTTTCAAGCCAGGAGCATGGAGTCACAGGAACCCTGAGTGTGCATAAAACCAACGCAGCGCTAGTACAGGACAAGCATATTCGCATAAATATGAGATAATTACACGACAGCGTCACAACCGCCGGCGACAGCACATGATGGATGAGCCAGGGAAAGAAAACATGTACAAGGCGAGCGAAGAAAGAGACAGAGCTACTAGTGTAACACAAACTGTGGTCGGAGGGATGGGAGTGAAAGGCAAAACAAAAGATGGATTGAAGGAGGAGGAGAGAATGGTGGAGGTCTTAGTGTCTCAGGCCTCAAGTATTACCCCTCTTCTATTTCTGCCTTTAAAGGAACTCCATAACTTCAAGTAGATAATGAGTGCCTTGAAGCAGGCTGAGTAAATCAGGCAGAGAACAACGGAGGGAGAAAAAAGGTGTGCGGGGGGGGGGGGGGGGGGGGGATTGAGCGAGGCAGTGGGAAACAGTGGAAGGAAGGAGAAGATTAGAAGTGATAACAAATGAAGCGAGAGAGGCAGAGAGAGGAGCTGAGCTGAGTGGAGATGCGTGATAAGATCTTGCATTAACTTAAAAGCATACTTTAATGAAACTCCAGCGAGAGCTTTAGAGAGGGAGAAGGCACGAAGGTTAAGGAAATACATGTTCGTGGTTGATGTTTTTCAGTTGTTGATCTTTGAGTTTAACCCTGAATCTTCCCCTCCACATTCTTTACACTCATCACGTTTCTCTACTCACAGTCTGAACAACCACAGTTGGATTCCCGTCTTTCTTTGCCTTTCTTTTCCAAATTTGTAAGAAAAAAAATCTATAATTCTTTGTAGATATGTTGTGACTTTGGAGGAGCCTTAAGAGGGCACAGCTAAATTCAGGATTTAAGGAAGCTGCGACCTCATCGCTGGGTTCAAACCAACAGTAATGGAGTCAACTTTAAACTTTGACCCTTATTGGAATCATATGTGTCAGAGTAAAGGTCTCAGTATGCTTCAAACAAAGTGCTTGTCAGGCTGTCTGTTACAGTCTTTATACAACTACTTCACTAGTCAAGTAAAGTCAGTTTTATATAGCCTAACAAATATACCTCAACGGGCTTTATAATATGTACAGCACAAATAAATCTCCTTTAACGGGGCAAAAGGGAGAAACCTCAAGAAAAACAACAGAGGTGGAATCCCTCTTCCAGTAGCAACCAAATGTATGTACAACCGTTCATTTTCATGTGTACTTCCGAGTGCAACACAAGGAAGGCCGTTTGAGAAGAGACTGTTTGAAATTGTGTGCTTTTATCCCCATTTGTACGATTTATTAATGTACATTTACAACCTAGTTTATTTTAACCAACTGGACCCTTAAAGCTGCTCTAATCAATATGATCATGTCAACAATGGATCTGATAACTATGTGTGTATTCCCCTCAGCTTTGCGGAGCGTTTTAGTGTCTTTCAGCTCATTACTCAGATTTTTGTGGACATCTGAAACTGTTAACACAACTTCATGTTAAACTGAAAGTAGGCTCTGTAATAAAATGCCTTTCTTGGTGGCTCTGTTAACTGCTGTAGACTTTGAAACAACTGTGCATCTCTGTGGTAAATATAAATTACTCAGTCACCCTTCCTGTCAAAAATAACAACTGTCAGTCTGATAGAAAACAAATCGCACCCAAGCTCCAAATAACACTCTCATGTGACGTCCAGGAAAAAAGAAGTCCCATTGCTTCACCCGTATTTCAAGCTCTGTCTCTGTTTTACTGTGTTTCTCTGTATTTAGCTTCCCCGTTGGTTCGGTTCTCTGTCCCTAAACCACAACAGTTGTGGGAAATAAGTCCCAGCTGTCAGCACTTTGATTTGATTGTACAATGTGTCAATCAAGCCGGGGCACGTTGCACAAACTCTCATTCTAGTCGCTCGTTATTTGGGCTCCCACCGAGGTCTTTGGCGAGGGATTAGCTTTGACTGTCACACAGAGCCGAGGAACCCAGGGCGGCGCTGACCAGCGCATCTGATCTTTGTTCCGTCTACCAAGCAAACCGAACATGAAAGCACAAACTTATTCAAAACAACTTGTTCTGGAGCCCTTTGAATATTCTTGCTCCTAGCAGTAAATACTTGCATGGCAGCTCTGAGATTATTCGCTTTTATATTCAAGATGTAAAAGCTTTCTGCATTCAAACTGCCAGCACCGACAGAAACACTCAGAACTGTGGGAATCTCTCCTCTGGAAATGTGGTGTGGTGGTTTTGCAGGTTTGAGAGTTCAGATCTCTGTCAAACATCAAACTGGTGACACAAATAGGATGTGATTCAAAAATGTTCAGACTCATTCATCCGTCTGGTCAGAAAGAGAGAAAAAAAGCTGAATCCCAGCTCTCTTTTTCTAAACTTTTCTTTCTTGCTCATCCTTGTCCCTCCTGCCAGGCAGACACAAGCACGTCTTGTTTGTTTTGGTCCAGTCTTGTCTTAATGTGCTCCAATGGTGAAAGACCAAAAAGGAATTAAATGAAAACTCAGACAGCGTGACAGAATGAAGAAATAGTATTATATTACCGTGGGGTTCTTGAGAGGACCGTAAAAAGATATGCACTGTGAACTTTCCAGGCCTTGAACGGGAACATATTTGGTTCTGCCTTTTCCTACGCTTTTGAAATGGTGCACTGTGGGAGAGGAAAGAGAAAATGGTTTCGTGTTTGTGGGAATTTTAGGAGAAAGAAAAGAGGAAGCTGTGAACGAGTATACGAGTCTGAGTGTGTTGTGTCTGTGTTGTGTCTGTTCAGGTGTGTATAAGGCATTGCAGAGGTGTGAGAATAATTCTATTATTCTACGAATGAATGTCTTTGTGTTTGTGTTCTTTACTGTAATAACTCATGTTGTGGACAATCATATTTTTAAAAAAAATCAAACCATTACATTTTAAAGTTCAGGTTTTGGGTTAAAGTTAGGTTAAATTCTTGCAATATTCTGGTTTTCTGGTTTTGTCTACAAATCCCCTGAAAAGACCAAAAGTCAACAATGAATTAATCTGATGGTTGTTCCTGAAGATGTGAATCTTTCTTAAAACAGGTCACAAAAGTATTCTTTGATTCTTTAAAAAGGCTTGAATATATTTTAAAAAGTGGCCAGAAAATGGTGCATTTGTTGGGGAGTAATTTACAGCCAGACACTTATACACATTGGTGCTCTAACAGGTTTTGCGTTGCAGGGCCAGGCGCACCGATCGCTCGTGTTGCTGGACATTCTCAGAAGAACTCGTAAAAAATGCAAAATAACTTCTTGTAAGATATCACACAAACCGTTGTATGAGCCTCGTGTTTTTAAGACAATAGAGGTGTATGAAACAGAGGAATAAGATATCCGGATTTGGCTCCACAGACAATAGTTATTAGAAGGTTAAATTCAATATAGTTTTTTTTTTTAGATTTGTTGACAATAACAAAAATATAGAATATAGAGTTATTTTTGGGGTTAAGGTGGGTTGTGGCATAGAGTTGAGATTGTAGGGCAGGTCTCCAGGGAATGAATGTAAGTCAACGTCTCTTCCTAAGTGACAAAAACAAGTGTGCGACTGAGTGTGTATGTCTGAGGGAGTCTGTAGTTTTTCCATAATCCTGTCTTTGTGCGACCCGCAGACAGTTTAAAAGCTTTCTATTTACCTTTCGCACCATTCTCCCATTTTCAGGTCGCCGATAGAGGTGTGTGTGTGTGTGTGCGTGTATGCGTGTGTGTGTGTGTGTGTGTGTGTGTGAGAGGGAGAGAGAGACAAAGCACTGTAAAGTCCTCCTGGTGTGGGTCGACAGCTGGTCCAAAACAGGCGTTTTAGTCTCTAACAAACCGTGACACGTCAAAGATGTAACGTAGACCGCAACACAGCAACATGTAAAACGTCTCATTGACTCCCACCCAAAGCCTAGGGGAAAAGAAAAAGGAAAAAAAATATTTTTTGCTCACACACAACTGCAGCCATTAATCATAAATGAAATCTTTACGAGGGATGGGGAGGAATATGATTGTCATAAATTGAGCAAAACAAATGCGCGGAGGGAAGTTCCTGGATACAACTGGTGGAATCACCTCAGGATAGCTTGGCTCGGGGAACAAAGGTGCCGAGATATACCCTGTGTTGGATGAGTGTGTTTACCTCGCTCTGTTTCGCTTCCCCGCTCTGTTTTGAATTTGTGCGACTGTGCTTCTGCCAGGATGCATGTCAGTTATCAGACTTATTAGATGCCTTCAAACGTCTGCTCCATCATCTGTCTGTCATCTGGCTCTGCTTTCTCGCAGTCTTCCTCTCGCCTTTAAAAGTAGCTGTTTTCTCTTTTCATCACTTTCCCCACATACACATACAAGCATATGTTAGATGCAAACGTTGGCAGACAAGCAAGAAGAAAAAGAAAGAGAAAGAAAAGCACAAGCACAGCGGATACACAAAACTGCATGAAAAACACACATTGCTTCTCTGAAGCTGAAACACCTGATTTTCAAGATCACACCGAGTCTGAACTGTTTTACAAACAACATGAAGAGTCAACACAGTTTGTCTTGTCACGGGTGGATTTTTAGATTTGCTGACTAAGCTTCAGAACAAACTGAGCAACAATTTCATCAAACGTTTTTATTGAACGTGACGCGGAACAAATCTGAACATGAAGTTTAAGGTGATTAAAAATGTAAATCTGAAAATGTCTTTTACATCATCTATCAAGTGAATGAGCCAAAGATATTTTTTTTCTGTGGATATTATAAGTTTCAACCAGTGGTGAGGACGATCATTCCGGGAGGATGTTGCTCTGAGTCTGCTGGATGTGTAAGTCATGTTGGAAAGTTGTTTGCTGTCACATTACCCATATGGACGTTGATAAGTTGACATCCTAAATCGAAGCTTGCATTTGTGTTCTGAGGCCAAAATGTACCTTCAGCACATGTGTCATGTCACTGCTGTTCACGGTCAGGTAAGTCTTCTGTGAGACGCCCACACAACCGTACACGAACATCCACCCATACAAGCCATTCAACCATCAGATGAATGAGCACCAAGCCCCATTTCTCCCTAATTACTTTTGAAAACATGTCGGGGAGCTGAGCAACATGGGCAATGACAGCTCCCGGTGTTTTCCTAAGGGACTAAGTCAACAAGCACAGACAGTGACATGAAAGAGCTCACACACCTCTGCGGTTTTGCTCACTCACACGGACGACCAATTGATTAACTCATAAATCATCCTCATTCAGGCCCCGGGCCCTGGAGCACCCCTTCACCTCCTCCACCTCCACTAACGCCCCCCCCTCCACCCAAAAAAAGAAAAACGGCGATGAGAAGCTGCAGCCCAACCCTGCACCCTCCAGCTAAGTAAGTGGAGGCGGGATGTTTCAGCTCATGGCAGAAGCCCAGCAGGAGGGAGAGGCCAGGTGGGGCAGGTACAGCGGGTGCTACTGAGTAAAAACATAAATTAAGGTGGGGTCATGGAAACGACAGGTATAGGATTAGTGTGTGTTATTATACGGACAGGGAAGGATGTAGAAAGAAAACACAGAGGGGCTTAAAGAGGGATACAAATGTGTGAAGAAGACAAAGGAAAAGATCTGAATGAAACGCTGTGTAGTGCTGCCAAAACAGAGAGAAACGGGGGGAGACAGATATGGAGAGAAAGAGAGAGAGAAAGCATAGAGGAATGCCGTAAATCCCAAAGCGACTGAACAATCCTCTGGAGAAAGAAAAGAGGAATTTTTATGTGCTGCAGGTGAGCAGAACAGACAGGGAAGAGGAGACGAGGAGACAGATGGAAAAAGAGGGAGAGGACGCGGGGGTGGCCGAGGGAATTTGAGGAAAGCTTGAAAGGGTTTGATTGTAGCAGACAAAAAGGGACACATGGGGTGAAAGTGAAGCAAAAGTGACAAGAAATGACACAAAATGGCTGCTCGTGCAGTTAGAGGGAGGATGGCATATGGACACGGTGAAAAAAGGCAGAGAGACATATGGAGAAAAGATTGGGAGACCTAAAAAAAAAAACTGGATAAGTAGGAGAGAGACAGACAGACAGGGAGGAAGAGGAGGTCCGAAAACGAGCGTATATGTGAATCTTAAAGGCATACACAGCTTTTTGGGAGATTGGTCAGCTTCAATGATGAGATCGCGCCACACTGATCACGTGACACAAAAATCATGTTGAATATTATCAGGTAAGGAAGATTACCTTTGATAGGCAATAGATTCTTCATTTGTTTGGCCTGTTGACAGATTTATCATTACTTTATATTTTCAGGTGCTTTGAAGGAGAAAGTGTACTCCGGTACATTTCATCGCATTTATACCAGGCTACTTTTGTTACTTTCTATAATATAACATTTGTTCTGCGATTCCCAACACCAGCACTGAGCCACTTCTTAAGTGTTAACAGGTGTTTTACCTCTGCATCCAAGCACTCAGAATGTACACGCAAAACCGCTTTTAACAACTTATTTTAGGTTTTTGTTTCATGATATCTTCAATGTTTCTCAACATAAAAACCAGCGAGTCTTCCGTATAGATAAATGATAGTATAGGTTTAGATTGTGGCCATCAATCTTATATACCCTACTTTTAATACCACCGTGGAGAAGAAGACTTTCGGCAGCTTGAATCAGAGCTGTAACAAATTATAACTGCCTCATCATTGAATCTAGGAACATAACACGATACCACAGTCGCCAGACTCCTTGAAAATTCACTCAGTGGACTGCTGAATATTTTTCGACTGTCTACAAAGCATAATCTTTAGCTTCAGATTATTGTTGCTGTTTTACTTGCGATTAGATGTTCTTACCGCAATGCTCGGAATTCATTCTTATCCATGACATTAGAGTCAGACATTAAGTAACGTATAAGTCTCAAAAATTGCACAAAGTGATGTCCCGAGGTATTGGCAGTTGAGTTGCATTGTGGGTAATAAACTGTAGGTGCCAGGTTTTGACTCGGAAGACAAATGCGTGGAATAATAAAAAAAAATAAAAAATATGGCACCATAGCACTGGACCGGGGGCCATGCAAGAATTTCACGAAATCTTTGTGTTTTTCTTGGACACTATAAAGAGGTGAAGTGTGGAGCGATTGAGCAAGAAAAAAAGAGCAGAAGAGGTGCGCTCCAAGCGCAAATCAAAGTTCTCCAACAAGATGGCGAGCATCAGACGGGCCTTTCTGAGCAGCAGAGGCTATCTCTGTCAGCAGCTGCCTGATAGGACGAACAAGCCAATAATGTCGATGCCTGTCACTGACAGTATCCGTTATGATCGCAGGACTCGCCAGCTGAGTCATACAAACGGGGCTTGGCAATCCTGTTACGTATTAGTTTCAGCTATTTGTCTGTGCTTAGCTGACAGAGGGAGAGAGACAATTATGAGTGACGGCTGTTAGATAGCTACGCATGACAAACCTCATTCCAACAAAGTTCTGACACATTGAGATAATGATTCACACACGTGCTGCGCTTGCAAGCCCACACAACAATACACGCACACAGAACAAACCCACACACACAGACTATACAAAGCTGCCTTTGTTGACTACTGGCGGCCCCTCAGTCTTTGCTTACTGAATGTAGAAAACATACAGCGTCTTGTGTGTGTGTGTGTGTGTGTGTATTTGTGCTAAGTCACGTCTCTGTCAGCGTTAACCCTTTCCCCCACTCAGTGAGAGTGTGTGTGATGATGTGTCAGCGTTGACACAGACAACCTCCCATATAGGTCACTTCCTGCTCAGCTAATGCTGCTTTTCAAGGTTCATGTGGGCCATTGTTTGTCAGAACATGGTTCCGCATTTGTGTGTGTGTGTGTGTGTGTGTGTGTGTGTGTGTGTCAGGGAGGGCGTGTGCTGTTGTGGGCAGGTGTGTACCTCGAAGGTGATGGAAGAGAGATTCTCATTGATCCTTTAATATCTGGCCTCGGGGCGAGGAGAGGGTGCCAGTGAGCTGCAGAGCAGGTGGGGTAAAAATAGCAGTCCAGAGAAATAAAGCCAAATAAGTAAGAAAGAAAAAAGATAACAGGCGAGGAAGTGATATAAGAGTAGACAAGAGCAAAAACAATAAGAGACAGAGGCAGTGACAGAGACAGGGAGCGCGGCGGCATTGAAACACAGACACAACAAGAGAGCCGGGCGGTTGGTGGGATTATGGAGGGGTGGGGGGGGGGGGGGGTGTTTGTACCTGTGCCTGTTTCATGTAAATCCCTCACTGTCACAGGTCAGAGAGATGTTTTTGGGGGGAAGAGGAGCTTCGTGAGATAGTGTGATGAGAAAAGAAAGCAAAGTGGGAGGAGGGACGAGAGAGATGAAAGGAAAAATGAGAGATCGTAAATTTTCACCAGGACAGACAAATAAAAACTCTCTCATACCCCGCCTCTCTTGCTCTACTTTTTGTCATGAATGTGAGCCAGCCTTTGTTTCCCCGACTCCAAACTCCTCTCCCCTTGTGCCAATCACCCGAAACCATCCCCATAAAACTAAAACCATTGCAAACAAAAATCCCATAAGCATTTGTTGTTTTTTTTGTCTCCCCTCCCAATGGGCTCCCAAAAGACCAATAACACCACGCTCTGTACAAAAGCTAGTATTTATTCTCTCTTGAGTTACAATACAGTATATTCACACCGCGGAGAAAAATAAATAAACATCTTGTTCAATAAATATTATAGAGATATGATCCATAACCTTTAGCCACATCATACAAGCCACATTGTAGAGACATAACAATTGATTTATTCTGGAAAAGAAAATATGTCATCTGTAAGTTGCCAAAGGAGAAAGTGTCTGATTTCATGTTTTAAAAGGCACAAAAGAGTCACACCAATGTGTCCAATGTTTTGTGTGTGAGTGTAAAGTTACTTAATAGTTTGACTTTTGTATGTTCTTTCTGAGAGTTAGAGGAGAAGATTTATTTCCACTCTCATATCTGTCTGTTGGATATGAATGTTGAATGTTAAATACACAACATGACGTGACAGAGGGAGTTACGTGCCGCAACCATCTGTCCAGTACGAGTGTAAAATGAGCAGACATTAGTCGTTTTATGAGCCAGATTGTTTCTTAGCTAAAAACAGTATGTATCCAAGACTGCAACATGTCCTTTCTCCCTTTGGTTTTTGTCAGGATTAAACAAACAAGATGTTACATGTTGATTAGTTTAGAGGTGCTGAAGGTGGGTTTTGTCAGACCAGCTGTTTCCAGTCTTTATGCTAAGCTAAGATTACCATCTTCATATTTTAGTGTACGAACATTAAAGTGGTGAGGATTTTCTCATTTTACTCTCGGCAAGAAAGCATATATGTGTAGTTCCCAAAATGTTGAACTAGTTCTACAAAAAACACAAAACGTGTCGTGTTTTTAGGGGAAATTATTCTATTCTAAAACATTTTAAGTTAAATATGTTTGTAGCTATGGAGTGAAATCATTCAAAAGTGTCACAAATGAATGTGTGTGTGTTCGTGTGTGTGTGTGTGTTTGACCACCTCTCTGTCTGGACAGTATGTGTAGCGCTGTTGTAGAGTTACTGTAACTGACCAGCCGACTTCTGATTACTCAGCAACACCCCTCTGCCCGTTAATTCCAGTGCTCATCCCCTGACTCACGCCTCCTCCCATCTTCTTCTCCTCTCCTTGCCTCTTCCTCTCCTCCTCTTCATCCCTCTGGTCATTTCCTCCTCTCCTTTTGTCTTTCACCCATTCAGAAGTGTTCTTCCTTTAGAGAAAGTTTGCTGATTCACACATCTGGAGGTCACTGAATCAGTTTTCACTCAATGGCTGCACTGTTTGTCTCTCTGCCTGTCACTCGGCAGACCCCCTGTGTGCTGTGTGCTGTGTGTGCTGTGTGTGCTGTGTGTGTGGGTGTGTGTGTGTGTCTAACCACCTACAGTGGTATTTCTGTTGATCTATGAGCCGTGAAGTCCGGTAACTCAGCCCAGTCTCAGTGTTTCTTGCTCAATGAGCTGCTATGTGCATCAGGCGGGTGACAGTGCTGGTAATGTGTTGGCTTTATATTCCATTAGTGCGTCTGATGACCTGCCAAATCGTCCTTCATTCACTTATTCCAGTACGGTATTGAATGAATGAGTTAAGCATGAATGTGTTAATGTGCTTTTGTCTGTTTAAGCTCTCAATTTGTTCCCACTCAGATTTTGTGCAAACAATAGATTTTCCGATATACTGCACTTGTGTGTCTCAACGTCTCAGCCTCTGAGTCTCTTCTTGAGGCGGTTAAAGTCCTTCGCCGACCGCCACAGCCAACTCTGCAGCTCCCTCAATATCCAAAACCCCTCGACCTTCCGGGCAAAGTCGTTCATTGTCGGCCGCACCGACAACAGCGAGGAGGAGGCGGAGGAGGCGGAGGAAAGCAGCGGAGACAGAGGAGGCGAAAGTAGGGAGGTGCCCCTTTGTAAAGACAGAGGAACCGGCTGGGAGAGGAGGGTGTGCTCCTCACCTGCTCCAAACTGGTAGAGTAAGGAGAGGGTGGACAGAGGAGGTTGGAGGGTGGGAGTGAGGAGGGAGCGAGGAGGCCGACGCTGATAATGGAAAGTGGAGTAAGGGACCTCCATGTCTGTTTGCTTCTCCTCCTCCACCCTTAACCCTCTGCTTCCCTCCACAATAAAGCCATCTTCTTCTCTTAGTGTGTCTGTGTGACGTGAGTTCAGGTTGTAGCTGTATTGATTGTTGTGGGTTTGGATGTTTGGTGGTCCAAGGGAGCCGGAGCCGTCTGTGCCCGGATACGACACTTCTACCCTGGGTTCAGGCTGCCTCTCCTTCTCCTCTCCATCCTCGTTGATACTCAACAATCTCCTCCTCCTCCATCCTTCCTCACCTACCTCTCGCTCCATCTCCTCATCTTCTTCCTCCCCTACTCTCTCTTCTTCGCTGGCAGACCATTTCCCGCTCTGTGGCTCTTCCCTCCTCACTCTCCTCCCTCTTTCTCCCCTTCCCTTCTCCCTCGATCCGCCAGTCCCTCCTCCAGCTGCCGTCGCGACCGCTCTCCTCCCCTCTCTCCCTCTCCTTTTGTCCACCAGGTCTGCGGCGACGCCGTCCTCCCTCTCTCCTCTGACCACCGTCTTCCCGCTCCGTTTTTGGTTGTTACGCTGACCGGACTCTGTCCTTGTCCCGGCTCTGGACCGGTAAAGGCTCTGGCTCATCAGTGGAGCGGGTCGCTCGCCGCCTGCCCCCCTCAGAGGGTACTGCAGCTCTCCAGCGTTACTCCCCATGTTAGCAGATGGAAGAGGAAGTGCGTAACCGAGGGTGGTCATCAGTGCAGATATAGAGCCCAGCAGCCCGTCAAGGCCTGTGCAAAAGTGCAGCAGGGAGGTCTTGAGTGAGGGGCAGAGGGTGGAGCGGGCCAACTCCCTGACTGCTGCCAGCAGGACAGAGTAGGCCTTCTGGTTCTGGGCGAGCCGAGCTTGGTTCTCCAGGCCGTGCCACAGCTCCAGGCGGGTGGCGGCGCTGGGCAGGGACAGAGCGGTACTGTTGGGTCGAGGAGGGGAGAAGTCTTTCTCGTTGAATGGAGGGCCTAGGTAGGTCAGCTGCAGTGGATATACACAAATCAGACGAAAGGATGAGAAGGTGTAATGGATAATACTTTCTACTGATATTTAGTTTGAGCGTTCATCACAACACTTTCTACAGCTTCCTAGCTACTGTGAAGTTGACCAAGTCCAGAAACATAAGATCAGACAGGTTGTCAATGAGCCGGCAGTTTAGCTAGATTATCTAAACAACTTAATTTGGAGTTTAAACTGAAAGTGAGTGATCCCGTCATGACTGTAATAATACATCAGTATACAGTAAAACTGTGGTAGGTCAAGTACAGTTGATCAAAGTTGAACCAGGAAGTCAACTTCTAAACTGTGATTGATTTTTACAACAATCACTTGGCAATTTGGCTTCACGTTCTCCTCCGAATTAGTTTGGCTAAGTCCAACATCAACCGTCTTTCAGCTCTGTTTTTGATCTCTACCAACTCCTGAGGGACATATCTGCCTCTTTAGCCGCCCAATTCTCCTCTATTTTCACCAGCTAGTCGCTGACTGTATCCGTCTGTCTGTTTGGTGCTGAGCAGGTATGTACTCTGGGTTTTTAGAGGTTTCTCACTGAAAACAGCTGCCTGCCGGGGCCGAAAACGACACGATGAGAGCTGAAACCCGCTATGAAGCAGAGAGGAGCTGCGGATTTAGGTGATAATTCTCTGCAGGTTGACCATGACTGAGCTTTGAAGTTGTCAAATAGTTTTCATGTTACCAATGATACATTGTTATTATAAAAGCTTGAATGGGAACTCTGAAACCGAATGGTGTCACAAAACACGACTCACGTATATGTCTTTGATTTCCTTGAGCTGATACTCCAGGTATTTGGTCAGCTCGTACGTGCTTTCTATCGAACTCCTCTCACTGGCCAGGTTGTGTGAAGAATCCAGGGCCGTGGCCATGGCAGCAGCCAATAGCAAGATGAGCTGGTGTTGATGCACTGTGGAGAAATTTAAAATGATTAAAACTCAGACGGACAGCACGAGATGTTTCTTTAAGGACACTGGCGTCATGGGTGTCCAAGTGATAATTAACACACACTGCAGAGGTATTTGTAATCATAACAAGGAGGTGAAATTTATCTCAGCCATTATTTTCTCAGACATTTGGTGATTATATAACTTGAATGTTTGGTTTTTAATTAATATGATGATTTGAGAGCTCAACAGACAAAAATCACCTCCAGCCACAGTTTCCAAACGTCGCTCCGGTCGTCGCGCCGTCACACTGTTTATAGGATTTTTATTTTTTTTACAATATTCTGGTTTATTTCTTTGTCTCTATGGCGATGGCCTCGTCTGTTTACGTACTGCCAGGTTAGAGTCATCTGACACTGCCAATAAAGCTTTTTCCATTTCCAATCTAATTTTAGAGGTTTCTGGCTGTCGGAGGTTTACTCAGCCTTCAAATAAAACCTCACTTAATAGCTTCAGAGAGTCAGACAAATGGCTCCGATGTTCAATGCACCAGCCTCTCAGGCAAACAGCCGCTTTAACACACACACACACACACACATGCACACATGTTCATTCCTGACTGATATCCCAACAACACATGTGGCTTTCTTTACAATCACAAACATTAATGTGTTTGTATCAGTTGTATGTTTGCTGTGGACTTCTTGTTTAGGTTTCAGAGTGTTTGTGAGAATGTTTGTGGCTGTAATTTTATATGTGGATGAAATTTACATCGCTGTAAGTGTATACAATGATTGTGAGTGTGTGTGTGTGTGAGTGTGTGAGTGTGTGTGTTTGTGTGAGAGAGAGGGGGGGGGGGGTATAGGGAGGCTGTAACACTGGAAACCTTTTAGTCCCCTTGTTTCTGATTTCAAACAGAGAAAATTGGAGCTGAAAGGTAGTTTTCAACATTAAGGGACCTCGTGTACGTCCACTTCTCTTCGTCCCCTGCTTGCTGTCTCTGCACACCTTCACTTTCACACTCCCTCCTTAACTTTCTAACTCTCTCTCTCTCTCGACACGTCTTTAACCATTTCGCTCGAGCGCGACACACATTTCTTTCGTTCGTCTCTGTTCTCCGTCATCCTTTTCCATCCTCTCTGCACTCTCTCATCCTTTTGACACCCAGACGGTAGGCAGTGATTCATGGTTGTAATTATGGGCAAAAAATGCTACTGTACAACAGGTGTGAAATATGTGTTGCACAATGTGTGTCAACTTTCTCTCTGACTCACCTTGGGCCTCTCGTTGCTTCATCAATTTAATCCCTCCCCCCTCTCAAACTAGTCACTGCGCTCTTTCCTTTCTTTGTCATCATACCTTTCTCCTCCCCAAATCTCTCCTCCCGACGCTTTTATCTATTTTCTGCCTCGGGGGAATATAACAGCAGCCAATTTACCCCGATTAGCTCTCCTTCTCTCCCTGTATTGCTCCTTTTTTCTCCTTCTGTCATCTATCCATCACAACGGGCCCCACAGGAAGAAAATTAAATGGTTTAAACATTCGACACGTTTTCAGCGGTTCTAGGAAAACTAATTCTGGCCTAAAACAGTCGACACCTTTTTCTTCTGACTCAACTGCTTACATTTGACGCAACAGTATGCACGGGTTGGGTAGAAACCTAATGTGCTCCTTAAAATCTGTAAAGTGATCAGAAAGAAAGCAAATCATCAGAATACATTGACTCCTTTTGATTATGTTACAAATTGCAATGAGGACATGGTAACAACAAGTAACTGTCATGACATTTTTAGCCTAACAAGCTCAAGCTCGCTGAAGTTGTACTCATAAATTGACTTGACGGATTGAATGACAGATTGAGAAACCGGCAGTTTGAAATTAAAACAGGATTAGAAATGCTTGTCATCGGAGTGACACGGACAAAACCTGAACAAACAACTGATTGATTTAAAGGGCAAAAGAACTGTCTCATTAATGGCTGGTAGCTCTTACACTGTTGACCCTGAGCTGTCGGCTACATCAAAGCTTTTCCCCAGAATATTCTCTAAAACACTGGTTGGACCACTCCCACATGCTCCTACACACACCTTGAAACCAGTCAACTGGGACAACCCCCGTCAGCCAAGCCCTCTCCGATCTCCTCGCCCTCAAAAATCCTCATCACCTGTCAAAAGCAATAAGCATCTTTCAGCGACGCCTGAACATTTGGAGCTCATCAGGCTCCTCCACCGTTAGCTTCAAAACACCCCGAAATCAACACGACATCTCTGAGTAAACAGCCCTGAAGGAAAAGGACACACACACAAGCAACAAGGGTCGCATTCAGACGGAATAAACAGGTTTATCAAAAAGCCTGGGACGCAGACAGAAAATTCTCCTTGGCAAAAATCAACCCAAACCGTTCCAAACATTCATTTCGTCTGCAGCCACATGTTCGGAGATGATTGCCAGACGTGAAAGCCTCTTGTTGTGATTGAGCACTGACATGTCTAAAAGCATCCTCCACTGGGGCTTAAAAAACAACCGCTCTTTTGTACCAGTAACGTGAGTTAACTCAAGCCCAGGGCCAAGTTGTTGTTATATAACATTACATTGAGCAATATACATTGTAGTCGGCATATAGCCCGACTTCAAGGGGAGCCCTGCAGGCGCATAGGGCTGTGTACCTGGCAGTGGAAGCACACTCCGCAGGGCAGGGTTGAAACCAGAACATTCTCCGTGGGAGGATTGCATTACAGCAACACAGGGGTTCCCTACAACGGCCGACCATGACCCGCCTCTGTGCACTTATGTGTGTGTGAAACATGTTTTGGCACACATTCCCATTAGGGGTTTCACATATTATGCACACACGGGGAAGCTCCATTATTCACAACAGATCATATTTTTAACGACGGTTTATTCGCTGGTTTTAAAGTCAGATCTGGCACGCTGGAGTCTGGCTGCCATCTGCATTGCAGAGCTCAACATGAGGTTCGGGCGCCGGAGCTTCTGAGCTCCTAATAAGTCAAAACTAAAGATCAGCGCCGGGTCAGGGTTCAGAGTTGAATTATAGGGTGCAAGGTTGCATTCAGGGGCAAAAAGACCCTTGTAACACACTTGACATTTACACTCCAGACGGTGTTTTGGTAAACCAGTGACCCAGTGTTTGTGGGCATTGTTCTGCCTCCATCCAAGAGGACGAGTATTTCATCTTTTCCAACATGCACCACCACTTGAGTTTTTAAACAAGCGCTTAAACACAATTTGGTTATTGTGGGAAAACCATGTGCAAGTTAATCTCTCCAGTCTGGTCCAGGAAAAACTGGCTCCAGAGCCAAAAGAGCTTGCCCTTAATTGCTCTAACCACTTGAAAGAAGTCTTAAACAGAAAGAAAACATCAGTATCATGCAGAAGATGTTAGAATCCGGCCCAAATGAGATGTTTAATTGTTACGTTTTCCAGTGCAACAGTGCTTAGGATGACTGCAGTTAATTGTCATGCCCTACTTTTGGTGAGCCTACATTGTACGACTATGACGTGGTTTAACATTCATCAATCAATGCAGCCCGATTCTGGAACACAATGTTGGAACCACGGTGTGTTTTCCAGAACCAAAACAACATGCTGCAGGCTGCGTCCTCTCACTCCTCGCTCTTTAGTGTTATCTAGTCACTGTTCAGGACTCCTCTTCTACAACAGAGGACAATTTTAGACATCATTGGACAGAGAACTGATGTATCCAGCCATGTTTCATGCTACATGCCCGCTCCAGAAAAAGCTGGCAAGTGAACCTGATATTCAGCGTAGTTTATCAGGGATTTGCGTTCCCAAGATCAAGAATGTTACTTTTTGTTATCTGTTTCCATTTGTGTTCAATTTAAGTGTCTTTCTGAGAATGTTCATCGTCCGCTGCCTTGTTTTGTATATTTGCTGTCATGTAGCTATCTTGTCAGAGATGGAGCCGGAGGCTCATTGAGGCTCGTTGTGGCTTTGTTGACAGAAAAGACTCATCGGAGCCAAACTCAGAGGACTTGTTTGTCTCTCTCATAGTTATTTAATTATTCTGTGGTACTTTACCTTGTGGCAATTCTGCCTTCTGTCATAACGCTTACCGTAAACATAAACACACCTGTGCCGGACACCAGGGGCAAAAAAAACATGCACACCTCGACACATCGGTGTGAGGGATGGTGCCACAGTGGAAGTGGATGTATTGGGGGGGGGGGGGGGTTGGGGGCGGGGGGTTTGACAGTCTGGGGTCAGGGTCGGTGTTTTGTGTGTGTACAGTTAAAGGCCAGATTTATGTGCAGTCTGTACTCAATCAAATGTGCATTCCTTTACTAACTCAACACACACACAGACGTGCACAGATTGTGCACTGGAGATCCATGTATGCACAACCTTATCCTGAATAAATGCCTATAAACAAAGACATTTTCCCATCTCTTGTCCCATGAAATTCCTTCCTCTGGAGTTTGTTCATACAGAATTTAAAATTGATCCTCTTGGCACCGGACAGACACTGGGGTAGCCAAACAACATCAATGATCAAAAAAAAACAAAGACGAAAGAAAACAATTAAAAAATCCAATAAAATTGTTGTTTATGCCCAGAAACTCTGTGAAACTATGTCTCACTGGTCGTAAACTCAATGTCCTCTGTTTACTTCCCCTTCTTCTTCTTAGCCCCGATGTCTCCCTCTTCACCTTATAAACCAATCCATCCATGCATTCTTTTTTAATCCGTGGATCCAATCGTTTCAAGCTTTATCGCCATGTTTGGTTTCAATTTCGTTGTCCCTTCATCGGTCCCCCTCTCCCCTAAATCTTCCTGAAACATCAAACCTCCTTTTTAAAGTCTCCTTCCTTTTTCTCCCTAATTACCGTTCCCCTCTCTTCCTTTCACTAATTGGCTCCACTCGTTCCCTCCATCTACATCTTTCACTCCCTCCTTCCCCTTTTTCAGACCTTCGGTTTTTAATTTACCACTTAAAACCCCCTCCGGGTCCCCATCTACTCCCTATCTCCACCTCATGGTCTTTTCAATACCTCAAAATAGAATCAGACCAGATTGAATTTCAAAGTCTCCGCTCTGTCACTACGTTTAGCAGAAAGTAGAAAACAAACAAAGTAATACTTACAGCTTTGAGGGGGTATAGAGATGAAAAAAATAGTCAAATCATTGTCAGTCGACAGAAAATAAAATAACATATTTCCTGATAATGGATTCATTGTTTAAGACTATTTTTCAAGTTACATCTTGTCAAGTAAGAGGATTTGCCTCCTTGTCTTATTTGATAGTATATTTGAATATATGAATATATTTGAGTTTTGAAATGTTGGTGGACAAAACGGGATTTGAAGATGTCACATTTAGGAAATTGTGTCACTATTTTCTGACATTCTAGACCAAAGAACTGATTGGTCGACTGACAAAGCCATCGGCAGAGTAATTGTTGTTAAAAATATTTGTTAAATGTCCTGTTTTTTTAATTTATTTGTAAACTATTTGCCCTCGTTTATTGTTAACTGTTTTATTTCATATTTATCACTTGTTTTTCTGATCAATTTATTTAGGTGCATCAGTCATGGTCTTTTTAAATGTGCATTTATTTATTGTATCAATATTTTTTCTTTTAATTTAGTGGCATATAGGCTCCTGAGCTACACTTATGTCTTGGTTTACTATTGTTGTGGCAGTATGCCTTTTGACATGTTGTCTGCTGAGCTGTTTACTTGTGTATCTTTTATCGGTTACTGTGTGGGAGCAACCAAACTAATTTCCCTTCTGGAGATTACTAATAATGTTATCTGCTCATCATCAATGCATTTTTTGTGTTTGCTTTGGACTTCAACTAAATTTCCGAGGAAAATAATGTACTTTTTACTATTTAAGAACTGCAGTGAGTCACTTTGCAGATTAAAATGAGCATTTAAAATGATGCATTGTTATACAAGCATTTAAACTTCCCAGCAGTAAAACTTAAAATTGAGTTCCACCCTGCCGCCCATTCTACCCGCATATTGAGTAGTTTCAATGCTTTTATGGTATTTAGCTGATGATACAACATGAATAAATGAGCGACTTGAGAGTATTTTACATGGTGGTATTAAGGATCTGAATCAGGAGAGTTGGGAGAGATATTTGGGGATCTTGAAGGATATAGACAGAGGAGAGAAGGAGGAGGAAGAGAGGATTTGAAAGGAAGGAGGGAGAGAAAAAGGACTTGGTGGAGGGGAGAGAGAGAGGGAGAGTTTTCTGAAGCGAGGGGCCATGTTAATTTGGGAAAAATGTAAACAGCATGTGTAACTGTTCAAAGCGTGACCGACTCATTTTATATCATTCCCCCTACTCTCTCCTCTCTCTTTCCCTTTGGGTGCTGCTAACTCCTGTCAATCGGGAATCTGCACTGCATTAACCCCTACCGCCAGTTCCTCTCCCCTTCTCTCTCCCCTTCTCTCTCCCTCTATTTACTTTCATCTGTCTCTACCTCTCTTTACGCTCTCTCACCCCAACACACACAGTCCCCCCCCCCACCTCCACAAATCCTCCTGACATCCATATATATACCGTGAAGAATTGAGGATGGTGCTGAGCGAATCAAAAGATGTGAAAGGTTCACTTTTTCTTCTCTTTTCCACATCCCCTGCTCTCTCTCTCCTTTCACTCTTCCTTTGTTTCCTCCTTTTGGCGGGTGTGTTTTAGCTCGCTGGTCCAACACACACTAACGCTTTTATCTGAAACACACCGACACTAATTCAACCCTCCCAGCAATAACAGGCCTTGTCTGTGTGTGTCTGCATCTGTATGTGTGTGTGCATCTGTGTGTGTGTGTGTGTGTGTGTGTGTGTGTTAGAGATAAAGTAAGACAGAAAAGGTTATGTGTATTTAAAAGGGAAACAACATGTGCATCTATGTGTGAGGAAATGTGTTGTTTTGTTTGTTGAGGTGTGTGTGTGTGTGTGTGTGTGCGTGTGTGTGTATGTTTGTGTGTGTGTGTGTGTCAAAGGCGGCATGTTCTTCAACAGCTGAGCTCTCTGTGTATTTATTTGCTCTGAGTATCAGAGGGAGCAGCAGTTTGTTCTGCTCTCTTCCCGTCTGTAGGTGGTCACGTCATGTGAACCGGCCGGCCATCAGCAAATTTGGCCTCATGGTGTGACCACCTAGAGGAGAGGGAGGGAGGGAGGGAGGGAGGGAGGGAGGGGGGTGGCGGGAGTGGAGAGAGAGGGGGGAGAGAGACAGAGGAAAAGAGGAACTTGGTGATCTTCAGTTCAGCGCATCATTTCATCACGCAGCCATCCTTCTGTCCTGTTTTTCTTTCACCTCCTTTTCCTTCCTTTCATAGACATGGAGCAGCAGCCGCACCAGTCCCAGGGGGAAAAGTCTGTGTATATGTGTGTGTGTGTGTGTGTGTGTGTGTGTGTGTGTGTGTGTGTGTGTGTGTGTGTGTGTGTGTGTGTGTGTGTGTGTGTGTGTGTGTGTGTGTGTATGTGTGCACGTGCTCACACCCTGACTAACGTGAATCATGTACTTTCTCATATCACTGACAGCTAACTAGACAGGGGCTTTAGCTGCCTCTGACCTCCTCAACCCCTGTCATTTTTTACTGTGAATGAGGCACCCCCCCCCCCCTCTCTCTCTTTAACACATACACACTTTCTTTCAGTCCTTTTAGTCTCTCTCTCTCTCTCTCTCTTTGTCTGTTAATCTCACTTTCTTCCCTTCAGAATTTTTTTGAGAATATAAATAAAACTAAATCTCTACAACTAACAAAAGTTTGCTTCTGCACAAGTCTGTTCGATATGTCATTTGTTTTCTGTATTTATTTGGTAACCTTTGAGATTTGCTGATGAGCCCCCAAACCCATCTGCTTCTTCATCATAAATCTTCTAATGTAAATAAATGATTTACATCCATATTCAAACTAAGTTGGGATGCTAAAAACTTAAATACAATTTAAAAAATATAAGATCATTGCATTTTTTTTCTCATGATAACAAAAACCATTTGTGTGGAATATAAGAGCTTGTAATTACATATTTAAATTTTAGCTGCACAATGCGCAAATATACCACAAGATAACGTTTAAGTGTGCAAAAACAGTAATGGCTTAATTGTCTGCATGCAGATTTTTCCACAATTTACTAAATTAAATGGATTTGCGAAAAAATAAATGTCAATATCGAAGAACGACTGGAAAATTGCTACATGATAATAATATCGTAATGATTAGAGCAGGACAGATGATGATGAAAGAACACACGTGTTTTCTTTCTTTCTTTGTTTAACTCCCATAAAAAAAATATTTGGATTACTTACCTCCGCAAAGCATTTTCATTTATCCCAATCCTTTAATTCCGTTCAGTTCGCTCTCACAAGTTCATCCACTGGTGGATTTTTTTTAGGCGCTGAAATAAACCGATAATAATGTCTCCTTTTCCTTTTGTAGATTAGTTCGCTGCCTATAGAAACTTTTCATCAATCAGATCTGTTCTCCTTCCTCACACAACTCTGGAGGAACTGGAGTGAAAAATGCAGGTGATGTCGGTTCAATCGTATTGATCAGAGGAGGAGGTTGAAACGCTGATGCTCCGCTGACTTGGTGTGTGTGGTCTGTGTGACAGACTGCATGACGGCGGAGCCTTTATGTACCTCCGCCTACCTCCTCTTTTTCTCCCCCTTTCTCCTTTTCCTCCCCTTCCTCCCCATCCCCGTCTCTCCTTGTTTCGTTGTCTTCCTCCTCGGTGCTGGTGATTCACCGGGTTGACGCATCGCAGCTCAACTTGACAGAGCCGCTGCACCACGGGACTTGTCACAACTCATATCTGTCTCTCTCCGCTCGTCATCCTCCTGAACGCGATCTGACGGCGGCCGTTTGATCTGTAATCCGCTTCCCTTTAATAAGGTGCGAGTCTCGCTGGATCAGATCACTGCAGGCCGGGAGGACCCGGCAACCCTTTGACTCTCAAATCATCCTGAAGATCAGGAATTTCATTCTCTTTTGCTTATCTCTTTTATTTATCTGGCCGTTTTCTTGCCGTTTTTATAATCGCCTAATTGTTTTAAATTGTTCCATCAGTAGCCTACTTTGTTCGGGTATTCATGAGCCTTTCTCTAAATACATTTAAAAAACTAAAACAATTAAGAGCATTTTTTTTTGTCCTCGTCTTTACGCAAAAGAAGGCCCAAAATCTTAAAATAATTTATGAATAAAAACTTTCAAACATCATGGAATACGAGAATAAAAACCTTTACGGTTAAACAATCGGTGTACGATTTCATTGAGCAGCCTATAACGTGAACTTGTCGACAGGAATATTATAAGGACGCAAGGGCCTATAAATTTAGAGGCCTCCCATAAACTTTGTTACGACACAAGTTATCAATGGAGCGAATACACTTAGTCCCCATTAAGAAATATTCCGTCTGTTTTTCCGTCTGTTTCTTAGAAAGGGGGGAGGATGAAGACAAGTGTTTGCCTGCTCCACGGCATTTCTTTCTTCTCCCTTCATTCCTCGGCTTTTAGTTTCTTATTGACACGTGGATTACGGTGATCTTCTTCTCTCGCCTCCAGCTGTCACTCAGCATACCAACAGCACTCACACCGTGGCGCGCGCATGATTGTGAGCGTGCACGAGGTGGGAAATTCAGGTAGAAGTCTAACTGATGACAAGTTGTCTTGTGTCCAATTTAAATGTTTGTTTTTCTTTCTGTAAACTGGTTTGGTTTGATTTAATTTAAAATTTTGTTCGGGCTACACAATTTAATTTTACAGTACAATATATCCTGATTTAATAGACTGAGGCCCTGTTCTAAAGAGGGTCCATTTATTTATTTCAGTTTTGTGATTTTACTGTTTGTCACATTTTCTTAAATTAATTTGTTTAATTAAATTTAATATCTAGTAAATGTAGGGCCTACAAACTGTGTAGACTGCACAGAGTGGTTATGGGCTAAACTGTTGAAAAGCTCCTGTCATGTTGTCAGCTGTATATGATCCAGGACCTTTCACAGTCACATTAAGTTTGCTCTATATCATGCGGTTATAAAATCAAAATAACTTTTTAGACTGTGAACTTATTAAATTATGTTATATCCACTTTTCACTATTATTAATGCACAATTAGAGATAGGTGACCCCTGTACTGTTGCACTGTGTGTTCTGTACTGCTTTATGTTACTATGATGACATTCAAATAAAATAGAATATAAATGTATTATAACTGTACTACTGTATACTACTTCATTATGTGTTGTGTGCCACCCAATGGTGATGAGTGGTCACTGCAGTTTGCTTTATATCTTCAAACAGGAGTAAACTCAACAGTTCAATTACAAGAAAAACAGCTGCATTGAAAAACACTTCGCAGTGTGGATGTTATCAAATGTAAGGTTTTAATGACGAAAAGATATATTTTTCACCAAACCGGAAGTAAATACAATCAGCCCCTAACTTTTTCCGGTGACGTAGCGCTAGCTCCCGATGCTACACGCGGGAAACAGGCGAAGCTGCTCATCACATTGACAGTAAGACGTGAAGTTTAAAATTGTATTTCATCGCTTGTTTAGGAACTCATTTTGATATACCGTATGTAACAAGGGACTATATTTCGCCTTCGTGCTTTACGTGCTATTTTGTTCGTTTTGTTTACAAAATGAACTCTGAATATCAGTTGATTTCCCTTTCACCGGCCTAGTCCAGCTCGAGCGCTCGTTTTGATGTACGCGGTGTCTCGATCGGGGCGGTGCTTGATGGCGGTGTCGCCTGTTATTCTGCTTTGAGGAGTCGGTCGAACCCCGTGCAGCAACGTACAAGAAAGGGAGCGCACCGTGTACAGTTCAAGCTAGCCTAGCTATTGTTACTGGCGTCGCGTGGACGTGTAGTTGTCGTTTTTATTAAAAAAAACGTTGCACCGGATAGTTGAACCTAACGGTTAGTAATCGATAGCCAGCCAGCGTCAACTGCTAGCTAAAGTTAGCTCTCAACTCTTAAGTTACCTGGTGCTTTAAATTGAGAGCACAGTAACTTTAGCTAGCATCGCCTATCAAAGAACACTAAAATGTAACTAAAATAAAGACGATACTGTGTTTAGTATTGACACCATCACATCTGTCTCTCTTCAGTGTGACCATGATCGTTTCACCAATTAAGAAACACAAATAAAAGCAATTAAAAATGACCGTTTTAGGGACACATGGCGATGTAATGCTCATAACCTAAAAGAGTGCAGTGCTTCATGCGAGCCCCGTGGGTGTTTGCTTCTATGTATTTAACTGGTTTTCTTGTGTCTGTAGAGGTTCAGTCGTCTTGTAGCGGAGATGGGAGACACACTGGAGTTCAGCGACATCTACCAGGAGTTCAAAGGCTCCTGGGTCAGTATCAACCAGCTCTGCTGTCACAATGTGTTGGAGATAAAACACCATGTCATCAATTTAATGAGCATGTAGCATCTGTATAACGGCATGAGTCTGAAAGGAGTAACTTGCTGTAAAAAAACATATCAGCATTCCTGGTTTAAGTTATGGTTCTTGAGCTCATTACTGAATTTAAAGGGTTATCAGATTAGGGGTAACATTTGATTTTGTATTGCAAGTTGGTATGATGAAAAATGTAATTATTTCCTTGCAAAATCCTTATTGTTAAGAAGTTATCTTGAAGAACTAGGACAGCGACTAACAGCTATAAGTAGTCTATTAAATATCAGAAAAAGGGGAAAATGACATATCACATTTTTCCGGAGCCTAAGTTGCTGACTTCAGACTGCTTGTTTTGTCTGACCAACAATCCCAAAGCCACAAATCCATATTCTTAATCTAGAAGACTGAAAAAGAAGAACATTTTCACATTTCAAACAATTGGAACCAGTAAATTTCTGACATTTTTGCTATGAAAAATATGAAAAATAACAGTGACTCTATCGTCAAAATGGGCCGATTAATGCCAAACATTTAATCACAAGTCCTATGTCTGTTTGTGTCTCTTACCGTTGTCGCTGCAGAATGACGGGCGGCTGCGTTTCGGCAAACAAACTGTGGTTTATAAGAGCAGCAAGACGGGGAAGGTGGACAGCATCCCGGCTGGTGAGCTCAACCTGGCCCAGTGGAGGCGAGTGTGTTTAGGTCACGGCATCAAGCTGGGCACCAACTCGGGGCATGTCTACAAATACGACGGCTTCAGGGACACGGTGAGTGTGTTTTTAATAAAGCACTGGTTTTACCGTCTTTGAGGTTCATAAAGGCGGATCAGGCTCTCTAAGCTCCTGTCATTATGTTTCCTGTTGGGATCCTTAAACAGACTAAATCTTTTTTTCCCGGTTGTATTCTTCTGTTTCTGGGAAGTAATTGTTACCTTGCTCAGAGCGGAACAAGGCAACAGTGGAATATTACAGACTGACACACACACACACACTGCTGGTTTGTTCAGTGCTGTGTTTTTAATAAGGGATGTAACACGAGTAAGTTGACCGGCGATAAACAACTTCCACCCCGCGTCCGACATTGCCTCGAAAAAACCCGCCACCATCTTGCAAAAAAAGCAGCCACCGCTCGGGAGTGTGGGTTGTTATCTAAAGTATGTGAACGAGTCGACTCTTCTCTCCAAAGCTCCTAATGGGATTAATGAGGGAAACCAGCGCTAGCATGTGTGTTCCATAAACAGTGTAATCATCGGCTCATGTGAGCCAGTGTTTATATCAATCCACTGAAACAATTTGGCTCAGAAGACAGACAGGGAAAAAAAAGAAATTGTGGTCGTATTTGTTTTTTATCACCCTAGTTCTTTTCCCCCCGCTGCTCTGTGTATGGGGAATGTCAGCACGCAAGTATAAAATTGCGGATGGAGGAATGGGTATAACCTGGAGTCTGTGGCTGCGAGCGCTGGCGTCTCCTGGGGTTAATCAGCGCAGTTTTTTGGGAGATGGATCCTCTCGTCCCCGAAGCACATGGCATGATGTCATTGTTTATTATCCCACAGCCAGTGTCAGTTAATCGGCAGTTGGCGGGAGGTTTAGCCGCTGGCGAGCCGTACGGGAGCTTTGATGCATTGGTCCTTCTCTAAAGTGTCCTGTGAGCAAGACGACGAATCCCTGCCAGAGAGGCTGTTATGAGGCTGACCTGTAATTGTCTGTTTGAGGGCCAGGGCCCGTAGAGGGGTGTCTTCTTCTGTCCATGTCCTCTGTTCGTTTCGCTTAAACGTTTATTGGCCCAAGACATCGTTGTTTACATTAAGAGTGTGGCATTGAATGTACGCATCTGCATGTTGTGGTTGCATCTGGCTACGTGTTTTCACTCATCATGAAAAAAGGCTAAATAATGTCTGTTTCTGCGTCTCAAACATGAGTATGTATCTGCTGTTTCATATCATTAAAATGGATTGTCTTGTTTTCGTCTGTTGGTTGGACAAATCGAGACGCATTGAGCTTTAGAAAACAACAAATCGATTAATCAAGAAGATAACTGCTCGTTTCAGTCGTCCTGGGTTTCTTTCCACGCTTGGTTCTCATCTTCTTGTAAATAACATAAATACTGTAAAATGTTATGCCACATCAGATTCATAGTATTCTTTATTTATTCGCAGTTATTGACTGTTTTCCGGTTTAAAGCAGCACATTGTACATCCACTGTATTTCATTTTGGTAAAACTCTTGAACAGGCGCTTTAACTTGTTTTGTTAGGTGAACAAAAAGGTTTTGTAGTAAGAATGTGTGTTGTAAGTTAAGGTATAGTAAAAATACAACAAACGTGGGTATCATATCTGCAATGTTTTCAGGCATATTGGCAAGTTTCAAACAATACTCATCTCTGTGTGGTTAGTGAGTTTTGATAAAGCCCCTCGGGACGGTGAGGGGATTTTGGTGCAAAATCACATGACGCTCACCAGCTAAAAAAATACTTTCACAACAACCATTAGAAAATGAATAGCTGTAAAACACTGAATGTATTCTGTGTCACAAACACGCTGACGTGTAGGGATGCCCCCGAAACCAAGCTCTAAACGGGTACCGGATCTAAATGAGTAAAAGCCGGAGTGTTTGATAAGGTCCGGCAATTTATCAAAACATTTGACGAACGAGCAGAACACAAATGTGCAGAAGTGCACGGTTTCCGTCCTCGTTCGCTGCAGGCAACGTTAGCGATGCCATGCGGAGTTTGCTAATAAGAAAAGGCTAATAAATGGAAGCTAATCACTTTTATTCTGAAAATGTGGAAGTTTAATAAATGATAGGTTGAAGGTTGTTGGGAGAGCATGGTTGAAAAATGTTGTAATAAAAGACAGACTGTTATGTTGTGTAAGACTGTTTGTGTGTCTGTAGTGGGTAGTGGGGGGTCTGTGTTTATTATGATTAAATGAGCTGAGCAACAACAAATCTGCCAAAACTGTAATGAGGAGTAGAGAAACACTCAACAGCAGGCCTGGTGAGGACACTGAGAATGAACACACACATCGACAAAAACAGGCCGCCTCTGCACAAACTCTTGATTTTCTTTTTCTTTTCTTTTTTTGTATGCGTTTACACATCTGCTCACACATGTATCTAAATGATGCCTTAATCCAGGCTAACAAACACGCTGATGAGTGCACACACACACACACACCGACTCTCTGGGCTCTAATTGGCTGTAATAACCTTAAGGACAGGCAGATATCCAGGTGCGTAAACTCTGTTTCCCACAGAGTCTCTACCCTGGCCCGCTCACTCGCACACCACAATCACTTCCACATGTGTGTGTACAGCTAGGACAGTGCCTGTGTGTGGGGGTGTGTGTGTGTGTGTGTGTGTGTGTGTGTGTGTGTGTGTGTGTGTGTGTGTGTGTGTGTGTGTGATTGAGCATGTGTTTGTCGCTGTGTGTGACTGTGTGTGTCCTTTCCAGTTGTAAGCGGGCCTGCAGGATAAATAAACAGGCTGATTGTCAGCGGCGGTGTGGAGGGGAGGAGGACACGGAGGGCAGATGGATTACATTCACCTCCAGTGTTCCCAAGAGGCCTCGGCGGCGGGCGCGGTTATAATTGCTTCGTGATTAATCAACCCTCCGTCCCCTCACCCTTTTTTGGAGGGTGTTTTTCACAGTGTGTTACTGCCTTGCTAACATGAAGCGTCTTCTGTCCCCCCCCCTCTTGCCTTTTGTCCATCAGGACATGGAGAAGATCTCTGACTTTTTCAAGGCGAACTACAAGGTGGAGCTGACGGAGAAGGACATGTGTGTGAAGGGATGGAACTGGGGAACAGCCAAGTTCTCGGGTAAAAAAAACAAACTCACAACAAGCAAAATGTCCTCACCAGTTGGCTACTGAAGGATTTCTTCACATTTGAGAACCAGCAAATGTTTTGCATTTTTGCTGAACTTTGATCATTCATAAATTATCAAAATAGTTGCCAATTAATTATCTGTCAAAACATCGTACTGGTTAATTAACTGCTTGTTTCAGCTCTAATAGATACTATGTTCAGACAGTGAAGAGCAGGATTTAAAGAGGCAGCTACAGTGTTAAGTTCATCTTATTCTAAATTATTTATTTTTATCAACCCTATTGACCTTTTTTTTCTTCTTTTTTTTAAAGATTTGAAAAATAAGCTGTCACTGACATTTGGTCGTCCCCCCCCACCACCACAGGTCCACTGTTATCATTTGAAGTAAATGAAAGTACAGCTTTCGAGGTCCCACTGGCCAACGTGTCCCAATGCGCTACGGGGAAGAACGAAGTCACTCTGGAGTTTCACCAGAACGACGACACCGATGTCTCCCTCATGGAGGTCCGCTTCTACGTCCCGCCTGCGCAGGCTGACGAACGACAAGACCCTGTGGAGGTGAGGAAGGCCGGGCTTCTTCCTTTTATACTACTAGTTCTCTCTCCATAAAGTGCTTTAAATACATAATGTAAATCTGCTTTGATAATAGAGCTTAAAGTGTGTGTGTGTCTGCAGGCGTTTGCAGAGAATGTGTTGTCTAAGGCAGATGTGATCCAGGCCACAGGAGACGCTGTGTGTATCTTCAAAGAGCTGCAGTGTCTTACACCCAGAGGAAGGTAAGAAGATCAACACTGACACACAAAGCTCACAGTCACTCACATGCATGTTATCCCATCAGTTGAAAAGCAATCTTAAAAACAGGGGTCAGTCATTCACTACAGCGATGTTCTCCACACCACTCACCTTTTGTGAGGACTTTAGCTTGACTGCTCATCTCATTTCTCTTTTTTTTTTTTCTCCACACTCAGATACGACATCCGTATCTACCCGACTTTCCTTCACCTCCACGGTAAGACCTTTGACTACAAGATTCCCTACACCACCGTCCTCCGTCTATTCCTGCTGCCACACAAGGATCAGAGGCAGATGTTCTTTGTGGTAAGTGGACTTTTCTCTCAGACCTTTGTTTTTGTTTCGCACCCCAAACGAGCATTTTTCTGTTGCTGGTACTCTCGATCCTTCTCAAACTCTCTCTTCTTGTCTGTCATTGTTTTGTTAGATCAGTCTGGATCCTCCCATCAAGCAGGGTCAGACGCGCTATCACTTTCTCATCCTGCTCTTCTCCAAGGAAGAGGACCTCAGCCTCACCCTCAACATGAGCGAGTGAGTATGTGACACTAAAGGACACCATGATGTCGCCGTGTGCAATATGAGCCATAGATGTGATGGGTAGTTTGTGTAAAAGGCCTGTTCAGACCGCTCTTAAAGCAACACGGCTCAATGATAAGACAAGCTCCTTTTTTTGATGTATCCACTAGAGGGAAGCAAAGGGCTGTAGGAGCCGTTTACATGAATTCACAGTAGCACCAGCTCCTTAAATTTTCTTTAATTGTTGCTTCAAAAGACCAGAAAGATGTCTTTAAGTGTTTTTCACATTAGTAAACCTGTCCTGTCCTCTTGTGTGTCGAACAGGGAGGACGTGGAGCGCCGTTTCGAGGGCAAGCTCAGTAAAAACATGTCGGGGTCTCTGTATGAGATGGTCAGCAGGGTGATGAAGTCCCTGGTCAACCGCAAGATCACTGTGCCCGGAAACTTCCAGGGGTGAGCACCCGATTAGACTCATTCGGAACACATTTTCCTCATATGCTTAAGTAAATCCGGTTAAACTTGCCTCGTTCTTCCACAGTCACTCTGGGGCCCAGTGCATTACCTGCTCCTACAAGGCGTCCTCGGGCCTCCTCTACCCTCTGGAGAGGGGCTTCATCTATGTCCACAAGCCCCCCGTGCACCTGCGCTTCGAGGAGATCTCCTGCGTCAACTTCGCCCGAGGCACCACCACGACGCGGTCCTTTGACTTTGAGATCGAGACCAAGCAGGGAAATCAGTACACCTTCAGCAGCATTGAGAGGTGAGAACGAGATTTCATAGAAACCTCCAGCACAGAGTGGACTCAGTTAGTACAGAGAGTGAGAGTTTGCAGAGTGAACGTGTGATGATTTTGGATATAAACCTGACTCCGGTGGTAAAATCCCTCCTAGATATATTATTGTATTTTTCACAACCACTAACCACCGGCAGTTATAAGCTAACAAACCTCATGAATACATAAAAGATGACTACACAGGATACAGTCTCCTCGTCTGAGACGCGCATGTATGGCTGAATCTCTCCAATGTTTCCTCTAACGGAGAACTTGACTTTAAAGTTGCATCCATTGAGATAAGTGTGACAACGTATTATGATACAGATTTTACATCATGTCAGCCAGGGTAACCTCGCGTCTTCCTCTCTTCCCTCAGAGAAGAGTACGGCAAACTGTTTGACTTCGTTAACGCCAAGAAGCTCAACATCAAGAACCGAGGGTTCAAAGAGGTAACTCATTGGTCATTTCAACATCTCCCAGTTTGTGATTTAAAGACATTCCATGACTTTTTTGTCAGACTTCCATCCTGGATATTGATGCTTGTTGCCCTTCTCCTGTGTGTCTGTCCTTGTACCCCTGTAGAAGAAGGTGGGTATGGTCACGGGCGTCCTGTGTGAACTATACACTTTTTATCGGTGTGATTTCTGCTTGCATGGCGTGTGTGTATGTTACCGAGGGTTGTTTCCTTAAAATCTTGCTTTTGGTTGGAGATTGCCAATACGATTGCTGAGTGATTTCTAATCATGGGACATGGGGGTGAAGGAGTGTGGGACTCTGATAACTAAGTGTGTGTGTGTGCAGGTGTTTGCATCGTGCTGACTAATGTGTGGCCCCGGGGGGGGGGGGGTTGGTGGGTGTGCTTTAACACTCGACACAGCTGTCGGCAGGACCACCTGCTTAACGTAGGCAGTGCTGATTGCATTAATGCTGTCGGTTGACAAGTTCCCGGTCCGTCCGACAACTGCCACGGTGACGGGGTCAGTAGAGAGGGTCAATGAAAGTGAACGGGCCTGCTCTCCACGTCCTGCTGGTGGTTTAATAAAAGGCTCCTTGATGCATGGAGATGGGAAAGATAACCTGACAACACAAGTCTTTTTACTCTCGAGTGACGTCTTTTGTTACAGAGCAACAGGTGCCCTTTGTATAGAAACTTGTTTCTAATGAACAAATCTCAGCTGCTCATTAACATCAGATGTCATTCATCAGGTAGCTGTTTGTAATTTACTGCACGGTTGTGCAGTTCAGAGCGTTTACTGAGTCTGACTTCAACAATCTCATGAGCGAGCATCACGGAAAACAGTAAGAGGTGTACTGTAGGTTAAGAGTACAGGAACGGTCTGAAGAACATTTTTGAAGTTCATGAAACACGGTGCGTTTTACATTATTGATTTGTCAATTAATCATTTAGTCAATCGAAAAGGAAAATTTACTACAATATTGATAATTCATCATTGTTTAATTCCTATATTAAATATAAATCCTAAATTGCCACTTTTCACGTGTGTTTGCTGATTTCTGTAAATTTAATATTTATTGGTTTTGTTCTGTTAATTGGACAAAACAATTTGAAAATGTACCTTGTCCTAATCTTTTAGTATCTTCTTAACATTTCATTGACTAAATGATTCATCAATTATGAAACTAATTAATAATTAATTGCAGCCCTGAAACTCTCCAATGGCAGTGCTGTGTTGTTGTGGTTCCTGTTGGGTTTTGTGTGTCGTTTCTGACGATGCAGTTTACTTTCAGGGCATGAAGGGTAAGATCGACGAGTACAGCGACTCGGACGAGGACCAGCACGACGCCTACCTGGAGAGGATGAAGGCTGAGGGCAAGATCAGAGAGGAGGGCAACGACAGCGAGGAATCGGACGGCGAAAGCGGTGAGCTGAACAGATCAGTACGACGGAAGTAAGCGGCACATGTTGTGTTCAGGAGTAGGTTTGAACTTCGGTCTTGTTTCACTCTTCAGATGAGTCGTTTAACCCCGGAGAAGAAGATGACGACATTGCGGAAGAGTAAGTGACTTTTTCCCTTTTTGTTTTGGCGTCTGTTCACCCTGGCTTCTCTTCCACCCAGCTGACCTTCCTGTTTCCGTTTCTTCCCCGACGTCAGGTACGACAGCAACGCGTCGGCGAGCGACAGCAGCGAGGACGGGGACGACAGCGGCGATGAGAACTCGAAGAAGAAGAAGGCCAAGAAAGCCAAAGTGGTGAAGGAGAAAAAGGAAAGGAAACCACGCAAAGAGGTGAGAGAGCCGTGCGGACAGAGAGGAAACGGGAGTAATATTTGGTTGTTTGGGTTAAAAAATGAAAAATAGGTTCAAGCAGCGATTGAATTGGAAACTGATGCACCTGGTGGATCCTGTGTAATTGCCCTCATTCACCTTTCCACTCAATCCCGTTCTTTCTTCATTCTGAGTAGAAGAAGCAGAAAGATGCCGGCGCCCCCAAGAGGCCGATGAGCGCCTACATGCTGTGGCTGAACGCCAGCCGCGAGCGCATCAAGTCTGAGAACCCCGGCATCTCCATCACAGAGATTTCCAAGAAGGCCGGAGAAATGTGGAGACAATTGGGCAAAGAGGACAAGGAGGTGAGGCGGGAGGACGAGGACGAGAGATGATTTGCATTAGGAATTGATTTTTTTTTTCACGCAATCAATGTTCCTCGGTGTGTCTTCGAGATCATAAATTGTTTCCTATTATTTAAAAAGGAAAATGATCTGCTTTGAAGTGCGATATCTCAAAGAAGTACAGCCAGATTTGATGGTTTCTTTACATCTGTGCCACATAGAACTTGTGTTCTGCACAGAAACGTTTCAACAAACCCAGTCTTATTTTGTCCCGTGGGGTTTTGTTCAAACCTGTCTTCGCTTTCCCGCTTCTCCGTTTCCTTCAGGAGTGGGACCTAAAGGCGGTAGAGGCGAAGAAGCAGTATGACAAAGCAAAGAAAGAGTACAAAGAGAGCGGCGGAGCAGCAGCAGCAGCAGCAGCAACATCCAGTCCCAAGAAGTAAGGCTTACAACACAGAAACTCATGTTTGTTTGTTCTTTCTTTGATACAACCAGTCAAATATATGTCCCTCTTTTCTCACCACACCTTCACCCGCCAGGGAGAGTAAAAAATCTGGAGGCAAGAAGGAGGAGAAGAAGAGGAAGTCTGCTGGGGGAGAAAAGGAAAAGGAGCGGGGAGGAGGCAACGACAGCTTTAAGAGTCGAGAGTTCATCGAGACGAGCGAGGACAGTTCGTCAGACACTGACCGCAAGTCCAAGTCCAAGTCCAAGACCAAGACTAAGAGGAAGAAGGTAAAACCAGTAATGATGAACATAATGTTCAGACAGTAGGAGCCATTATCACATTCATCCTGTGTGTTTCTCTCTGTTCACCACAATATTCAGACTTCAGTCTCTGTTTGTTTTTTTATTTGCCACTTAAAAGTTCTTGGTCCTGATTGACGAGCAGGTTTCTGTTAGTTTTTAGTTACTGGACAGTAAATCCACACGCTTCCAGTATTATGACGCAGGTTTTAAACAGATAAGGCGGTACTACGCTCTAGTTGGGGAAAGTACCAGTAAGACATACTGGAGTTATTTGTAGATAAAAACAGATAAATAGCTTCTCAGGGAGAACCAGGCAATTTTATTTTCAAATGCGTTTTTGTTTTGGCTGTTTGTTAGTGTCAGATTACAGAGGGAATAAAAGCATTGTGTCTTTATTACTCATTACACATGCATACTTAACCCCTTGTTCTTTCTTTTATTGTTAACCAGGAATCGGATGAAGAGGAGGAAGAGGCTGTGTCCACACCTGCCAGCTCAGAGGAAGAGTCTGACTAAACCCAACATTTACCCATCCAACACACAAACCAAGGACCAAGCATTTATGCGCTCCATGTTGATCTCACACAAATGGACTGACAGACAAATCAACAGACTTGAGTTGTATTTTTTTTTTTTTTTTTCTACTACAAGTTTGTCTTTAAGAGTATAAACACACCGTGTGACTCTGAAAGCTCATGTAATATTTGATATTCTAACTTGTTTTCCTCCTGACAGCTTTGTGAAGTTATGGTATGCTGGTGCACCACTTTTCCCAGAATTCTTCAAGGTTGTTGTTTTTTTTTTCCACCTCACCCACAGGGATGGCTGTAGTTTGATAGCGCTGAGGAGTGTAGGAGATATTAGTTGATTCGATAACAGAGCGGAGCAGATGTGAAGCTGTTTTGTTCTTCCTGTGTAGAGCATTTAAAACCGCAGTTAAGTGTTTGTTTGTGTTTGTCATGTTATCTTTTCAGGCTTGAAGAAATAAATGATTCATTTTTAATAAAGCCGCACTTTTCTGTTTTTTGTTGGACACAACTGTTGGTATCTTGCTGCTGGGTGATAATAGAAACCAGCTTTAAGTTTCACTTTAGGGCCCCGCAAACCCTGAGTTTACCAACATGACTCCGTTAGTTTTACTCTAGATACAGAATATGTTTGCCCAAAATAAAATAAATGTTACGAAATGCTTTTTTCTTTTCTTTTTTAGTTCTGAATTTGTCCTGCCGGCTTTTATCACTTCAATGCATGTGTGTTATGGATATATTTGCATTAAGAAATAAGAGCCAAAGAATGGACTTTGAAGCTGATCATTTTAGCCAACATGGATAAGAAGTTTTGGACTTTTGGATTCCATGACGACTGCCAAACTCCACCTGCTGAGGATATTTATGTGATCTAATCAAAAGCTCCAGAGCAGTTATTAAAGTACCTTTTGGTGATTGTTTTGTTATTCGTTAATGTAAAGGTCAGGAACCAACTTTGAGCCTCATTTTTCTTATTATACCATGTAAAAAAGCAGGATTAAAACCTTCATGTTCTTCCAAACTCACTGCGCAAGGACTCATTTGAACATTTATCACCACATGAAACCTATCCACTGCAGAAACGGCACCGCTGGTCAGGGAGATATTAGCTCTTTCTGTAATCTTCTCCGGGAATTCCCATAGGATTCCTATCCACTGTTGAGTTGTACATCAGGCCCATTTAACCAGGCAGGGTGGTTTGGGAGTGTGTTATCACAGGAAGTTAGATGGCGACGCTGGTGAACGTTGGAGAGGCCTAAGTACACAGCGGTTTGTAAAAGGGCTGCTATATTAGGGTCGAACATGGTGGTTTTTAAGAGCCAAACACTCCCAGTGTGTGGTTTACTTCCAAGCGATCAGTGTTGGTTTTGATGATAAGATCCTCTTCCTGCTGCAGTAACACCGGCTGGATGTACTTAGAATAACCCTCAAATATCCCTTCGTGTTTATTGTCTGACATTTTCGGCAAGTCCTTTTCCACAGAGTCATTTGAGTAGATTTGTGTTGAAAAATGTCCCTGTGTTCCCAATGTGGGCCACATCAAATCACAATATCCCTAATTCCAGCTGCACCGTCTTTTCTAAGTCTTATTTTGAAGCATTCAAGGAAAACGAGAGTCTAACGCCATGCGAGCGGCTCTGTGAGGGTGGGAACAGCTGTGCTTTGAGCTAAATGCTAATGCTAGCATGCTAACATGCTCACAATGACAAAGATGACATGCTGATGTTTACCCTGTTCACCATCTATAGTGTACTGTGTTGGCATGTTAACATTTGCTGAACTGCAGTAAACTTAAAGTACAGATGAGGTTGATGTCATTAGTTTCGCGTAAATTTGGTAAAAACTATTTTTTTTTTAACGTTGACCTGATTACAGTGCTCAATGAATAGTCTGGATCATTAAATTGATCCCCGAGGCGGACATGAATATATAAACCAAATTACATGACAATCCATCCAATAGTTGAAACATTTCACTCAACATGACAAATGTAAACCTCAAGGTGGCGCTAAAAGAAGAGTCAGGTGATCAAAGTCATTAGGGTTCATCGTCTGGGAACCATGAATATACAAAATGTTTTGCCAATTCCTCGAGTAAATGTTGAGACATTTCGTAGGGAAGCTTTGGTCTGATGGTGGCGCTACAGGAAACGTCAGAGGGTCACCAAAATCTGTAAGATTCATCCACTGGGGAACATGAATGTCTGTGCAAAGTTTCATGGCAATCCATCAAATGTAGTTGTTGAGATATTATCAGTTTGGACCAAAGTCCACTGACCGTCATTGCCATACCGAGAGCCAAATATAAGTCAAGTAACTGTGTTTATGTGTGAGGTTGTGTTCACGTGATCTTGGGGTGTTCGTGTACTGGCATGTCCTAATTGTAGCGGTCAAAGTCAGATCGAGGGTGAATGTATTAACATAGATCCCTTCCTGTTGAATGATGATGACTTTCACGACGGTGTCCCCTTTCACGAAAAAAATCCATCCGACAATCCCACACTCCTCATGTGTGTCCGCATTTACAATCTGACAAATGGCGTCTCATATTTGTAGATGGCCGTGTTTCACAGTATTATTGGCCATTACAGGAATGCAAAGACTCTAATCTTTGCGATCAGAGTTGCAGTCGCATGCAGCCTGAAAGCTTCTGCATGTGTGTTGATCCTGTCTTCGATTATGTTACCAGTAATTGACCACAAACATAATGGACCCACTTAAGAAATGACAAAGTCTTCAGGCGCATGCATTTACACACACACACACTGTCATAGCATCATTACATTATCTCCCTGATGTAAGAGCCAATAATGCTGTTGGTGCTTGTGAGTGTATTGAGAAGTGGTCGTATCATATGTCGCAATAATTGCACAGTTGTCAATAACTCAGTTTATAACTTATTACCGTGCATCAAGCCTCCTATAGGAACCTGTAAGTATAGAATATGATTTATTTGATCGATGCTGTTGATGTACATGAATGAAAAAAATGGATGTTTAATGGAGAGATATTGAACATTTGTCTTTGTATTTGTATTTGAGTGGTTACATTTAAAGTTAAGACATTTTCACAAGTTTTCACAGCTACTTTCAAGAATTCATCTCAGATGAACTGATGAAACCCGTCCAGAGATAAAAGTAGAAACACATTTATCGTCATGTATTTGTAGATGATGCAGAATTTTGTTGGCCGTTACCAATTAAAAATGTGGACATATTGATGTACTTTTTTAGTTTTTACATAAATGGACAAACGTTCTTGATAAAGATCCCTTGAATTGTGTGTTGAAGATAAGACCGTCTATATGATTGTGACACATATTTCAATAATATTTAACATTTTGAATTGTTTTTAATGTTATTTAATCTTATTAGTTGACATATACAGAGCTACCAATATATTTTCCATAAGCCAAGATCGGCCAATATACAGTGAATAGGCTCAGCTGATTTATCTGTCGAGCTACAATCCGAACTTCTGGTATTTCAAAAGGTTAACTGTAGAACTACCTGATTGTAGCGCTGACTAAAATAACAGGATATTCTAAAAGCCAAGGAAGGGGGATCTTGCTTTAAGATATTTGACCATTGAGCCCAAACTGTACAATGAAAAATACCATTTCACTTTGTGGAGACATATGTTGAAAGCTAAGGCAAATCTTTTTAAATGACTATGACTGAAAAATAACAGTTTGATCTCAGATGGAAAACCTCTCGGAGTCAAACTACTATACTTGTATCTTGTTTCAGTAACAATCTTTAGGATGCTGAGTGACATCTGACCAGAGGGAACAGATGAAAAGTAACTTTTTCACAAACTGTCCCATTTATAGTAATGCCTTTGCTGTTTAATAAACCAACCAAATAAACAAGTAATGCATTGCAGAAGCCGAGCCCTTATTTTCATTTTACAGCTTTCTGCTAGACAGCATTAGATGTTGTGTAATTTATGGTTCTGTGAGTGAAGTGTTCATGATTTGGGGGTTAGATTCCCTCTGAGTCACTCACTAACACAGTAGTGTACTTCAGCTAAAAGCATCCAAGAAACGTGAAAAACCCACTGAAACGATGACAGAAATGTGTCTGGAGCAAATCAAAGTGGATCTATGGGATATCGATTAGCGTCCCTGAATAATTGTGTGTGTGCGCTTGTGCCTCTGGCTTATTGTGAGAGAAAGAGGCGTGGGAGATGGGGATTTGTGGTGAAGAAAGAAAGAGGGAGGGACAGTAGAACGCTTTCACATTTTCCTCTCGCTCATTTGAGTAAAGGAAGGGGAGGTCCAGTTTGTGTTATAAAGCAGTGAAACAAAGAGGAGAGTGAGGTCCAACCATCAAATATGCAACGAAGCAGATGAACACAGGCCGCACCAAGTGAGTGAAAGACAGGACCAGAGATTGTTTCTCTCAGTAGAATCAGGAGTGAGCTACAGTTTTACCACCTCACTTCTCTGAAGGCCACCTGTTGAGGCTGGACAGGTGTTAAACTCAGACTCAGGAGGACCCGTCCCGTCGTCCGTCGCTCTCTGACTTGCACTGACAAGCAGCCATGGGCTCCATGGTGTGGGGCTTCGTCACTGACTTCTTCACCTATGAGACCACCAAGTCTGTGGTGGTGAAGAGCTGGTCTGTGGGCATCATCAACCGGATTGTACAGCTGCTCATCATTTCATATTTTGTCGGGTCAGTGATGTGTTGTTGTTTTTTTGCATGCGTAGTAATTCATTGTGGTTTTGTATTATCTGTCCTTTTTTTCCTTTGTAAAATGATCTTGTCTTGGTATAGGCTCACCCCAATTACAAAAATCCTTTTTTTTATCTAGCCATGCAGATGTTTTTTTTGTGGCCACATTTTTTAGATTTCCTCCTTTTAACAGTTTTCCTTGCGACTACTTTCAGAATAAATAATTCCTGTGAAAATGTTTACAGTTTCCAAATGGCTAGACACCACTAGTGTTAAAATCTTTCCCTTCAAACATCCCCTCTAGGACAGTGTCAAACAGCAGAACAGCAGTAAAAGAAGTCATCAAATCTTTTACCTCAGTAAGAGTAGCAATACCACAGTGTAAAAATAATCCATTACAAGTGAAAGTGTTGTCAGCTAAATGCAGTTGAAGTATAAAAAGTAAAAAGTAAATTATTTGAGGATTATTGCTGATGCATGAACATGCATGAACAAAAAAGCAGCTTTTGATAGTTGCATCTGGTCGAGAGGGAGAAAACTTTAACTCATTTATATACATTTGGATAGTTTCCTCTCAATAGTTTAGTAATTAGTAACTAGTAATTGTAGTAAAAAGTATATTTCCTTATAAAATGTAAAAGTATAGAAATATCATAAAAGTAAAGCATAAATACCCCAACATTTTGTAGAAAAGTACAGAACCTGAGTAAATGTACTAAGTTACTTAAATGCTACAAAATCTGTGATAAAAACGGCCAATTTCTTTTTAAATTAATTGATAGTTTTCTATCTTTAACTGTGTAGTATACTGGGGTGATCAGATATACTCATGTATTCTCATTACACTCGAGAGTTAAGCATGCAATTTAAACAAATAAAAATAAAAAGTGTGATCTGTAGGGTTGTTAAACAACACTTACTCCAGAAATTATTTCAAGACTCCTTAAAGATGTTTGTTCTACATTCTGGATGAAATAAATAATCCATCCCCTACTAAAAAAAATGTTTTCACAATTTTATATTTTTATATCCAAACAAAGATGGTAGCCGGAAAATGACCGAATGGTGATTAAGCATAACAAATTAAATACATTTTTACTGAAACAAATTTTAAGGCTGAATTTGATATAGAATACTGTTAATTGTGTCCAGAAACGAGACTTCATGTTCTCCACTTCTTTAACTAACTTTAACTCTTGACCTGCTGTTCATCTTTTTTCTCCTGCAGCTGGGTCTTCATCCACGAGAAATCTTATCAGTCGAAAGACACCGGCATCGAGTCCTCTGTGATGACCAAAGTAAAAGGCTTCGGGAACCACAGCAACCAAGTGATGGACGTGGCCGACTATGTCTTCCCCCAACAGGTGTGTGACGCCCACACTGGACTGAAAGGTTTGGTGGTGGTTTGAGGTGCATGTGAAGAATCTGAGAGTTGATAATGTCATTTTTTGATATCAGTTTTATGATGAACTGTCTATCTGTCAGTGTACGGATTGATGCATGTTTCCATATGTGGCACATTTTGACCGTTGTATTTGTATTTCATAAAAATACAGAATATATTGGTGTTCTGCTGTGTTTCAGGGCGCAGGTATCTTCTGCATCATGACCAAAGTCATCATCACAGAAAATCAGTTTCAAAGCACTTGTCCAGAGGTGAGGACATATTTCAATCATTCAGTTTCACTGCATTGTAAAACGCTCGTGCAGTCAGAGCACTGCATGATGATGAAAGGAAACATCTTTTAAATCACTTCTTAAAACCTTTTCTTCAAAGTTCTTTACAAGCGTTTACCCTCATTTTTAATTTGTCCAGTTAATGTTTTAACCGTTATACTTGTTTATTTTATTCCTCTATATTTATTGTTTTGACTTCAGTCATAACTCCAATTCAACCATTTATTTCAACTTAAGATTGACATTATGTCAAACTGCAACCTTGACAGTCACCTGACTGGCAGGACAGGTGTTTCAAATCAGAGCAATTATTTAAAGTGGGTTCTGAGAATTCAAGGAACACAGTGCAACAAAAACATGGTCACATATGTTCTAGCGTACCTGCGTACTTCATCATTGTTACATTTGTTCTATTATAATGTTTAACAATCATTTTGTGAAAGGGGGGAATCTAAATAAGGGTTGAGTGTATGATATCACGCTTTAAGTTTCTATTGTGTGTGTGTCTCAGGTGGCAAGAGGGTTTGATTGTACCACAGATGACGACTGCGAGAAGCATTTAGGAAGCATCCTTACCAACGGTGAGTCTAAACTTTCATGTCCTTATCAAGGATTTTAAAGGGTACCTTAGCTATTTTTTAAACCTATTTCCCCATTTTTTTGTGTCTAAGTGAATAATGAGAACAATTATTTTTGTAGTTGGTCCAGTATTGCGCGAGAACGTTGCAGCCGGCAGCCGCTAACCAGAGAGGCAAACTATTTTCAAGTACACTCAAAATCCTGCTCTTCCAAACACAAAAACAATGCAGAGGCTCAATCAGTTAAACATGCAATAAATCCCAGAATACCCTTAGAATTTCTCAAGATTTTGATCTGGCTGACAGACCTCCTTTAAAGTGTATATGTGTAGCGATTGTCGTAGTATAATAGCATGTTTGAAATTATTCTGCTGATGTGGGATTTTGTTTATAGAAGAATGAGACAATCCCAGAGAATTCTTTTGTAATTTTAAAATCCTACACATTAAACATAAGGCCAGGTGTTTACGCAGCCTTTTGGTTTTGTTCAGTTTAATGTTCGGCCTACTTTTTTTTACACTTGATCAATTTTTGGCCACATTTTCAAACCTAAGATTGTCTGCTAAATCTTAAGGATTATTGTTAATTCTGATGACCAACACAAGTTAGTTTGGCCAAACTGTGATGGTGAAGGTTGGGTCAAGTAAAAAAGTGACATAAAAGCAGGAAACAAAGGAAGTAAGTAGTACACTCTGCAAGGGATGCACAAAAGACTCATAACTCTTATGGCTGCCTCTGTATTAACCAATAAACCAGATCGTCTCTCTTCAACTGACATTCCTTCTTTCTGTCTCACCTACCAGGGAAGATAACAGGTGTTTGCCTTAACTTTACCTCCTCCAATGTCACTAAGGGTCATTGCCAGATTCAAGGATGGTGTCCAGCCGAGGATGACAAAGTTAAGATGTAAGATATATATATATATATATATATATAAACACACACACACAGACACACACACACACAGATATGTTTGTGCACAAGACAACACGTCCTCGTTGAAAGACTTGATTGTCATCCTCACACGTCCTTCTCTGTCAACATCCTGCCAGCCATCCGATGTTGGATGTGAAAGACTTCACCATCTTCATCAAAAACAGTGTTCGCTTTCCAATGTTCAATGTCACCAGGTCGGTCACACACAGACACACACATTCTCAAATTCAAGCAACTGAAACAACTGTGTAGAAAATATGTAATAATCACACATAACCTGGTACATGCTCTTTTAAGATCATTTCTTATCATAAACATGAAATATTTTTCTCTCAGAGGGAACTTTCTCTCCTCAATGACGAAAGAAGAAATCAGGTCATGTCATTACCATCCGGAGACGAACCCCTACTGCCCCATCTTTCGTGTGAGCGACGTGCTGAACTACACTGAGCAGAACCTTTTTCACCTGACAAACAAGGTCCGTTCTCTATCGCCTCCTTCCTTCTTACTTTTTCTCAACATTTCTATAACTCTTCATCCTCAAGGCTAAAATGTTGCAACTGTGCTAGAAACTACACACAGAGACACAGTTTTGTTTCATTCCCAGGGCAACAAATACCGATGCTTTGTCACGTCTGATACCAACGCACAGGGCACCTTTTAGCATCTATATGAGATGAACCGGGCTTTTAAGTAACTTCAATGTAAACCTATGAGCTTCATTATTAGACACTCAGAGAAAATGCTCCTCCGGGAGTGTGATGACTTAGTATAAAGGACGCTTTTCTTAAACCCAAGTAGACTTAAGTAAATTGTTTTAAACCTAAACAAGTGTTTTTGTTTGAATTCACAGTGTTAACCACATGTTTACTGTGACCGCTTGCTGGGCTACCCAGTGGTCATAAAGGAAAAACTAAATTTTATTAAATTGTCACAAGAGTTTCATTCCATCATACACATGAGAACATAAACAAAGAGCCCTCCCTCACCATCACCTGAACTCATGGGCTGGCAATACCAGTGTTTAAAATGGCAAAAAATGTCGGCAAATTCAACTAATTCCGATGGAATCACTGCAAGTAGTCGTTGCAAATTTGTGCCGCGCAAGTCGTCTTGACAGTGATGATCTTTGAAGGGACAGAGAATAGCTTATTAGTTGTGTTGCACCATTTACTTTTGTTAAAGCTCCTTTTGTTGGAGTATACAATGCTCTACAAAAGAGCTGTCAGTTATGAGACAGTATTCAATTGTACAAATACATCTTGTCCCTTTGGCGACGGAGCTAAGCTAACAAGCTAATGTGTTTGCTAGCCGTCTGTTGGTTTGTTAGCTTAGAGAGCTTTATTTTCCCTCTTCAGTGTCTTTTTAATGAACAAAACGGTGTGGCTACAATGGTGCACAAAATGACAAGGAGTAAACAGAACAGTAGTGAGATAATTGAGAGAATCTCTGAGGCAGTAACCGATGCTCCGCCCGGCGGCTGACGGATTAACAGTTAGCTCGCCATCGTCATCAGTTTACGAAGTAGCCATTCGATTATTCACTATTTCACAGAGCTTCTAGAAAGAAATAGTTTGCAAAGACACACTAATTGTTTTCACTATGCTTCTTTCTGGTGTGACATAACCCTAATTATTACGAACCAGCGGTTGAGCAAATAAAAAACAGGCTAAATTCTGAACATTAGAGGTTACTCTATTACTTAGAGCCTCAATGTGCGTCTGTCTTTTCCTCATCCTTCTCTTTCAGGGTGGAGAAATAGGAATAAATATTGAGTGGAAATGTAACTTGGACATGGACATTGACTATTGTCGACCCAAGTACTCATTCACGCGACTGGACGCGCCCTTTGCCAAGAATGCCATCTCCAGTGGCTACAACTTCAGGTAGTGAGGCTGATTTTTCCTCTTCATGTCGAATCTCTTTGTTCCTTTTCATTCCTTTGGTCACTTTTTTTTCCCCTTCTCTTTGAATACAGGTTTGCCAAATATTACAAGACACAGAATGGGACTGAATTTCGGACACTTCACAAAGCATATGCCATCCGCTTTGATGTTATGGTCACTGGCAATGTGAGTTGTGTTGCATTGTCACGCGTCCGGGGTCGCAGAGGTACTAGTAACCGGATTGTTCAGGTCCTATGCCCTGACCATTGGTTAATGCCGAACCTTAACCAATCGTCTCTGCCTCAACCAGCTTTGCAGGGCGGGTCGTGGCATGAAGAGCAGTAGGATTCATAATAACGCTGTATTTTTTGAATTTTATGTTAGGAATAAATCAAAATGTAACATGCTATTAGTGAGCTTTAGAGGCGAACTGTCCCCCCGTTTCCAGTCAGGCTGAGCTAAACTAAGCGGTTGCTATAAATGTGAGTGTTCTTGATCTTCTCATCTAACTCTCAACAGGACAGCAAAAAAATATAATATTTCTCAAATTGTCAAACTATTCCTTTAACATCTCCATTCATGACTGTAAAGTACATCAAAATCATCATCTTTAAATCATTTTTCAACGACCAAGTTGTGCGGAACACTGTTTTAAAAACTGAAATACAGGTATCATTTAATTAAAATGCATTAAATATTATAGAGTGTTATATTCTGGAGAGAGCACATCTGTTTGGGGGCTGTTTGCACATTACGTCATCTAAACTGACTCCATCTCTTCCAGGCAGGAAAGTTTGACACAGTCCCAACACTGATCAACGTGGTAGCTGCCTTCACCTCTGTTGGACTGGTAGGAAAATCTGACCAGGCTAAGGACTGTATTGATTTTGTTGCTGTAAGCTTTGATAACACTTTTTTTTTATCTGTCGGCAGGGTACGGTTCTCTGTGACATTATCCTACTAAACTTCTTGAAAGGGGCAGACCAGTACAAAGCCAAGAAGTTTGAAGAGGTAATTAATGTTTTTATACATTTGCATGTTTTTTGACTATGAATATGTATAGACACTAACGGCAGAGTGAGCTTCACCAAAGCATTGAGTCCAGGTGAGCTTTCCTGTCGGAGCTTCATCACAGACCTTTTTCTTTTTTTTTTTTCTCATCCAGGTGTCGGACGCTCAGATAGAAGCGTCCCTTAGGAGCCCAGGCAGCCAGCTGTCACTCAAACAAGGTATCAAGAGCTCCTATGACTCTGGAGCCATTTCCCTCGCTGCCTCTGAGCAACCCATCTGACTGGCAACAACAATCTGAAGAAATGGACTTTCCTCTCTCTTTCTCTTTCCCTTACTGCCTGATTAAACGAGATTTGTTATGCCTTTTGTGGTTCTCGGGATCTTGCAGTCAGCTTTAGTTTGGCAAGCTTGTGGAATTGGATGAAAGAGTTGCTGCGATCTTAGCAGTTTCGCAACAAGAAGTGGGAGTCAGAAGATTTTAAGATGAAACTCAAAGAATGGCCTACTCTTCACCATTCAGATAAAGCTTAGTTAAAAGTACAGCAATTTAATTTGGAGGGCAATATACAGTAGTAAACATGTTATTTTATTGTCAGCAGTTTCATAGTACAGCTACAGTAAACTGCAACCTCATGTTTGTCAGCCAAACATATTAAAGCTGAACAAATCCCCTTCTCGTTTTCTATTAGCTTTGCTCCAACGAGCAACATGTTCAATATATATTAAAAAAACAAAAAGTGCTGAGAATAAAGTATTTGCTTAACATTTTTGGAGAATTTCTCTTTTGTGTCATGTTCACACACTCACCACCCTTCTTTTCTGTCCTGCACAAATAAAAGCACTAAAAAGTCTTCAAATGGTGTAAAGACATGGTAAATAATGAGGTGTGTGTGTGTGTGTGTGTGTGTGGTTTGAGGTTTACAAGTGGGCCATTATTAGTCCACTTCTTGGCGATGACATGCAGTAGATGTTACTGTACTGGCAAATCTTTCTCCTGTTTTTTCAATCCAAAATGACGTTATGATTCTCTGTTCCTCTATTTATTTCTCTGGTTTATGTGATCGTCAGTATTTCTTGCTCTTTGTGTCACATAATGTACTTTTGAGTAACTCCACACACACACACACACACACACGCACTATAAACGATGACCAGGGCACTAATAGATCAGCTAAAGAGCCTCTTAATGGCTCTGACAGTGATTTACGGGACAAGATAGCTGTGAGGTGAGGCCGCAGAGGAATGGATAGCAGTTAGCCACAAAGTTTAATGTACTAATTTAATCACACAAATCAATATAATACATGTAATGGAAATGACAGAATATGATACACATCACTATAAAGTACTCTATGAATGTTTCCTCTGGTCAATTTTTCAAGCAAAGCTGCAGCTCGTCTGTGCTCAGAGTGAACAAATAGTCTTCAGACTATTATAACGGCACTGGAAGGCCAAGAAGAATAGATAAATGTGGCTGGAGGATGTTTTCTTTTTGAATATGTCCTTTTCATGTTGAGGGGACAATGTAGACAAACACACACAGTTCCCAGCACCCATTTCCAGGATAACAATCCGTAGATATGAGCTACAGCTTAGCACAAAGACTGAGGCTGAGGGTTTACAGGGTTTATGTAGACTAGCAGCCAGCAGAGATCCGGGTTAAACGTACAATCTCATACAATCATAAGAGTGGTATCAATATTCTCATCTGGCTCACACAAAGAAAGCAAACAAACATCTCCCAAATATCAAACTATTTCTTTAATATTTGTCTTGTAGCTCCACTGTCTCCCATGTTGCAACACTCAAATGGAAGCATCACTGTCGCTACAGTGTAAAAACGTAAACAGAGGCTGATAATATTGTCAGGGTGTACTATCCTATAAGTGATGACTGCGAGGAAATGGCTTCAAAATAAGATTTCAGCACTTCAAGAGCTGAGCAGAGAGCAGCAGACGACCAGAAACCACCAATAGTCTGCAGCCACTGCTTCAGCTCAAATGATTTTTCCTCTGGGGTTAATTTCCCAGGATGGCCGGACAGGGAGCCATTACCGAGAGACAGTCTGCTGCTGGCCAGTGTGACATTGAAGGAGGGGGAGGAGGAGCACAGCATTTCTGATAAAAGCTTTGCGGAAGAACATTTACTCCAGTAAACAAATCGACTAAACATTTATTATGATTATATTATCCATATTGAGATGATGTAATACATAATCCAGTCGAGATAGGGCAGACAGAAAGAAGAGCATGGATAAAACACAGCTGAGGGGAAACAATTCTGGCTCTAGTTGCAAAGGTTTGAAATACTCTCAACACTTGAGCAATTATCATTTTGAGCGGTGGTGATCTGGAGACGGATGAGGAGCATTAAGATACGTTAAGTGTCCAGAAAGAACCAAAACAAGTTGCAGTCTCTATCTGTGCTTCCTCCCTGTGTTCCTCTTCAGAGCCCGTATCCAGGCAGGGAGAGCAGGCCGGCGTGCTGCTGCTGCTGCTGCCACCTCCTCTATCGCTGCCTGCTCCTCCTCACACTCCTGCTCTGCCACAGAGTCCTCCTCTTCTTCCGAATCCTCCTCCGAGTCTGTAGCATACGACTCTAGCTCTGGGGGCGCTATTGCAACCACCTCCTCTGAAAAACGAACCCGCCGGTTCTCCTCAACTCGCCTCTGATGAAAGGAATGAGAGAAAGGGAAAGATGAACAGAACGTGGCAAAGAGAGAAGTAGTTGATAAAATGTCATGTTTACTTTTATCATTCTAAAGTCACATACTGTATTTGGTCTATGTAATATTGATCACATTATATTTCTGAACCTAAAAAGTCTTTTTCATCTTATTCAGCTGAGCATAAACTGCCAAAACGTAAATTCCACATATGTGAAGTTTCTCATTTAGAAAAAGAATAATTAATTAGTAGTTACATGGGATTAAATTAAGCATTTATATCAGTGACATTCATAATTTTCCTTAGTACATAGAAATGATTACAAAATGATTCAGAAACTATACTGATTGCAAAGTATTGCAAATAATTACAAAATAGACAATTTAATCTAAGAATACATGACATCGTGCAGAAAAAAACTATCAAAATGTCTATAGCCTCATCTGTTTGTCCATGAGTTTCCCTTTTCCATTGTGTATTAAAAAAAAGCTGTATACTTTTAAAATAATCTCAATTTTCAAACAAAACCTTTGAGATCTACAGTTCCTCAACTTCATCTAGCTGCAACATGTGATCGAGAATTCCATTGTGCAATAAGTACTTTTCGACTGTGACTTCTCTTTAGTGCTTTATTCAATGTTTGACAAGACAATATGGGATGTCTGCTGTAGCTTCCTACAAAGGAAGTAACCGAATGGGAGTGCAGAACTCAGAGGTAGTAAACCATTAGGATCAGTCGTAAAATGTTTAGTGCAGCAACTGTCTAGTTGCATGTTTAGGTTAGAAGCAGATGTCTTAGTGGGGACACACCTTCCCCTGTGGAACAACCCTTTATAAGATTGTACTGAGACTGCACACAGGGCTCTCTCCATCCCATAGACAGGCACACTGTGTGATGATTGAGCCTTCTCTGCGTAGAGAATAAATACTTCCTTTTCTCAATGTTCCTTATTTCAGTATTCAGTATTATAGGACTCACTCTGTACTATTAAATAGTTTTTTCCACCACAAACATATGACATCTTCCATACTACAGTACAGTACTAGTATACTAATCTGTAGTATACTGTGTTTTTGTCGTTAGAATACAAGAAAACAACATGCTTTACTTTTATACACACACTGCACACCCAAACCTGCTTAGAATTAGCATATCAAATGTATCTTTACATGTTATACCACCAGGAGGCAGTGTGGACAAAACTTCACTTTTTGTCAACTTACCCTTTTCGTCACAGTTTCCATTGAGGACTGTGATTCCTGGGATATGGAGTGTTTGAGGACACCCCGGGGTGCAGGAGCAAAAGGGGTGAAAGGAGAGAGAGATGGAGGAGGAGAGTTGAGGATGTATAAAGGCATGACGTTAATACGCGGTGGCTCTCCTCTCTCCTCCATCACGTGGTTGCTTGTTAGGCTCATTGGAGACATGAACCCCTCTGTGAGACGAGAGACAAGAGAAATGAGTTTTCAGCTACAACTGTGACATAACCTTTGCAAACTCTCTTGCCTGAAACATGTGATTAGGCAGAGTATTAAGTGGTTCTGACCTCTGTCTGCCTCTTCTCCATCACTTATTCTCTCCATGTGAAGTGTCTCGTCTCTATGATGCTGTCTCTTCCTGTTGAGGTAGACTCTGCTCTTCAGCGCTGAGTTTTCCAGAATAGCTTTAGTCTGCAAAAAAAATAACATGGTGACCAACTCATGAGTGAAAATACAATTCATTAGAATTTAGGAAATCTGCTTATGGGTGTCTTCATTTTGGTTATATTTTTAGAGGAACATATTTTTAATGAAATCTGTTGAAATAGTATATTATGTATTACAATTTAGATCTAACCTCTACAAACGAAGGAGGTCTACGGGTGTGCCCATGCTCCATTGGTTCTGATGGATCGGCCTTGCTGTGAACGTCGCGTACTGCAGCTTGTTTTCCTTCTGAAACGTCCATGCTGACAGGTTGGAAAGCATCAGGCGATATTTGTGCCCTGCTGAAATCTAAATCCGGGGATGCCTCAGTTCCCTTGAAGCCCCACTGGTTGTTCACACCTCCTTGTTGGTTCAAAATCAGAGATGATTGACCACTATCATGAGGATTTGGTGGGAATTTGAGTGCTGAAGGTCTCTGATTGGCCGAGGCGGCTGATTGGTTGGGGTTTAGGAACCTGGCCCACTCTTGACCCGTGACGATCTCCTCCAGCAAGCTGAAGGAGCCCAGGCCAAACTGAAAGTCGCTGGTTGATCTGGAACAAGAGAAGAGATTTTGTAAAGTCTATAATAAACGCATCATTTAGCCTCTGTGTTGTACTAGGGGACATGTTTCTTCATTATGATGAACATGGACACTGTAGTTTGCTTTGAGTCAGTCCCACATACACCGAGCTGCTGCTGTAAATACTCACTAGTGCACCGTGTGTGTATTAATCCACGGCTGAAAATAGTCCCCAACAAATGTTCTATTTAGTCCCGTTTGAGTAAACTACGATGCTGTTTGAGGAAACGACTGAGCGTCTTTAAAAAATGAAATTATACATTTGTGACAAACTTTTAAAGATTGAAAGAGAAATAGAGTCTTCAGTCTGAACAAATAGGCTTGGTGCCGATTACAGACAGGGTTGGAAAAAACATATTGAAAGACCGACGGAGGTTGTTTTTTTTATCTTTTAATGGGATTCTTTGACTTCCTTCATCATCAAGAATCATCTTTAAGGGTGATTCGCTCTGTGTGTATGTAAGCATGTATCTGCTTCATGCTGTTTCCCTTTATGGTATGATGTGCAGTTGTGAAAATTCCATGACACTTATTGCACCATGAAAGTGTGACTAAAGAGGGCTGATGACAGACGCTGTCAGGGACAGGGGTGTGTTTAACACATCACAAAAATCAGCCCAAACTAATATTACAGCTATGTTTGGAAACGTCTTTAAAATACCTAACATATCTTACTGACGTCGCTAAGGCTGAGAGATAAATCAACAAAACCTGACTTTGAGAACTTTTAGCCTGTGTCTGCTGACTTCAGGACTGGTTTAAGTGTCTTCTTTTACATTTTCAAGGACAATTTGTTGGTAGATTACCTCAAAAATACTTCATTAGTGCCGTCTTCTGTGTGTGTAGGAGGAGCGTTACTGGGATCACTGCTGTCGAGTGAATGAAGGGTCCTTTCTTCCACCTTATTCGATGTGTTGATGACATTTTCTGCTGTCAACAGCTGGTTTTGAGGTGAAATCTGTGAAATAAAAAAGTTGCAGTTTCACTCTTCAGTTCATATTTTATTAATTTTGACTAAGTAAAATCAAAATCTACTACTCACTTCAGGTCCTTGCTCACTCTTCTGGTCTACTGTTCCTCCTTTTTTCCCTTTCTTGCCAAAACTCCCCGGCCTGTCCCTCCATCTCTCTTTGATCTTCTGAGTCCATCTCCTCGTTTTATTCTCAGACGATAGCTGTTTTCGTCTTGAGCCGCTGTCTGTCGCAACAATCTGCATGTCCTTATTTTTGACCAAAGCTCCAAATCCTCCGTTTCCCATATGCAATGCTTCATTCTCTTGAATTTGAGTGGCAAGGTTTGCATCTTTGGGCTTTATGGCCCACATGTAGACTTTGGGTGTAAAACTCTGGTCCTGATTCTGTCCCGTGCTGGCGACACCATCATTATTGCTAGGGATGTGCCTTGTCATTGCAGAACCGCCAGAACTCCCCCTCGCCCCATCAGTCCTCTCAAAGGAAGTGATATCGGCATCCTTAAGTGATTCAGCAGGAAACAGCTGCCCTGTTCCTGTTGGGGTGATACCAGGCTGAGTCGCCTGTCCCAACACCCTTTCCTCACCCGTGTCAGCGTCAATGTTGTCTTTCTGGGAGGGGGAGGAAATAAGACCCCTGTCCACTTCACAGCTATGGCCTGGTGGTTGTATTTCCCCACGTCTGAGGCCAAAGTTACTTTCCGCAGCAGAGATCCCAAACAGTTTTGATGGGATACCATTTCTACCGAGCTCAAAGCCATTTACAGGACTGCTGTTTACTTTCTGGAGGTTGGAGGCTCCTCTTTCTCCATCTTGCCCCCAAGCAGCTGTGGTGGGCACAGGTGTGTGCAGGTATGCCTGGGCTTCTTTTCCCGGCTGGAGCTTCAGTCTCTGCAGCATGGACTGCAGCATGGCCTGATTGTCTTTTGGATCATGTGACTGAGACATCAAGGAACAGAACTGCCGTGTATCAAATCCAGGATTCACAGAAAAGCAAGTCAACAATGACTGTAAACACAACGATATAGTCCGCTAACCAGTGATGGATTCACGTCAGCCCTTAACACTCCTGTGATGGTGGTTTCCCTTTGTTTTCATATTCCAATCGTTTTCCATTATCTTCTTAAGAGTTTCTCAACGTAAATATAACATGTCCAGGTCCATCTCCTACGGTTTCAATTCCTCAGCTAGAATAGTCATTCTTCTCATGGATGTTTCACTTTCATACTGCCTCCAATCCTCCATAGTCCACAAAAGTTTCAGCAGCAGTCTGTCTCTTTTTGTGTTGTTTTGGCGCAAAGCTTAACCAAACACAAAACTATCCCCGACTTTAGTCCTCTCGTGTAATTTCTCTTTCACCAAACGTCCGTGGCTTCAGAGCACAAATGTTGTTTTAGACACACCTCTTCAGCAACAGCCATTTATATCAATGGTGATGGGAGGAGAGACGGTGCTTGGCAGCGTTCCTCAGACTCTAAAGCAGGCCAGCGAGAAAGACCAGTGAGGTGAGATAATTTTGCACTGACAGTGACACACACACTCTCGCTCGCTCTCTCTCTCTCTCTCTCTCTCTCTCTCTCTCTCTCTCTCTCTCTCTCTCTCTCTCTCTCTCTCTCTCTCTCTCTCTCTCTATTTGCCCTTCCTTCCCATTTCTCTCCCTGGCTCCCTCAAACATGTGCACACACCCTCTTTCTTCCTACCATGACCCTTGAGTTGAAATTACAGGGCATTTTTAGTGAGGCGCTGTTATTTGTGTCTTCAGAATAAAAGAAATAAGAAAATGCCCCCATGACCTTTTCAATAACCCCTTTTACACAAACCTTGCAAACTCTAAAACAGGTCGTTACTGTTATTGAAGAATAAAATATGACTCTAGTAGAATCCTATATGACACTACAGGAGACTGGAGAGTTCAAAAACGTTTTTAAAGTGTGATTCAATCAGTAAAATGTCCCATGAACTAGTAAGTAAAAAATGTAAAAGCACTCATCCATAATGTCCTCTATCAGATTGTTATATTATTGTATATTAATATTATATTACTGAATTATCAATGCTGTTTAATTCATGTGGAAGCAGTATTTTGATGGAGGTGTAGCCAATTTAAAGTATACAAATTCATCGTATATTTTTTAAATTATCATATGTTTAGTATTTAAAATCTGCACAGTAACTTGTACGGCTGTCAGATAAATGAAATGGAGGTGAAAGTAGCTTACAGTATCTGAATCGGATTGTAAATATCAAACCACATGTAACCGAAAAACATGCCGCTTTAAAAATGTCAATTTAGAAACACACTGCGCATGCGCTTGTTCAAACGACGCCTCTTTGACTTTCAGCCTCTCTGATTGGTCATCAGTGAGGAAGCGGGTAATGGCGGCGTAAACAACGCAAAGATCGGTGCACAATGCTGCTTAGTCGAACCGCTGTTGAAAATAAAACGTAAGAGGTGAGCTATAACTAACCGGAATATGTTTTCGGTAACAGGAGGATTCTTGCTCGTTGTGCAAACTATTAAAACCCCACTGATTCAGTTATTGGAGATGTTTAACTGCTAGTTCCGGCTAACTTTTAGCACACTTTGCTAAAGTAGTAACTGTTACTTTATCTAACTCTAACGTTAGTTTATTGAGATGGACTGCGTCGTGACGGGAGGAAACGTGAAAGGTAGAAACATGTCCTGCCTTTTCAAACCTGTCTTTAACTACACAATAAATACACAACAACAGTAAGCTATTAATGATGTTGTGTATATGTGTGTGTGTATGTACCGTCCAGTGCTGGCCAAAGCCATCCATTCTCTGTCCAGGATCGGTGATGAGCTCTATGTGGAGCCTCAGGAAGATGGGGTGAGCTGCTCTGATACTGTCATGTACACCGACACTTCCTCCTGCCATGCATATAGTCTTGTTGCTTCCTGTTGGTGCGAACATTGCGTCAATGTATGGTGCTGATTATTGGTTTTTTTTCTCTCACTCTGTCTTGTAGCTGGCCCTGCGGTCTGTGAACTCCTCTCGGTCGGCATATGCTTGCTTCCTGTTCGCACCACTCTTCTTCAGCAGGTGCAGACTGTGTGCCTGTGTTTGAATGGCACTGTGATGTGATGTGTGTGTGTGTGTGTCAGAGAGTGAGTGAGTCACTGAAGATCACATTTGTGTGTGTCATTTATAATAGTAGCTTAACTCCAACTTCCCCTCCCATTTTTTGTGCAGGTACACCATCCCCGGTGGGCACACCTTCCGCTGCAAGATTGCAATAAAGGTGTGGTGAGAGAAAGGGATGAGCTATGGATCTTTAATAAAGTTATTTATACAGATTATGTGTCACGTACAACACATTGACATGGACTGTAATCATCAATCGTTTCTGTACTCAATTTCAATGGCCCTTTCCTGTCGTGTTGCTACTGTGGTACGCCCTTGTAATCTTTGTGCAAAATGTTGCATGACCGCGGTGCTTCCTTCTTTAACAGTTGTACATGGCATGTGTCACCAAGCAGTTGTATTGTCACACGTAAAGAATGCTGTGCAAGTGTAAAAATATCCTTAAATGTGTCCGTCATGTCAGCATCAGTGTAGAGTATTAGCTTAATTGTGTTATTACCAGAATAATTCAGTGCACATTCACAAAGTCCTGGTCTTTTATATTTATTTCTCCCCCTTCGTATGTTCCTCTATGTGTGAGTCAGAGTGTGCAGGCCGTATTCAGATCTGTAGCGACTCTGGAGAAGACGGTGGAGAAGTGTCACATCGAGCTGGACGAGCAGAAAAACCGCCTCACCTTCACCCTGCACTGCAAACACGGTACCTGTGCTTCACTTCCTGCTTGCTCAGAGGATTCACGGTGCTTAACGTGGATGATTTTTAAAAAAAGGATTACGTCTAATTTATACTGACACACATTTGAGTCATTTAAGCACGTCATTCACGCCGTGCATTGTATTCTACGTGCTTGTGTACTCAAAGCGTTCGTGTTGGTATTTTCTCTGCAGGCCTCACGAAGACGCATAACCTGTCTTTCCAGGACAGCGAAAGCTTACAGGCCGTGTTCGATAAAGACAGCTATGCTAATGTATTCAGATCACATCCCAGGTGTGTGAAACCTTTCTACATTTTTCTTCCAAAGATAATAGAGATCTGATCTTTCTTTCTCTTGCTGACTTGAACTCTTTGTTGTTTGCCGATTGTTTTATTGATGTTTGAGAAATGTGGGATTTGGAAGCTGATACAGACACTATTAGACTACAGTTTGTTGGTTGAATTAATAAATACTATTTCCAAATAAAGGAAATGTATGTCGTTAGTCACTCACATCTCACTTCTTGTCTTCCCTTGATCTCAGGCTGCTGGTGGACACAGTCGTTCACTTCCCTCCGTCTCTGGAAGAAGTGACGGTGTCAGTGAGCGATGACCGGATGTGGGTCAAGAACCATGTGGAGGAAGAAGCAGGTGACTCACCAAGAAGTTATGAACTGTGTTTTACACACTTTTATTTATGCAAATCGTACTAACCTTACATCAGATATTCAAGTAATTTAGAATAAAGATCATAATTTTAGTGTGACAGAACTTACAGTACTAACATCCAGGGTTGTTTTTTATTCATACATTTCAAATGGTGTATTGAGTCAATACAGCAGTAAACCAGGAATTCCATAATAAAAATAAACATATATTGAGTGTATTTAATTAGTTAATTACTAATCCCACGGCCCCAAAGAGTCATTTTATTTTTAACAGAGCTTTGTATTACAAAAAAATATATTATATTATACTAAATTATATGAATTATTATGTTAATGACATGGAGAAATAATGCAAAAAGAGGGAAAAGGATGTATTTGAAGCCAGTGGTGCCCTTGTGTGGTAGGAAGACAGAACAGCAGAACTGCACTGTGTAGTCTTCTCTACTGTGCTTGTTAACAGCAATATAATATAAAAGAATATTTATTAGTTTATTAACAAACAAGTTATTGTGTTTCTGCTTCCGTCCTCCATTCCCTCTGACGTTTCTTTCTGCTTCTCTTGCTCCCCTGTCTCCCTCTCAGACCGGGCTAAGGCCATGCTGACAGAGCTGTGTCTGGCTTCAGACGAGTTTGACCATTTTGCTGTCCGAGCTCACAACAGCGTCACATTTTGTCTGAAGGAGTTACGGGTGAGACAAAGGGGTGAAGGGAGGGGGGTGATTGAGCTACAGAAGAGAAGGATTAGTCTGGAAGGCGAAAATCATGAAATTGACTAGAAGGAGAGCAGTCCAGTGAGGGGAATGACACTGAGGGCAGTCAGTTAAAAATATGCTGTGGTTGATCATTTAAAAACAAAAAAGAAAGTCTCCTCGAAGTGATGAACGTTTTTGTCTTCTCTCCTCCAGGGTTTGTTAGTGTTTGCAGAGGCTACCGGTCTCCCTATTTCTATGTACTTTGATGACCCGGGCAGGTAAACATGCTCTCACAGACATATGCTAGTTAGTCACTTGTGTAACTTTGATGTACTGACGTTAACAGTGTGTGTGTGTGTGTGTGTGTGTGTGTGTTTGGTGTGTATGTCAGCCCTGTAGTGCTTTCAGTAACGGACAGTGTGCTGGAGGGGAACTTTGTGCTGGCCACACTTTCTGATGACTCCAACCACCGTAAAAGCAACGCTAGACGGTAAAGTTCAAAGAGAAACTGAATGCATAAAATGATGTGTGTGTGTGTGTGTGTGTGTGTGGGGGGGGGGGGGGGGGGGGGGCATTGTTATGCAAAGTTAAAATAAAACTGCTTTTCCATTAATACAAATGGTTTCTTCAGTTCTAATGAGGGGCAGGAAATTCAACAATCTTCGACATTCGTGGAAGTCGGCTTGTTTTTGGCATCTTCTGAGTGGAATAGTCAGCTGACTACAAGATGCAGATGTTCTTGCCAACACATCAGTCCAGCTGTAGAACATTTGGACTGTGGCGCAGTCTAATTAAAGTTTGGTTGTTGAGTCTCATTGATTCGACACAAACAGCAATTTAGTCCAGTTGAAAATGTATAAAAAGTGATGAAATCTCACAATGTACAGACATCATAAATGAAATGTGCGTGTGTTACATTGGACTCGAGTGAGGGAATTTTCAACACTTCGCAGTCTTCACTTGTACTCGGATTGGGATTATTGGCGTTTCTTAGTTCGGATTTCTTCCACATTTTTAAAGCTTCTTTTGAATCACCTGTGATCTCTGTCATAAAACACAATTTTCCTCCAGCTTGCTAGCCAGCTTATTCTAGATAATAGGGACATCCCTTACAGAAGACTGTCTGTCTGTATTTGTGTCTTCGTCCACTAGTCGGTGTCACTTCTCCGCACGATAAATGCTAAAGATTTCCTGCCTGATATTTTGACTGAAGAAGCCGTTTGGATGAGCAGTGAAACCTTCATCTTCATGAAGCAGGAACAAGATTAGTGGATATTCTCAGTGACATTCATATATCACTTCCTGTCTCGTCTCCTCAGAGCGTGCACGCCGCCGCCGCCGCCCCCTCCTGATGACTTCATGAATGACGACATGGACTGCTACCTTATCGCAATGGACACCAGTGTTGCACCAGGTCCCTCTGCCACAGGTCCGCCCACACCCCCGTCAGCTGATTCTACATGTTCGAAACAGAGTGCTGCAGCCAATCACAGGACAAGGCTACACAGTGAGGAGGAGGAGGAAGATGATGAAACAGCCGATTCAGGCAGACCACCTAATAAGAAGGTATGGTGTAGTGTTCACATTCATGAATGAACTAATTAAAAGGCTCAAAATGTAAAAAAGCTGCTAGATTAATATAGAACAAATGGAGCTGAGGCAAAATACTGCCGACTTGAAAATCTGCGTCAGGACTCGGCTTTAGGTAACAGTTGGCTGGATATAACTTGCAGAAATGACTTCATCTTTTCTTCTCTGCTTTTCCTCTCACAGTTCTGTTCCTTGTTCTTCGGATCGGTGCTTCCCCCGTCCTCTCAGATGACCACTCAACCGGTGACAAGTCAGGAAGTGTTGGCCAGTGACAGTGAGGAGGACGTACAGTGACGCAGAGCGACAGTGGACTGTTCCATCAGATGAACCTTTTCATTTACACACATGCCGCCTGCAGACACCTTGAACCCTCATGTCCCATCTTTACCAGCATGTACAGCTGCTGTACGGGGATTTTTTCTTTTTACATGGGCAAAGATATGCAAAGACAGTACAGAAAAGGATATTCCAATGTTTTATCTGACTATAATGTTATTGGTGGACTTGAAAATATGGGATTATGTGAAACTGGACTTGACGCACTTCCTGTTTATTTTTGTTTAAAGTTTGTGATCTAGGTGCAACAAAAAAAGGCTCCTCTAAATAAAAGAAACATATTTTTCAAATTATGTAAACATTATTTATGATTTATTTACATGTCAAAAAGTTCAAGTATGATGAAGATTTATGATGAAGAACCTCCGCACGACAGAAAGACTGAAGCACTCAGTAAAACACAGATAACACAGATTTGTTTTGTCAAAAGTAAGATTGAGCATAAGAGGAAGAAGAACATCTCAGTGTCTGTGATCCAGTCTTTGCAGGTTGAGTCACATCACCGCTCCCTTTCTCTCTTTGGACCTGGAAACTCTTCCCCCTCGTCTGTGGTTTCCTCCTCTCTCGTTCTTTCTCCTTCCCCAGCTCCTTCTCTCTCTTCTTTTTCAACCTCTCCTCCTCTTTCTCCTTCCCCAGCTCCTTCTCTCTCTTCTTTTTCAAACTCTCCTCCTCTTTCTCCTTCCCCAGCTCCTTCTCTCTCTTCTTTTTCAACCTCTCCTCCTCTTTCTCCTTCCCCAGCTCCTTCTCTCTCTTCTTTTTCAACCTCTCCTCCTCTTTCTCCCTCCTCTCTCGGTCCCTCCGCCTCCTCCTCCTTTCCCTGGAGCTCAGTTGCTCTTCCCCCTCTTCCTCAACCGGTTTCCCCGTCCCTGTTCCATCACTGAAGTCCTGAATCAAGATTTTGGGGATTTGAATTTTGGATGCTTTTTTGGGCTGCTCTCCTCTCAGTCTGCGGAAGAGACCGAAGCGTTTAGGGGGGTCAGGCGGCGGCTGCTCCGGCTGAACAGCTGGAGTCACATCTGCAGACGGAGACGAGGAGACTTCTGAAGTCCCGTCAGAAGGAGTGTGGGTTGGGTTTACTGCTCCAGGATTGGACCGTAATTGACTGGGTTTAGTAGACTGTGATTGGTTAGTTTTCTCTGACATGATGAAGAGATCTTCAGAGAGCCGACGTGCCAACCTGGACCCACGGGGGTTGGATGACTTGCGGACGCAGAAATCCCCGGAGGACCTGCTGCTGCGATGCCCGGGGGCTTGTGGCAGGCCGCTGTGAACCGGCTCAGCCTGGTCCCTCACGAGGTGAGAGTCTTTGTCTTGGGCTTCTGGGTTTCTGTCAGTATTTGGAGAGTCTGTTGGTTCAGTAGAAATGGAGACGTCGTCCTCTCCTACAGTGTTTTCTTGAACAGTTTTGGTGCTTTCTTCCTCCTCCACGGCACCGACAGTGAGCTGGCTGGATGGTTGTTCAGGTGCAGGTTCCTCAGAGGTGCTGGTTTCTACTGAACTAGTCTTCCCATCAGGCCCGGCGGCTGTGAGAGTCCTTGCTTCTGCCTGTGTTACGTCCGTCTCCTCCTCGTGTGGAGGTGCTATCGAGTTAGTACTTTCTGTTGGTGTTTCCTCTGCTTGTGCCTCTGAGTGTTCATCCAAACTTCTTTCTTCTTCCTCCCGTGTAGGTTCAGATGCTACCGCATCACACTCTTTGTCAAAAGCAGCACTTGACTCCGTCACTATGTCGCTTGCAGCCGGTATTTCTGCTTCAGTCTCTGTCTCAGCCATTAAGTCAGTGCCTTCCTCTGGTTGAACGCATTGAGCTGAACACAGTATTAATGTTTCTGCTTCTGTCTTTGAGTCTGTGTGTTGTTCTGAATCCATTTGTACTCTTTCAGTCTCTGATTCCTGCGTGGCTGCATTTTCCACTAGCTTTTCTTGAGTCTGTGCCAGTTCGTTAGTTTCTGCATGTGTTTGGGTGTGGGACTCTTCTTTCGTGTCTGTTTCTGCTAATGACTCACTGCTGTGGCATTTTTCTTCCAATGCATCTCCCCGTGAGCTTCTGTCTGTCTCTGTGATCACTTCTTGCTGTTGCTGTTGCGTCTCTGTCTCTATTGCAGGATCTTTGATAGTGGGAGCTTTGACTTTACTGTCTGTCTCTGAGCCTGGGCTTGTCCCAGTTGTGACTGTGTCCATCTGCGTCTGTTGCACATTTTCAGTTTCTGTGCTCTCCTCTGGTTTCATGTCGGCCTGAATCATCTCTTCCTCACTCGGGTATACACTTTCCTGCGTCTCCACCTCCGTGTTTTTATCTGCATCAGCATCAGTCTGATTTCCCCCCACAGCATCTGTATGTTCGCTTTCTGCCACTTGGTTTTCTGTCTCTGTATTTGAGTCTTTCCCTTGAATTTCTAGGTGCTTGACTTTGTGACTCTGCTGTTCCAGGACGTGTGTCTGTCTGCTGGAGTCCGGCTCGTCTCCCTGTTTGAGTTCAACACTCTGATCTTTGGTTGGACCTTCGGTTTGATGTGTCTCCACATGTGTTTCTTCCTTCTGTTCTGAAAGCACTTTGCTCTCCTCTGTCTTGATGAGTTGGCTTTCCTCCTTTTCAGTGATTCGTGTTTCCACTTGTTCCATCTGTTCTTCTACGATGACCGTTTCTTCTACGCGCTCTGTTGGCATGTTTTGGATTTCCATCGTTTTAGGTTCTTCTAAAACTTCTTTCTGTTCAGTTCCTTCTGCCAGTTTCAGCTCACTCTGTTTTTTATGGTCCTCTAAAACTACGTCCTCCTCTTCCTGAACGCGCTGCACCTTCTTAAAATTGAACTCAGTCCAGCTCCTCCAGTCCTCCTTTGCTCCCATTGAGACATGCCTCACAACTCTGCCGCCTCCGCCCTCCCATTCGCGTGTATTCGCCTTTCCCCCTTTCCTCCACCGCTTGTGAAGGAGGGATGGAGACAGCGAGAGAGTGGACGCCGAGCGAGCAAGAGGGACGGACAGGTTTCCTTTCTCTCTCTCCTTCCTGTCCCGCTCTTCCTCGTTCTGTCGTGCCCTCGTCCACGCCATCTGATATCCATGGCAGCGACCTCTGGGGTCAAAGGCTGATGATGGTCTGTCTTTCCTCCACTTTTCTAACTCCTTCTCCGTCTGCTTCTCCAGGTCTTTGGCTGACAGCTGCACCGAGCACACCTGAGGAAGGAAGAAAGACACTGGTCTCACTTTTGTTTTATTGTAATTTTTCAGAATTTTAAGTAATTTTGTGATTTGAGCATAGTGGTGAGAGAGAGCTATCTAACACATCGGAGCCAAATTCTCCATTTGTGTTGAAATCAGGTTACTGCAAAGCCCATAACATGTGATTCACACCATTTTAATCCTCATTAAATGACTCAGTGACATCTTGTGCACAGTCATCCCGGAACAGGATAGAAATGTTTCATTATAGGACAAAGGTTACAGACAATAACTTCGTATTGATTAGCGATGATGCTTCCCTCAAAGGTGACACAGAAGATGCCAGGAAAATGCCTCCCAGCTGTAGAGAAGCATCTATTTGTTATGTTTCTCCCCTTATTCATTAAAGTGTTTCATTGAATTTCTATGTGGTGCTTATTAAAAGCTTCAGAAAAGTTTGTTTTGTCAAACTACTGGGCTAAAAAGCAGTTGAATTTATTTAGTTATTAAGGAAAGCTCTTAGTCTAACTGGTAACACCACCCTTGTGTTTGATTCTAACCTCTGCTATGAAAGTGTCGTCTTCCTCTTGGACCTGCTCCCTGACGCCCCTCAGCCTCTCCAGAGTCTCCATCTGGCCCTGACACTGTTTCCTCTGCTCGGCCCGGCCCAGCACCCGACGCACCAGCACCGCGGCCACCTGGAGCAGCACCCGCCCCCCTGAGGAGAGGAGAGGAGAGGTAGGAGTGGGCAGGGAGACAGAAATAGGACCGTGACACATTAATGACATCATATGCTGTAAATGGTTTCTGAGGAAATCCTTTTTTCTACAAATCACTCTGTGTACAAAAGTTAAGTTCCTCATGTTTTGCAAGGTTGTGTATTTTTAGACATAAATTACTACGGCTATATAGAAGTACTAGAGTATTTTTAACCACAGGCAACATAACTAGACTTTCTTGTCCCCCAGGGGACATTTCTCAAAGCGAGCCCTTCTGCAACTCGGTGCTCTGTACCTGCAACCCGTAGCGCAGAAGGATGAGGTGAAGATTGAGTGGGTGTGGGACGTCCTGTTGTAATGAGGCTACAATGCGTGCGATGGCCTTTTTGTTTAGCTCTGCGAGGTTGGGTGTGAGGAAACCAAACTATCCTGGCAGCTGTTATATGTGTGAGTTAAAGAAGCATGTGGAGCATACGTATATCATTCTAAATCAGGTGAAATATACCATACGACATAATATGAGATACAGGTTATTCTATCGAAGAAATTACATTTACTTTCACAACATGATTAAGTTTGTATGACCCACAGCAGCCCATATGGAGGACGTACCGTAGCAGAAAAAGAGGTCCCAGACCCGGAGCAGTGTGTTGAAGGGCAGGTGACGTGTGAAGAGACACATCAGCCAGTCAGTGGCGAACATGAGGGGCTCCACTCCGTGGCGCAGCAGGTGTTTGTGTGCAGCTGGACACGTCCTTTTCAAGACCCAGTTCAGCATGGCCGCATCAAAAAGGACTCCCTCCTACGGATGTACACATGCTTAGACAGTTCAGAAGATCATTTTCAGGTTTCTTTACAAATGAAGTACAGTAATCAGGTACAGAATAGGATTTTCCCGATAATGAAAGAAGTAAATGAACAAAAATCTGCTTTCAAATTCAATTTACTGGAGTACAGGTACATTCTCTGTCTATAATATGAATCGGTTCAGTGTCAGGTACATTATATATGCAAGTGTACATGTGTGTAGGTCCTCACCAGCAGAGGGCTGTAGTATCCAGGCAGGTACTGCTCACTAATCTGCACCAGACACCAGAAGGCCTCCTGCCAAGGTTACATGATGGCAAATTAAATGACAATAAGTCAACATCAGATGCCCCTTTTATGTTTTGGACAATTATGAATACACAGTATTTTGTGGGACAGAATGTCAGTATTTTAACAGATAGATGAAACAACAACTGGTACTGATTCAGTGTCTGAAACCGGCTTTTGTTCTCCACTGAAATCAAGGCTTTTTTGAGATACGTCTGCAGCTTGTTTATTGGACAGAAAGGTTTACGGTGTTATGGATTGCTACCTCAGCAGGCATGTTCATCAGCAGCACTGCAGCCACAGGCCCCTGAGCCTGGCAGTAACCCTCCTCCGGTTGATACTGAGTGAAGGCTTTCAACACCCGGAACAAACCACGCTGCCTACACACAAACACACCGCAGTGTTCAGTCACACAGACCACAAGCACATAATTCTGATGCAAATCGTCTTTGAATAGAGCGGTGAAATCTACAGGAGTGATAATGTAGGCAAGTTGTAATAACTTTTATTTTGCAACAGAAAGACACAAAGTTGGCAGGACTATAAAGATGGAGTGATACCAGCTGAGGCACATTACAGACTAAGGAAACTGACAGACTGTAGCTATCAGCTTGTCAACAGGAACAAATGGAGGTAGAAATGTGTCCTACCCGTGTCCGTCCTTAGAAAGGAACATTTCATGGAAAGGGAACTGTCGGTCCAGGTCTCTCTCGATCACATCCACCCAGCTCTGCAGAGCGGGCTGCGAGTCCAGAGACTAACACGGTGACGAAAGATAGTTTAAGTCAACCATTTACAAACACTCGACTATTTGTTTTTAAGGTAAGTAACAAGGGAATGGATTTCCATTATCTACTGAATGAATAGTAAATACTTAATACATATATTGCACTATGATGAGCCTGATTCACACTTAGTGCTGCAACCAACAACTATCTTATATGTTTCAGATGCCAAAAACAATATATTGTTGAATCCTACCATACTGCGGATTTGACAGCATTTACAACAGTGAGAGTGTTTAGTTTTCTTGCCTGGTAGAGGTTTTCGTTTAGTTTCATCTTGTCAGTAGCGCCACACAGCAGAGGCCAGCACTTAGCTCTGAGTGAGGCTGGGATGCCTTTCTGACACTGCACCTTCACCTAAAGGGACGTCAGTAACAGACACAGGATCAGCTCAGTGCATCGAAAACCGATGAGTACATTTCATTGTTGTTTGTGTGAATGCAGACAGGCCTTTTTCAACGCAGACATTTTGACTCATAACAGGAAAGGATCAGGTGTGTTATATCATTAAAGATGTCTCTGTTCTATTCTATAAGCGTCCCAGTGTGACAGTGAGCCAGCATGAACAATAACAGGACCCTAAATTAAATTCAGCCATCAGCCATTTTATTGTTGACTGTTTTTTTTTTCTTCCTGCAGTGACAAAACGTCTTTCGTGGAAAAGGCCTATCATTCTTCAGGAGTTCATTGTCACTACATTTAATGACGTTAGGTGTCTTAAGACGGGACACACCTTACTGGTCTTCTTCAACAAGATGCGATCCCATTGGCTAATGATATTTATCCACTTGGTCTCCCTCTGCCTGACCAACTCAGGCGGTGGGCCCGCACTCCTGACATAAAACAGCATACGGGTTAAGTATTTCAAACATTAAATATTCAATACAAGAATGAGAGACTTGTCACATCCGTTGACTGTACGGCACTAAGGCTCATTGAGCTGGAGACCTCTGAAGTCCGTGAGCAGAGTTGCTGCGTGCACTCTTGTGTGTTGTCATTACAGAGAGACAGCGCTCCGCAAAACAAGACAGGAAACAGGAAAACCACACGGTAGCGGTGTGATGTCTCCATGGCAACAGGTCAGGATGTTATCAATGGGGAAACTGTACTGACGGCAGGTAGCAGTTGGTTCAAATGGTCTTTATGCTTTAAGTTACATGGCTTCGTCTGGTCCATCGGCAAACTCTTTGCTTCACCGTTGATTAAATGTTAAGTCAGTTGATTCTGGAAGAGTTCGCTGGTATTTGAAAGTGAACTTGCGCAGTATTTTTCATGTACACTTAAATCTAGTGTGCACTCTATCTGGCATGGAATTTACACCTTTCTACAGAATTTTAAAGTCCAGGCAGCTCCTCCACTTCCTCCACTTCCTCCCAAAACGTTCACGAAGGTTGAGGTCTAACGACTGCAGTTTAGGACTCCTTGCACTTCAAGTGGGTCTCTGTCTTGCTACAAAATGAAGCCTTGCATACACAACTTAGTACCATCACGGATGTCATTCCTCTAAAGAACAGAGTAGTAGTTTATTAGATGACCCTATGAAGATTACAAATATTTAAAGGGAAAGTTCACCCCAAAATTAAAAATTCACATTTGACCTCTTTCTTGTAGTGTTATTTATAAATGTAGATTGTTTTGGTTTGAGTTGCCTAGTTTTGGAGATGTCGGCTGTAGAGATGTCTGACTTTTCTCCAATATAATAGGACTACATTTCACTCGCTTTGTGGGGCTCAAAGCGGCAAAAAATACATTTGAAAAACTCAACAGCAATGTCAAGATAATCCTCAGACATTGTGAGCAGTTTCATGTAGGAACTATTTTCTTTTAACCATAGCTCCTACATGAAACTGCAAAAATTCCATTATAGCGGCTAAAGGGAAAATATGTGTTTTTTTGATTTTGGGGTGAACTGTCTCTTTAACTGTTGGTTTTATGCACTTGTTTAATGAAATTTCATGTGGCTGTCTCCTCATTTAGGCTCACTGTGAAGTTCAAACTTTACTTTCAGGCTTCTTTCACTCTTTACCAGAAACATTTTTGCTCTTGTTGCATTTATTCTCAAATAAATGTTTTGGAAGCTGCAGCTTTCTTAATACGACCTGTTTACTGTCTTTTGACTACATTTAATGAATCGGAGCAGTTTATTCACGTGGCTCTGTGTCCTGGATGCAGATCCTGTTCTGTCTCATAAGAGCATTGGAGATAAATCGCTTCAGGGTACATCACACGGCCTCTTACAACTCAATTAACCTGCAATGTACTAACGGGATCATTTTTCAGCATTCAGGGGAACAATTTTTTTTGAAGCTTAAAGTGTTTAAAGATATTTTAAAAAGAGAATTAAAACAGAGAGCCTGTAAACTCATGTATTTAAATCTGCTTTTAACCTGAGATGCTGGCTATTTATGTTTTTGTTTTATTTCTTACTATTACGTCGTCTCTCTTGTTTGTATTGTCATTGCTCTTATTGTTTCTGTTTTTACCATGTAAAATGCCTTTGAGTATATTTTAAAGTGCTATACGAATAAAATGTATTAATATTATCAAACCTGCTTTTGATAACAATGCCAAGCCCAATAACCGTATAGTAACAGATACACAAGCACACATGTGTAACTGCTCACCCAGCGGTGGATCCATTTGTCAGAATGAAGCCGAAGCGGTCTGTCTCAGGTTCCTGACCAACCTCTGACCCTGCATCGGATCCAGAGCTGTCCTCTTCACTGAGGTTCTTCTGGGCTGGACTCGTTGGACTCAACATCTTACTGACAGAGGAGAGGAGGCTCTCATTATTCAGCATGTGACTCTATCATCATGGTTATGTGACGCTGATGCGACTTTACAAAGTCGATATCAAAGAATACCTTTAACCCCGTCCAAAAACACTGCTCTGGCTGGAGTATGTTATTGTTAGTGATTGTAAGAAAAAAACATTTCTGAATAAAAAATGTGCTACGTTTCATAACATCTCAAAAGTACATGCTTTACTACCCCTCTTCAATACAAGCCACGCTTATGAAATCTGGCTCGGTTTTTCTTTTTGGCATTAGTGTAAAAGTCAGCTTTCTTCCCTCCATCAACAAACATAAACAACAAGAGGACAGATAAATATCTTAAATAAACAAAATTACCTTTTACATTTCCGTCATGATTGATCACTCGGTTGTTGAAGAGGTAAAGTGTGAGATCCTCCAGTGATGAGGAAGACAAACTTCCCCTCTCTCTCTCTCTCTCTCTCTCTCTCTCTCGCTCTCTCTCTCTCTCTCGCTCTCTCTCTCTCTCGCTCTCTCTCTCTCTCTCTGACGACTATTGCGTGATGTCCCTGAAACCAACTTCCCTTTGGTTTTCACAGCAGTAAAATGGACTATTTATGAAATATAGTGTTCTTTTAACTGACATGGAAGTCATACTTAGTTGCATAAATATGATTAATCACATCAGAGGGAGTGATGAGTGTAATATTCTCCGATGATTACGTATTTTTTTAAGTGCGTCCTCTTGTTCGAACATGCTGCTTTTGCTTGCTGTAGGAAATATTGCAATTAGTTTGAAGGAAATTTAGATAATGTGGAAAATATCATACATCGCAAATTACCGAACCGAGAAACACAAATAAACGAGGAGCACTTGAATGCAACATAAACACAATTGCGCAATCCAGTGACCGCTGTCTGGCTGCAGCTGATTATTGAAACCTTGTGACAGAGGTAAGTCGAGTAAGAGGTCATAAATGCGATTATTTTAGGCTTTGGTTATAGAAACCATGATAAGTATATTGAGCTAGTGGTATTCCGCTAAATGTATCATGTTCATATTTAATGTTATTATGAGAGTGGAGTGAGCGACGCAGTTCAGTATTTTATCATATCAGGGGTCTCACGTTAGTGTTAAGAACATAACTGAACAATTTAAAGTAAATAACCAAACTAACGTGTTTAAGGAAACTCTCTCGTCGTGTAACGTTACGCTAACTAGGCCAACTGTTGCTATTTTATTTGTAGTGAGAAGTTAATGTCATAGTACACCATTAACGCGATTTTCTAGATTGACATTTTAGCGGAAAGGATTGCACACGTGCTTACAAACCGACTGCAAAATGTCATGTTATACAAAAACATTTTCAGCTAATTGAATAGGCTGTAAATGCTGCAGTTTGTTTATATTTGATTTCACTTCTCTTCCTCAAACGCCTACCTATATTCGACACAGTAAAACGGGTCTATCTTATGTTATTCTCCGTTTATATGGGGTGCCTGCTGTCTACCAACAGGAGTAACAATCATGGAATAATCCCTTGAGCGCTCCCAAACAGTTTAAACTGGTTGTGTCCCCGTTCTTCCCATTCTGCCGGCGTGCCGTGAATGTAGCAAACCGCTGACGTAAAGTAGGGATTTGGGGCGCAAGATTAGAGGATGCGTGTGCGCAGTTAACTGGCAGCCTCCCTCTCTTGAGTCCCTGCCTTTGTTTTCAGTGAGGAGCTATTTATTTATGGTTGCATTAATGGAGGTTTGCTGTATTCTACTTTGTGCATGTTTTAGTTCCTCCTATTAGTTTAAACTATTTCAGTATACTTTACACTGTCTCCTCTGCTCAGATGTCTACTACACTGAGTCTGCGTCTTCTCCACTGCTATTCAAAGCCAGGTAGGCTACTACTGCAGCAGGTATCATTGAAACAATAACAACTATATGCACAAAATGAGGCATCATCCCATCTCATTTGTGTCTCCAGGCACATTAGGATACGGTGTTTGTCGCCCATTCAGTCTCAGCGTGCAGAGAGATGGCTACAGTAAGTACTGCTACAAACCATAGCTATTCATGTCCTCAGTGGGTGACCACATGTGACTGACTGCTGTTTGAAATGATCTAACCATGCACTGCCCTCTCCCTCTGTTCTCCTTGTAGAGTATGTAAATGCTCAGGAGCTGCCGACAGACCTGAGGTCCATCACTGACCGGGCTGCCACAACCCTCCTGTGGACCGAACTCTTTAGAGGTCACATATACTGTGATTGCTATGCAGAAAGCCCATACTGTGCATAGGGTTGAAGGCCTAGTGTTATTCTATATTACTGTTCTTGTGAGCCAACACTTGATTTATCCCACTAAGAAGTGTTGTCTGTGTAGTCAAAGCTTGTAGATCTCCAAAACGATTCAAAGTACATAAAAGAATCAAACCATTAGGTGAAATGTTGCTCCATTACAACAAACACAGCCAGTGTAACGTGAGTCAACTTCACATACACCAACCTTCTGTTGCTGTAAATGCTCAGTAGCACTGCACACCAAATGTATATTAATTAGCATGACGACAACATGTCAAGGAGAACACAGTAAAGTCAAAGACTCATAGTATATCTAACACATAACCAACAAGCCAATACGATAAATATCTGGACAATTTGTAAAAATGTCATAAAAGTCCACATAAGATTCACTACAAATCGCTAACAGACACACATTTTCCTCCAGTTTGAGTGACGTTTGCCGACTGTTTAAGGGAATTACTCTCCCTTTGCAGAAATGAAACAATATATTATATATGAACGAATGAGCTCGGGGCTGTGTCAGAATGTATCAAGAGACAAACTAATGCTTTGTTGGTTTTGGTCCTTTTATGGAATTTCTTGATAATAAGGAAAATAACAAAGTGGGTCACAACTCTTTGAACGCCTACCTGCAGGTCTGGCGATGACTATGAGTTACCTTTTCCGTGAACCCGCCACCATCAACTACCCGTTTGAGAAGGGCCCTCTGTCACCCCGCTTCAGAGGAGAGCACGCCCTCCGCCGCTACCCCAGTGGAGAGGAGCGCTGCATTGCCTGTAAGCTGTGTGAGGCCATCTGCCCTGCTCAGGTGAACACAAACACACACTCGGTTCCAGCTTTAAAGATATTAGCAGTATTACTGTGGTATTAGTGTCTTTTCTTTGCACTTTTTCTAATGTAAACATGGATTTTATATTGAGCAATATAGTCACAGATTCATAACAACTTTGTTATATAGGCCATCACCATTGAAGCTGAGACTCGAGCTGATGGCAGCAGGAGAACTACACGCTATGACATCGATATGACCAAATGTATCTACTGTGGCTTCTGCCAGGAAGCCTGTCCTGTTGATGCCATTGTTGAGGTAAGAGAAAGCTTACCCTGTATACTGAAAAGGGGATTCTATGGAGCTGAACCACGGTGGCTGTTGGCTGACTAAAACTGGATTTCTGCTAATTGAAATATGTATTTCATAAAAAACGAGTTTTGTGCCAGTGGATCTTTTTGGCAATTTTTCAGTTTCATCTCAGTTATCTTTTATTGTTATTATTTATTTATTCTGCGTGACAACACTAACAGTAAGTATACAATACTCTGTGCTTCAAACAAAGTGTTACATAGGGTTATCGTGCCGATTGCTTACCTAAAGTCAATACTTACCTTCTACGAAGGTATTGATTTCTCAAATGGGGCATTTAGCACTCAACCCGCCACCAAAACCTAAATGTAGAACATGCAACTTCAATCCTCTGTGTGGCTTCAGACCTACTGATATTTACTGTGTATCTTTTCCTCAATCCTTCCCTCAGGGTCCAAACTTTGAGTTCTCCACAGAGACCCATGAGGAGCTGCTGTACAACAAAGAGAAGCTGCTCAACAATGGAGACCAATGGGAGGCAGAGATAGCAGCCAACATACAGGCAGACTACCTGTACAGATAGATATGTACACTGTCCGCAAAAATTTCTTATACGTGAAAACGATATATCTTCTCCTCCTCTTATACATTAAAGAGATTATTTGTAGCTTTAAAGATATTCTAGTGAGTTAAAATGAGCAGTGAAGCCTTGCAGCCTCAGATTCTGTTTTCAGAAGTGAGGAAAAATATAAAAACGCACAAATCATCATATTTATTGTGATGGATGGTATTGCACTTTATGATGTTGATAGTCTGTAACCCATGCAGCCCATGCTCAGTCTATGATGGACTATTATCTGCTGCACTTTTAAAGCATGTTGTTGTTTTTTTAATCTGATGTGTTAGCTAAGACTTTTCTGAAAGACTATATTTATGTAGTGTAATTTAAGATACTGAAATAAATCCTGTTTTAAAACTCATTCGCCTGTTGCATTAATTAGTTGATTAACTGATTATTCAATTCAAACAATCACTGGATCTATCTGTGGAAATGTGGAGATTTGCTGCTTCTGTTGTATATCACAGTGAATATCTTCAGGTTGACTGGTGAACAAAACAAGTAATTTAATCAATATTACTGCTTTTCTCTGTCTTATATGACAAAACTAAGTTTTGGAAAATGTAACTCTGGTGATAAGCATTTGTCACTTTTCTGATATCTAGACCCAGCTAATAATTGATTTATCTGGAGAATAACGATAATAATCACTATAGTTGCAGCCCTTATAATACCTTTTTTAAATGAAGTCAATATGGTAAGAAATATTAAGTGTGCGATATATGCATATAAAACACAGTCTATTTACTGTTTGCAGGATGTACAGGGACTAGTACCAATTAATGTTCTTATATATAAGTGTCTTGATGAGCTGACATGCTGAATCATGGTCTGTGAAATGCGTTTTTCCCATAGGTTTTTACCGCTGCGGTGATCACATGATATGGGCGGAAACTGACTCATAGTCCACGCTGAATCTCCCGCGAACGCAGCCATTTATCTCTTTTCTCTCTTGGTAGTGGCACCGGTAGGTGAGTCTCTACATTTTTCTCTCTCACAACAGGCCTTCCTTATTTTCAAGTTAGTGTTGTTCGGGAAAGTCAGTTAAAACAACGGTGAACTTTAAGGTAGTATCTGGGTTTATGTGGCGTTTAGCTCTGCGAGGCTTCAGCAGTTACATTAGGCCGTTGGTTTTCTTGTGCTAACATTAGCCGTTAGCTCTGTGAAAAGAATGGCTTCCATGCGTTGCTAGCTAACAGGTTAGCAAGCACAGCCCTCCGTCATTCCACTGCTTTGTCCCTGAGAGCCGTTTACATTGCTCTTAATTAAGTGTATTTACTACCGTTGACTTAAACCGTTCTTGAATGCGTAAAGTCAGTTTGACTCGGTATGTTTTTGTTTAAGTTGTCCATCAACTGCAACACGGAACACATTAGCTGGTCTTCCAGTTCGATTGTTCCAGTCGGATAAAGAAAAAGTGCGGTTGCGCGTCGGATGGCGCACTCCGTCTAAACGGCTACGGAACGTTAGCTTGTTAGCAAACTGGCCTGCGTTGAAACACGGGTCCAACGTGAGATTATCGTTTCTTCATTCAAATACAGTTTGTTACGTGTATTTATTTAACAAGGAGTTCAATATGAACATATTGAGACGTTAACATAAACGCTAACGCTGCATGTTAGCTAGTGGGAATGTTAGCTTGGATAGAACATGCTAAAATTGGGCATCATTAAGTTAACCAGCGGTGGAGTTTAACGGTAGCTATTTGCTGTAAAAGTAAATTGAGTCAAAGTGACCAATTCTATCAAACCACGACTTCAGTCCATTTATTTAACCCAAATAGAACGTCAAATATCGCATTTGCTAGCATTGCTAGCTCAACCGTACTTACGGTTAAACGACGGTTAAACGGCAGTTGTACCCATAGCAGACAGGAGGATGACGTAGAACGTGCTAACCATCCCGCCTTGTTTTGTTGTTTAGGTAAATCGCAATCACGGCGGACTCAATGGCACAGTGTAACCCGGTGGCGGTGTTCAAGGTAAGAGTTTTCTGCATAACATCACCCATGTGCTATTTATTTGTCTTGTACGTGTATATACCGTTGATACATATGTGGGTTTTTTTAGGCTAGCCGAGCTAGCGGTCAGTGTATCGAACCAGTATCAACCAGTCCGATCTAACCGCGCTCTTCTTTGTGACAGCTCGTCTTGGTAGGAGATGGAGGCACCGGGAAAACCACCTTTGTGAAGAGGCACATCACGGGAGAGTTTGAGAAGAAATATGTTGGTGAGTCCCTCAGTATATTACAGATGATGTAAAGGTTCAACTAACTTGAAATCTCAACATCGGTGCTTGTTGTTTACGCATACAGTAGGCAGGGCCATTGCTATGTTCTGTAAGTAACAAGAAATGGCAGTGCAGAAATACCAAACTAGGTTTGAAGTAATTTAGAATATAGTTCGTCACAATGATGCGGAAAATACAAATCTAAGGCATCAGCACACTATTTGTTTACAAAGTTGTTATGGCTATTTCTAATCCAAAAAGGCAATCTAGTGTAATTTTTTTAGATTATTTCATTTGTAATAGTGCTAAGTAATCGATTAAACGTTCAGTTAATCCCACCAATTTGCCCAACACTAAACTACCTTTCTTGCTCTCATACATCTCGTCTTTGCTTGTAATTCCAGCTACTCTGGGAGTAGAGGTGCACCCGCTGATGTTCCACACGAACAGAGGAGCCATCAAGTACAATGTGTGGGACACAGCTGGTCAGGAGAAGTTTGGAGGCCTGAGAGACGGATACTACATTCAAGGTGCTCGTCACAATCCTTAACCTGCTGTTCTGGTTATTAAACCTTGAACACTTAAAACCGATCACTATTGATTTACATTGAAACCGTGTCATTGAATAGTGTGTAAAAACTTCTCTGCTACCTTCACAGCTCAGTGTGCTATCATCATGTTCGACGTCACCTCTCGAGTTACCTATAAGAATGTGCCCAACTGGCATCGTGACCTGGTCCGTGTCTGTGAGAACATTCCCATCGTCCTTTGCGGCAACAAGGTGGACATCAAAGACCGGAAAGTCAAAGCCAAGGCCATTGTGTTTCATCGTAAGAAGAACCTGCAGGTAACTACAGTGCTCACAAAATGATAAAACATTTCTCATGCACACATCATTCATCTGTGAATGATAGAAAGCATTGGTTTGAGTCTTTCATTTCTATCTGTCATAAACTTCTCTGTCCTCCAGTACTACGACATTTCTGCCAAGAGTAACTACAACTTTGAGAAGCCCTTCCTGTGGCTAGCAAGGAAGTTAATTGGAGACCCCAACCTGGAGTTTGTGGCCATGCCGGCCCTCGCTCCCCCAGAAGTCCAAATGGACCCGACCCTTGCTGCACAGTACGAGCAAGAACTTGTAGTGAGTATCACCACACGGGTGCAATGTCTGTTTAGGTGGCTGTGTAGTATATTTTAATCGAGCAAGGTTAAACTCTGCAGGGCAACAATTGACATTGTTAATTTAAGAATGTGTCTTGTCTCCTTCTGTCCAGGTTGCATCACAAACGGCGCTCCCAGACGAAGAAGACGACCTCTAAATGTTCCCTCTCTCTGCCCCCTTACTGTAAAAGTCCTTTTTCAGATTTTTTATTTTTTGAATTTTTTTTGTTTGTTTTAAAACTAAGAAAAAAGATCTGGTGGAAAAGTTGTAGTTCTAATTTCACTGTACAAGACACACCCACCCTAGTGTTGTAGGCATGGCAACATGCTACTCTTCGTCATCGAGCACCCTTCCACTGCACTCACCCAGCTTGCATTATGCTGTTGTATGGTGTATTGGAAGCACTAAGGGGAGTAAACTTTGAATAAAAACATTCTCAATATAACATGTCTGTTGATTTTATTTTCCCTAAACAGTGTCTCCAGAGTCACAAAGACACTTTATGTTGAAAGAGGACAAGAGGGAAGACTTTTTACATCATGGGAAAAACAAAAGTATTTTTAATAAAGATGATGACTTGTGAAAATGGCCTATTGCCATACAGTAGACTTCGACATCCATTAATCTGCCCGCCATAACAAAGCAACTGACAAACTGGAGGTAGGTAGTAGTATTCCAGCTTTAGAAGTACTGGATGGGATAATACACTAAGCTGCCATTTGTAGTCTGTCGCTGTACTTCGATGGAGATTGAAGGGTGGGGCTTTTCTGATGGGGCACAATGAAGGAGCTTTAATATATCAACATGAAGAGATTTACAATGGTCTCTCAAATCATATAAGAGACGTTAAGAGAGGTTTTAGTAAACTGCTTATCACACTAGCGTCCACCAGGTGTCACGCGCGTTCTTTCATTCAGAGCACAGTGGACCAACTCAACAGGATTGCGTAATATATTTAATCTGCACGTTCATCGTGACGTGTGCCCTCCACCCGGCTGTTACTACACGGATCAGGGTTCCGCTGCTGCTTACTTCCTGCAGAAATTATTCCTCAAATGTTTAACCTTTTTAACTCATTACTTGTGTTAACTGGAAGAAACAGCCACTTCTCATGTCCATTGTTTCCACTCAGCCACTAGTTTTAATATTTTAAGGGATACCCAAGGGCCTTCACATTCAGGCCCAGATAAAACGTTATTTGGGGTTTTCTATATAATGTTATATTAACATGCATTTATGTATTCAATAGATCAAATTTCTCTCTCAACTCACCTGTTCGCATCATGAGTTGCTCAACTTTATGACGACAGGTTCTCTGAGTTTAAAGTGGTGTAGTTGTTTATATTACAGATTAAATATATGAGTTTGCTGATGCTTTGAGAACACTGCGTTACGAACTCAAATATTGACATAAAAAAATGCTGGTATGATAACCTTGGGCTCTGCATTCAAGTTACATTTTGAAAGCAGAAAAACGAGATTTCTACCTGATCATAATGTGTACTTTAGCTTTTTTATTAATACGAATTGGGGTCTTACGGTAGAACATGAAATCACAGACAGAATGAAAATATTTCCTCCATCTTACAGTTTCTGATCATTCTGGGTAAATTTCCCATTTATAAATCTAAATTAACTTTATTCAAACGTTTCTTTCATTATCAGCTCACCTTGATCCCACAGCTGGTAGATATAGTGAGATATAATTAAAAGCTCCAGAACAGTTAGAGTGAACCTTGTATTGAGATTGTTTTCAACCTGCTTTCATTATTTTGTTGTTCAACAGTGTGGCACCTTAAAACTAAGAATACTTTCAATATTTGACATCAATATGGTTTAATTTGAACTTTAATTTAACATACCCCAGTGGCTTGTACAACGTTTCTACTGTTTTTGTTTGACTGTTATTGTCTTCTGTAAATTAAAACAGTTTTTGTAAAGTAACAAAGAGAAGACACTGCATTAATGTGCACCCAAAATCATTTGTGAAGATGCAGTTTTCATATCGGGGCCAGTGGATTAATAGACAGCATGTCAACATACAGATTAAATGGCTTTATTTAATCCGTTTTTACTGGGCGAGTCAATGTTCAATTTGATTTTGAGCAGTGAAGAAGTTAAAGATTGTTTCGTTCCTACAACACCTGAATGCATCACTTGTGCAGGTGGCTCCGGGCGTGGCTTCATGTCCGAGGATATGGATCTGTCTGCGCATGCGTGAGCCAGAAAAGTGCGTTTTAGAATGATTACTGCTGGCCAGCGGAGAGGCAGATTATACGGCTCTACACAACTGTTGTTTTAATCCCCTGGGCGAGGAGATTTAAGAAAAAAACACAGGTTTTAAACCCAGCAGCCATATTGTATGGAAAAACGACGGAAACACTCTGCTTTTCTGAAAAAAATCGTTTGTTCACACACCTCTGCCAAAGACTTTTAGGGAGTTTTTAATTGTTTTGCTTGCTGGCGGTGGGTTTCTGTCGGACAACTAGTTTGCCAGCTGGTTGAGGAATCCTGAGATCGGGACTAGTTTTTGAGCCATTTTACAAAATAGTGTGGCCATCTCTTTGGTTTAAAGGTGTTAAAGTAACCGTGTGAACCATGAAGGACCGATTGGAGCAACTTAAAGCGGTAAGTAATGTCCAGGAAATGTACATTTGACATCGTGGTTTTTAATTTCCTCCAGTATTTTCTCTGTACACTTGAATAGCCATCGGCAAAACGTTTCTTATAGGAAGAAATGACAGGTGAAGATGAGTTAAAACATTTCCTTTATTACTATTCTGAATTTAACTTAAATAGCTGATAACATAATGATTTAAACTAGTAGTGCACCGTGTGATGACATAACTGATGGATAGAGTTACACTGCAGGTTGTAAAATGATTTGAAATGGGGATGATGGGTGAAAGTGATTCATTCATAAAGACATTTACGCTTCTTGGCATGCAGCAGCCATGTTTTGCGATGTGACAATTACGTGTCAGGGATGTATTATTATATAGTATAATTAATAGTGTAATTAGAAGGCTATTAGTTGAACTGTATCAGCAGATATCATCTGTGGTGAATTCTTAAATGGGTGCTCTTCCTAAAATTGGATGTAGGCCTGTGTCTGTAGCTACAAATGGTACTTGACACAGCAATTGCCAGTAACAACAGATTCATCATTTATTGTCACGGAAGATCCCGTTAAAGATGAAAAGATTAATCAATTATTAATTTTGTTAATCGACTAGAATCGTTGAAGTGATATATGATGCAAAATTGTCAAAATACTCTGGTTACAAATGTGTTTTATGTCTTCGTTTTATATGAATGTTAATTAAACATCTTTGACATGTTTTAAAAGTATATTCTAAAGTTTTCAGTCAGCGATTAATCAATGATTACAGTAAACAATATATGGATTAATTAATACTGAAAACATCACTTTGCAGTCCTAGTTGCAATTACTGCTAACCAGAATCCTCCAAACCTTTTTGTATTTAGCCATCACAGCTAAGTTACACATCCATTATATTTATATTGTCCCGATTCAGAATTGAGTTCGTGATAGTGACTACACTTGATGATGATGGAGGGGGGGGGGGGCCTTGATCCAATTGTGGCCCAAGTCGGGATATGCTGCCATAGCTACCTGACACTGCTGGCCAAATATTTGCAGTATTTGACCCCCCCCAGGAGTCTGTAATCTCACACAGCTGGCTTCTTTTCAGGCAAAGGAAGTACAGATAGTCAGTACAGGACTACTGTATACTGTGTATGTTCACATCTGTAAAACAACTGTTCTCTTGTCCTGGTGGTCATTCTTCTTTATCCAAAGTCATCGCCCACCGCCTTTATTACCCTCCTTGAGTAATCTAGTGTGTGTGTGTGTGTGTCACCTGATAGACTTGGTAAAGAGGAGCAACAAGAAACGCTGAGTTGTGGGTTCAGCTGGGATTATGGTCACATGTGATTGCTCGTATTGTATACTGTTAGAAAGCTGTCAATACAGTTTCTTGCATTTAAAAAAATACCAATAACATAAATTGATGAAGGAGCCATGTTTAGCCATGTAGTGTCATTGTAAGCTGACATTAACTCGATAGTCGTGTTCTGTGTTTCAGGCTCTCTTCACCTCATGGTATATTCAAATGTTTTTTTTCAGTAAAAGCCATATCCTCAGTTCTGTGAATGACTTTGACTGCACAATGAATTGGGAAAGCTAACATGGCTTCTTCTGTGGCACGTGGAGGTTTTAAATCCCTTGTCAGATTGTAGCGCTGCATTAACACAAGTCCTGATGGAGTATTCTGGCACCGTGCTGCTGTAAATCTGACCCCAGGTCCCTGTCCTGCTGCCGTTTTGGTTCGTGGCTCATTTTCTAAATCATCCCGTGGGAAAATCTGGTGAATAGGGCTTCAACTAAATTCTCAGCTCAACAAAAATTCAACTCAATTTATAGGTTGGTGTACAAAATGTCCCAAAAACAATGAAAAACTAAAAGGTGCACTCAGCAGAGTGCAGATCCCAGGCCAGGTGTGTCTGCAACCTCCAATGCTGTATCGTGTTATTGAATCAATACAACCCACGATTGGCTAACCCCTCATCCAAATATGAATGTGTTGTAAGGCGGCGTAAAACACACTTCATTCAAACTCAAAAACATAATGAATGCAGCCAATCGGCTCAAAGTCGTCGAGACATGTCATACAATCACAGCTGAGTGGCGGCGATGTACTCAGAATTAAGTGAATTAATGCAACCATAAGAGGACTTTCAGCATGCAGCCATAACTGGCCACCCAAAATATTATGCAGTTTGCAGCAGCAGAATACTAGATTAACCGTGGACAGACACAGAGATGCACACTCACTCACGGACACACACACACACACACACACACACACACACACACACACACACACACACACACACACACACACACACACACACACACACACACACACACACACACACACACTTGCAGGTGATCACATGATTCTTAATAAAGCCTTGCTTGTTTGTTCTGACCAACTCCCCCAAAATCCTGAGTTATCTTAAATTAGTACAACAAAGCAAATGACTCACTCAAACTCTTGGAAGTTTGGCCTTTTTTGTTTGAAAAAATGACTGAAATGATTGATGAAGATGAAGACGGCTGCCGATTATTCTTCTATTGATGGACTAATTGATCAATTCACAAATTATTGCAGCTCTACAAGTGTTCACATTATTCTAGTTTCACATGACCGCCTTTAAGCTCAGTTGAGCCTTTTGTACACTCATCGTTCTCAACCGCCATTTATGATCCTCGGAGACAAAGTCTGACGCTAAATGACCTCCCAGTTTCTGTGAGAGGACGGAGTCACAGGACCGATAGTGAGGGCGGGGGCTGGGCATTCAACATGTCGACGATTGGAGTCCGACTTGCTGGATAGTGTGCTTGTAGTCACTTGTACCACTCGATACATTGTTGCACATCGACTAGTACAACACAGTCTGACAATGTTGGCTCCAATGAAACCGTGTGCTCAGAGAAGCCGGTCACTTCGTTGTGTTTGAGAGGCAGAGGATCGCTGTGTCTAGTCGTGTGTTACGCAACATGACATATGGAGCTTTGTATATGCAGAACAAGCGTAATTAAGTGATTTGAATAAAAGGAACAAGCCAGTATCCGAGCTAACGCGTCGATCACTCATGCACCCAAGCTCACCGTGTGCTCTGTTTTTCTTATTTGTTTTTTGATGATTACCCAATCCTCATGTAACAGCATGAGATTATAGCATTTGGGGGGGGGGGGGGAGAAAATCTAATTGGTTGCTTCTTGGTTCACTCTGTCAGGGAACAGTTTGGCACCGTAGCACAGACGTGGCCGTAAATCTAGTTTGTTAACAATATATTTATTTATTTTTTAAATAAATGATTAAAGGATGTGTGCTATTTCCCATTAGCATTAGACAATATTGCAGAAAACACTGTAAATGACTGGGTAGTGTGACTGTGTTTCCACAATGCACACGTCTTTTAAACATTAGATAATCTCACACTGCTTTTTCAAAACCGTATCAAACTGTTGTTGTACATAAGCGTGTGTGTGTGTGTGTGTGTGTGTGTGTCTGTGGCCTTTTGGCTGTTTGGTTTGTTAAAGCGTTTGTTGCACACGGCCGTCCCTTTGCCCTTATTTCTGCTAAATAAGAAACACTGGAAGGAAGTCGTGCTTGTTCTTATCTCGCTGTTGCAGAAACGCTGTGTGAGGGAGCGTAGTGTAGAGGCCAGAGGGATACAGCTGCATGTTCACTGAATAACTCGCAGAGAGTTATAAAAACAAGCAGTGTGTGTGTGTGGGTGTGGGTGTGTCCAGGGAACTATATGTTACTTCACAACTGTTGTTAGTTACAGCAGCCTGAACCAAATAGCTGCATTTGCAATTCAAATTGTAGACGAGGGGTAGAAGGTTAAAGACGTGCTGTTGTATTAAATGTAAGTTCCCAGTAGGGCTGCCACTTATTTTCATCGTTCATTAATCTGCTATATTATTTCCCTGGTTAATAATTTTGTTTATATAATGTCTGCAAATAAAAAAAGAAATAAGGCGCCCATTATGTATGAGTTCTACAGCCTTAAGTGATGTGATAAAAGCACTTGTTTTATTTGACCAAACCAATAAGAAAAGCCCAGGAACAGTGTTCTTTTGGAAGTCAAAGAATGATTATAGTTGTATTCCAGGGCAGAGTAAATGAAGTCATGTCTATTCAGATTGCTTGTTTACAGATTGAGGCCGCTGATATGAGAGAGCTGGGAAGGCGACGGGCTTTTTCCGTGCCTTGACTTTGATCCAGTCTGACTTTCTCCAGGAAAGTCAAGTGTCCAGACTGGAGACTCCCTGTCACTCACTACGAAGCAGAATATCCGTGTAGACACTCTGTAGCTGCTCAGAGGAAACGCATGTGTTCGTCAAATGCAGAAGTAATTAAAAGGGAGGGAACAAAGCGAGCTTACTGTCATTGCTTCAGTCTTCTAACTCCGTCACAGCCTGGCCCTGTGATGTCTGTTTACACTGAGCCTTTGCTTTGGTTTCTTATAGTCGGTTAAAAAAATAGTTTGAGTTCCTGGAGCCCGGCCCTAATCCTTCCCCGTGTAAATATTCACCAGCAGCCACTGCCCTGTGCTTACGGACTATTTATGACTTCAGTAGAGGGAAAGTTTCTTATATAAGTTATTGGTTGTAGGCTGATTAGGATCGGACTATTATTACTGAGTGTGTCACGCTGAGCTGCTAACCAGGAAGTTAGTTTCATCAGTGAGAGCTTGTTCACGGTCCAAATGCCGTTCAGGGACTTTCTACCCTGAGAAGAAATACATTTCTGGACAATCGCTCCGTATTATTGGACATGAAAATAGTCAAAAAGATTTGGAAGTATTTTCACAACATATCCTGCTTCAGTCAGTCTATATGAGTATTGGTCTATAAAAACTTAAATTAAGTTTGATCATGTGAGACTTGGGGCTGGGTATCAAATCTCAGTAGTGCTCATCGAAATGCATCCTTTCGGCACAGAGTATGGAAAACTGTCAAGTATTAGGAGTTGGCATTGAATGCGTGGTCAGATTAATTGTTTTATTTTCTTGCTATAAACTATCTTGCGAAAAGTTTTGGTTTCATACAGAGTTATGTGCCGGACTATTTCTTGGCCGCATTGACTTCCTGAGGTGATGGCAGGCAGATTTTAAAAAGAGCTGGGCTAGCTGTTTCCCCCTGCTTCCAGTCTTTGTGCTAAGCTAAGCTAACCGGCCGCAGGCTGTAGCATATTTACCCGACAGACATGAGAGTGGTGTCGATCTTCTCATCTAACTTTTGACAATAAAGCAAAAGAGCACAACTCCCCAACATGTTGAACTATTGTCTTAAGTTTGCATGTAGCAGACATGAAATGTGTTGCAGAACACTCCTTGTATGTCAAATGTAAAGACATTTTAACTGTGAAGATAATGGCGGGCTCAGGTTTTAAGTAGTTGTGTTCTGGACTGTTTCATGTCGAGGACCAGAAGCTCACTGGAGTCTCTGCTATATTTCAAAGTTTAAGTTGAAAGCATGTGTATGTGCCTCAAACCTAGAAGGGCATTAAAACAACATAAAAAAGGTGATTTTGAAAAAGACATGCATCCTGTTTTAATAAGATTTAAACAGACTCTACTTTATTTTCATTCTGTCAGACGTGTGATCAAGATGACGACGATGTGGAGATTGCTGTGGACAACCCAGCCTTCATGGACGAATTCTTCTTACAGGTCAGTGTGTTTTCACTGATTCACTCGTGTCTATGAGGGCGTGCGTGGGTTAATGTCTGAACTTTTGTCCTTTTGCATGCATTTCTGATTGCGTGTTTGTTTCAGATTGACGACATCAGGAAGAGCATTGATAAAATTGATGAGAATGTGGCTGAAGTCAAAAAGCTTTTCTCCGTCATCCTGTCTGCGCCCACATCAGATCAGAGTAAGATGCTCGCTTTTCTTCTTTCTCCTTTTCTCTCTCTTCTCTGCTAATGTGTTCATATAATGTGATATTTTCTTATCCAAGCCTAACCCCATTTGAAAAGCTGCATTCAATTGTTTGTCTCCCAAATTTAATCAAATCAGACTTTTCTTAAGAGGAACTAAGCTACGTGTTTTTGTACCCAGTTATTAAAGCAACATTTAAATAATATTGTGTTTATTTTTGCCTCACTGGTCTGTCAGTCTTTCATAATGCTATCTCTATTTCTGAAATGTTCAATCATTCCCTGGCATAATTTAAATGTTAACTTGATTTGAGAGCATTATCAGTTTATTTGTACTTGTAATACGTGTGTTACTCTCACCCATCGTCACACTCTTAGCTCTTTATTGACGCATGTCTCTTTATTTCTTTCTAGAAACACAGGATGACCTGGAGGCAATCACCAATGACATAAAGAAGATGGCTAACAATGCAAGAAACAAACTCAAGAGTGAGTCTGCCTGCCTCTCACACACACACACACACACACACACACACACACACACACACACACAGCCAGCTTGTCAGTCTATACAACAAAGGGAGTGTTTAATTGATTTGCTTAATCAATTGATTAATTAATTTCATGTGAAATGTTGCGGAGGAACTGAACAATGATGTGATGTGAAGTAGATGGTAAAGGTGAATCATAAATCAGTACTTTGTATTGCTCCCCAGCCATCGAGAGGAATCTGGAGTCAGAGGAGCAGGAGAGGGTGTCGGCTGACATTCGGATACGTAAATCACAGGTAAATGATGTCCAAATGAAGTTTCCTCTATTTCCTCTGAAATTCAAACTTGACAGGCTTATGGGCATGAACGAAAAGGGGAAGAGAAGAAAAAGCAATTGGCCTACATGTATTTAACAGATTTTAAAACTACGACAGCAAATTGTAAACATTGTATTTATTTAGTATTAGTAGTATTTGTATGATGTTAGTATTATTATTTGTGTTACCAATATATTTTTTTAATGAGTAAAGGTTTGTACAGTATGTTATACATTTGTGTCGGCTCTGAAGTCTATGCCTGATTTGACACAAATTGTCACAGTACCTCCATCAAGATTACTAATTAATTTGTTCCCTGTTGTCTCCCAGCATGCAGTGCTGTCCAGGAAGTTTGTGGAGGTAATGACAAAGTATAATGAAGCTCAGGTGGACTTCAGGGAGAGGAGTAAAGGACGTATTCAGAGACAACTAGAGATCAGTGAGTGACGGCCATAAAATCATGTGATGGTCTTAATGTCTTCTTTGTCATAAACCATTTTTTTCTCCCTTTTTCCTCTTCAGCTGGAAAAGCAACAACAGATGATGAACTGGAAGAGATGTTGGAGAGTGGCAATGCTGCTGTGTTTACTGCAGGGGTAAGTGTGGGTGTGGGTGTGTGTGTGCATCAGCCTCGACAGTGATCATAATGTGGTTGAGCTGAGAAACAGCTCAGTAAAACTCAAAGTGCCTCGTGTCATCTGGTTAAAGATTAGCTGGGCTTGTGATTAGACTCAAAGTCAGTTTGCTCTTCTTAAGTGTTGCAAACAGCCAATAAGCAAAGACTAAGCTTTCTTTGAGCTGCTTGAAACAGCTTCGAAACTGAGCACCAGTGTGTCTCTACTCATCAGACGACCACCATGCATTTCATCTGGTGAGAAAGCCTCTGTATGCATACGTTGCTCATAGAATGGTTGTATCCGGTGCAGTTCGGGAAGACTGTGTGGCACAAGCGTACACGACTTAACTTCACAGATTTGATAACTTGATGTCTCTCATGTGTTTAAATACGACATTCAGAGCAGTTCAGAGAGTCTGGGTCTGGATTGCTTGCACACGAATCTGAGCATGGAGATCAGTGTTTTGCTCAAGGACACTTTGACAAGAGGAGCCGGGAATCAAAGAGCCAACCACTGCAGTTTTTGGATTCTACCTACTGAGCCACAGCCGCCCTCTTATATCTAATATTTTTTTTTTTAACTAACACTGGTTTCCAGGTTTTATAAATGAACTATCTCTTAAAGCAGCAGTGACACTTTTCTTTGGGAGCATTTTATACATTTCTCTGCATCCATGAGATGCACTCGTTTTCAGTTCCTCCTGTTTGAGCTAACTGCTTTTTCACCCAACTAAACCGCAGCCACAATGACCAGAAGGAATAAAGATGAAATGCTAAAGGCACAGTGTGTCAGTTCACGTTACCGGAGTCTTGGAAAGGGAGGAGTGAGCGGAGGGATCGCAACCACACTGCTGGATGCCACCATATACTTCACACTGTCCCCTTTTTTTAAATGTGACCCGCAGACCAACCGTCATTTAGACTTTTCTCTGTGTTGTGCATGTGTGTCTGAACTGGGCCTGAGTGGTAGCAATAAACCTCTCCTCTCCACAGATTGTGGACGCTGGGATCTCTAAACAAGCTCTGAGTGAGATTGAAGCCAGACACAAAGACATTGTCCGTCTGGAAAGTAGCATCAAGGAGCTGCACGATATGTTTGTAGACATCGCCATGCTGGTGGAGAGCCAGGTACGCTCCTCCGCCTCCATCTGCCCATCATTTCGTCTACTTCAGGAACATTTTTCATTCATATATTCATTCATTCTTTACTTTTCCCCCGTGGCTTTGTGTTTGCTCCTGACTGTATTCAACTCCTTTTCTCCTGTTTATCTCTCTTTCTGTCTCCGCTGGGGTCTGACTTTCAATCTGCATCTGTTTCCTCTTTTCCAGCTCCATGCCTTTGTTACACCTCTTTTACACCTTTTCATTCTCACTGCCACCACCATCTCATCCCCCAACAGTGATGGAACCAACACAAATGCATTTAGTAAGATGTACGAGTAAGACACCATCGCAGACTTCACGCTAGAATTAATACAAACGCATGTTGTTGATCAGTCAGTCACTGTTTCTGCGTACATAAGTCTAACCACATATTTCTTACTGCTTGAACCATGCTTTCTGAGGGAAAGGCTTGTTTGAGGTAAGGGCCACACTGCTGCTGCCTGTGTTGTGTGATTTCCCAACGATACTCTTTGTCTTCTTAACCAAATTTATTTCCAGCTTTAAGTTTGAATAGGTAAATGTCAGCATTAACATAAATATGAATGCTTCTTCCTGACATCCAAAACATTATTGAAGATGTCACTTTTTTCAACAGTAGAGGTTTTGACAATACATTTCAAAATATTGGTCAGTTTGTTTCCTGAAACCAGATGTACTACTTTGTGCATTCAAACCGATGTTCTGAACTGTTGTTCTGCTTGTGGCGTGTTGCTCTGTATCTTACTGATTGTCCTGTGTTTTTCAGGGGGACATAGTTGACAACATAGAGCAGAACGTATCCAAGTCAGTGGACCATATAACAGTGGCTAAGGAACAGACCAAAAAAGCTATAAGGCATCAGAGCAAAGCACGCAAGGTAACGTAATGCAGCAAACGGCTGCTCCAGTCTACTGGTGACCTCTTCCTGTTTCTCTGCCTATTATCTCGACCCAGTTTGACACATTTAAACCACACAGTGTGCATACAGATCACGCTCCCTCGCCCTGCAGACACATCGCCAATCACACACAACTGTTGCATTGTATGTGCTTTGCTTTTTGTTCTCTCTCTCTCTCTCTCTCTCTCACTCACTCACTCACTCACTCACTCACTCACTCACTCACTCACTCACTCACTCACTCACTCACTCACTCACTCACTCACTCACTCACTCACTCACTCACTCACACTCTCTCTCTCTCTCTCTCTCTCTCTCTCTCTCTCTCTCTCTCTCTCTCTCTCTCTCTCTCTCTCTCTCTCTTTCTCTCGTTGTTTATCTTTTTCCGTTGCTTTTCGTCGCCTCTGACGCCGTGCCCCACGTTAGGGTGGAATGATTGAGAGGATTGAGAGCAACATGGACCAGTCAGTGGGCTTCGTGGAGCGGGCCGTAGCAGACACTAAGAAAGCTGCAAAGTTTCAGCAAGAGGCTCGCCGTGTGAGTGACCACAGTTGGTAGGAGTGGTCGGGTTTCCCAAAAGCAACGCAAATAGTTTGATTTTATCGTTTACAATAGAACAGCAATTACCCTGAGATCAATGCTATTCAAATTCAAAGCAGCACAAAGAGGAGAGAGATAGTAAATCTAGTCCATTTCATTTTTCCTAACACAGGACAATTGTAGGGTCAGATTTGAGTTGCAACCCTGACCTTGTGTTCGACTATGATTAAGTAATTTAATCCATGTTATTCTGTTGACCTTGAGCCAATGTGAACCCTGCTTACCTACAGAGCAGCAGTTAACGTTTATTGCTTAGACTGCACTGTCCCAAGTGGCATAAAAATTACAGCCCCCTCAATGATTTTTGCAACCTGAAGACGCAATGTCGGCCAATCAAATGCATGCAAACACATGTTCCTGGTGATCATGGCATTGAAAGATAAAATGATTATTGTTACGATAAATTGTGTTAAAGAGTTGTAAAACTCTGTTCTGCTGTGTAGTTTTGTAGCATCTGTAATGCCTTGAAACTCATGACTCAAACTGTCCGTCCTGGCTGTCACGTTTTATAGTGTTGCCCAAGGGCGTAGGTTTGCATATGGTCCATAGGGACTAGTCACGACCAAAGTTTGGGAAAGACACAATTGTCCCCACCAATATTTTGTTAATTTTAATTGCCTGTTAGAACAAATAATTTTGCACAATATATGTGCAAACTCATTCGTCTTATTATTAGTGCTGGGCAAGTTAACGCATTAATTAATTAACGCTGACAATTATTTTATAGCGCGTTCTTTTTTTATTTTGAAAGTCCGTTGCTCGCTGGCAGCGGTGGAGGAATGGAGACTACTGGACATCGCTGCGGTAAAGTCAGCAGACACTCAGATGTTAGTGCACCTCTATGCTGAAATTCACGGTGAACGCATTCAAACGGCACAGATCGGGAGCGAGCGAAGGACTTTGAAAGTTAGCGGAAAGATTAACGTGAGACAACATCCGGTTTCTTCAGACGAACATCTTGTCTTCAGAATAAGATGCCAACAAAGTATGAATTATATTCACATTAATAAGTATAAAACATGCTGCCTGCATCTCGTGAGTTAAAGGGAAAATACACCTGAATTGTGCGTAAAGTGTCTTTATTCTTTGACCGCTGGGTAACCATCATCACCTCTGAGTTACAGCATCCTAGTGATGAAGAGTAGAGCTGCATTCACATGCTCTGACTGTCATGACAAGACAGACATTGTGATGAAACGTATGAAACATGTTGTTCATGTTCACAGCAGTGAACGTTTCCCATGACGTCACACACTGAGCACAGAGAGTGAAGAGATAGAACTGCTGCTGTGTGAAGAGAATCCTGCTGTTAAAAATAACCTTATTTGTTTAAAGTGTTTGAAAACCAAATGTTATTGTCACGGGGCATGGTGGAGGACGCAGACCAGGCAGAGTAGCTTGCAACAGATATTTAATTACACAAAATCAATACAGGACACAGCAGGGGAGCCACGGATGAGACAAGGGGACAAATCCAGCAGAACCGAAACAGGGCAGGCAGACAGGGAAACCGGGACCGGGATCAGGATGAGCAAAACGGGCGGGAGACATGAAGCAATGATCTGGCAGGGAGTGACTGCGGGGCAGGAGTTTATGTAGAGGTTTGAACAGGTGAGGGGAGTTGTGCTGATGAGGGGGAAGAGCTTGATTAATGATCAGATGCAGGTGAAGGAAACTAGGCTGAGGGAGTGACTGACAGGTAGAGTGAGGAGGGTGTGGAGCTACACAAAGACACAGAACGCAGAGGCAAAGCCTAATCGTGACACTTTTGTTCATAGCAGTACTTTTAAAATAAGAGTGCGCAATACACTACTTTTGAATTCATTCATGAACTTTGCCATAACAATGCGATTAATCGCGATTACAAATGGTAATTGTTGCCCAGCACTACTAATAATTGCATAAAGGAGGAAAGCACTTTATTTATAGCCTAAGTGGTGGAGAATAGATTTATTTAAAAAAAATTTAATTTGTGTTGTCTTTTTTGGCTGCACAACTGAGAAAAGTTTTTTATATATATTTTGGATATAGAATATACTGTTACTGTATATTGGTATTTTAGCAGAACGTTTTTATTCATTTATTTATTATTATTATTTATTTGGTGCAGAATACTGTTTTGTATTTAAACTAAGGTTTTATTACCGTTATGTTTAAATCAGTTCCAAGTTACACAAAAAAGTTAATATATTTTAATAAAGTTTGCCTGTTCAACATAATATCAATTAATTCTTTTTTTATGGTGGGGGGGGGGGGGGGGCTGGCAGTGTCCCTACCAATGCTGAGACCAAACCTACGCCCTTGGTGTTGCCGATACCAAAACACCCATCCACCAATGCAGCCCCTTCAAAAGAAGAGCTGCTTTCGATCTAAAAAGCCCAAAGAATTTCTCTGTTAACACAAAGATGCTTTTGGGAAACCTGCCAGAATGAAGACCATCCCCGCCATCAAGACCCTGATCTTTACCTTGAGCCTTACCTGTGATGACCCATAACCCTCCTCCCTGCTCTGTTCCTGAGCCTCCACCGCCTGCCCAGCACCAAAAACCAGAACCAAGACCACACACACACACACACACACACACACACACACACACACACACACACCGACAGCTTCTACACTCTTCTCTCTCTCTCTCTTTCCGTTCTTTCTCTTCAGCTTTAACCGTAACTTTGTCTTTCTTTACAGTTGGCTCATGGCGGCGACATTATTCTGTGTTTGAGGGTATTGCTCGTTAGCTTCAGGCTGTTAAAGCATGTCTGTGAAAATAACTTTTATCCTTACGAGTTAACATAAAGTCAACATTGCTGCACCAAGACTAAACTGGTTTATCCGACTTTAGTAAGATTGATGCACTGGGTTTGTGTGGTCACCAAGCCACAAGGAGATTTCATGATATTTTATTCAGCCATTGTTGCCATATATTGTACATATTCCCTCAATCAAAACTAGCAAAAATGTTAAATAACTTACAGTAGTAGTTTTATAAGTGTTGCACAAATGAATAATGTACGTATTGTTGTGTCTCACTGAGAATTGTCCTGATGGTACTGTATGTACTTGGTTGTTCCCAACAGAAAATGGTGATAATAGTGGTGGTTGTGGTGGTCTTGCTGGGCTTACTAGCTCTCATAATCGGGTTGTCTGTTGGATTGAAGTAAAGCTGATGAGCTATTTGAATACGAGGAGCGCTGAGGGTGAGTAACTCTGGAGCAAACAAGCTCTGTCGTGCCACAATGGGTGTGGGTATGAAACATGCTTTGAAAAAGGGTTTGCGTGCTCTTTTCCTCTCTGTGTGTGTGTGTGTGTGTGTGTGTGTCTGTGTGTCTGTGTGTCTGTTTGTTTTCTTTCTATCCACAGGGTTAACTTGAGGTGTGTTTGTTTGTATTTGAAGTTCTTGGGTGTGTGTGTTTTCCTCCTATCCTGCAGCCCTTGCCTCTAGTTACTGCTGAACAAACAAAGCAGTGCTAGAAGAGAGTTATAATTTCAGCTGTGTTTTTCTCTTAAATGTCCCCATGTTCTCATGTTCCACCTCATGAATCTCCCTTTGTCTCCCTCTCTGTAGAAGATGATCATACTTGTGGTAGTCTGTGCTGTGGATGTTCTCGTCTTTTTCATCGTCATCCTCCCCCACGCACGATCACAGGACTGCTGTTTTTATCATCAGTTATTAATCATCCCCTCCATCCTCCGTCAGCTGGCCCGCCAAAGAAAAAACTGATACTGCTCCACTTGCACAACAAAAAAAACCTTGAAGAACAAGTGTTACATTTGATCTCTGGATAAAAAAAGAAGACCTTCGAGACTTGGGATATTATAAAAACATGTTTGTCCAATCAGAACCGTCCTTCCTGGTCTGTTAGGGTTTGTTTGAGTTCCTCCGGGGGCTTGGACAGTTTGAGGATGCTCTGCTGCAAATGAGGAAATAAGACTGAAGCTAACAATGCGCGGAGGGGAAGAGAGAATTGAAAAACAACTGATCATAACGTCACTCCAGTGTCACTTAACATTTCATTGTCTAACATTCGATGCCAAAGAATCAGCCTGGAAGTGTTGAGTGAAATTGATTTTAATGTCCAGTATGTGGGACGCTTGTGAAGCCTTGTAGAAGCACATCACCTCCCTCAGCATAATTCTTGCCTTTTTATGAGCCTTGACACATTCTGTGATTGAAAAGCTAGCTACTGTATATTCACTGTATTTGGATTGTGTTGGTTTAGGGGAGTTTTAGCACTTTGACATTTCAAAATACGTCTTTATTTCTGAGATTGAGCTCAGATGATCTTAATGAATTATTATTTTGTGTGTCGTTGGTATCCAGCCCTGAATGAGTCTCAGTTCTTTTAACTTGAAGAGGATCGGTGTGCTCACTTATGATTCTTCAGTTTGTAGAGCCCAGTGGTTCTGATTTTAAATATGAAGGAGGTCCTCATGGAAACACAGTTCAAACACAGGTGGAGCTTAGATGAGCAAAGAAAGAAGCTAACAAGCTATTAACATGCATCCATTGCATTAGGGCTTGTCTAAATACTGCAACAACTTGGAGAAATGTCTGAATATTTGTTTTGTATCTTTGCTAACTTGTGACAAATGCCATCTTGAACTTCTACACTTAAAGACATGATTGGCTCCATTGTTAAAACGCTGTAAAAATATAATGTCTTCATGCTAAAAGAGAGACCGGTAGTAACACTAGCTATTTCAATCTCAGTGCCAGAATAGTCCAATAAGTAAGTAATAGTATGTATATATATATGTATGTATATATATATGTAAGTCGCACATACAGGATGAAGTGTAAAAGGACATTTGAACTAACCTACAGTAAGATCTCTCTGACTGGTGGGTCTTTACTAGTGCGATATGCATTTCCTGTCATATTTTAGATCTCATTATATTCCTGTTGTACATGTATACCTCAGTTGCCAGTTTATTGGGTACAACTATCTGAAACGGATGCACTAATACAGCTGCCCTGCAATAAATCTTATTGTCGTGAAGGTTATGATGTTCAGTTTTTGTTTAAAGAGCTGTAGAGGTCTGTTGGTTAAACATTATGGACCTTGTGCCTGAAAACAGTTTCAACAAGAACTGCACTTAAGGCAATGTTTAAAGTACATAACTTTATTGATTTTATCTATCCTTAACAAAGTCTGATATGTTGTGTGATATAAATCTATGAAAATACACCAAACCAAATACAAAAAGGATTTATTGCAGGGGTGTTCTATTGGGCTGAATTAGTTTTGGTGTGCCTAATAAATTGGCTTTAATTGTCACCATAATTTCAGTAGGTCTTTTTTTTAATGAACCACAGTGCACATGTCACCTAGAGGCTTTAATTTGGCAGTTAAAGCAGTTAAAGGTGACGCCAGCTGTGCATACAAAGACTGTATCAGAGACATTGCTTCCCATCATTTAGAGACGGGTATTCACCACATGTAGGAGTTTTGTAGTGTCTTTAAAACGTCCAGTGCGTTATGAGGGCTGCCCTCACTGAGGGAAGTCTTTGTTTCTGTTCGACCAGAGCATGAATGGTTCCTTTTAATTCTGGTTGAGCAGGGAGCTCTTGAAAGTGAGAGAGCCCTTCTCAGCTTGGTCCTTTGACCGCACACTGTTCTTCACCCATCAACTGTTCAATCCTCGCTTCTATTCCAGCCTTTTTGCTTCACACACCACCAAGGGACGGAGGAGAAACTGAAGAAGTTGTACACTGTATAAAATGAAGGTTCCACAGATTTTATTGAAAATTAAAGATTTTATGTTTTTTAATGACTTGGTTGACTATAGTGTTAACTTGCGACCTCGTGCCGAAGGTAAAAGAGTAACGGAATTGTTACAATTTCTGATGACTGGATGTTATGGAAGAGATGTGTGTGTGTGTGTGTGTGTGTTTTATGGCATGGTTGTAGCTGTTGTCAGCAGATTGTTGACACAGCATGTTAACCAATGTGTTGCAAAGTACAGTTTTTAAAGCCTGGTGCACAAGTTTCAAAGAGGAGGTAAGTGTTTTCACCTTTCCTATCTCTCTTTACACACACACACACACACACACACACACACACACACACACACACACACACACACACACACACACACACACACACACACACACACACACACACACACCCTGATCTCTGTGACCCTTTATTCTCCTTTTGATCAATCACTTCCTCAAATCCGTGTGTCTCCATTCGTGTGAGTAATTGTATTGTGTTAGATGCTGTCTGACTGTTCTTTATTTTTCATTAAATCAACAGAAAAAGATGATGATTACATTGTGCTGTGCCATCATTGGAATCGTTGTATTCTCCTATCTCTACAGCTTCTTCTCATAGGACGTTTTAAACAGGTAAAACACCTGCATCAGCCTTTAAAACTATGAATTCACTTCTTTCACACTGAATGTTGAATAAGGTCCTTTTTTTTGTCATTGTGTAGTGTTTCTACGGAAGAGTGAGTCAAGAAAAAAGAAAATGTCCTGAGGCGCTTCCCTATGTTTACCCTGCATCTCTTCTAAAATCTAATAAAAGTATGAAAAAAAATGAATTGAACCATACCAGCCCTGTGCACTTACCCATTTGTTATTCATTTGAATTATTTTCTTGCCGTATGAAGTGTTTGAAAACGTGTTATAAATGTGTAGATTGTTCTCAGTCTGCCTGTTCATCACCAGATGGCTCAACATGACACTTAAAATAAAAAAATGTTTGACCATTCTGGTCGGCTGTAGTCTACCGCCTCCTGGTGGCGCTTAGAGAGGATAATCATATTTGTTTACTGTCAGGAAATGATTCATAAGGATTAATTTTAAAAAGAAATGCATGAAGATATATATATTTTTTAAATCTGTCGTTGGCTCCAAAAGTCTATTCATGCTCACACACATAATTATGCTCTGGTCAAAAATATCCAATTAAGTAGTATTTTCTGGCGTATGTGTTGTTATAATTTGAATAAATTATGTGTGCTGTTGTGTGTGATCTGTCTGTATGCGTCAGTGCTGCTGAAACGCGTTGCACTGATGGTCTTTTCTGTAACAGCGGCTGCCACTCGCTCACTGGCTGCGTGTCAACCCTGTAGAGCCTGTTATGTAATAAATGATTTCTGTGCGTTATTGTAAGTGTTGGTGTGTGTGCTTTCGCTTCTTGTGTTGGAGGTGTGTACATGGCTCGGTCTGTATTGCATGGAGGCTGGCTTCCTAAACACCTTTTTAACATTTAAATCTTCAATGTTTTTACATTCTTAAGCTGCAGGAAATGTATGGCGATGCACGGAGTAACATCTGTGTATGAACGGCTTCCCTGACCTCATTTCAGTCCCCATCTCGTTCTTCTTCCTCACCGGAGGCAGGCCCGGCCCATTGACACCCCCGTGGGGGCGGGGTCTATACAAAGGGTGCACTCGTTTTCCGCCTTCGTGTTTACAGGATAACCACTACTGGGATAAAATGAGATTAAACTACGTATATTGATCCCCAGGAGAGAAATGTAGCATTAGAGCAGCACATAGGTTAAATACACGTGAGATTAAATAAAAAGTAAAATTCAAGTAAACCAATCAAGTCAGAAAAGATGTAGACTAGAACAGAACATCAGTCTGATCAGTCTGCATAAATATAATACACATGCAAAACCACAGGTGCATTTTCACAAACCAAAGGGAAGGGTACAGTAGGCAATACGGCTATTTGAAAAAAACCCATCTATTTTATTTAGCATTTACGCAAAACATCCTGCATAACGCGAATTACATATTAAGATAACACGAACAAATGTGTACAATGTGATATATTCATTTACAAATTGAGCAGAAGTGTGGTACATCTAACATATTTATAAATGTTTATGAAAACGCAGTAACTATGTAAAGTAAATTACTCCACATAAATACACTTTTAAGGTAGTACCTTACTTGAGTGTTTCCATTTTTTTGCTCCGTTATTTCAACATTAAAATGCTGCTTGCATACTAAATAACGAACCAATAAACACAGGCAGGCCGTGCATAATAGTTTTGCAATTTTATTATTATTTACTTATTTATAATACTTGTTTTGATCTTGTTTTTTTTTATTGTCTCTTGTTTGCACTATCCACTATGCTGCTCTGTAATCCTGTAAAAACGGATTATCTTATTTATTATTAGTAGTTTTGATACTTTTTTGCAAATACTACCTTACAGTGACGTGTGATTATAGTAAATAATATACAGGGAATGTTTCTTACATAACCGTCAAACCGGGGAAGACAAACCAAGCACTCTTGTATATTAACATATTATAATCTTGTTTAAAAGGCACATGTTGTGTCCAATGGGAGTGTTCCTATGCTAATCGTTAGTAGCGGCGAGGTAAATCGGGGGGTGGGTCACGAGCTTCTTTTTTTCCCTTCGTGTGTTGTGTATGTGTGTTTTCTCACCAGCTGAAAATGGCGGCTCGGAGCGTCGAATCGTTCTAACTTTATCGCACAATAATAAACACAACAATATAACACAGCTGTTGTCACATAACATGGAGGGAAACTTTACTGAGAGACCGCAGACGCTCTAGCTGGGACATATAACTTCCACCACTACGGCTACAGGAGTTAATACGCAGAGGTAACGATAAAGAAGCGTACAACTGTACAGAGGCTAATGTCAGCTAGCTAGCGTTAGCCGACGACTTAAGAAAGGGATGCCATTGGAGCTAGTTCGCGTTAGCCGACAACTCCAGCTAGCTAAATAACGTCCCTAAATGGACTCACTGGTCACGGGGAATTCCGTTTGAACGGTAGTAGCTCCTGTCGGCACTTGTCTGTCTTAATACAGCGACGCAAGTCCAACGTAAATGTGTTTGTGTTGTGTTGCTAACCTCAGGCAACAATGTTTGCTAACGTTAGCACGGCTACCTAACGTTAGCTAACGTCAGGCTCTACTCCGAGAGAGAGGTGTGTGTTTCTGACACACTGAAACATTTTAACACCGGTTGACTGTTTATTTGGTGTAATTTAACGTTGCTGCCGATACTTTTTGTCTTCTAGAGATTATGGAGGACCCTCATACACGGTACAGCAAACGGCTGGTGAGTAACGTCAACTGAACCCAACTGCTCCAGTTGTTTTGTGTCTAACCGTTACAATGTGTTGTGATGGATTTGATGTATTTCATCCAAGGTGTGTGTGATGTTGGCCCTTTTGAAATACACGAAGCAGTCCAGTAAATCATAGTATAGTTGGTTAGAATGGCCCACTTTCTTTTTGGCACAGTATGTCATGGCAGTGGTCCTTTCTGTTTAGCGTGCCACCCTAATAAAGGTAATGAACCTGTCTATAAGGAGTTCAAGAGAAGGTCAGGTTCACTGTCTAATCTGGCGTGACCTTGCTTCACCATCCTACCCCCTGGTTGTTAAGTTATTTACTCAGTGCTTTCATACTTCCCAGTATGTACTGTATTTTATTAATACTAGTAAAATATACATTTCTAAATATATATCTGTGTCTGTGTGTGTATGTATATGTGTATATATATATATATATATATATATATATATATATTATAGGCCATTGTTGATTTACTTTTGTAAAACATGTCTAGGCCTATTTGTGGAAGCAAACGCTTAATAAAAGTACCCAATAAATAGCTGCTTAATTGTAATTAATTTATTCCCTTTGTCATTTTTATTACTCTATATGAAAACAACTGTATGGGTTGCTTTCATAGTATTACATTGTTTTCAGTTGCAGAGTAATAGCTACTGTGCAGTGCTCAGTTATGAAAGTGAGGAGTATCAGAGTTTAGATGATGCCACATTTATTGTTTGGGGGGGTGGGGAGATGTCAGAGTGGGGGTGTTGTGCTTTATCCATCTGTCTAGCCAAGCAGTGCTGCACAGGGTGAATGGCAGGACGGGAGGGGGGGGGGGAGATTAACCCCTGCTATTGTCATGCTGTGTTGCTTGGTTCTCACGTGAACTATCTGGCTGACTGATCTGCTTGGATTGATTCATCGTGATAGGTGAAAGCATGATTTTTAGCACTAATTTTAGTCCTTTTTTGGCACAGAGATATTAGGGACAGATCCCTTGGGTGTCACCTCATATCTTAGCAATTAGATTCCAGTAAGTACGTTAAAAATAAAATACATTATTAAGCAGTGTTTCAACGGTTTCTTGGTTTTTTGAATCTGTTACTTTTGATTGTGCTTGCTTTTTGTTGTGTAGATTTTCATAGAAATGGTAGTTTGGTAAAAAAAAACATTGATGTGATGCTAGTTCTGCTTTCATGGTTTAGTCTGATCTTGACATCAGCATTGCTGTCTGATAGCTTTTTCGTGGCACTAAAATATCGTTTGTACCGTAAGACATCCCATAATTCTCACTGCCAGTGTGTTCCAACCCTCTCATCCTGTCCTCTTTCTGTTGCTCATCACAAAACCTATTTTTCATGCTTGACGTCGAGGCTAACAGAGATGGTCTTCTGTCCTCAGCGTACAGGGACGCGGCGCCGCTACCAGGACGATGGAATCTCAGATGATGAAATTGAAGGCAAACGGATGTTCGACCTGGACGAGAAGTTGCAGTGCGTCCGGTTTAAGTCTAACTTGGTCAAACACATGGAGGGTAAAGGTGAGAGGTTTCAACATATCTGATGCCGTGTAAAGGCAACTGCGGCTAACTCTTCTAAACGCTGTATTGATACTGCACATTTTTAAGACTGTGTTGATCGGATAAAAGTGTCTCTGCAAGTTCATATTGTCTAATTTAAGTATTACTGTTATGACTCTGGGTTATCTACCCATGTATGTGTGTTTTTTGATAACTGACTGTGTCACTGTGTGCGTCTCCTTTTCTAGATTTCACATTTGAGTACATCCAGAGGGAGGGGCTCAGGGACCCCATTATCTTTGAGAGAGCTGATGGTCTTGGCATACAGTCAGTCGCCTTCTTTTACTCTTTTTTTTTTTTTTTGATTCTCATATGGAGATATATATTCTTAGTTTCAAATCAAATGCCAATAAACCTGTTTTTTTTCTGGAGATTAAAAACACATTTACATGGACTTGCCTCTCTCTTGCAGAATGCCAGACCCTGATTTCAGTGTGAGTGATGTCAAGTTGTTTGTTGGTAAGTTCCTGTTTTATGACCATTCTGTTTAAATTCTTTTACTTTTGTACACAAAATGCGAGTCTTATAGAACGATATTACTGTACTCCAAATAACTTGAAGGAACTGCTAAACTAGGTCTTTGAACTGTAAAGTGTCTCGCTCAGTCTGTATCTCAGTATTTATTTATTAACAAAAAAAGCTCTGTTCCCAAGTTGGTTGATTGTTAATGTAAAAAAGTATTTTTATAAATATATCAATATCGGCCTCCAAAAAGTATGACCCAGTATCGGTCAGGCTATAGTTGCTTGGCATTTCTATTACAAATAACGTGTATTGCACACAATGCCAATGAGTGTCGAGTATATTTTAGGACAGTGGTCACAGTAGTTGAACCACTTTCAATCCTCTTACAGGTAGTCGACGCATTGTGGACGTGATGGACGTGAACACCCAGAAGGGAATCGAGATGTCGATGGCTCAGTGGCGACGCTACTACGAAACGCCCCCATCTGAAAGAGAGAAACTCTACAACGTCATCAGTCTGGAGTTCAGCCACACCAGGCTGGAGAATCTGGTCAAACGTCCGGCGTCGGTGAGAATGCAGATGTGCACATTGATAATGTTATTTCATAACTCTTATTCACGCATATCTGTAAGTCACAAACATTTTGAGCACTCAGAAAATCACACTTTAGGCAGTTAAGGAAGACGGGATAGTTATTATCATAATTTGTTTGCTACTTTGACGGCTATTAATCTCTGTAACTCAGAAACTGGGGTTTGGTGCAGACATTTTGAATGTACGTATTTTCTTCAGGTGGACCTGATTGACTGGGTGGACAACATGTGGCCCCGCCATCTCAAGGAGAGACAGAGAGACTCCACTAATGCCATCATAGACATGCATTATCCCAAAGTACAGAAGTGAGTAAACCAGAGCTCTCACAAACGTGGAACATTTGCCATCGTATAGAAAAGATACAATACTGATCACATCTCCATCAGTGATATAATCCAATTCAAAGTCTCTTAATGCCTTTATCCTTTTTTTTCAATCTTAAATCTGCGTTGTGTTTTCTGTCCTTCCCTCACTCCTCGTAGGTACTGTCTCATGAGTGTGCAGGGCTGCTTCACAGATTTCCACATTGACTTTGGAGGCACTTCAGTGTGGTACCACATCCTGCGAGGAGGAAAGGTCGGTCTGCGTCTCACACCACACGAGAACCCTTCTTTTTGAAGTTTTAGGCTGCCTGTAGTGACCCAGTGGAAATGTTTAGTTGGAATGAGGGACAGTCGTTGTTTTCACTCATGCTATTAGAATACAACTAAATGTCAATGTGGACTAACACTCCATCTTGCCTTTTAACTTTCTCTTAACGCATATGAACATTAGTGCCATGGATGCATCTTTAAGTATTTGTTGACCTCAGACCATCAACGTGACCTTTCACCCTGGGATCCCTGCAGGTGTTCTGGCTGATTCCACCCACACCACCGAACCTGGAGATGTACGAGAACTGGGTTTTATCAGGGAAACAAGGGGACATCTTCTTGGGGGACAAGTGTTACGACTGTCAGAGGATCGAGCTCAAGCAAGGCAACACCTTCATAATCCCATCAGGTATGCTCCTGTAATAAAGCAATGACACCATACATATAAAAGTCACACGTGACCACTACATATCTTGAGCTTCCTGCGTCCTGTGTGTTGTAGGGTGGATCCATGCCGTGTACACACCGGAGGACACGCTGGTGTTTGGGGGAAATTTCCTCCACAGCTTTAACATCCCCATGCAGCTCAACATCTACAGCATTGAGGATCGCACACGGGTGAGCATGTTGATATTTCACCGTCCTCTTGACTCGCATTGATGATTGCTTCAGATTTTGTGATTATGCCGAGTCTTATTCTGTGGAAAAACAGAATCATTTCTCAACAACATGACTTTAATGTTAAGAATTGTTCACAGCCATAAAGCTAACGATGCACCGATTTTAAATAATTTGTATTTCTCTAATATACCAATCTGGAAACTCAGAGTATCTGCCGATAGAGTAATAATCCGATAGCAATACCAGTGCTCCCATTTTCTCAATTTAAAATCTGTATATCTCACTGAGTATAACTCATTAGTATGTGAGTAAGTACCTCTTACTGCGGTTGTAAAGTACTTAAGTGGAATTAATTTAAGTGATAGTGAAAACACTGAATTTTAGAATGACACTCGCATGGTTTTTAATGTTGATTGATCATGTCGTGGTTTATACAATCCACCAGATAAGGTCTGTAAGTTTGTTGCTACTGAGTATCTGATTGGTGAATTGGTACGTGTGTGTGTGTGTGTGTGTGTGTATATATATATATATATATATATATATATATATATATATATATATATATATATATATATATCTATATCTATATCTATCACACGACGCAAAGATTGCTTCTGAAGCTAAAACACGCGTTGTTTGTTTTTGTCAAACGCTGTCGTTGCTCAGACAGCCGGCTGGGCTAAAAGAATCCAGCAGGTGTATCCGGACTCTAGCCACTGCAGCTACATCCTATCTCACTTCTCCTAAGCAGAAGTGCAAACCACAACAAAGTTTTGGCAAATGCTTCAGCTGCTTAAGAGCAGTTTGAAGAAGCAGAACGTATGCGTTTATGTATAAAGCAATACACTTGAAGCAACATAGTATACATTTTATTTTCTCTCTGTGGTTTTTGATGAAACTTGGAAGATGCAAAAAATGATTAGCCAAGTTTTTCTAATTTTTGTCCTTGTCCTCTAGGTGCCAGCAAAGTTCCGCTACCCATTCTACTTTGAGATGTGCTGGTACGTCCTGGAGAGATACCTCTACTGTCAGACCAACGTCTCCCACCTCACTCCTGAGTTCCAGAAATACTCCCTAGGCATAGGTGAGGATGAATGGATGCAAGAAAACATGGCTGTCCTCACTTGTATTTGTCTATTCTTTACACAGATGTGTAAATTAATCTGTCACGTTCACTCTCTTTTCAGGACTTACACAGGCTGACCTTGAAACCAATGATCAACCCAAGAATGGCACCTCTAATGGAGTTGACAGTGACATTGAAATCAAGGAGGTCATAATCAAGGAGGAAGAAGAAGTGGAAGAAGAGGAGACGGCTGAAGTTGCCACACCTCAGCACATGCTGACTCCCTTTGAGCTGGAGGGACTGTGGAACCTCTTAGGGAAGTTGGAGGAGCTGCCGGACCAGAAGAAGTGTGTTCCTGCAGGCATCATGGATGCTGCAGCCCTGATCCAAGACATGAGGGTGGGCCCAAGTTCCTTGTGCATCTCACAATAAGCTCACACTGGCTACTACGGCTTTTAGGGTTCTGTGCCAGGGTTGAAGTCCAGACATATATGATGTTTTTTTTGTCTTACTACTTCTTTTCTCTTCTCCACTTGTCTAGACTCTTCTGAAAGAGCATTCCAATGATAACCCCAAGTTGTCCTACACTGGAAAGCCCATTGTCAAGTGGCCTGAAAGGGTGAGTAGAGAACACATTTCTGCACACGTCCAGCAAGCTTGGATATATACTTAACATCCATAACCAGGCATGCAAACTCATCACCAACATCAAACAAGTCCTCGTACTGTACACGACTCTAACCGGACTTTCCTTCGCCTTTCCTGCTGATGACCATTATACAGCCGTCTTGGTACCAGCCCCCCACTCCCCCTCCCCCTGTCATTTACCGTCCTCGCTTGGGACCCACCCCCCACAAGCCTCTGGGTCAGAGGCCCACCAAGCGCTCCTCCATCTCGGCCCTGAGGCGCCGACGGGTGAGGTGCAAGCGCTGCGGCGCCTGCTGCAGGAAGGAGTGCGGCACCTGCCAGTTCTGCCACGACATGAGGAAGTTCGGTGGCCCTGGACGCATGAAGAAGGGCTGCATGATGAGACGGTGTCTGATGGTGAGTCTCGTACCCATCATTGGCTTTGTATGTGTGGAACCAAATAATGCTGCCCATCTGTCCGTATTATTGTACCTCTGGTGTAAATACCGTTTGTTCCTTCCTCCAGCCTGCCTTACCGAACACAGCGCGGTGTGCCATATGTGGAGAAGGGGAGTTGGACGAATCAAATCCGAGCACTTACTCACTCATGGAGTGCTCCGTCTGCTCGCAGATTGTCCATCATCAATGCATTAAGGTAATCAACTTCAGACCCAGTGAAAGCTATAAACTGAATACATTACCTAATTATTGCATGGTTTGTTTTGCTGCCTACGAAACTGCATATGTAGATGTTGATTTGCTGTTTCAGGAACCCGGTGAAGGGAAGATCAATAAAGATTTGCCCAGCTGTTGGGAATGTCCCAAATGTTACCAAGGCAAAGACTTGGAGGTACGTATCCTATCACTCTCCCTCTTGTCTCTCTTCCTTCTCTAAAACGCTTTTTCAATAACGTCCACTAGTTGCCAGATGGTTGATATTCATACTCAAATTAACACGACACCCTCTCTTCTTTAACCCCACCGACCGTCCCACACCAGTCTTCCAGCGATGAGGAAAGCGGAGAGTCGGAGGGCTCCACCTCCTTGCCACCGTCCAAGCTGGCCTACCGGGAAGGCATCGGTGTAGGTGAAGGGGTGAGACAAGGGAGACAGAGCGGATCCTCATCCCGATCCACAGCACCACCACCTTCTCAGAAACTTCTACTGCAGCATCAACAGAACCGCAAAAGAGCAAATGCACTGGAGCTCAGACTTAAGAAGAGGGTGAGGTGGATTTAGATGCCTTTGTTGAATTTTCCAATTTTAGTGATCAAAAGCAAGTAGTGATATTTTTTCTGCTTCATGGGGTAAATGTGTTGATGTAAAGCATATGGATAATTCAGCATGTCTACATCTCCAAATTCTTCTTTGAGTAGCGGTACTCTAGTTCTTATGGTTTCCTTTCAGTTTTAGAAGCCTCACAGAGTTTGGTGCCTTTTAAAATTCAGCTGGCCCAAGAGTAGGAAATGTACACAGAGAGCCCTTATTCTTTCTTCTGATTTTGATCTATTTCAGTCACTGAAGATCTTAGAGAATCTAAAAAAGTGTTCCATGATGAAACTTGCAGTCACCCTGAAACTGGCTTTGTGCGTTCCTCTACATTTGACATTTATCTCATCCCCTCGCCCCTTCTCTGCTTATTTCAGATAAAACTAGAGCGCAGCAAAATCCTAACGGTAAGCACTTATTTCCGTAATGTTCCATATTGCTGTATTTTATATACTATAATTCTATAAACAATTTTGTTTGTTGAAGATGCATTTCAACCACGAGCCATCCTTTTTGTGTCTCCCCCCCCAACAGAAGCAGAAGCACTCGTCTCTGGAGCGCTCTCCCAGGCTGCTGCGCTCCAGGGTGCTGTCACGGCTGCGATCTCCAACCAGCAGACTATCTCAGGGCCGAGGCCGGGGCTCCTCCTGGGAGAGTGGCTCCTCCTACCACAGCTCTCCAGGAGGGACTGGTTCCTTCCAGCAGCAGTCTTCCCTCGGTCTGCCACTTGAGCCCAAGGGAGAGTCCCACAGAGGGAGGGGGAGAGGGGTGAGGCTGCGGGGAGGAGGAGCAGGAGGAAGAGGAATCCGAGGTGGTAGAAGCCATGAAGAGTTGCAGGAGGAGAGCGAGGACAGCAGCAGCAGCAGCAGCAGCAGCAGCACCACCAACAGTAGCAGCAGCAGCAGCAGCAGCAGCAGCAGTAGTAGCAGCGATGCTGACGAGGAAGAGAAGAGAGGGCAGAACATTGGGAGGGGATTGGATAAAGAGAACCAGCCACAGTCGAGGCGAGGAGGGCGGGCAGCCAAAGAGAGGGAAGAGGAAGCGAGCGAGGTGGCCAACCAAAACGGTGCAGAGGAGGACGCCGAGGAGGAGACGGAGCAGGACAGTGAAACGAGGGGCAAAGATGGCTCATTTCTTAAAGTGACACTCCAAAGGCCATCCAGAGCCAAACACGACCCGTCAGCCATTGTCCCCAAATTAGAAGCTATCGCCACTCAAACTGCCACTTCCACAATACACAGCCAGACCAGAGTCCTCGTCAGACCCCCCATTAGAAGCCGCAGTCCCCGTCCCGATCAACTCCCCAGTAGGCACACGCCTCCTCACACTCGTAGTAGACTCACGGACACTCGCTCCTCCCACCCAGAGAGGCTGGAGGACTCTAAAAAAACGAGGACGAGCAGACCTGCTAAATTGAGCAATGGCGCGTCCTCTTCTTCGACCTCTGAGCTTTCCCATCTCCGCATCCCTCTGTCCGCCCTGCAGGAAGGAGGGAGCGAGGCCGACCGGGAGAACAGTGGCAGCGGACCAGGCTGCGAGAGGGAGGTGTGGGTATCCGTCTTCCGTTACTTAAGTCGAGCAGATCTCTGCATCTGCATGGCTGTCTGCAAGAACTGGTACAAATGGTAAGATCTCTTCGAGGATATGTTTTTATTAGGGATCTATTTTGCATCTGGTTCCTGCTCCGCAAAATACCTGTATTCGTTAAGCTCTGATGCTATCAACTCTTTTATCAAACCTGTTATCGCACGCTATTATAAAATGCGATCAAACCCCATCCTTTATTTTTATATATTTCCTATTTTAAACTCAGTAATGACATCGTGTTTCTCCATCTAAATGAGTGTGTAGGGTCAGTAGGTCATATCGCTCTGCAAAGGGATAACTATGAATGGACGTGTTCTTCATCAGCGTGTGCTTGTTCATAGGTGTTTAGACAAGCGGCTTTGGGCACGGATTGACCTGAGCATCAAACGCACCGTTACCCCTCAGGCCCTCACCGGCATCATCAAGAGACAGCCGGTCACGCTGGATCTGTCCTGGACCAACATCTCTAAAAAACAGCTCAACTGGCTTGTTGGCCGCCTGCCTGGTACGTACGCACACGCACACGCACACACACACACACACACACACACACACACACACACTCCTTCACACAATTTGTATTGCATTTTGTATTGAAAGTTTGAGATTAATTTGGAATTAGTCATGTATCCACCAATCAGCAGTGTGCTCTACCGAAATACATTAAACACTCAATTTAAATCTCTCTTTTGATGTTGCAGGGCTGAAGGATCTGATGGTGGCAGGTTGTTCCTGGTTAACTATTTCAGCTCTCTGCTCCTCTGGTTGCCCTCTCCTCCGTTCTCTTGACCTGCGGTATGCAGATGGCGTCAAAGACTCTCAGATCAGGGATCTAGTCACCCCTCCAGGTGAGGAAAGAGGAGCCTAAGAAACTCCCCTTGCCTTTCTTGTCATTATGCTCCCTTTATTTGCCCTTTTCCTCATCAAACTCTCACAAAAACGCTGCTTTTTTTTCCTTCTCTTCCTCCCCTCTGTTCCAGGTTGTGACAATCGCAGTCATTTTCGGACCATGCAGTGTTTGCGACTAGCAGGCCTGGACATCAGCGACTCCACTCTGCGCCTGGTGATCCGCCACATGCCCCATTTAACAAAACTGGACCTCTCCCACTGCAACAGCCTCACCGACAACTCCATCAACCTGCTGACCGCAGTGGGCTCGTCCACACGAAACACGCTCACAGAACTCAACCTGGGAGGTGAGAGGTTGATGGGATCGCTAATTCTTTAGGAAGAGCGAACGCGCGCACACGTTGCATGAGTTTTATTTCACTCGTATTGATGCGTCTGTGTGTTTGCCTCTTCCCTAGGTTGCAGTAAACTGACTGACACCAGTCTGAAGTATCTCCGCCGTCTCTCTTGCATCTCACTGCTCGACCTGCGAGGCTGTAAAGGTGTCTCCCGCAAGGCCTGTGAGGCCTTCATCTCCGAGCTGTCGGTCAACACACTCTACTGCCTGTCGGATGAAAAACTGATACAGAGGATTTCCTAAGCATCCGCCTCCTCTGACTGCAGAGGTGCAAAGGCAACAGTGAACCTGTGTAACACAAAGGACACAGATGGGAAGGGAAGTTCACATGCACCTGTATCACGTTAAAGGAGGGGGGGGGTCTAAACTGGGAGTGCTTAATCACTTAACTGGTGTTGGTGAAAGGGTCGTCACAGCTGAAACAATATTTCTTTTTTAACATGTACATTTTTCTGGGTACCGTAAAATAACTCATTTTTCAGTTCTTTTGGGGATTAATGTGGAGTGGGGAAAAGCAAAATGTCTTCTTTTTTTTGCCAGGAGTTGGAGAACATGGGCAATCAATTCTCTGTACCGGCACCAATCTTGACTCTCATCACAAACTCCTGCCTTGAGTTCGACTTTTGAGTTTCATCTTTGGAGCGTAACTGCATTGTTATGTTTGGCTGATTCCCATAAAGTCATATTTATCTTGTGATCTATCATTTTAACTCATTTAATATCCGCTACTTTTGGGTGCTCTAAATAGATGGTTATTTTTTTGGTCAGATTCAAGAGAGCACACGTCTAGAAGTTTGACGTCTGCTTTATGCACAACAACTATGCGCTGAGATTTATTTTTTTGAAGACAACTAAAGGTGACAGATCTTTGACATGACTTATAAAGTGGGGGAGTGGAATGGCCTGTGTTTACCAGTTGTATGTTCGGCTTAATAAGGCATTTGGATGCAACAGTAGTCTAGTGGTATACCTGATTAAGTGTACATGGACGTCGAGTAGATGTGGTTGTATAAAAGGGTTAAAAGACAGTGTGAGAAGGCAATCGACAAAGCAACAACACCTCACCCCAGCAGGTTGCATGGAGTGTTCGGGGTAAGCCACGGTTCAGGCGTCGGATAAATGGTGCATTTTCAAACAACCGTTAGACTTCAGGTGCTATTATTTCCAAACTCTTATTGCTTTGTTTTTGTACATTTAGAGCCAAAATGTTAATATTCTAGATGAAATTGCTCCCCACCCCTCTTTGATACACTTTCTTCTTTTCATGGATGAAACATGTGAGGATCTAATTTTCACTGAATTCCATGACTTTTGTCCAATTCAATATAGAGATGTACAATTGTTTTTGGGTTGGGGTTGCTCATTTCTTTGTTCCGTTAAAGTGTAGTAGTTCTGTATCAAAGGTCTCCTTCCTGACCGCCCTCCTGGACATATACCTTAAAATGAATATAAGTATATAAATATATACTTTTGTGTAAATGTGTTTTCCTCTTTTCGATTATCAAAACGGGAGTCCTGTAGCATTGTAATTATTTTCAAAAGCATTTTTCACTTTATGTTATTTGTGTTATTTTTCAAGAAAAATAAAAAAAAAAAGATAAACAATGGTTAACTGTCGTATTGTCACTGAACGTGGGAGATATGCATAACATAATAATACTATTTGGACTGTAGGATCCGATCAGATATCAGCTCCACCCAGCTTCTCCATAACCTGGAAATAAAGCGACGGAATAAATAAATAACGCAGCAGCTGTAAACACACTCATCGCACGGGCGGACTTGGACAGATGTGGTCTGGTTTGATGATCGTTGGTCGGGCTGAAGTGTGATCGGCAGCAGCTGTCGCCTCCAACACATCGGACGCTCGAGTGACCTGGATGTGGAACTGGAATAAAGGCCACATCTCTGTTCATTTTGACACACCGCAACAACCCTGCGATGTAACCGGGGGTGGCTGCTGGAACAGCGGGATAGCTAGCTAACTTTATCAGCCGGCGATTTCACCCATATATATATATATAGCTAAATATACATTTTAACTTAAGAACATCATCCATCGTGTTGGAAAATGAACGGACTTTGGAGGTGCTTTGTTCTCCGGCTGACATAGTTGTTTGACTTCGTGAATAATGGAAAGCAGGAGCCAAGAGGAGCAGCAAACAATGTTATTAGCCAGTTAGCTAATGTTAGCTCAGCTAGCTGTTAGTTAACTACATCAAATTAGTGGGCTGAGTTAGCCGACCTAACTCAGCCCACTAATTTAAACAGCAACAGACATTATTCTACTTTGCTTGCTGTCCAACCTTAGCGTGTTGGATATATCTGCCCAGTGACAGGGTTTCCCAGTGAAACACATTCAACGTTTACCCACTTTCTGCAGTTAACTTAGCTAGCTAGCTAACCAGGTGTGCCGAGCAGCGCTGAAAGCTGCTACAGTCTGCGGTGGTGTCACTGCAATCTGTCGGCTGCAGAAGTCATATTGCAAACATAGCTTTACTCCTGTTAAAACTGTCAAGCGGAAGACAACCATGGCCGAAGAAGCGTTTTCTCTGCATCTCCTGGTGTGGAACAATCAGTACCTGGAGCTCGATCGAGAGCTGCAGAGGAAAGAGGTAAGCAAGGAGGCTTTATATATATATATATTGTTTTACAACTGGGCGGTTGATGTGTTGTACAGATGCATTTGTCATGTCGCACTGCATTGCGCTCATGCGTGCTCCTGTGTTTGGTTTCTGCAGCAGGATGTGGAGCGCCTAGATCCGAGAGGGCGCACCCCGTTGGAGCTGGCTGTGTGTCTGGGCCACCTGGAGGCAGCCCGGGTGCTGCTCAGGCACTCTGCGGACACGACACACAATAACGCACAGGGCTGGACCAGTAAGTGCTTTCTTGCTGTGGCTGCAGAGGGGATAAGGAACACTTCCTGGCATTTCATGTGGATGTATGTTTCAGTCTTGCAGGAGGCGGTGAGCACCGGGGACCCTGAGCTGGTTCAGCTGGTGCTTCAGTACAGAGACTACAAACGTGCCACTGAGAGATTGGCGGGCATCCCAGAGCTGCTCAGCAAACTAAGACAGGTATGTTTGCTCCACAGCCTCCAGCCTGAACCTGTTGCACGGGGCAAAACATCAACCACGCCTTAAAGCTTTGTTAAATATTTGTACATGTATGTTCCCAACATGTCCACAAGTCTCAAGCTTGACTGAACCCAGATGACACTAATGTAAGATGGTGTACACAAAAAAAAACTTTTCTTGGTCTCTTCCAGGCGCAGGACTTCTATGTGGAGATGAAGTGGGAGTTCACCAGTTGGGGTGAGCGTGTTTCTTTTAATGTGTTTTCACAGAGGTCAGTTTCAGCACCACAGTAGACGAACAGCTCCCCCGACAGCAGCTCAGTCAGTTTGACTCAAACTCAAGACGGGGCAGGTTCATTTCAAACTGGAACCCACTACAAGTGACTGATCCCCTTCCTACAGTGTTATCTGTAATGTATTCAACGGGACCGCTCAATAATGTAATGTGGTCTCTTGTGTTTGGATTACTTTGCCTTCTCTAATCTGCAGAAGATGATCACATAAACAGTTAATTATATATTTTTTGCATCTTAAAACATTAGTATCATTCTCCTTTGGTGTAGTACTTTGAGATTGAGATTGGTCTCGAGACCGGACTACAAAGCACTTTTGTAGATTTCCAGACAACATTGCAACCCACCATGTAAATCAGCTTTTTCTTCACTCTACGTCCCCCGTTCCCTGTTTGGTTTCCCCTTTTCTTTTTGCCTCCTTGTTTCTAAACTGCTCCTCCTCTTCTTCGGTCCTCGTCTCAGTGCCCTTGGTGTCGAAGGTGTGTCCCAGTGACGTCTACAGAGTGTGGAAGAGTGGCTCGTGCCTCCGTGTGGACACCACCCTCCTGGGTTTCGAACACATGACCTGGCTGAAAGGACGACGCAGCTATATCTTCAAGGGCGGAGGTGTGTGTGCTCCCTTTAACAGCACTACATACATACAAATAACAGCTGAGGTTGATGGATGGATGATTTTGTCATCAAAACTTGAGTTTTGTGTGCTCCTCTTAGATGAAGGTGCCGTGGTGATGGAGGTGGACCATGAGAAGCAGGTGGTGTACACAGAGCCACTGGTGTTGTCTCCCCGTGACGAGCCCTCCCTCCTGGCAGCCATGCAGCCATCGCAGGAGAACACAGCCCAGAGAATCACATCGCCCATCGTCTCCACGCACCTCAACACACGCAACATTGCCTTCGAACGGTAATCGGCGCATTCTGCGTACAGATCTACGAACTACAAGCATTTCATCGAGATCCCGCTTGATTTGTTAATGTTGTGCGGATATCTGCAGCTCCATTTATTATGTGCACACATGAAATGCATTTCGTCTCCACGATTAACAATAAACAAATACTGATGACCTCTGTGCCGTGAGCCCTTACTATATCTCTTTCCTTGTTTAGGAACAAGTCGGGAATCTGGGGCTGGCGTTCTGAGAAGAGTGAGGTGGTCAGCGGGTACGAAGCGAAGGTAAGTGATCGCTGAGCCAACCGAGTGTACTAGGGCTGAAACGCATAGTTTAGGCCATTTGGAAGTGAGTTTAGTACCGTTTTGGGACCAAAAATTAACAATTTCTCCAAAGTGCTGAAGAGTATTTTTTTCTTTGCGTCCAGGTTTACAGTGCCACCAATGTGGAGCTGGTGACTCGGTCAAGGACAGAGCATCTGTCAGACCAGGATAAGTCCAGGAGCAAAGGTGATTACACACACATTCACAATCTACACACACACCCACACTAAGTCCTTGTTGTGCTCTTATGAGTGTAGAACTGGAGAAGGAACATCGTGTCAAAATTTGTGTTATTGGGCCAGAGAACAACCGCAGATAAATCTGAGCCTAAATTTAAAAGATTAAGTTGTGAAAACTGAGATATAAACTATCAATTGGTGACGAGGTAGCACAAAGTTCTGTTCTCGTCCGTGTATTATAGTGCTCCTTTGGCTCCGGGTGTGCCCCTTGCCTTCTTTGTGGAGCAATAAATAGAGCTGATTGATGATGTTCTCCCTACATTATTCCCACTCAGGCTCAAAGACTCCTCTGCAGTCCTTCCTGGGGATTGCTGAACAACATACAGCCCACAATGGGGTAAGAGTTTCCACATTACTTTTTGCATCACATCCACATCAGCACGCCACCCGCAGCGTTCTTTGATGAACACCGTCACTTATAACTCTCTCTGGGTTTCTGTCAGAGTAATGTGTCCCAGTGTGCCAGTCCTCACAACCCCACAGACATCACAGCTGAGGAGTACTTCAACCCGGAGTTCAACCTGAACGGCCGGGACATCGGACGTCCCGTCGAGCTTACCAGCAAAGTCCAGAGGTATGATGCAGCCGTGGAGGCACTTGAAGCTTTCATTGTGGACCAGTTCGCTCAAACCTCTCTTGTCTGTCTCGGGGTCCTCTCCAGGTTCAAGGCGACACTGTGGTTGAGTGAGAGTCACCCTCTCTCCCTGGCCGAGCAGGTGACGCCCATCATCGACCTCATGGCCATCTCCAACGCCCACTTTGCCAAGCTGCGTGACTTCATCACCCTGCGCCTGCCGCCAGGCTTCCCTGTCAAGATAGGTGGGTATGTGAGGTCGCACTGTGAGGTTTCAATTCCTTTTGTGGAGCTAGATGGATGTCTTGCGTTTATTCGATTCTCTACCACTGTAGTTCTGTCGCTCAATACAGTGACATGTTAGAACTAAAAAGCTTTATTCTGTCGTCATTTCTATGCGTGGTTCAGGCTTTTTCTGTTTGCCATCAGCCACCTCGACGTTCATGATTCTTACTGTGTGTTTTCATTCCCACTGGTGTCCCTGGAATAATCAGCCATTTAAATCTCTCAAACTCTCACTCCCCCAGAGATTCCCCTGTTCCACGTGTTGAATGCCAGAGTGACTTTCAGTAACCTGTGTGGCTGCGACGAGCCGGTGAGCTCTGTGACGGTTCACACACCAGAGGCCTCCGAAGAAGCTGGTAAATATAAGCTAGTTATGAGGACATTGCACCTTTTTTTTTTAAAATGTACGGCGCTGTGGTGGTGTTTCCACAGGCTTGCGAGTTATTTTTTGGAATGACACACCTTTTGCTTGCACGTACAGTAATGTTGTAACTCTACTTCACCCAGGTCAAGCCACACCTCCCTTCCACTGTGAGGTGGACCCCTCTGTGTTTGAGCCCCCCGCAGACTACGCCACCCTCGGTCCAGGCCGCAGCGAGCCAATGAGGGACGAGGATGACAACCTACTGCAGTTCGCCATCCAGCAGAGCCTGCTGGACGCCGGCACAGAGAGTGACCAGGTCAGAGTCAAAGATATATAGTTTTAGAGTTGCGCGTCGTATGTGGGAATTGATTATTTACTTTTTACATCTAAAGCCAGTTGTTTAACACCTTTTATGTGGGGCTTTTAGGTGACCATATGGGAGGCCCTGACCAACACCCGCCCGGTGCCCCAGTCCCCGCTGTTCGAGGAAGACTCTCAGCTGGAGAGGTGAGCTGAGCTTCAGACTCTCGTTTCCTTTACAGGCAGGTCAAACTGGTGAGAATGCTCTCCGTGAACCCTACTGTTAGCAGTATAGCGTCCATGCCTTTTGCAAGTCAATGTCAAGCACACAAACAGAGATATTGATACGCCTTTTCTTAGATTTATTTCCCCTAGATTTTGTACTTTATGAACCAAGATTATCAAAAGTAAGAGCTGGAGGCTGTCATCCAGGCAGCTTACTCTATCAACTCAATTCAGTTCACCCCAGACAATTAAAAAAAAAAAAAAGAATACATTTGTAGTTGTTACTGTGGAACCATCATGCAGTTTAACTCATGTCTATTCATAATTCCTTCTGAATCAGGGAAACCTCTGGCTTGTGAAGTAATTTAATTAAACGTCTCTAAATAGAGTTCGGTGATTAGCTTTTTCTTTCCACCTTCTCTTGGGAGCAGCGACTCCCAGACATCCTGTAATGAAGCTTCCCTGTTAAGACATCTCTCTTTGTTTAATAACACTTCGGTCTTTTCTCTTAATCTCTTTCTTGTCTCAGGGCGATCCAGGAGTCTCTGACCATCTCACTGGGCAGCAGAGAGGGCGACGACACGGCCGACCCCGAGCAGCCTGCTGCTGTCTCCCCCCTGTCTGACCCCACCCCCACCGCCAACTCCCCGCTCTCCTACAGCGCAGTGACCGATCCGCGGCTGTCGGGACACTTCGGTGTGGCGTCGAGCTTCGACGAGCAGCTGCGTATCGCAATGGAGATGTCGTGCCGGGAGCAGGACGAGATTGACAGGTGAGGCGGTCGGGAACAATCTGGCCCGCATTAGCTTACCCGAGACAAAGTAAACCCTCGGACAGCTCGCCAGTCTATCCCGGGGCTGATGCGTATGCTGACAGACGGTCGTTCACAAACTGACCTGCATGTCTTTGGACTGTGGGAGGAAGCCAGCACACCCGGAGGAAGGACACCCACACACCTGCACCACCTGCTGCCTGGCTTTAGAAATGGAAAATTAGAATAAAGACGTTCTTTTTTTGTGCCCACACAGGGATCGCTGCAGTCTGCTCCTCCATCTCAAACTGCTTTTGGCACAGTGGGTGTTAGAATATTTTCATTAGTTGTGCACCTTTTTAATACCAAGATGGTACAATAAATACACGGTTCAGACGAGGTTGTGGGAGTGGGTCCTCGGATTAGTGACGTTTGATGCAACGCAGCCTTGGCTGCTTGACGAAATAATCTTGAATACTTCACCTCGACTTTCAAGGATAGTTTTTCCTTCCCTGCTGTAATCTGTGACCAGGGTTGAATACAGGAATATTGAGATTACGGTATTTACAGGGAACTTTCCCCCAGATATACTATTTATGTACCTGCTGTAACCCAGGATATTTAGCACGTCTGTTTTAGTGAAGCCTTTATTATGCACTGAAACAAAGGCTTTTGCTTCTCCAAATGAATTACAGAGGAGCTAAATATTAAGTCAGTATAATAACCCATCAGCTGTTAGTTGCAGTGTTTTTATGGCTGTCATTGTTCTGACTGCTTTATTTCCTATTTTTGTCGCAGGAAGCAGAAGGAGGAAGAGGATGAGCTGGAGAGGATCCTGCAGCTGTCACTCACCGAGAAGTAATGTCACAACAACAACAACAACAACAACAACAACAACAACAACAACAACAGTGGAGGTGTGTCTTCATTGGGGAACAATCTTCTTAATTTATTCTGTTTTTAGTTTTTTTAAATCCTGAGATGTTAAGTTATTACAGATATTTTATTTGTCTTTCTCACACGAAGGCTGCTACAACAGATTGTAAAGGACCAGAATATAAGAGGCGGGAGGGATGAATAAGAGGAGGTGCTCTGAACACACTGCAGTGAAAGGAGGAGACAAAATAGAGGGAATCTTTGTTTTTCTTTTTTTATTGAATCTTTTTCACAGTCTTGCTGTCTTTGAGTGACGAATGATCCTTAAACTTAAATCCTACAACGTGTTCCATGATAATTATGAAAAATGAGAAAATACAATCTTAATTAATGGAATAACTTATAAAAAAAATATGATTATAACATTTGTGTTGGCTTACTACTATGTGTGAAAAATAAAGAATAATGATCATCCTGGACCACATTTTTTTTTTCATTCAGTGCTTTTGAAGAAAGAAGCAAACATAAGATTACGTTTATGTGTGGTTTTGAATTTCACAGTTCGATCATTCTTTCATATCAAAAAACGACAATCTATAAATTCAATAACTGACTCGTGGACTTTTCACGGGATGTTCATTTTTACACTTTTAAACCACAACAATTGAGCAAAAACATGATAACCTTCCAAACTACGTAACAGAAAAGATCCATATCTCAGTGATACATCTCGTTTGTGTCATTAATAGTGAATATGAAATCATATTCTAATCTATTCATATCTGGGTCATGAAGTTGTCTGTATCGAGCTGTAATCTCTCGCCATTTATACACAAAAGCTACTTTACTACATCATTTAACGGTCACAGTGATTTTGTAAATCTTTCATCAAGGAAATACGTTTTTAAGTTACAGGCCACTGTTGCGATGTAAAAATGGTGTATTTAAATTGAAGAGGTCTCAAACTAACCGCTCGGAGTCCAGATTCAGAAGGTCACCCATGTGTTTAGTCTTATTTGTAAATTTGGCCGGCAAATACATTAATTATTTATTATATTTATTTACTAAATATAAGCAAAGCTATTGACATTCCTATCATCCTCAGCTGTGCTGTGTTAACATGCTAATATGCTAAACCAAGAGATGAACAGAAGACAGAACTCTCGAATATTACAGAATATTAATATTATCTCCGCCAGGAGGATGTCCACGGTTAATCTTGCATTCTGAAGCAGCAAACTGCCCAGTTATAGCTGCATGCTCAAGGACCTCTCGTGGTTGCGGTGACTCTCACGTTCTCTAAACACCTTTTATTGCCTGTTTTAAACTGCCTGCTGACTCCTCACTCACCACTCTTAACCGACTTCTGGCCGGTAGGGGACGTTAGTGATGACGCAGCTGAGTGCAGCTCCCCATCTTTTTGCTTTGAACGGTGTGTTTGGCTAACCGCTAACGGCTAATGGAACTACCAATACACACACTGCTGTAGCAGACAGACGGCTTGGTGAGTTTAGTTTAGTTTTTGGAAAGATTGTATGAAGTGTCTTATACGACGGCTTTGACCCGGTTGTCTGCATACATCGCCGCTTTTTTTTAGTTTATGGCGTGTTGCAGCTCATCTGTGTCCAGACGGAGGGGTTGTGGGTTGTATTCATTCAATCACACAGTACAGCAGTGGTCGTTGCAGATTGCCCCTTCCTAGTTTATATTTGAGACCCCTACTTTAAGAGATTGAGAACGTTTTTTTTCATTTTAATTTAACCGCCACCAACTTTGTCCAGTGCATTTTTGAAAGACACTTAAGGTGGAGCATGTGATTTCACAGCTGTCGTTAAAAGTTAGGTATTAAATGAGAAGACGAGTGAGAAGAAGAGTGAGGTCCTCACCGAGCATCAACGGTACACGCCTCACTCTGCTGCACTCTCTGTGGTCCACTGTACTGTGCCGGAGTGGGATTTTTCACTGGTTACATTCCTCTTTGTGGTGGCTTCCATCTTGTCCATTTCAGTGTACAAGTTATCCCTCCGCATCTTTACAACTTGCTGAAGCTCTCCATCCGTCTGAACTAGTTAAGATAAAAACTTTTTAGACTTTACTCGCTCATATGCACACTTCTATAGCTGTTAAAATCAACATTCACTCATTGTCACCTAGCTTTAGGTTGTGAACATCAGGACACTGATCCTCAGGAACCACATATTCATGCTCCTCTTGTTTGGTTGGAGGCGGCAGAAGCTCTTCTTTGGTCTGTGAATGCAGCATAGGGGCCACTTGTGCCCTGGGTACTATTTTAGGTGTAGGTGAAGTGATGCTGATACACTTTGGAGCAGGTGACACATCTGTTGAACACACACACAAACAAACGTTCTTAGGAGTTGTGCACATGCCACTCAGACTGTAACAGCAGCGTTCTTCTCACCAATGCAAGTGTCGTAGGGCTGAGATGCCATGTAGGGATGAAGACGGTACTCCGTCTTTTCAAGGACGTATTCAAGTACTTTGTCCAAGGAGGAGACCGCCACCTACAGAGAGGAGGACACATGAAGACAAGCAAAGACGAAGAAGATGAATAAAGCTTTATAGAGCTGTGGGGACTTACTGCCATGTCCAGTTCGATGACAAACCCATTGTCTGTGGCGGTCACTCTGTAGTTCTTCATGACCGGCCCACTGAAACACAAACAAGAGGAGTATTTGCTTCCTGCTGATAACTCATTGATATATTATTATTTGTATTTTTTTTTATGAGATGTGGATGTGTTCATCCACCAGCTGTAGCATCTCATGAATTACATTACACTGGCAAATGATCCATATGCTAGTGAGGGAATTCAGTAACACTTTATTGTCTTTGGGTGGAGAAAAAGACTTGTCTCACAAAATAACAGACACATTTTAAATAATAGCGCTGCTCTTCCTGTTCATGCATTTGTCAGAGGAAAGAAAACCTGATATTTAACTCCGTCTCTGTGAGAATTGAGAAGTGTAACCTAAATATAAATCCCTGTATTTTGGTACATTTCAGACAGACCTGGGCTTCAGTTGTCTGAGGGTTAGTGCGTAGTTGTTGGCGAAGGTGGAAGGGCGCAGGATAATGCTTCCACACTCTGGGTTTTCCTCCAACATTCGCTCAGCCTCCTGCCGAGTCACTCTGAAGAAACACCTGCAGGAATCGAAGAAAAACAGGACGCACTTCCTCATTGCCAGTGCAGGTAATAAAGATGCGGGTGTGTTGTTTCAAAGGGCAAGGGACGACAACGTGTTCATCAATTTAGGATAACGGGAACAGTGACGTCAACATTCCTCAGGGAAATCCCCGTCCACCTTTTAGTTTTGTCTTTCCTGTAGTGTGAAACATCTATAGACTGTTCCTGTATTTGTTTCTGGAGACAGACTCTCTTAACTTACGCAGGAAGGTCACACTCGTCTTTGGGCGTCGCAGGGGAGGAGGAGGCTGAGAGGAGGAAGGGTGGTCGGGGTGGGAGGGCTGGACACGCCCTGGGGGGGGTTCTTCTCCTCTCCTGATCCAGAGCATCCTGCAGCAGCAACATCTGGCCAGGCAGCAGCTGAATCTTACTGGGAATCTGTTTCTGCGGGGAAACGGAGCTCGTCAACACTGCATCACTCATTGTCGTTAATAATCTAATCTACTAATCGGCAATTTTAGATTTGTAACAAGTTAGAAAACACATCCACGGTGTGGGGTTGTAAATTCTTGACTTCCTCTGAGAAATCAAATAAATCAACTTTTTCAGGAAATCTGTGACCTGTGTTTACCCGATCCGCTTAGAGTTCAGGTGCAGCGTTTCATCAATCTAACAGAAAACACCTGCATCCACCCACTCCCAAATATGTACTGATGCAGTTTCTCTGTCACATATGTAAGAGATTACTTGAATCTTTACTTTCACTTTGCAGGTATTGCTGCTTTCTTCTTGGGAGTTTGTCCTTAGAAGCACCCTGAGCCATATCAATCATTAACCAGGAAATACTTGATTTCAGTGGTTTGTGTATGAAATAGGTACAGTATTACACGCAGAAAATAATCATTTTCAAAAGAGTGTCTGTCTGTCTGTTTGCTTACTTTGACCACAGTCAGGATGTAACCCCTCCACTCTTCTCCTGTGTCAGCGTTCTCCATCTGTACGGTCACACAAACAGCAGACATTTTGGTTGTGTGCCACATTCCGTATAATATTTCTTTGTAAATTAAAAGTTTTTTGTAAATTCCAGTCAGTTTTCTTTTAGTTACATGGACCCTAGACTGACTCCATCTCGGAGAAGAGAGAAACATTTCACCTTTAGCTGCATCTCCTCTGTGTGCAGGGTGAGGGTGAAGATGGTGGGTTCCTTCCTTTGATACGGAGAATCTAACTCCATAGACTTTAGCCGCGCCAGGTCCAGCTTCTCTGTGTACTGACGAAGGTAACAAACAAGACTTATCACTTTCTAGACACGTGCTTGATCAATAAAAGTGAGGAGTGACTAAGAATACATTTCTGTTTCTGCACCATTCTTATCACCTACTTTCTGATAGCCCTTCAACAGTGTTGTTGTTTATTAGGTTTAACACTGTATGTCTATTATCGGAGAAGCATGCACCGTTTCATTAAATCTGATTTATTTATTTGTTGTTTTGTATATCCTAATGCTGCTGAATCAGAATCAGAAACGATGAATTGCCAAGTATATTTGCATGTACAAGGACTTTGACTGTGAAATAAAAGACGAAATTAAAAATGAGAATAAGAATAATTATTATAGAATATGAAAAACAAATATATTGAAGAATATGTTAAGTGTCTCTATTGTTACTCATAAAGCTTAAGATAGAAGAGCAAAGTTAACCGTTTGCTGACCGTGTCTTGTGTGTCATCTTTGTACAGAAAGAGTGTGGCTCCTCGGAGCTCTCCGTAGTACTTCTTGAAATCCTGAAAATCAAACATTTTCATTATGGATGTCTGTTCTTGACACAACGTTCCCAAATTAAACAGAATTTAAGGCAGTCATAAAACCTCAAATTGAAATTGCAAACACCACCATTTATTACCCCTGTAGTCCTCTTATTGTTTTTATTCTACACATTTGTCTGCATGACGTTTTCCGTCTTCATCCTCACCTTCTCTTTGGTGAGTTTCTTCAGCAGGTGTCCGGAGTAGTAAAGAGGCAGATCTGTGATAGTGGCCCTCCTCTGGTGAACAATTCTCGCTGGCAAAGACATCGTCCTGTAAAAATCAATGAGCTTCGACTGGCTTGATTTGTTTCAGCTTTGGCTCACTTATCTTCTGTTTTCATTAGCGTTCACCAAACACCCTGGGTCCTGAGAAAGTTTGGTTCCTTGTTGATTCCCTCGTGAAGCTCTCAAAGCAGTGATGGATTCACAATGAGTCTTATATCTGTGATGATTGTTGGTCCATAAACCTGCACTGATAAGCTCCTCTGGCCCTTTTCCTTCAGTCTTAGTGCAGTTTGGACTCTGAGAATAAGGAAGAAGGAAGTAGTTTGGTATAAGAATCCCGAAATAAAATCCCCTTTTGGAATTTGAACCTAGGCGTAACTAAGAATCAGGCAATGAAGCATGCAAGCATGTCTGCACACACACGCAAAGACACACACACACACAGATTACGAGTTAATAAATCAGTTTTAATTTGCAAGCCGGATTAATTATTTCCATTTAACACATGCTGAGCTGAATATCAGCGTGGTGACAATGCATTCAGGGAGATTAGTTGTGTGAGAATTTGTCAATATTCAGTCACAGTTTAGACTTTTTATTGGCTTCAGTTTATGTCATTAAAACCTCTTCAACTCCGCGAGGACGCCGGCGCCCTCGACCCCCTCCCTTTCCGTTCTTACGGCTTGCTTACGAAAATTACGTCACAAAACATGGCGCAAAAAAAAAAAAAATCCCAGCATGCTTAGAAACGTGTTTTTTGCGAAGAAAGCATCGGTTTTCTTTAATTCCTCACGGATTTTTCACAAAAGGAGCCCAAACACACACTGTCCAAAGTTGCCATGGCCGCCGCAAGTCGGGTCTTGCAGCATTTTGACGGCGAAAGATACAGTATAGACCCGATTTTACGAGTAAATGTGCTAGCGGATGCTACCATGGAGCTAGCGGCTGGTATAAAACAGTGGTATAAATATGACAAACCGAGCTCATTATTGATATAAGCAGTCGGCCGACGCGGTCAGTTTTTCACTTTTTATTTTGACTTCTAAGGCCCACTGCTCTGTTTCTGTATGACCTACAGGTCTACAGACACTTTCACTAGGTACCTTAGGGGGTTTTCTTTCAAGACAGACCTCATTTATGCATATAGTCAAAGTGGTTCAGAAGATACAGGCAATTTAATTTGGGTATGTCATTTTATTTTGTTGCTCCAAAATGGGGGGGAGTTGAAGAGGTTAAATTAAAAGAAATATACACACACACACACACACACACACACACACACACACACACACACACACACACACACACACACACACACACACACACACACACACACACACACACACACACACATAGCCTCAACCCACACTGGACCAGCTAGGGGTTAGGCTTTAGTTGCTGGATAAATGTAGATGAAAGTCATTATAATATCAAAGAAATGTTCATTAAATGTAGTTTTGCGTCTCAATATATTGTAAGAGGACAGAAAAATGTTGACACCTTTTCTAATTCTAAACTTCTGGCTTGCTGCATTGCCCCTAAAAAACTTATTTATTTATACTATCACAAATAAGCTTATAATGACATTAAATTGACATGCATCAACAAAACCACGTCTATAAAACAGTAGATAGATACAGTATGTTTGTCATTATGAAAAAGATATACAGCTAATTAGTTCACAAGTTCATATTTCTCCATCTTACAATGCCAAATAGAAAGCTCTGTGGACACAAGTGACCATTATGTTAAATGATTAAACTTAGAGTAATAGATAGTAATAGAGAAAATGTCTCTTATGCAGCTAAATCTATCCAATGTTTGCTAACATTAGCGAGCTACCGGTCATACCAGACCAAATAAGGCTGTTGCTTAAAAAAAACCTGATTTCTCTTAGATTAACCTAATTGAAGAGAAAGAATGTGTTTCTTCTTCTTTCAAAACGTTTTGTTATCCGAGATATATATATATGATTCATTCAAATCATTGCATCTCTGACTTTCATCTGGTGAAAATGAGCAGTGAAATAATAACACAGAGAAACATGCCATAAACGTACACAGGACTGGTGGTTGCGAAAAACACAGCGTTACATGTATAATGTAGCAGCAGTATAACGCAGGTCAGGAGAAACGACGCACAGCTAAATAGAGGGGATGCAAAAATAGAGATCAACCACAGCAAGAGTTTGATCAACAAGAGGAACATCTGGAGGAGTAACAGGAGCAACCAAACAGTCCAGAACAGCAGACATCCCAACAACCACACAGCTTTGGACGGAAGAAAGACATCAGCATCCTAAAAGAAAGAGAAAGACTCTTTTTGTCTTGTCGAAGTAAGTTGTGAATGAGTGTTTGAGTGTTTGAGTCAATGTGGGCTTACATAGTCTTGTGCATCATTGTCTTCTTTGCCAACTGTTCCCACTTTAGAAAGAGACAAACACATTGTGTATCACTGGGATCGAGAGAAAACACTGATGTCACAGAGGCATATACTGTAACTATTATTTCCTAAATCTGATAAAAGGCCACTCTGATGTAAGGTATATCGAGCTCTTTTATAAGTGGTTGTACGTTATTGAAATTCCTCTGTGAACTTCTTTCATTCAGTACATTCATGATAAACATTTTGTCACTTACTGAGGAAAGTGAATGCCAGGATAAAAAATAGCACACAGGTCATGCTCAGCCATTTCTCTCTACGCCTGTTCCTTCTCTGTGCTTCAACCTATAGTGTGTTTATACCAAAAGAGATGTTTAGTTTACAGTAAAAAATGTAATACAAATGAACAACAACCAAGTGTAATATAAGTAATAGCAACATATTTCATGCTGTAAAACAGAGCTTGTGTATGTCATCTTAATTATGACCAAAAAAATCATGTAAATCAAATCCTATTAAAATACGTTTTGCATAACTATAGATAGAGCCTTTGTGTGCAGAGGTGTAGATTAATAAAGTTTAAGTAAAGTTAAAATACACCTTCAGCTTCTGTATGTCACGTGTACTGCTATTGATACAAAACTAACTACTGATTTTACAATCCAATATAACTTTTAAAACCAACCAAAACATTATAAATTAGACTTTCAGAGATATTTTCACTTACTGTCTGTTTATCGCCATTATTATTATCATCATCAATGGTCATGAAAAGGCCTGTTCATGAAAAGGCCTGTTCCCTCAGTGCGGCTGTATAGTCTATTAGTTGCAACATCGCCAACATAGCTGGGTAAATAGATGTAATGGCAGTAGCAGTAGAAGGCCTTTTACGTCATCTTACCTGTGAGAATAAACCGCCTACTGCTGCCTGATCATGCGTCCTGCAGATTCTCATGATATGAGCCAGACAGCGGTGGTCTTTGAACTCGCCACAGCTGCTGTGTGATGGACACTGTGGACAATTATCGTCATCATCACCACCATTGAAGCTCCTTAGGTCACTGAGACAGCGGCTGCACATTGTTCCTGCTGTGGACCATCCAGTAGTGAGTGAGCAAGGTATCCTGTGTGTGTGTGCGTGTGCGTGTGTGTGTGTGTGTGTGAGCCAACAGGGTGTGTCAGTGAAACCTACTGAAAGCCGATCCGTCTGCATTCCTCACCCTTTGTGTTGTTGCCTTCGATGTCCACAGCGTCGGCCTGAAAGTAAAAATGATTTTGGTTCATATCAAATTAGCATTGAAGCATACGTACACAGTCAAGCTTGTTGCACATTCTATATGGTTACAGATATAGAGGAGAAGGGCAGTGATGACCTGTTGACCACTCTTCTTTTATATAAGGCACTGAAGTTAATCATGTGATTTCTTTGTCCTCGGAGTGCTATAGTGATTTATTGTACACAACTTGATGTTGAGACACTCCTCAATGTGCTTTGTGGTCTCCTCTATCACAATGTGATTGTTTTACTTTAAACCCATCAGTGTTTTGTGCATCATTTTAACTGTGTTTGAGTGCATTTCGGGTCATTTCCACGACACCAGGTCAAAAATATACACCAGCTAATTCAACAACTGCTTTTGACTGTCTATGCATATACACAGTGTAATTTAGGGCATGTTATATCACAGCCTGAGGTCTTTGATCGGGTCCCTCTTGGTTTTGTTGTCTAGACCAAAAATAACCCCCTCTGGGTTGCCTGTGCACTTGTGCCACTGTTCTCCTAGCAACTGTGGCTTGCCTCATAATGCTCGCTGGAGAATTGGCTGCAAAACTAATGCCTACAAACAGCTCATTACTGGGAGACTGCTGGAGGGTGAGCAGTCAGTTCAGTTTTGTTGTTTGTAAAAATTAGTTTCTTATCTCGTCTTAACAAGCTGCAGCTTAAAGGTGTCAGCTCTGTGCAAACTTGCTGATATTGTTGCTTATAACCAAGCAAATCACTGTCAACTACTGCCCCCTGCTGATAAAAGCTTCTACTAGATATGTTGCTGTAACGACGAGTCGGTTCAATTTAGGATGTTGAATGTTGTACAGACTGTGAAGAAATGTGAAAAAGAATGTGATGTTGGGCCTGGAGAGGTAAAACTGATTGTGTGTGATGTCAAGTAACTCGTGGAATCACGCTTTGCACCTTTTAAGTTGCAAACCTATGCACACGTATTTTGCAGTTTGAACATCTATAACACAAAAACATTCCCATACAACTATGTAGATGTACACAGTAAAAACATTTGGCACTGTATGTCTGCTCTCTACATGCCTCCTACAGACTGATGCCCATCGCTGGCCACAGATTCCTTTCTCAGCGGTGTTCTTTGACCCCTCGGGTCCCTTTGGCATCTCCCATCTCCTCCTTTAATCCCTCTTGCTGGAGGGGAGGCCAGGGAGACGCACACTAAGGAGAGAAAACAGGCATTGTTCTCCATCACGGGGCCTCTAATGATGCTCCCCCTCAACCACTGGCTGAGGAGAAAATGGCCACATGGGTGGCAGGGATGGGGGATAATATGTTGGAATGATGACGCTCTGTTAAGTCTGAAACAACAGCATGCGCATATTCTTTGACTCCAAATTATGTAAATAAAACACGACAGCTGAAGTACATCATTTCAGGTTTTATTTCAACATGTTTGTAATTGTGATTTGTGTTTCTAAATTGATGTCAGCCATGTTTTAATAATCAGGAGGTCTTTTGGAGCCGCGTTCAGCCGTAATGACACGGACGCCCTAAACAAGAGGACAGATGAGAGAAACACATTGAGGCTCAACTCAAATCAGACATAAGTGATCACGCTTTGATGCAGACTGACCTAAGAGGTCTGGATTATGATTAGCTGGCAGACCAGGGTAAAAGGTCAGGCAGGGGTGGGACCATCCCCAGGCTTCATTACAGGAACATGGCTGGTCGTGGTAGACGCAGCAGGAGACGTCCCTTCCTGGAAAACAAAACAGCGTCTGCGCAGGATCACTTTTATTTCTCTCCCTACCTCCATCCCTCTACTGCAATCGTGACTTGTTCTAATTAGTAGAATGACAAAATACATGCACGTGTGTGTTCCTAGCTGTAAGGATGCATATTAATCCACGCAATCCCCTATTCTAATGGCTGCAGTGATGGAGGAGTGGAGGTGTAAGCTGGCCTGTAATGAGAGGCTGGGGTGAGGCGGAGGAAGGGAGAAGCAGAGCTGGCTGAGAGGACAGAAGCCTGGGGCCGTGAGGTGGAGCTCCTGCTGAGGAGGTTGTTTCCGCCAGAGTAATGTTAACACAGGACCACCGGCTTTACTCATCGGTCTGCTGTGTGGTCTGTAACCACTGTGTTCTCTGTGTCTGCTCTGCAAATACAGCTACATCTACACAACATGTTTAATCTATGTGGAGACTAACATTTTGTTTTTTAAACACAGGAATATAAATTGCAGGGGAGAATGGTCATTTATTTTTTGTCATGGAATTGGAACCATGATTTATTTCAGTGTTGAAGAACACTTGATGACAAAAATTGTGGGGGTGCTGATAGCAGGAAAAATGCAGGCTGACCAAATTGTGGACGATGGGAAATATGGAAAGCAGATTAAAACAAAGTGTTCAATCTTCAAACAAAACAAAAACATTTAGATGTTTATTTGCCAGGTTTCCCATTTTGAAACAAGTAGTAGTTGTGAAGCCGCAGTTAGACTATCGTCCATTATCCATCTTATATCATTCCAACTACCAAAACAAGAGAAACAAATATACACATATACATTCATTTCCAAAACACACACAAATACATTGATCCCATTCACAGACTATTTTACCTTCTGCGTGTTTGCTGCATTTCCTGATTCCCAGAATTCCACTGATGGAATAGGTGGACTCAGAGGAATAGGCTGTTCCCATTGCAACAGATGATGCCGATGATACTGCAGGGTCAGAGGTCAGTGTCAGGAAACATTAGAAACACACAGATAGGTCAAGAGAGGGTAGAAGGGACAGAAAAACGTACCAACTTCACAAGACTCGGACTGTACTTTGTTTCTGATGATCCTGTAAAGACAGAGGGATCTCAACTCATTTTAAAGATCTGTGTTGTCAAGCACACAAACGCACACATGCACGAGCTCGTCTATACCTGTTGATGGAGCTGATGCTGGGCACGCCGTCATGGTTGCACACTCGCTCCAGCAGCAGCTTGTCTCGGATCTCCCAGGCGAACATGGTGGGATTAGTGTGTTTCAGGTGCAGGATCATCTGCACAACTCTGGGAGTGGCCACTTTGGGTTTAGAGCCTCCAATCACCCCCGGTCGGATGCTTCCTGTGTCATTGTACCTGAATTTTACAATATTGATATATGTCAGCAGGGTTACACACATAGCATAATTTGGATGGTCCAACATTAGGCGGCAAATATTATGCACGTAGACATGAAAGTGGGCTGTTTTTATATACATTTCCAAATGACTTATTAACTTTTAAAAATGTGGTGGTGCACAGTGTAACACTTGTGACTTGACAAGTTTAAAAGATTATTATTATAATTCTTACAGGCAATAATATTTTTAAAACGTATACAAGTCACCCAAAATCTGCTTCATCAATATATGAACCACTTTATATCAATAAATAGGCTACAAAAAGCTTTAAAAAAAGGACATTTTACCTGGACAGTAGCTTGCTGACACAGCCGTGACTGACGCGCAGGCGGCGGGAGATCTCACAGGGACGCACGCCCCGTTGCGCGAGCTCCACGATGCGCTGTCTCATCACGTGCGGTAACGGGCGCCCGTTAATGAAGACACCGCCGAGCTGGTTCACCCCGCCGTACCCTGAGGACCGGAGCGGATCAACATGATTCCGTGATGGGGTAGGCTATAACTTAGGTTACTCTATAGACTGAGGTGGCACCTCATAACTTTAGTTTAAACGGCGTTACTTACTGTGCGTGACGGTGAGCGGCACCTGTCCAAAGCGTGCGTCCATCACAGACTGACTAAACAAGTCTGAAGCTTAATTCTATTGAACTTCTCGTTGTTTGGTATGAAGTTTAACCTAACTGGTGTCAGGGTAGAAACATGTACTCATTCAAACAGAAAAAAATTGTTTTTAAGAGAGCACTGTTCAGATTTTTGTCCCTATATTTTTGGTTGTGGTGCGGAGTGACAGCAGTGTGTCCTCAGCACCTGAGCGGTGGACAGCTGCACGAGCCTTTCATTGGGCGCACATGCACGGGTGCACGCGCTCCATTATCTTTATGCAGTCAAGGCGCTGATCAGAGCTGTAGCCAGGATTTTTAGAAAATGAGAAGTCATACGCACCCCACGAGTCTAAGCAATGACAGCCTAATTTCATTTTTCATTCAGGTAATCGTTCAATAACCAAAGTTAAAGCCCATAAAATCTAATGCTATAGCTACAGTGGGCCAACCTTTTGAGGTACCTTTTAAATTGAGTCACATTTATTTCTATTCCTCTAGGATACATTTCAGAATTATATACTGTAGAGTACTTTTGACATTCATCCATAGACTGTATATATCTGTATATATAGCTACATACTATAAATGTATCTGACAGATTGGCCAAGACGTTGACAAAATCAATAAAATTATTTACAAAAATTAACTCTGTGAACTTGTTGTCTAACTCCGTGTTTTTAAACGCTGGGTGCAGTTTTGGTTGTCCAACATTTTAACTCCCGGAAACCCCGGAAAAGGTTTTCAAACCTGTGCTTCAAACATATAACGCTAGCTAAACAAGAGTGGAAGTCACAGCTCTTTCAGTTGTATGGAGGAAATATTAGTATTGTGTATTGTGTGCAGTCGCAACAAATTTATAATGAACACAAAAACGGTAAGCACTCGTAAAGTGCCATTACAGACTTAATTTTACGTGGTTGTGTTTACTTATTTAGCTATATTAGCTACCGTGGCTACTACAGCGCTAACAGTAGTTAACGTTAGCATAGCACCGCCGGTTGGCCTGATGTTAACCCACGTGTCAGTATATTTTGATTGTCTACATACACACCTCATAATTACATGTTCAAAGAAAAACAAACAACCAGACTGTGTTATTGCCCATTTGCTAACAACTTAAAAGTTGTAGTAACTTGAATGAGCCGTTAGCCACCGCTGTTTTGATAGTGCAGTGAGCCGTCATTAACGTTAGGTGGTGCTGTTCAGCTGCTGTTTCTGAGGCTGTACTATGGATTATACCATGGAAAAGGAAGATGATAATGATGAGCAAGGTAGCAAAGACGACATCTTCTTTATTGAGGACTTAAATAGTTCAGAAGAAGAAGAAGACATCAAGTTCAGTCACCAGAAACGTCACAGCAGCTGTAAACGGGCTGCACGGCTCAGCAGGGAAAGCTCTCCTCCGCTCCTCCTGGCGTTCAACATCACCTCTGGACGAGCGCTGCAGCTCAGCAGCACGAGTCCTACTTCCAGTTTAGACTTACAGGAGGAGGAGGAGGAGGAGGACAGTGACCGGCCCATCGAGGAGTGGATGCTCCTTGGAGGAGAGGAGCAGGGGGGAGACTCAAGCATCCAGCTCAACCTGAGCTACAGGGACCGCTGTGAAGATGACTCTGGAGATGAAGGTTAGACCGTGCTGGATCTCACTCTGGGTTAACATCGTGCTGCTATGTAGTATCCTGTCTCCAAGCCTTACTAGTGCAAGACAAACGGTTTTATCGTAGTCAAAGCGCTTTAACAGTACATGTCATCATTCATCATCACTGATGACAGGGGCTTCCTTGCAAGGTGCCAGCTGCCCATCAGGACTAACTAACATTCACACCCATTCATACACCAATTTGGGGCTAAGTGTCTTGCTGAAGGACACATCGACATGGACTAGTGGAGCCGGGAGAGCCACAGTCGCCTATGTGTGTGTTGTATGATAAAATCACTCCTCACCTGTAAGGGTTGAGCTTTATTTAAATACTCTTGTGATTCACATTCACACACAAGGTGCTGGTTAGTTTTGCTTGTTCGTATATGACAAGCACTTGCCATATTTTGTAAGTGTAAGTGAATGACTATGATGTCAGCAGATAGCCAGTGTCATTGTGCAATACAGGGACAAATCAATACAAATCCTCAGAACTGGGCCCAGTAATTCAAGGCATACTTGTTTTATTCAACATTATGGGAATGGTTAAAGATTAATATTTTCTTCAGTTAAAATCATGTGATTTTTGTATTTAATTTGTGATTTTGATTGAAATGGTGAGAACACAGCTTTAATGAAAACGTATTGCTGAAGTAAAACAATGAACGCATATTATTTTCGCTTTTTCTTCGGTTTGAATTGTGTTCTACATGTCAAGAGGTATTCTGCCTGAGAACAACACGAATATAACTTTAACTGTGGAATATATTCACCTCCACAAAACCTGATGTTCTCCTTGGTCCTTCTCTCCATCATAGATGAGACCTGGGCTGTGTCAGAGAGAGACAAGGTAGCGTGTGATTCACTTTCTATTCATTTTAAGAAGTGCTACAGGTGAGCTAATTTATTCAAGGAAATGCATCTAATATTTTTGTATTTGTTATGTTTCTGTTGTGGGGAACGTTCTGATAATTCAAAAGCAAATATTGTTAAAATAAATTTAAATGCATGCATGCATAAAAATACATAGATGCAAATGAAAGATCCAAACTCTTCACTGTGCTAAGGATATTTATTGTAAAAAATACAGAAAAGTGTTGATTTGAAAACCGTGGCTGGCTGTCATCTGGTTTTGCAGCACGTACGCAGTGTTATGAACTTACAATTCTGCCTTTTAAATCATGTCCGTCACGTCTTTGTCCTCTCACATCATCCAGCGTGGTGCTGATCGCTCTCTGCCCAGCCGCTATTTTATGACTGGTCGTTCTCTGATCTGTCACATTTGCAAAAAAACGGGACACCTGGCCAAAAGCTGCTACAACCATAAGGTAAAGGAACACACTCAGCAACCCCTTTTCTTTCACACACACAGAAAGTACTTTCACACTGTCGTTAGGTATAAAGCAGATATCACGGTCTTGTAGAAGAAGTAACCACTGCGGGAGTTTAATAAAGTTTAAACCTAGATTATGTTACTCTGCTGTTGTGAAGTCTATGCTGTCAAATTGAAAAAAAAATAGACGACAAAACATTAATGTTTGTTCCCATGTTTTTGGTGTCTCTGTCAGCAGAAATGTGCCACCTGTGTTCTTTGTGGGACACAGGGCCACTTCCACAGAGACTGTCCGGGCCGGCCCTGCCCCAGCTGTGGACTGCCGTCACATGGCACCGGGCCCTGTTCAAGGCCCCGGGTGTGGAACCAACACTGCCAGCGCTGTGGGATGTCAGGGCACCTCTCTGATGTGAGCTTATGTTGAGGATTTGGGTTTCTGTGTGGAAGGAAACTTTGAAAGGATTTGTCAGTTGTGTGTTGACATAATTTGTGTATCCTCAGGCGTGTGTGGGCCTATTTTATGGAGAGTTACTCTACCTTGACGGTTCCTAATCTGCACAATGCTCTTTACTGTATTCCTGCTCAAAAGAGTCATTTTCTCCTTTGTTCTCTGGTTTTGCTCAGGCCTGCCCTGATACGTGGAGACAATGCCACTTGACAGTGAGTTGGCCTTTTTGACTTTACTGCCCTTTTACCATCGCACCTTCTTTACTAAGATAGATGCAAATATGTTCTTTGTTTGACCTGTTTTCCAGATACGGTTAGAGCTTCCAGTCAAGCCGTGGATAGTCCACATCCTCAGGAATAAGAAATGCCCCGCTCATTGTTACAACTGCTCTCAGAGGGGACATTATGGCTATGTAAGTGGCCAGTGAAAGGAATCCTTCTTTTACCTTTAACGTCTCCTTTCCTTCTTGACTTGACCTCTGTCTACACTGTCTCAGGGCTCTCGCTGCCTTCCTCTTCCCGTCTGTATACCTCCGTACAACATATTCTCCCTATTTTTCTCTATCTTCTTTTGGATTGGACTTGGCTGTAGTGCTCTTCTTGCTCACTCACTTTCAATGTTATCTACTGTGTCGGTGTTAGGAGTGCACTAAGAGGAGGATGATCAGTGGGACTTTTCCCTCACTGCCGTATGTCTGCCACTATGACACCATCGACGATGTCCTCCAATGTCGCACCAGGAAGCAGAAAAGAGCCAAAGGTGACGAAACATATATTATAGTATATACAGTATTACTGTACATACAATTATGTAAACATTTGCTTAAAATAGTGTTTTATCTATGAACATTTTGCGTTATGTAAATACGTTTTGCAGGACTGTTGTTTTGGACTGCCTTAGTTTTAGCTTGGCGTACCTAATAAACTGGTAACCGTCTGGCTGTTTAGCTACCATGATGTTCACTGACTGGTCTCTAACTTCTGCTGTCCACCGGTTGGTGCTCGGCATATAGTTTGTTTGGTTTTATCAGAGTTTATTTACTGGAAACAGCTGCCTGCTGCGGCTAAAAACAGATTTAATGAGAGCAGTGAGAGTGAAACAAAACGGTGAAGTTGTGGGCCGTTAAAACCAACACAATGTGCTCGGTGGAGCTGCAGAGAACTGTGGAGTTGGTTGATAATTCGCTGTGGGTTTGCCTCGTTGAGCAGCCCCTTTCACTTCATATTGACCTTTTTGTTTATATAAAAATATGAATTAGTGCAGCTGTAAGGAACAACCGCCTTTAACCGCTCACTAATTATTGAGGACATTTTCTCCATCAACGCTGTTTATTCAGAGCTTTTGAGTGCTGGATCCCTGCCTCTGTCAGACCAGCAGCACTTGTCTGAAGCAACAGGCGAGAGTGGTGAGGAGAATCGGCCCGTCCAGGGGAGGAGCAGGACAAAGCAGGAGACATGCGGCCCGGCTGGCAAGAGGAAGAAGTGGCCAGAGAAGCGCAGAGAGAGGCGGGAGGTGAAGAAGCTGAGGAGAGACGCTCAAGCCAGACGAGAAGGAGGACAGCTGAAAAGACCCGGGAGGTACTTTGACGATGAAGTTTGCCCCGCAGACCTCCGTGGTCACAAGCAGTACACACCCCCTCCACGGAAGAGGAAGAATGAGGCCGCTGGCAGAAGCAGGAAGAGCAGAGAGGCTGAGAGGTGGAAGAAGAGAGGAGGGATGAAACGTGGGGATTTATATCCTCATGGTGACGTAGACATCGGTAGCAAAAGCCTTTCTTCCCCAAAACAAAGAGTACGCCACAGACAGAGATAATTGATTTTATTTCCTTTTTCAAGGAGGATCAAATATTACTGGATGGTTAAATATTTTGTATTTTTGTGATTGATTTAATTTATTTTTTGTCAAATTAAAAAAAAATTGTTTTTGTACTTTAACCTTGTTCTGCAAGCTTGTTTAATGCAAGTACAGTTTTCAACATACAGCATTTTGGAATATGTTTTTACACACGATGCCTTGGTTTTTTTTGGCTCATGTATAGTGTTGAAGGGGTGATTTATTACTCCCCCCCCCCCCCCCCCCCCCCCCCAAATAATGACAGTTTATAGCATTAATATAATTGCTATAGGAATAGCGTTTGTATGTTTATATTGTAAAGACAACGACAATAAACATGGATTCCGGATAACCTCGTGTATAATTTTTAGGATTATTGTGTGACTGATACGTATAAACATATGAGCATGGGGGTTTAGGTTTATATAGTATATCGGAGAAGGCTTTAAGCAAACCACATCGTTTTTCTACATGAAAAGCCTTATAACGCAAGTGGCTTTCGGCTTTCAAAGCGTTGTCTTATAGTATTTCTGGTATGAAGCTGCTGAATTATTAATGAACTGAGCAGCTGCCCGGGGTTTGCCAGACTAAAGTAGTCGACTCTGATAAATGAGCAGCTACCTAAAATCGACTTTGACCGTTAGTAATGAAATAAATCTCACTTTGATAGGTGTTGCGCGGATGTTAACAAGTCCTCTCTTGTGGGGTTGTAATATTTACTAACAAGCACATCGCGTGTCAGGCTTGTGACGCGCTACATGTTGCTCTGTGATCGATTGGGAGTGACTTGGCGGAGATGTGAAACTCCCATTGATTGATCTGCACACACTCCCCGCTGACCAGAGAAAACACTCGATAGCGAATGCGAGAGGGGATTTAAATTTGACAAATATTGCCCTCGTTCCTTGACGGGAAAGGTAGCTATCTGTGTTCTCGTGCGGTCCGAGGTAACCTGCTCCTACCATTGTTTAACGTCTAGCCTAACACCGAGACAGTGCGACGTTAGCTAGCTCGTAATGTCGGCACTGTTGGACTTGTTTTCCCCTCTAGACCCCGCTTCCTGTTAGCTCTGGGCTAGCTGGAAGAAAAATCGAAATTATGCTAATGAACGAGCAGGTATTAGTTAGCCAACGCAGAGGGGGGTAACTTTACTACATATCATATACCAACCGTCGTAATTTAGTTGGAGTTTATCCACAAATATATGCTAATAACTTTGTTTCTCAGCCAGCTATCAGGGCTGCTGGTTTCCTTTAGTTTGCTAGCCTACGACAGCAAGCCATCTTGTGTTCAGGGGTTTAAGTATTTAACTTAACGAGCTTCTGGTGGCAGAGAGCGAGCGATATTAACTTGAGTTGCTCGTTAATAAATGCGTCGGTAACGGACTCGTTCCTATAGGACTTAACAATACTTTATTTCACTGTGGAGACCCTGACAGTAGACAATAGAGAAGCTGAGACTTGCTCAGCTGTTGTTCTGGGAACGACGAAAACTTCGAGAAAATTGTATTTTGTTAAATTTTTTTGTTATATTAGTACAATATTTTTTTTAAATACTTGTGTCCGCTCGTAAGTGGTAAAATAAAATAACGGTTAAGGGGGGGGCAGTGAATGGAGTCGGTTCTCGTGCGACATATGAGGGCTGTTTTCAGGTGTCTCGTCTCATTATATTAAAAACAAACCGCTTTAAATGCCTCAGAAAACACTCGCAGTAGCCGGTGTTCATCAGAGGTAACTAGGTGGACAGAGAGACGCGTAGAAGCGGTAGAATAGGGAGGCTCCTGCCCGTTTCTCTCTCCAGCCCACCTCCATCACGTCCATCCACCACCACCGCCCTCCACAGACATGGACCCCCCGAGGACTCGCTCGCGGTCTCGCTCCGGCTTCTATCATTTCGGCATGAGCGGCAACGTTGGAAGTAGCGGCAACGCGCTGGGTAACGGGAGCATGATGACCGCCAGCGGAGGAGGAGGGCTGAGCTACGCGCAGCAGAGCAACCCCGGCTGGGCGCCGCACCACCACCAACACCACCACCACGGTGGTCGGAGCTACCCGGAGAGCCAGCAGCAGCAGCAGCAGCTGCAGCACGCCCAAGGGGGCTACCTGTCCGCGGGGGCGCAGCGCCACCCTTCGCACGGAGCTCACAGACACCCCGGGGCCGGTAAGCAAGCTTCAGTAAACAGGGCCTGCAGCCCGGCTAGATGCATCGTTACACGCACACACACACACACACACACACCCGGGGGATGCAGGCAGACCACTAGCAGCTTAACAGGCTTTGAGACATTTAACTAAAAGGCTTGGTGCTCTCACTGCCAGCTGTTGCTTGAAAAGCTATATGTGTGTCATGTCAGGGGTTGTAGTGGAGGTCTCCTGCTTAAGACGTTTGAATCGCATTTACTCAGGTGAATAGAGTAAACTTTGTCTTGCATGTTGCATTTGAGTCATTTCAACATATATGTACTCACAAGGTTCTTAAAATATCTGAGTTGTGTTCACATTGTTGAATGCACTTTATTGTGAGTAGCTTTGGATGAACCAGTCGGCTAAATACATGTAGTGGATGTCATTGCCTGGCTCACAGTGACACATACACTGGCCCTCCAGTAGAAATGTAACACTGCAGAATTTTCCTTTGGATAGTTCTGGCATAATGATGCTGAAGGCCTGCCGGTCATGTAATGTTACCCCTGCTGTCAAGATACGAGGAAAGAAACTCTACATGTAATGCATTAATACACTTTTATCAGAATTACAGTTATGATATAATCTATAGAAAACAAATCTGGTTGGTCAGTGGAAATGTTAGTAGTGAGCCGTGTGTGTTCACAGATCAGATCAGAGACGATGCATTTGGTTTAGACTTCCTACATACTCTACTTAAGTCGTCACATGACCTTCAGTGTGGATGAGAGGAGTCCAATTAACAGTTTCGAGCCTTGAAATAGTTTAAAAAGAAATCTCTTTCTTGATCGTGATTTTATCTTTTTGTTTCAGATTGCTCACTGTTGTGATGCATGGCTGGCTTAGTACAGCCTTAGTACGATCCCTTTCATCCATAAGCCTTCATACTATTCATCTTACCAGCCTGTGCAAAGCTCTTTATTGTCCCGAAATAGTCAAACAGATCTCTTATCTAAATGTGCGGGGCAGAGTAAAGATTGATAAGGTGGTATGGTTTCAAAGAAGTGTTCAAACACAAAGAAACAGTGGAGTTGTGTTGGCTTGTTGTTAGTTTATCCACTTTGTAAAGTATAATTTATTGGCATTGCCCGGTATCACTGACACTGTTATTCAATAGGCTTTTCATGCCCACAACCGTAATGGCTCCTTATCCAACTCAAACTCACTAGAAGACAAAGAGAAACTCCCTAAAACCTTTGAGAAAAAAGAGGAAATTCAAAGTGAGACTGAACTACAGCCTCCTTTTCATTGTACTCAACATTGATAACCAGTCTGTGTAGTGTTCAGCAGGTTCCCATTGCTCAGCACTGGAGAAACCTTCAGTAAGAACAGATTGGATTCCCTCAAAGGCAACAAAAAAAAAGAAGTGCTGTGAATGAATGAAAGCAGGCTTGTAATGGGTCTCTGTCGTAATGGCAGCATTGTTGCCAAACACCCAAAAATAACCCACTCAAAGGGGACACACACAGAAACACATGCTTCTCAAATTGAGAGACGACAGAGGGGTTTGTGTGAGTGACTTAAACAGTGTATCTCCCAGCTGTGTGATCGGCCTCCTTCTTAACAGCTGCACGTGCCTCTTCTGAGATGTGTGTTTGTGTGTGTAACATGCTCAAAAGTGTGTATGTTTAAGTGCGTGATACAGATTTTCTGTTTGTTTGTGCTTGTTTGTTTTTGTTCATGTCACTGTAATGCGCCTCGAGGCGTCGCGTCATGAAGAATGTGTCAGGGTTGTATTTGTGGGTGTTAAAAATGTGTCCCTCTGTCTTATCTCTGTTTTTCAACCTGTATTTCTTCTCCTCTTTCTCTCCCCCAGTGTCGAGCATGTTATCTTCCAGTGTAGCTTTAATAGCGAGTGTTGCATCCCACAACCTGCCAGTATAACAACTTAATAGCAACATCTTCATTAATGCTGTTATTATCACCTGGTATTTCTGACAATTATGTGGGTTTCTCTATTTTTGGCGTGTTGCTTCTAAATAATGGTTGAAGTCTTTGTCAAAGAACAGGAGCAAATTGCTACTTGATGACAGCTGACGCTCTGAAGTCCACTACCTTTGCCTGCCTGACTTGATGGTCTGTTGTAAAATAAATGGTGTCAGTCTTCCCCAGCAGCCATGCTCGGAGGAAACAAGGTTGTGTCCGCTCGCCAACAGAGCCCGTCTATTCTGGCTCGCCGTCCCCTCTCCTATGGCCTTCAGGGTGAATCAGCATTAACAGACCTAGTTCTCCTAAAAACACAGGGTGGCTGAGGCCCAGGAGTGGAGCTGGGTGTCGGTACTCAATGTTTTTAAGGCATCGGCCGAAATAAACCAGTACCAAGTAGTATCGAAACTTCTCCAGTCAAACAATACTAGCTTTTGGTCTTTTGTACCCAGATCTAGAAAACCATTCACTAGTTCTATGGTTTTGCTCTCAGCCAATCACCGCAAGCGCTCTTTAATTCACTGCGAGGTGTGATTGGCCCACTGCCGCGGCAGCTACACCTCATCGTGCTGAGATGCCAAAGTATTGCTGTACCACAGGCCTGTGGCATTTGGTTAAAATAAATACGCTGATGGCAATTTACGTAACCGAATGCTTCCACGATGGGTATATCAAATAAAGTACTCTATTGCTGTCAGTGTCACTTTAAGAGTACTGGTACCATGATCTTTTTTCCAAACGATACCCAGCCGTACCCAGGACCCTGTGAGGTCTGAAGAAGAAGAAGAAGAAGAAGAAGGAGGCGGCATGGTGGATAAATAAAGATGTAAGCCAGCGTGTCGGCCCCGCTGTGGGCCGGTCTGTCTGCTGACTTTCCCTCTGTTCTCCGCAGCCACTAGCAGGGCGTCTTTGAGCCGTCACTATCGGCAGCCTTCACATGGCTCTGGAGTGGCGTCGCAAAGACAAGAAGAGGGTGGGGGGTCGCTCTCAGATCCGTTGTCTCTGGGGGGGAGAGACGGGGCTGTTTGTATGAGGAAGAAATAGAAAGAGATGAGGGGAGGAGAGGGTTTTTTTTCCACCTCTTTGTGGTGATTAAAGGTTTTTGGGGGGACTGCTTAGAGGAAACTCTTGTCAGCTGAGTTCAAGGACATCCTTCTTAAGCTGCTGAAATGACTGTGCACACATGCTGCATCCAGATTGCACATGTGGACTGTCGATAAACAGCTGGAAGGGCATTTTGTTCTTCTGAGATTATGTTAATGAGATCACCTCTTTATTCAGGATGGAAGCATAATGCATTCAAATTGAACCTTAGATACATATATTGACCCCATACTTCATCATACAGCACTGTTGAGGCCTCAGGCAGATGAGCAGCAGTAATCATGGTCCCTCCAGGTCGGAGCTTCTTGTTTTTTTCTGTGAAAACCTTTCTCAGAATTCAGAGATAATAAATGTGTTAACTCATAAAAAACATTGTGCTTCCGTAGTTCAGTGAAGTGATCCACAGGGACTACTCTACAGTGTCACTCCAGTTTATTGCATTATTTTCATAATCGATGAATCGATCAATAAAAAAAGCTGAAACCTCGAGGTAACGGCTGAGCATCAATTTTCTTTCTATCGACCAATCAATTTTGATAATATCACCTTTGAATAGTACACTATGGTAACTTGGATGAAAGTGATGGTGAAGGTGAGCAAATGCAACAGGGCGCTGTGGTGTGTTGTGTGAGTCTGCTCTGACTTATCGCGGTCGATCAGAGGGAGACATTTGTCTGTGAGAGGATGAGCGCAGCGTGACATCTTCCAGAGACGTTCTTCCTCTTTTGTCTGCTTGTCTTTAAGCAGGAAATTCAAAAGGCTGTTCTGAGGACCGTAACTCTGTTTGTACAGCAAGATGTTGGATGCACTTTTTGTTTCTTATTCTGTCGTAATAAGTCTGTAGATCTGTTTTAAGCGAACCATCCAGAGGCAACCAGCAGCCTGTGTGTTGTACTTCTGTCTGCTTAGCGAGCATATGTTCGTGTGTCTTGTGATGTTGATGTTTTCCTCTCAGCCCCATGTTATCTGATTGTTTCTCTTCCTCTGTGTTCTGCAGGAGGAGTGCTTCATTTCCATCCAGATAATGTTTGCAGCGAGGATCGAGACAAGGTAAGCATGAAACATGAGCTGTGCCTGTTGCCTCTGCTTTGAATAGGATTAGTATGTCTTTGTTTTCGTTTCTTATTAATTCTCACCCTTTTGTCTCTCCTTTTGTTTTTGTTTCTCCCTGACCAACCGTCCCCCTGGTCCCCCCCCCCCTCCTTTACCTCTGTGTGCAGATGGAAGACAGCCCGAGCCCGAAAAGGCAGCGTCTTTCCCAGCAGGCCATGTTGGATCTGAACTCCGCCCCTCCCTCCACTCCTTCCTCTCCCATTCGCCCCTGGGAGTTGCCTCCCAGTCGCAGACCACACCCCCACTACATGCCAGAGAGATGCCACACGCCCGTTCGCAACCGACGCAGGTAAGTATGTGTATGTGAGATGCAAAAACAAGACCCGGAATATATATGTGGAAAGTGCTTATTCGGTCTTACAAACATTCAAAAGATTTTCTAAATCTTTTTACGCCATAGATTAATATAAGAATGAGGATTTTATCACGTTTTATTTATTTTTCTGTTACTGCCAGTAATGCACTGGTGAAATAATTGAAATAGAGCTGAAATTATAAGACAATTATCCTGCAACTGTTCTGATAATCACTTTATTAAGTTATTTTTCTCTGCGTTATTTCTCGTTTTCTATCATTGTCATTACAATTCACAAAGATATTTGTATAACAAACAAGAACTTTGTCACACTTCCAAATCTCCAGCCGACCCGTTGGTGGTCAGATTGCATTGTGGGTAATGCTCACATGCACCACAAGCATGAGCAGCCGGCACGGCTATGTAAATACAGCAAGGAGAAGCTCGGATAACACACAGAGTGAGAGTGACTTAATCCTCTGCTCAGGTTTTTCATTTTATTCAACCTTCATTTATAAAAGGTACTTTCATTGAGACAAGAGGTCTCATTCTCAAGAGAAGAGGTAGCCATGACTCCACTACGTCTTTACAGAGCAGATAGTTGTTTGCTGCTATATTAATGCTATATATATATATATATATATATATATATATATATATATATATATATATATATATATATATATATATATATATCATTTTTTTTCTCCACCTCAGCCCTCCAATGAGACGCCAGCGTGGCCGGAGAGACCGTCTGACCCGCCACCACCACCACGCCCACAACAACCACCACCACTACAACAGCAACAACAACCACCACCACCACCATCACCACCCCAACGCCCACCACCACCATCACCACCAGCACCTCCTGCACTCCCACCACGGCCCGTCGCCAGGCCACCAGGACGAGAACTACCGTCACCCGGCTCCCCCTCAGGGCTACACGCCCTTCAGCCAGCAACCTCCCCGAGGGCTGGGGCCCGGGCTTGAAGAGCGCCCAGGTCACCATCCCCCAAATCCCTCACCGAGGCCCCTCCACCAGTCACCGAACCTGTCTCCCAGGATGCTGCACCCTGTGGCCCATCCACAGCACCCACATCCACACCCCCACCCGTCCCAGCAGAGCAGCATGGTGCTGGACCTCCATGAGCAGGTGACATGAGCAGCATTATTTACTTAAATATGTCATATCCAATATTTAACGAACTTGAATAATAATTAAAGTTCACATTAGAGTTCAAATCATAATTAATGCCAGTAACAACATGAGAGGCTTTTTCTCAAAATACTATTGTATCTGCAACACATCCTCTCAAATTTATCATTATACCGTCATATTTCCAAATAGGTCTGTTAATCTCATCATCTCAGGCCTGTATTTGGGAAACCCTGCTCGGCACAAAAGATAAATCTGTGGTGTCGGCACTGATTCAGGAGGTTTTGCTTTATTTGCTACCTGACTAATGTGGACTACATCTTGTAACTCCAGCTGCTCCGCTTTAAATCGCAGTCTGTGTTGGTAGCGTTGACCTTTGCCCTTTTGATCTCCATGTTTAGGGTTCGGCTCCGGTATCGTATCCCGTGTCTCCTCCACCAGGCCTGCCGCCTCGCTCCACTCCTCAGCAGATCCCAGCATGCTCGGTAGTCTTCAGTGGACAGCACTACCCCGTCTGCAGTGTCCCTCCCGTGAGTCTGTTGGTTTGTTTACGTTACAGTTGCACATTTTCTGCTACTGATAAATATTGCTGCTATTTTCCTTTCTCTCTGCCAGGTCCTGCAGACTTGTTCTGTGCAGCACTTACCCATGCCCTACCCGTTCCCGTCGTTGCTGTCCAGTGACTCCGCCTTCCTGCTCCCCCCTCCTCACCTCCCCCACCCCCCAGCACACCTTTCCCACCACCCACCTCACCTGCCACAGCCTGGACAGTTTGGACCCTATCCGACGCAGCAGGCCCGATCGGTGAGTAGAAACTCTTTTGTTGTGCTGATTTGATATCAGAGGCAGCTTTTGTGAATATTATAAAATATGGCATTTAAGTGAGTGTTGGCATTTTGAGCGAAGCTTTAAATATTTTGCCTCCTGTATAAAGAAATGAAGCTGCAAAGATGTTTTATAATTAAAGCAAAATAGATACATGTTTTATACATTTGAGTTGAAGCAATTAGTTCAGCTCTCCTTCAGTGTTTGCGAGCACCTGGAGGTAGCGCAGTGTTTAGTAATAAATCAGGACGGGTACTGAAATAGGGTGTTTTTAAGCTGTATGCCTGCACAGTTAAAGAAGAAATGTCTGTCGTTCTGGGCTAAAATTACAACTGTGTTCAAATAATCAGTGTGTCAAAGGTTACAAAGGCTAAAGAAGATCCTTATTTAATAGCTGGATGCTCACTGAGAATCTTTAAATGACAATATTTGTATGATCATATCTTTCTATAATACGTCCTAACCCTCTACTCATTTCCAGGATTTGTTAAGGGTTGATACTCCTCCACCTCACCTTCTTCATCGAGTGTATCTGTTATTTAATAGTTTTGAACTGCTCGTGTTGCTGTGATCACGTGAAACGATCTCTGATGGTAACGGTGTGTGTTTTCCACTACCAGCCGCTACAGAGGATAGAGAACGACGTGGAGCTTCTTGGAGAGCACCTGTCTCTGGGTGCTGGGCTCCACTATCCTCCTGCCGCCCACCCGGCCCTCACACCACACTCCGCCCAGCTCCACTTTCTCTCCCATGATCCTCTGCCACAGGAGTTCTTCGGAGTGGTGAGCAAAAAGAACAATACAAAGACGTTTGTTTTCCTTTTGCAGAAAATCCATGTGATTTGATTTCTCATGTATGTGTCGTCCATTGCTCCTTTAGTCCTATCCAAACTTTATTCCTCGGCGTCTGCCGGGGCGACGGTACCGATCACAGCAGCCACTGCCACCTTCGCCTTACCACCCCAGCCTCCTGCCTTACTTCCTGTAAGTAGATCAGTACATCAGGTTGACTTAACCCTTTAGCGATCACTTGTATCCCAAAGCTGCAAAACTTGTTTTAATATGATTTCAGCACAGTCCTCGCCAATAAAATCTAAAACAAGTCTCCAAAGACTCAGGTCTCCTTGCAGAAGTTGGACATATATTATATGTAATTAAATTATAAAGCCAACTTGAAACAGATGGTTTGACATCGTTTGGACTCCAGCCAGGGCTGTAACATCGTTAACCGTGCACAGCACCAAAGAATACTGAGGATTCTATTATAGCTGTTTAATTCAGGTGAGGCAGCATGTAAGCAGAAGTTGCATTGAATTAAGCTCACCAGAGCAACTTGGTATGAACCGTTCAACCCAAAATGTATGAATTTCTGGACAGAGCCACATTAAATGCACATGCGTGCCGACATCCTGCATGCACCTTACACATGCATTCATTTTAAGATGCAACTGTTAAAAGGGCAAAGAAATGGTTACATCTTTCATTTGTATTGGCCAAATATACAGTCGTAATTAATTTATGGAATATGCAACCAATTGCAGGGTGTTGATTATTGTGTTACATTACAGCAGACAGAAAAGGAAATCCCCAAATAAAATCCACGTTTTGATAAATTATGCCTGGAGAGGGTAAGAGCCGGCCATGACGACTGATTATATAACAAAATGAATGTATTTCTACACAGAGGACAAAGTATGGTCACATCATTTTATTTAGTTGAAACTACAATAATGATTTATTTTTTCATGAACAAGAACAATTGAAGTCTTCTCCAAGATTAGAGAAGTTTTACTAATTTACACATTAGTTAGATCTGTAAAACCAAGATGAATGAGGATTTGTTTGTCGACAAAAGGGCTACAAGATACATGTCTTGAGTCTTTAACATAGAAATCACTGAAATAATGGTGAAATATTAAATACACAGAAAATATAAGGTATGATTTCCATATTTTGAATGAAATGGCAAATATAGATATTTATTTTTTTGGGCCATTAACTATTTAATTGAGTTGCTTAATTTGCTTCTTTGATGAACTGAGCTTCCATCCTCCTCCTGTAGTTCAATGCTGCCAGTCCAGCCCACAGGACCTGCGATCAGTCTAGAGCTGGATGTAGACGATGGAGAAGTGGAAAATTACGAGGTTCATCTTTCTCTGCCTTCTTTTAATTCTTTTGTGTGTATGATTGCTGGATGCAGACTCTTATTCTTCACTTGTTGCTGATGTTGTTTTGTTTTCCCCCTCACAGGCCCTCCTGAACCTCGCTGAACGTCTGGGAGAGGCCAAACTCCGAGGACTGACCAAGGGAGACATCGAACAGCTTCCTTCCTATCGGTTCAATCCAAATAACCATCAGTCTGAACAAACACTGTGAGTGCTGCCCTGTTACTCCAGGTCACCGCTTGTTGATTGGGTGAATTTTTTTGTCTGTTTGGGTTGGGCATTGTGAGAAAAATGTTCAAATGTCTCAACAACAACAGTGTCTTGTGGTCTAACTCGACAACCAATCCCCCTAAATCTGCCTTCATGCCCAGTGTGTCGTGTACAAAGTGTGATAAACCGGTTTCTTGTGTTGCCGTACTTCACATGCCCGTACCCGTTGTGTTGCAGGTGTGTGGTGTGTATGAGTGATTTTGAATCCCGCCAACTGCTGCGAGTCCTGCCCTGCAGCCACGAGTTCCACGGGAAATGTGTCGACAAGTGGCTAAGGGTAAGCACCGCTCGCTCACACTGAGTCCACGTAATACAGACGTAAATATCTGAGCTCATCTCAGGCTAATCACACGGTTTCACATTAGAAAGGAATTCAAGTCGCTGTGCGTCCGTGTCCCATAATAGCTTACTTTGAGAAAAGACGTGTTTTGTTGAAAGACACAATCACACTCTCAGTCCAAATACACATTGGTTATGTGACACGGGCACCTCTTAATTACAGAAGGGGAGTGAGAATCTCACTTTTACGTAATGGAAACAAACACCAGGCTTGTGTCTACATGTTCCTAAATTCAGCACAGAAGAGTCAAACGACACTAAAACCCCAGGACAGGAACATCTGAAGAAGAAGCCGAACACATACTTCAACAAAAAATGCTCTGGAACACCACGTTCTTGTGTGAATCATAACAGTCTTATGATTTAGAGGCATGATGTCATTTGCCCAAAGCCTCGGTGTGAATTGGATTACAAATCGATACAAAACAGATGAAGAAAATGGTGAAGGAGGAGTAGTGGTGGGTTTAGTAACTGTGCAAATGTGCAGTTTTAGGAATGTGCATGTTGTGTGATCAATAACGGGACTGAAGTTAGAATCTAACTGCATCCATTTTGTTTCCTCTCTCCGTCATCAGGCCAACAGGACGTGTCCCATTTGTCGGGCCGACGCCTCCGAGGTCCAGAGAGACTCAGAGTGACCACATGAGGGAGCCAGATGCTCCTAAATGTCTGTCAAACACGCGCGGCACTACCTGCTCCTGATATATTGACACACATGTACGTGCACACACACACACACACACACCACTCCCTTGTGTTTTTGTGCAGCACGTTCTGCTAGTTTGTTATCCTTTCAATCTTTATCCCATCTCCCTCATTTTTGATCTGATCAGATTCCCTCTTCAGCAGTTATTTTACTGTCTGTTCACATGAATGCAAGTGCTTACATCTTTTTAGTGAATCTCACCCTACCCGACCACTAGTGTGTGTGTGTGTGTGCGTGCGTGTGTGCGTGCGTGTGTGCGTGCGTGTGTGCGTGTGCGTGTGCGCGTGTGTGTCACAACTGTGCAAGCGTTGTTTGGTCAGCCCTGTAATGCCGGGCTGTGGTACATGACTGTGTGTGTGAGAGATATTTTTAGATGTCCTGGAGCATGCCTGAGTTTCTGTTGTGTATCAGACAAGGGTAATGACATGGGAGCACTTTTGCTCTCATGAGTGACTGACTTTACTTCCTGTTTGTACGTTTATGCACTGTCTGTCTGTCTGCATACTCTGTGTGTATGTATGTTATAGACTTAAATCCTTTTCTCTAGTTTGACACTAAGGGTCCATGCTGCCACTATATTTCTCGGTTGCCTATTTGATCCATTTGTTTTAGTAGATGATGATTATTATTATTGTTATTATTATTATTACTCAACCATTATAAGTGATTGTTTTCCTGCCTGGCAGTTACCTCATCATTCCGGTTTTGATCATCTTTCATTACAAACGCTTCACAGCACTACTTTGAAATTAAGCACATTATATATTTTCCTTTTTCTTTTCTTAGTAAAAATAAGTTTGTCTGTGAATTTGCGGTGGCACATGTGTTACATATATACATATATCTATATATACTGTATAAATCTATGAATATCTGTATACCAAATAAAATGCTTGATATGAACTTTTTAAAATTAGCATTTTGTATTATTTTTTCTTTTGTTTTTTTTTAAGCTGCATATTAGGAGCTAGAGAAGTACGTTGGGTATGGTTGTGCTGAATTCCTCTGTGTTCCAGTTGAAGTGGTGGTAATATTAAAGACGACACTGACTGCAGATCGCTGCTTTGGGTGACTCCATCTTTTCAGATTTTGGTCTGGAGGTGCAGTGACTTCCAGCTGCCACTAGGCGGCGTTACTGTTCTTCTAGACTGCCATCACTCCACATCTGCCCAGGTTGTGTGCCCTGTTCCCTTGATACACACTCTTTGGTTTGCAGGTTGACAGCACATCAGTATCACAATTTAACTGCCCAATCTCGACTGCCACATTGAGATTGAGTTTTTATATATATATAAATAAATAAATAAATAAATTATAGTCCTGTAAGTTTCAATATTTCTAACGTAACTCTGCAGCATTCCTAAACAATGTAGTGGAACTATAATAAAGATCGTAGTCGACAACTTCTGAACTTATAAAGTATTATCAGTGAACATTAAACCTACATTACAATCTAAATGAATGTCTACATACAGCTGGTCCGCCTCCCCTCACAGCACTCATCTGTCTCTTCATTGTCTATGTACATCTGTGTTACATGACTGCACACAGCTGTCTCTGTAGTCGTGTGCCTTCTGCTACTGTACACACTAGTGCAGCATCTACAGCCCAAGTCCAAACGGCAGACGTCAACTCGAGGCTTTGCCGGATAAATGGACACATTTTTTGTGAGCTACTAGCGTGGAGCTGCTTGAGGCGCAGACAACACGCGAGCGAGCAAGCAAGCAAGCAAGCAAGCAAGCAAGCAAGCAAGCAAGCAAGCAAGCAAGCAAGCACCCGGGAATGGTTTTCATTTTCTGTACATTGAGTCGGTCCTACTGACCTGCAGTGACTTCTGTTATAAAAGAAGTTATGGAGACACCTGTCCAAAGAATGTTTTGTGGTTCTAGAAGTAAGAGCTTATATATAAAATCTAGAGTCACTCTCTGTGATTGAGGAAGACCACCAGAACAAAATAGACGATGATATGCAAAGTAAGGATAGACCGTTAGAAAGGGACACTGAAAACTCATTGTCTTCTTAAATCCTGATTCGCACTACTTCTCACACTATGCATTTGTTTTGTAGACGCTTATTTACTTTATTATTGTTTACTTGATAGGGACAATACACATCTTGTACTCGATATGACTAAAAGCTCATTTTCATCTGTAGTCCCTGTGCAGACGCCACAAGTGCTGCAGAGGTTACAGAGTTAAAAGATCAAAAACCTTACCTTTGTGAAAAGCAGATACAATAAAATGCCAATGGAAACTCAAAACCACCCCGAAACAGAAGAACACATTATCAGCAATCCCAATACCATTAACAACAGACAATTCATCAGTACAAGACACCAGACGCTCGGTACCAGTGTTGGCCACATTCACTGTCCTCGAACTGAGTTTTCAGAGAGAATATAAAATGTTTTAAAAAAAACTGCACTCTGCTACTATTTGTATCACCATCTGTGTTACAGTGTTGTTGTGGTTGTAAACTGAAAAACAGTCAAGCCTCATAAAGTGACGCAGGTTCATGCCATCAACATCTAACGAAAGAGAAAGTCAGACTCTTTTTATTTTTGAGTTCATGTTTAATTCAAGGAGAAACCTCTTGGCTGAGGCCTGATGACTCACTGTCCTCGTCTTTCACTCTGCTCGTCTGTTTGCTTCCGTTCTCTTTTCAGCTCCCCGTCTTCCACTTCATCATCTCTCCCTTTTGCTCTTTTCCCTTTTTTTTCTTCCACGACTTCTGTCCGTTCCTTCAGTCTTTGCTCCCCTTCTCTCCCCTGCCCTCCTCCCGTCCCGTTCGTTCTCCTCTGCCTCACCACTCCGTCCTTCCTCTCCTCCTGTCTTTTTTACTTATGCATCTTCTAACCCGCCCTCGACCTCTCCGCTGTGATCACCACCCACTCCTTTAACGCGCTTCCGCTGCAGAATGGTGAAGTGGAAGTGATGGGGAATGTCTGCCTGAAACTGTCCGCACAGTTACTTCACTCAAATTGGAACAAGTTGTATTTGTCTTGTCTTGCTTTTCCTTTCCCCCCCTCACCCCATTCATAACCAGGGCTGTACGGGGCCACAAGTTGCCCAGTTGTTTTATGTCAGATGAGCCCCTCTTCATGTTGTAGAATTGCTTTTGTTCGAACTTTCACAACGCTCACATTAAGATTGGACTGCAAAACGCAGTGTAACATCTGCATGAAAGTCACCCTTCATTAAAATGACCCAAGTATCTTTTCTTACTGTATCATTGGAGCTGCTCAAGAGGAGTTTGTCTCCCCTCTTTGGCCGGTTAGCTGCACTCCGGTCACTCATGTGTGACTGGCTGTCCCGTCCTCGCTGCCGACATGTTTTAGGCAGCTTCGTCCTACAGAGTGACTGAAGAAGAGGAACTTTAATTCTGTCAGTTGTAGGTCAAAGAAAATAACTTGCAAGACCAAGATAATTGTGTGTATTCTGTACATATTGCCTATACTTTAATGAATATCTTTTTTAGAAGTGTGGATGAGGATCATTTCGTCTTTCCACATAAATAGCTCACTGTTTATTTAGTGATATTGCCACGAACCGCATCATCGGTAAAAAACATTTCAGAGTTGTAAATGTAAACATTCCAAATGAGTTCCATTTTCCGGAATGTATTCAGTTCCGACTTCCTCAAGGTCCTTCCTTAAGGTCCTTCTACTCCATATGTAGCTGTGCTTTGCTAATTTATGGCCCATTATGTCTGTTTACAATACATGGTTGCATGTGAGTGTGCATTTAGGACTCAATTATATTTCAAGCAGGAGAGTTTGAAGAGAAGGAGATGTGACTCTGTAGGAATCAGTGTGAAATCAGAGCCATGACGTCCTGACTTTTAATCAGGTAGGTCTTTGTTTTTAATTTATTGATTTATTTGCTGATTATTTAACGTGTGTGTGTACACAGTTGCAAATCGAACTTTACCAGCAGCAACAAACAGCTCCAGGATCAAAGTGTACAATGTTTAATTAATCTGTTGCTCTCCGAAATGTTTTCTTCTGTTGGGACAAAGAAAAGCTGGTTTGATGAAATCATTTTTACAATTGTTTTACAAAATGATGAACCCTGATTTATTAATTCTAAATACATTTTTATGTTCCTTTATTTTCTTTCTGTCCTACCTCTGATGCCTGAACAAAGAGAAGAAAAGCTTTTACACCTCTGCTGTCTCCACCGCTCTCCTCCATGGCGTCCCACACTTTTAATGTGCAAATGCAAGTGTGTGTGTGTGTGTTGCACAGACTGTCCCAAGCTGACAGGGTACATGGATTCTCCATCCTGCTTGTATATAAAAAGAAAGCGAGGGCACCAAGCTCTGCCTGCTTCACTTATATTCACACTTGCACGCACACACACTCTCTCTCACACACACACACACACACACACACACACACACCCACACAGACTTGCATGCATACAGACTTGTATTTCTCTCATTTGGCCTTTTCCTTCTCTTGTGTATCTTTCACTGTCCCGGCAGCGATGAGGGTTAAATGTTGCATCAGCAGGGCGGGTTGTTCCCTGTCCATCTCACTGAGTGAATTTTGTGTGTGTGTGTGTGTGTGTGTGTGTGTGTGTGTGTGTGTGTGTGTGTGTGTGTGTGTGTGTGTGTGTGAGATATTTATTTCATAGGGATTTCCCTCTTTCTGCATGCTGGATGGCATCTGGCCATGTCGTCGTGTTCTGAGCTGTCAGCTGACACCATCACTGTCTAGAGAGAGAGCGAGAGAGCGAGAGAGGGAGGATGTGTTGGGGAGACAGAAAGAGAGAGTCAGACAGGACAGGGAGGAGTGTGGATAGGTTGAGTGGAAATAGTGCTATACTGGTGGCTCAATGGAAGCATCAGCACGAAGGCTTTCTATTTGACACATTTAGTCGGTGAGGACAGACTAGCTCGGAGGCATCGTGTGTGTGTGTGTGTGCGTGTGCGTGCGCGTGTGTGTGTGTGTGTGTGTGTGTGTGTGTGTGTGTGTGCGCGTGCGTGTGTGTATCTGCTGTCCATGCAGGACCCCCTGGTCGTCTTCTTAATCTGCTGGATGATTCCCTCTCCAGAGAGCTGTGGTTAGCAAAGTTTTTACATTGTGACTTTTTTAATGTATTTACATAATTGTTGTGCATTTTTATTTGGAAAAATATGTAATAACTTCATACTTATGCAGTGTTATGTCATCGAAATCACTTCAATGGCCTCCAGCTGGTTATACTACACTATACTATAACACTTATTTTAGAAAACTTTTATTTTGTGTAATTTTTCAAAAGAAAATAGTTTTTAATAGATATTTTGTTTGATAAATGATACACAGAAGAGCAAATATATAAAGCCTGTGCTGCACCAAATGTGACTGATGTTCACATTGTAGAATTATATTTTGATAGATTCGACAATTCGGCCATATCAGCCAAGTCTATATCTTGTTGATACCTTCTCCATGGTTATGGTGTTACATCAGGTTTCTCCATTGATGTGATTCTATTGAAGACACCAAACAGCACATCTGACGCCAACTGCCTTGATGATTTATTCTGGGGTTTAATGTCGGCCCATGGAAATAAAATGTATAGCTGTATTTGTGCCTGCTCCAAGGTGACATTTTAAAACAATGAAAATGGAAATGTATTGCTTTCTGTATCCAAGAAGGGTTGGCCAACAGGTCAGAGTAGCACATGAACCAATATGAGTCACATAAGTCACCTTCTGACAGTGATGTGCCGTAACTCCACAGAGATCTGAGAGAGCCTGACTGTTTTGGTGCAATTTCTATCTCATATTAGATAGATAGATAGATACATAGACAATAGTAGAACATATTAAATATAAGAATATAAGAAAACATTATTTAATTCATACTGCACCAGACAAGGTGCAGTGAACGGACATATTGCACATCCACAATCACAGGGTGAGATGCGTGTCATGACAAGTAACAGGAAAAGGAGCAACAGACCCAACTTATTCAATAGCCTTGTGAACAAATGAATTGATGAAAAATAACTGACATAAGGTCTAAACACCACAAAGAAAGAAATCCTTTTTTTAGGTGATCTGGGTTTTCTACCGACTTGGATTGCAATTAAAACCAAATTTTTTTTTTAAACGGCGACAAACATCCAGTGTACACACTTTATTTCCAGCTCACCATGAGGTGATTAATCTCACATGTTCTGATTAATATTCAGAAATGAACCATCAAATTCTATAATATCCTTCAAGAAACCCAGACTGCTACCACTTGAAAACCATTCAGTGCCAAAAAGATGAGAATTGACAAACGGTTGAGGCAAACTTAAACCACTATGGCCTCTGCAAGTAATTAATAATGTCAAATTACCTTTGTATCACATGCTACAGACTCAGTGTGCACATAGCTTGAGCAGCATAAGCATAAGAGACACATCCTACTCCTTAATTCACAATTCTAGTAATTATTGGAAGAGGAAAAGAGTGTGTGCTACAGGGGCACTAATGGTCCTGTGAGACTTTAATAATTGAGTAAACTGCTTTCAAATACTTTAAAAGTGTTACGTCCATTCCCTTTAATTGAGTTGTTGAACACTCTCCAGTGTGTGTGGAGAGAAAAATGTTCTTGTGACTATCAAATTCATCTCAACAAGTTTATCTATTTAAAAAAAGAAAATTCACTAAGATCTCTTTTTCACCGTTGTGCTTTCCTCTCAAGAAAAGGTGTGTTATTAGATACATGCCCAACTGAACTTCTGCTTTCTGTCCCCTTTTGTGTGTCTATTTATGTGCCCACCCTCACCTGTTGTGTGCGTGTCTGTGTGTGTGTGTGTGTGTGTGTGTGCAGGTGTTTGTGTTTGTGCATTTGTCTGCTTGTTTGTCTGCGTGTGCTCGTGGACGTGTAGTTTCAGGACAAGCTGTTGGCCGCTAGTCATGCAGCAGCCTGTGTCAGGTGTGCTGAGGTCAGCCACGGACTGAGTCATGGTGACATAACACTTTACAGAGTGCAAACCTCTGAGTCACACACACACACACACACACACACACACACACACACACACACACACACACACACACACACACACACTTTGTTTTCGTAATTTAGTATGTTTTTTTGGTTATATTTGATTACACATGTCTTAAAGTATATCTGTGTATCCTTAAGAGAGGCTTGTTAATGTAGCGATAGGCTTACTCGCTAGTTGAACTGTAGTTTAACAAGCTAACCGCGAACATGCTAGCTCATCTGGAACATGCTAGAGTCAATCAGTCCCAGTTCTCCAAGCTGTTCAATCAATTTGGAAAGACAGATTAATCATATAAAATACAATGTATAACCTTAATTCAAACTGAAGAATTGAAGGGAGAGTTGCAGTCAATTCAATCACTTCTTTTTCTGCAACAGCAAACACCAGAAACTGCATTTGAACTTGAGAAAACAATCTTGCTTCTAGGTCCATCTATTTTGGAGCTTTCAATCATATTCGGCTATAATATTCAGTGGCAGATAGTGTTCCCCATTTATCATGGAATGACACTCGTCAGGTGTCCATTCAAATGTACCACACATTTTTATCACATTTTAAATCTGCAAAGGAAAATGCTAATTACCCGTTTCCATCCACTTTCATTAAGCCACTATTAGGAGTTGGTTTATCCAGATAAAAAGCTGGTGACGCTAATTTTCCAGTCGGATGCCAATGAACCGTTGTAGAAGAAGAGTCCGCAACAATATGTCGAGATTAAGTGAGTGTCAGTCAAACGTTATGTGGCATTTATTGATGTTTATAGTAATTTGAGTAACATTACTGTCCCCTCATCGCTCCACACAGTTCTGATGTTTTCATCTGCCAGCAGGTTTCTTCTCTTCAGCGGGCATTAAAGTCACACGCTTCATGTATCATCGTGTATTCATCGTGACTTATTTGCCAAGTCTGTTTCCATTGCACTACGTTGCAACTTTTCCACTTCAGCCAAGCGTAAGCTTGGTGCCAAAAACAGGAGCTGGAAATCCAGTCAACTATAGCTCAATGTTTTTCACTGACATGGATGCCTCTTGGATGATACTTAATGTACATTGAGATGAGATGGTTGCTGTTTCTGCAATCAATTCTGCATGTGAATGCTGGTACTGTAAACTGTATATCCTGTCGCCATTCTTTGGCTTTTGAGGTCAGCGCTGTCAGAAATGTTATATACATACTCATTTACAATGGAAGGGGAAATGTTGCTTGAAGACATTTGAATCTTGCCATCTACTATATTCAATTAGCAACGAGTGAGTAACCAATTCACCAGTGGGGACAGGTCCACCTATAACGTGTATAGTCTTTAGTAGAAAATATGCTAAATCCATACAGGGTTATAAAAGAAAGCTATGAAAATGGTTTCTGCTTCTTTTCTTGGTTGGCTGAACATTTATTTTTAGATTATTTTCTTTATAGACAAAACAATTCTTGATTTCTTGATTAACCGAGAGAATAATCAGCAGATTTATTGATAGTTTACTAAAGTTATCCTTGCGATTCATTTTATTGCCAAAATGTTTTTAACTAGCATGTTTTTAACTAGCATCTTTTTAGCATAAAAATAGTGTTTCAGGCCTTTGAATCATCTTCTATTTAATTCAATTAGCAACAAGTGAGCAACCAATCCACCAATGGAGGCGACGCTTTGGTTCACTGCTATCGAGTCTTTCCAGGAGAAGAGCGACAGTATGGAACACTTTATTATTCATGAGTGTTCATGTTCATGTAAGTGCACCTGGAAGTATGAAATGTAAAGCCACACCTGCCTTTCAAGCCAACTACGAGAATATAGACTCAAACACACACACACACACACACACACAGGCACACACACACACACACAGGCACACACACACACACACACACACACACACACACACACACACACACACACACACACACACACACACACACACACACACACACACAGGCACACACACACACACACACACACACACACACACAGGCACACACATAACGTAAAAAATGTGTGCATGCAAACCTCCACTTTTGTGTATTCATCTGATGAAACACACACTTCTGACCTGTCCATTAATGGCTGTCTGCTCTATCATGTATGCATTTTTTTTTGTCAAATTAAATACAGCTAGGCTTGAACTTTCAACAAAACATCCAGTCATCATAATGTAAATCACTTAACTATCAGCCTGTATTGGATTTATTTCCCCTAAAATCAAGGAACAAATGGATCAAGTTTGCTTTGACATTTTAATATCAAAGCATATATTTATAAAACACCGCCTTGTAAAAGTATTGTAAAATAATTGCAATCATGCTTTTGTAAATTAAATCCGGTTACCGCTAATTGCTTTTTCCTTAAGTCTCCTCCCCCTCATCTTCCTCGCTCATCTCTGGACAAGAAACCTCGACTGTGTCATAAGAACATGCTGGATTGTGTAACGCTGTCATATTTCTTGAACAGCTCATGTCTGTGGGGTCCATGTCTGTCAGGCTGCTGCTGCTGCTGCCTCTGGATTATGTGGCTGAATCTTCTTGGCCCACTTGGCCATGCATGTACACCCTGCACACCCTAAAAGACTGTTTTAAAATTTGATTAGCCTCTACTTGTAATAATTTGCTATGAGGTGGATTTTCCGCATCAAAAAAATGGTGCAATGTTGCATGATTTCTAATATGAACACTTACCCCAGTAGGATGACAGCATGCGTGAAATCCTGAAAATCAGAACATAATTTGCTCACTTCCTGGACATCTAAAAGTGTTTGGTGCAAACCTTGGGGTCTCACAGAAACCCACCTTCCTTTACATTGTTGCAGTAAACCAAATCAGCCATGATGCATGAGAACAGCAGGGACACTCAGAAGCAGCATGGAGACATGCTCTGAGGCTGCGGGCCCCGTCAGAACAGTCAGGCTTCAGAGTTCAGCCTTGATAAGAGTCCTGCCATTTTTTCCAACATTTTTTTCCCACCCACTGGGAGCTCAGCAGGGGTTTATATGCCTGTTTGGTTCAAAGGAGATGAGAGGAGAGCGACAGGGTATGGAGAGGGTTCTAGAAGAAAGAGCGAATGTAGGGAGAGGAACACAGGGAGGAGATCAGAGAAGGTGGGAAAGGGAGCAGGCACATAAATGGAACAAAAGTGGAGCAAGAGTGCAAATAAAGGAGACAAACACTGAAGGCCAGCAATGATGAAGCAGCAACAAAGATTAGAAAGACATACAGATGATGAGATGTGTTCATCACTACACATCTTGGAGGTCCCATCATACTGATTCTGCCCCAAAGGAGCAGGACAATGACCAGCGGTGACAGGCTGGGATTTAGAAAACCCCATCTCATACTGTCAGTCCAAGATACAAATGTCCCCTAGTGATATGGATTTATGATAACATTAATGCCACATTAGGCCACTTCACCAGGGCACAATGTCCCAAGAGTGTTTGATGAAAGGCTGGTGTGGAGGCGCTTTGGAGAAGAGTAAACTAAACAAACTTAATCCACTGAAATTATATACAATGTGATGATGCATCTGTTGGGAAATAGATGCAGATGTTGTGAGTTTGCTGTGTGTGTGAGTTTTACCCGGAGGAGCATTGTGGAGGAGGAGTAACATGATGTAGAGTGTGTGTTTGTGTGTAAGCATAGATTACACAAACATATGGAGCTGTGTACAATGTGTGGTTCATTTGTTTATGCTGACAGAGTGCTTTGGCTCTGGTTGATGTCAGATTATTATTGCTGCAGGAAATGAATTGATGAATCATTATGCAAATGTGCAACACTTCAGCACTTTGACTACCAGACTAAACCAAAGGTAAGCATTTTATCTTTTGAGGAACAAATGTGACCAAATTAACAGGTTTTTTATGTATTGCACATTTTTTAAAGTTTAGTTTAACGGTTGAATGATTGACTTCTATCTACAAAATGAGAGTATTTTATGTTTTTATGTGGATATTTTACCTTTCAGGAGGCTATGCTAGTATCTATTTGTAGACTTGAAACTTGGGCCGATGATAGATCATAAGCTGTACAATTACCCTTGAGGCACATGTGTGATATTGGGCTGTATAAATAGCTTGACTCAAAGGCCTTCACGAGTTTTACAAGTTTTAAACTGGCAATAAAAATAACTTCCATATGACACGAATGTGACATAATTAGAATGATAAAGTTGTACTTTTTGTAAGTAAATGCTAAACTAGTAGCACAATGTAAGTTGATGCTAATAAGGCTAAATAAATTATGAATGTTTACGTCCTCACAAGTGCTTTAATAAAAGCCTGTTTACGTCTGTGTCTGTTTGTGGGCGTGCAATGCATGTAATATTGCCAATCAAAGCTATCAGTTAATATTTACAAAATATGGGTACAAAGTGTTCTTCGAATTTATCCTTTGAGTGTGTGTGTGTGTGTGTGTGTGTGTGTGTGTGTGTGTGTGTGTGTGTGTGTGTGTGTGTGTGTGTGTGTGTGTGTGTGTGCTTGCTGGCTGGTTCTGAGCCCCAGCAGACCCCACAGCGAGCTCTAAGTAGCCCTGATTAAATCTGGCCTCCCTCTGCTCCTCTCCATTGCTTTTAGGATGCAGAGATAATGCTCATTAGGAGAGACGGGCGGGGACTTTGGGAGGCGGATGCTCGCATGTGGCTGTAATGGGGAGTGATGGGGGGATAATACAATTTGGTTGCATTTGAAGCTGCGACTAGAGGTTAATTTTATGGAGTGTGTGTGAATGAATGTATAAACCGTAAAAAATGCCTCTCTTGTATGGGGGAAGGAGTAAGGCCAAAGTTCAGGTGAGAGTAGTACTCTGTGTTCCTGCATCTTCTCCTGACTGCACACGTTAGAGAGGAATCACATAATACTCGTTTGGAAGTTGGCGGCGTTGCTTCTTTTTCCAACTCTCAGGAACACGGTCTGTGTGAGGCTTAAAGGAAAAGATTAACATTTTGGGAAATGCACTTATTTGCTTGTTTGATAAGAGTTTGATGAGTATATTGATGCCTCTCTCAGAGAAGGGTTTCAATCTTCTCATCTTACTCTTGGTAACACAGTGAAACTATTACAGTCTCCTCACCTTTTTCTTCACATTGAATATTTCATCTTCTTCAAAAAATGACCACAGTCATTACAACAACTTACAAACTTACAAAACAAATATCCTCTTCACAATTTTTGATGGGCATCCTCTTTATACTTTCCCTCCTCTCCTCCTCTCCTCCTCTCCTCCTCTCCTCCTCTTCCTCCTCTGTGTTCACACAGTGAAATAATTAGAGTTGTTTTGTGAAGCACATTTAAGGCCATGTCCTTCTACTGCTCTCTCTCTCTTGCTCACATCATCAAAAGGACCTCTGGGGCAGTTATATCACATTGACGTTTGCAGACTGAGGGAACCTGCAGCCTTTCCACTCACACACACACACACACACACACACACACACACACACACACACACACACACACACACACACACACACACACACACACACACACACACACACACACACACACACACACACACACACACACACACACACACACACAGACACCCCTCTTTTCCCCTGATATGCCTGATCTGGCCCACCAGCTGAGACTGCTTCACCACATCATGAGAGCGCAACACAAAGTATTGCCTGTCATGGTACCTTTAACTTCCCACCTGACATGAAGCTCAAGGGGAGATGAACGAAAAACTGTAATTGGCCAGCTGCAGAGAGGCAGATTGGATTAACAGTTATTGTTTTGCTCTTGTTATTGCTATTACGATGCCTAATATTTATGTTTTGATGAATTTAACCAAATGATTTGATGAATAACTGAGATTGTGGCTATCAGCTTTTATAGCCTCTTGATCACAGGGCTTTCTTTTGGATCTATGCTGCTGAAGTGTCCATGAGCAAGACACTCAATTTCCCCAGCTCTACAGAGCGCTGAAGGAAAGGAGGTAGCATGTTTGCACATCCGGTTCCCTCGTCTCAGATGCTTGAAAGAAGGTCTGTGATTAACTCAAGCTTAAGAGATTTAAATCTTTGTTCCATGACATAAAATCTGTCAGTAAATACCCACTTGTGAATTTAGAAGCTTTAATGTGTTTTAAAAAGGCAGTTGAAAGTGGGTAAATGAGACTACTAAACTCCATCACGCAAAGCACTAGTCTGTCGTTAGCTTTGTGTTCATGATGTGGAGTTATGGGACCCTGGTGTAGTTTGTTTATAATAAAAATCACGGTGTTCATTTGTGAATATTATCCTGCTGAACAAAACGTATAAGTATAATAAATGTTTGTTTGCTTCAAAGCTTATTTTCTGCAGTAATACAAAATCCAATGAAAGAATCCCGTTGGCTTTTTGTGAGGGAACCAGTTCGATGCTAACTTCTGGGTCGGCCTAAAAACACATCATCCCTGCTGCACTCTATTGGTGTCCTCTAGCTGACCCTGACCTCCCTGTGGTGATGGTGGTGGTGGGGAAACACAGGGAACAATTGCCAAATAGGGATCCATAAAACATCACATTTACTGGATTGTTTCTATTTCAAGTGACAGGGTGCCAGCACTTAAACGTGTTCATGCTTCCTACAGCTGAACCACAGTGTGCTTAATGCGGATAAATGACTTGCAAAGACCTGCTTCTTCACAAATTCAGTCTCTGGATTTAATGATTTTATTTTATCACTAGGTAACAGAGTGCAGACGTGAAAGCGATATCGTTTTCTTTTTGAACTTTAAGCCACTAGTTCAACAACAACAAAAACCCCGTTTTGGCTTCTTGTAGCTGCTGAGCTTAAAAGTGTGTTTTAATTAACTTAAAGTGCATTTTTAATGAGGGTATTTCTCCTTTGATTAGAGAAGATAAGGTTGATTTGAATGTCTGTTGGGTATTAAATGTCTTCCCTCCCTAGGGGGATTTCTGAGTCTTATCGCTTTCTGTTTGTTGTCATGTCACACTGTGTCGATCAAGACGGCAGAGAGTGAAACTGACGCCCGACGGGGAGTGCGCTGGGCGGGCAGGGCGGTATGAGCACCGGGGCGCTTAAATCTTTTATCTGAAGAATGGCCGCTTCGGTGATAACAGGATTGGCGTATCCCCACTAGCTCCTGGCCCATATTCCCGAAGAAAACGTTATTAGCATCGCTCAAGAAGAATTAAGGGGGGCTCTGTTCACTACAGCCGGTTTCCGCTGCGCGCAATCACAGCTCCAGGACCAGCGGTGGAGTCGGTGCGCTCTGGCAGAAAGCATCCAGCCACCCTCTCTGTGGGCTCAGACAGCAGTCAGTGCTGCTCTCAATGCCTCCAAGCCTCAGCTATCGGCCGTCATTAGCGAAATCCCTCGCAATGAAACCGCTATAATCCAGCCTGCCTTTTCTTTTTTTGTTTCACTCTTTACTTATTTCACATCGGGAGTAGAAAAAGAAGAAAACGCACGCGAGAAACGCTCTCCATCTGTAAGTGTTCGTGTGTGTGTGTCGCACTGGAGGGGAGGAAGTGATGGCAGCCCCGGTGAAAGCAGCGTTGGCTCTCCTGGTTCTCACCGTGGCAAGTGAGTAATCCTTTCAAATCCTCCCGGAACGGGACGGGACGGGACAGGACGGGACAGGGGGGCTTCTACTTTGCGTAAGAGTCTCCCTGTGTCACACTGTCTCTGGGCTCTGTGCATGGCAGTTAATATGTATATATAACAGGTCTGGGAAGTGTTACCAATGTTAGGAGTTTAATTGAATACCACGTGTGCTTTGTAGCTAAACATCACACCTCCACCCTATTAGCTTAAAAAAAATAGCCTAATGCTCTCTGTGAGTTTTTATTTTTATTTTATTTATGTTTAAGTCATATTTTAACTTACAAACAACACGCGAGATCGGAAAGCAGGCCAGTGGGGGAAATAATGGCATTTCCGTTTGCCAGTCTATTTAACACGTGATTTTACAGCATGCCTCAATTAACTAACTCCTCTTTTACAAAAAAAAACTCGGAGTTCTAGTGAAATTGTTTTATACTTGCATGGGTGTGATGCTGGAGAAGGGTGCATTGCTGCACACATTCCCTTTCCCTGTTGGATGGTGTCTTATTGCGGACACACACACTTGATAATATCACATAATGGTTATCTGCGGCCCTCACTGCCTGCAATGTGTGTCAGTGTCCTCTGATTACAGTAACAGGGACCTAAATGGACCCTCTTTACAGAGTACCTTAACTTTAATTTAGTGCGCCTCTATCAGATTATGTGCAGTGGAAATATTTTCTCTTTTGATTCTATCAATTGAAGCGTTGTCTGAGGAGCTGTCCATGGTGCTGTAATGGGATCTCAAGCTGTCAGTGAATGATCTGCTGCAGCACTCAACAGGGCAAACCCCAGCACCCATTGTGTCGACTTCAGATGCTATAAATGCCCTAAAACGTACAGCTTATTCAAAGAGAGTATTAATTTAGCGAGCACATCAAGTTATCAATTATAGGCCTTCCACATTTTGTGAATTTTTCACATTTAGTGAGTCTCCTTATTGTTCAAACCCTCTCCCATTCCCCTTTCTTTGACCTCTTTATTCCTCTTTTTTGTCTAACATATCCAACGTCGTCTCTTTTCTATGACTCTTTCACTATCACCTGTGCTCTGTCTACACGCATTGATGACAGGGGCTCTGTAACTTCACCCTTGCAGCTACAGTAAAACGACTAAATCCATGCAGCCACTTTGTTGGGACATATTTCAGTCTCGCTCTGTCTCCTGTCACTCTCTGTGCCACTCTCTGTCACTTCCTGTATGGCACATTTCTTATATTCTTCCTCTCCTTCTCTTATTATGTAACTTATCTGACATATTTAGTTGCTCATCACACACCCCCTGTCTCCTGTCCTCTCTGTCTCTCTCAGCATCAACCAGCTGTAGTAAATGTGCCAATGTGTGCTCGAGCTACACCTGATTAGATGTTTTTCTCATTAAAAGCTTACAAAATGCCCAGGAGCGCAAGAGGGGGGAAACACACTATCTGTGTGTGACAACCCTGACTCTGCTTCTCTGTCGCCCTCGGGTGAAGCTTTACCTGTGGGTGGGCGGAAATATGCAGCTCTAAGTTTTGTCCTGCTGTTGTTTCTCATGACTTTATAACTGCTTTCTCATAACTGAAAATGTGTAATGTGTCAAGAGGGCTTGGCATCAGTGAGTCAACACTTCATAGTAAAGTATTAGTCATTGCAGGGGCACACTTGTTTGGATGTTGCTCGTTGAATGAGAGAAAGGAGGCAGATGAATAGAGATATGTGTAATTCAAAGCCAGAGAGTGCTGCACATTTAAGCAGGAGCTACATGTGAGAGTGACCCTGAGGGAGCTGAGGACAGAAGAAAGCCACTTTTCCTGCTGCCATTGTCTCTCTTCTGTTACTGTCACTGCCGAGAGGAAAAGAGCAAAGCAGCACAGAAAGACTCGAGGGAGAGGACATATAAAGAAAATGACTGTAGTAAAAGAACAGTTGGTTTTATCCTCACAGACTGAGGACAAATTGTCTGTGATGATGAAAAGTTTGAGGGCAATCAACCAACAGAAATCCAATGAGATCCATCCATCCATTATCTTTAACCGCTTATCCTGTTCAGGGTCATGGAGGGGCCGGAGCTGACATTGGGCGAAGGCAGGGTACACCCTGAACAGGTCGCCAGACTATCGCACTATCGCAGGGCCCACGAGATACAAAAAAAACACAACATCTCTTTGCAGATACACTGTGAGCAATGCTAAACGTCTACTGTAACTTGACCATGTGGCTGTGTATGCATATGAGAGGCACGTGGGTGTCTTTTATAACGTGACTGATACAGGCAGTTCTTTGAGCAAAGCCAAAGACAGCTGAATCCTAAATTGTTTTGGCCTTAGAAAGGCCACCCCAGATGGCAAGGCATTGAATAATTCACAACCCTAAAAAATAACCTACAGGATGCACAATTTGGATGCTTTTCTCTCTGTACACCGAACCGATAACACGGCCTGTCCATCCATCAGCATCACCCAAACACAGCAGCGATATAGCAGTGTGTTCTGAATGCTTTTTGTCACAATTTATGAATTCTATATATTGTGATGGAGACTATGTGGTGATTTGATCTGGTTTAGAAGAACTTGGAGAGTAATCTTTGATTGTGGTTGAGTGTCTGCTTGTGAGATGATGGCATTTTTATTTTAGCGGCGATGAATAATTAAGGTGTGGAGAGCGCAGCAAGGCGGAGAGGAGTGTGTGTATACGTGTGCGTGCATACATGTGTGATGGGACCTGCTGGTAGACTCCCTAATGCTCCGTATACATACATCGACCACATACACATCTCGTTTTAGCATTTACTGTTAAACCCTTACATTACTCTATACAGCCCATACTGCATCTCTTCCTCAGTCCTTTCCACTAGGCTCATTAAGTGTGTGCTGGCTTTATCTTTATGCCACACTCCTTACATTTTTAAGACAAAACTACGCCTCCTACTTCTCTCTCGCAGAAAAAGGCCGAAGCCTCTACAGTAAAAAACACATTGCTGGCCATGGTGGTTTGGTTAAGGATTTGATAAATTGGGATTATATACAAAAATACCTAAATGGCAATGATTTAATATTGCACGTTTATAAAGTGAGGGGAAAACAAAAGAATGGTAAAAATTGATGCAGCAGAGGCCAAGATATCCTGAATTTGAGTGCATATGGGTCAAAAACACAGAATTCTACATTTCGCATGATGCAACCGATGTCATTATTTTAGTTTTTGAGCTCTCTGCCCGGTAAATGCCCATGACTTTCAAACTTGATCCGCCGAATGATAACGCCGGCTTTCTGCAAGACATCAATGTCACCAGCGCGAGATAAAATACAAATGATGTTTAAGTCTGAGTAGTACTCCTCAAGTAAACTTAACTTCATGCGTGCGATCAGTAGAGTGCCCCTTTCTGCTTAATGGAAATATGTTTTCCATAATTTACTTTGTTTCATTTGATCGTCACAGATAATGATTCAATAACATTTATAACAGATTCCTGATAATGATCTACTTTGTCACTGCTTGGTGGTTTAGCTACTCTAGCTTTTTATTGAGGCTTTGATTGAATTAATCAAAGCACAAATAAAGCTGAAACAATGAGCCGACTAACTGGATTTATAGTGTGTGGTCTATACTCCCAGGCACCTCACACCATTTTCTTTTAATTAATATAAGAAACCTGTGTGCCATTATGCAGCAGTTTGCACCCTTATTGCAGATATTGGCTTTGATCCCATTCAACACATTTATGAATCACTGTGATTTCATCACCATAGCACAGCATGATCCTAATTCATTTAATCAGATGATTATACTAATCTGGGAATTGTTTAGTCCCACGTTCCTTGCGGTTGTTTTTTGTGTATTGTGTGTGTGTCTATTGTCCCCTCTTCTCGCATGTGTCTCCATCCCTTCTCTTTGTCTTATCCTGACAGACACAGCTCTGGGTTTCAGAGCTCTCTTAGGACATTCGCCCTTGAGGTTTAGTGTCATGTCAGAGTTGCTCAGATGTCGGACACTTCTTCAGTCTCCTCTTCAAACGGTGGCCTGCTGGAGGTTAATGTGAACTGACCAAGTGTAGAATACATCTCTCTTTCCTGCACCCGCCTTTAAAGCTCAGTGCCTCTAATTTTCAGTTTGATCAGACTCAGAAGACATTTTTATCTTGGCGATATATACATACATATATATATATATATAGAAATGCTGAAAACCAGTGTAAGAAAAGTGCCAAAATAAACAAAAGTCATAGTTGTCAAAAGCTGCCAACTGCACAGTTTTGAGATGCCTGGACACAAGTATATTGCTGATGTCGGTTCAGAATTGTTTGCACAGCTGTTTCAATATGAATATTGCCTATAACAACAAAATCTTCTACTGAAAATCGTGTGCTTAAGCGTAAGTTTAACACAGCTGTCATATAACTGTTATACACGCTAAGATAATTTCAAACTCTGCAGCTGAGACCATTCAAGGCAGTTAGGTGATGGGCTGTGATATACACAGAATTAAGCTGCTTTATAGTCCACCTCTGTCTGTTTTCTATCTTCTCACCATCCGGTTTATATTGTCCAGGAAGCAGGAAAGCAATAGCCAACAGTCGTGTCAAGTTTATTTATGGAGAACAAACAAGTTGGTCACCAGATCCTTCCAGAGAACAAGGGCCACAAAATAAATTAAAGAAAACAGGTACAAGACAAAACACAAGAGAAAGGGCTTTTAAATGAAAGCGGCTGTGACAGAGAGTGCCTTTTGCCTTGTAAGGGAGAAAAGCAGGTTGACATTTTTATTTTCAATAGAGGGATAGAAGCTATGCAGATATGGAGACATAACATGTTTTCTTAATAAACAAGCCAAAAAACAAGGGACTCAACTCAAAGGATTTTTTTTCACAAGTTTAAAATGTATGAAAGTCTGGCAACATCCATGTTTCAAACCACCCACCATCACCGAAGCTCTGTGACCCATTCAGACGTTGTTCTTTGATGTTTAAATGGGTGAAATCAGCCCTGCGGTGGCTGTGTGTGTGTGTGTGTGTGTGTGTGTGTGTGTGTGTGTGTGTGTGTGCATATGTGTCTGTTTGAATTGACTCATTATTGTCATGTCACTGCATATTGCATGCATTGTTGACATGCAATATGCAATATATGAACAGCTTGGGTAGAAAGTCGGTAGGTATAGAGTATTTTTGCATGTGTGTTCATGTGTGGGACACTAAATACGCCGTTACGTCATGTCTGTGATCTCAAACCTCAAACAGATCACAGACACACACGCACTCATTACTCCCATTACTCCCATTACACACTCATTACATCTGAGGATCTAATTGGTGAGACCTCACGGCAAGAGATTTAAACATCGCTTCACAAACTACTTCTCTGTTCATATGTGTATGTTTGTGTTTGCTTCTGTTATTGTGGGTTTTGTCATTATAATCTCGTTCGACTAAATAATATGAACCAAGAGAAAGCGGTGATCAGGGAACTTGTGTCATTTATTGAAGGAATTTCTTCAAGGATTTTTATCAATGCTCATAACAAGGTCGAAGTAGTTAAGATCAACAAATGGCAGCCAATAAGTGATTGCACAGTTTATTCTAACATAAGAGCATATGTTCACTCTTTCAGGACTGTTCCATCTAACTACGTCACATCTCTTTTAGATGATTCATCCCTGCATGGAAAGTTGAACTCAAGGTTGCATCAAGTTCAAGGTTTAGAAACAGACACTCTGACTACCTACGCACATCTGTAAGATAAAACTGAGTCAGGGACTGAGATCAACCTCCACACGTGTCCAGTCACCATACCTGATTGTTTAAGACACTCACACATTATTCAATGAGAGGCACCCTCAACACATCCTGTCATCCTGATATGAGTGCATCATCTCAATACGCACTCCACTGAGATGATAACATTAGGGAAGTCATGTAATGTAGTTGTGCAGGGCTGTAGTTCCACATTTTTGGCAAGGTGTCCGACAGAATGAGATTACACAACAACCAGAGAATTATTGTAGCTTTATGAAATGGAATACACTGCAATAGCTCCCTTGAGGCTTTGCGAAAGAGATATGGGTATTCAGTTTTTTGATGCTGACAAAATGATTATTCTTTTGCTTTGCATGAAATGTTCAGTTTCAGAGTTTAACGTCAAATACAGCGGAAGATGCAGAGATCACAGCTGTCAGAAATGCACAATGCCTCTGAATCATAATTCCTGCAGGTTGGCTTGGACTGTTTTTAAGCTGTTTGTAATGGTGTGGATTTCAGATGCATACTAGCCTATACAACATATATGTGGATAAGGGGGAGCCAAACAATGTAGAACAAACAGTCTGCGCGTTTCTCATTCCAGCCTGCAGATTGTTGACTCCCATGGTAGATGGTTAGCTACCTCTGTGTAGGACCAATGGGCTAGTATGTGATACACTTTCTGATCCATTATACGTCATTGCTTTCCAACTAAAATGTGTGTGTGTGTATGTGTGTGTACAGCTGCCTTGTGTGCGGAGATTGAGGAACGACTGGTGGGTCACCTGTTGTCACCAGAGCGCTACAACAAGCTGATCAGACCAGCTGTTAACAACAGCCAGCAGGTCACCATTTACATCCAGGTGTCTCTGGCCCAGCTGATTAACGTGGTGAGGAAACACACACTCCATCCAAATCCACATGTGCTGTTATTACCGAGGCATATCCCACTCATTTTAGGTAATTCAGGAACACACATGGTGGAGACTGTTCTGTTTGGATGAGTTCCCTCTTCCCGTCTGTGTTTCAGAATGAGAGGGAGCAGATCATGACCACCAACTGCTGGCTCAGTCAGGTTTGTGTCCCCACTCGTGCTCTTGTTTTTGTGTCCGTCTGTTTAAAATGCTTTGTCTTGCCAAATAGGGGCTAACTGAACCAGTATGTGAATTTGTCTGTATGAACTGATATCCAACCAATCTGGTATGTTTATGGGCCCGCAGTAGCTCAGTCCGTAAGGACTTGGCTCGGCCCAAGTATTGAGTGTGGACTGGTGGCTATAGAGATGAGTGCGATGAATGAATCTATTTCCTTATATGGGCATGTGTATGCACTTCTTTATCAGGTATGGCATGACTACAGATTAATGTGGGACCCTGAAGCGTACGAGGGAATCAAGAAAATCCGGCTCCCGTCACAACACATCTGGCTGCCGGACATCGTCCTCTACAACAAGTATGTCGGCTTCGTGAAACACAAAATGAGTGTGTGCCTTTGTGTAAAACTAAGTGATTAAAAGAGGACCAAACACCAACAGTGAGCAACTTTATTCAAAAGCCCCATTTTCCTAAAATGTTTTCTCATATCCTCTTATTCCTTCTATCCTCTTATATCTTGTTTATTATCCCACCTCTTTTAGGATAATGAGTGCCACCCAAATGTTTTGTTAACACTGTCCCGACTGTCTCATGATGAAGAGTGATATTTTAAGGGATTAGAGATCACAGGTTTTACGGAGAAAACGAGACAGGCACATATTGAAGTTATAAAATGTGCATTTTCGGTGCATTGGGTCACACCTTTGATAACCGATGCCCACGTCAAGTGATCACATCTAACATTTACATAAAAAAAACATGTATTATTGACAGCAAATGGCCTGCAGCAACAAGACAAATTTCAAATGTTTCCACTACATTTCATAATATGGATTATAATATGCACACCGGATCAATGCAATCAAATCATAGCGCGTCATTAGAAATCAATGTACCGTAACACCCTTACTGTACATTCAAACTACTCTGGAAAAGGGACAACATCCCCGTACATTATTTTGTGTTTTTGCACATTAAGTAGGAATGCACAAAACATTGATGTGAGAACATTTTCCCTTTGTTTGCACATCTAAAAATGATCTTGCTGCTCTCTGAAATAGCTGCAAGGGAAAAATCAATACACGAGAATGTTAATGCTGTAATGAGTTAATTCAAGGAGAAATGAGTCCCACTGCCTTTATCCTCTGGCGCGTTAGCTGGCAAACACAAAGGCTTTTGGGCCTCACCTCATCTGTCACCCATGAATTTCAACACCTGGGTCTTTCTAGTCCATCTGCTAGTTTCTTACGTATGATATTAACAGCTAACTTTTATTATGCAAATGTGGTTAATAAAAGAGTACTTGTGCTGTTTTGTGTCTCAAATCACTTTACTGTCACAAATTAAGTCTTGACCCCTTTGATTTATCTTGTGACCTTTTTGAGGGGCCAGATCCCTTGGTTAGGAACCACTGGAGTAAACTAACTAACTGTACATAAAGTATAGCAGTTAGAATGAGCTCCATCTCAACTTGCTACAAAAAAATCACAAAACATTTACTAAATGAACCTGGTGGTTTGATTGTTTTCTCAACTTCTGTATCCAAGGTCAAGAAAGCGACACGCTCACAGCTGTGTGAAGATGTAGCGTTTGTGTTTTGGTCAGCAGTGTTACCCCACAGTTTATAAAGGAGTGATAGGCATTAAACCTTTATGAACACAGATTGCTGGTGCTGGTCAGCTAAAGACCACACAAGAGCATAATGGCGTAAGAGGCAAAACGATAGGAGAGGATCAGCACTGCTTCATGACTTCAGGTCGAGGTCTCTGGCCAAGAGCAGGGGACCAGAGGTCGCAGTAAGCAGGTGGGGCCTCTGCATTTTTAATCAGTCTGCATATTCACAGCAGGGCCCAAAGCATTAGAGACCGAGTGTGATGGTTAGATTCCTGACCTACTTTATAATTGATAGGCCACTCCTCTATAATGCATTACCTTCAGCCTTGGAAAAAAAGTCAGTCTCAGCAGATTTGAGGTGAGGGGGGGGGGGGGGGGGGGTAGTTGTTGATATGTTGCTGTGATGTGTCACAGGTTGAGCTCCTCCCTTGAGATGATAATCACACATTCTTTAATTTTCATCTAACATAACTGTTGCATGTCTCACCTCTGCAAAAACACGGAAACAGTCATAAAAATCATTTTCTCAACATTAGTCAGCACAGAAAATGTGTTTACTCAAACTCTTAGCCGCTTGATGATGTTGCTACAACACTGAGGATGTTGTTAACCTGTAATCAGTTGCACTATAACAGTGAGCTAGCTCAGGATTGTATTAGATTCAACAAAAGGTTACATAGATTTCAACCAGTGACGCACCGTAGAGTTTTTCTTATTAAGTAAGGTTGAAGGTGTGGAAGAGGGGTACGGAAAACCCAAAGAAATGCCTCAGGGGGACCTTCCCAAATGGATATGCCTTGAATATCTTTACAGGAGTCCAGGGGGCGTCCTTATCACATACGCAAACTCCGTTGGCTCCTTTCAATGCAAAAGAGCAGCAGTTCAACTCTGACTTCCTCACCTAGTTCCTTTAAGTGTTTGTATCTGTAAAAGGACATGTGAAGATGGTAAAGATGTTTGTTTGAATGAGTGAGGGATAGTCTCTGAATATGACTTGCCATGATCCTTCCAGTAATCACGTTCCCTTTCAGTGCTCTGAATTTACCTTTCTCCTTTTTTTTTGCTTACCTCCTACCTTTTTCCTCCTCTCAGTGCTGATGGGACATATGAAGTCTCCTTCTACTCCAATGCCGTGGTCTCCAACAACGGCGAGGTGGCCTGGCTCCCACCAGCTATCTACAAGTCGGCCTGCAAAATCGAAGTCCGTGATTTCCCTTTTGACCAGCAGAACTGCACCCTCAAGTTTCGCTCCTGGACCTATGACCACACTGAGATTGATCTCATCCTCCTCAGTGATTTCGCCTCACGTGACGACTTCAAACCCAGCGGTGAGTGGGATATTGTTTCACTGCCTGGACGCAAGAATGAAGATCCTAATGACATCAGGTACCTGGATATCACCTATGACTTTATTATCAAGAGAAAACCTCTCTTCTACACCATCAACCTGATCATTCCCTGCATCCTGATAACGTCGCTGGCTATTCTGGTGTTCTACCTCCCATCAGACTGTGGTGAGAAGATGACTCTTTGTATCTCTGTCCTCTTGGCCCTGACTGTGTTTTTACTACTTATCTCAAAGATTGTGCCACCCACGTCTTTAGCAGTGCCTCTGATAGGAAAGTACCTGATGTTTTCAATGGTGCTGGTCACCTTCTCCATCGTCACCAGCGTTTGCGTGCTCAACGTGCACCATCGGTCCCCCAGTACGCACACCATGCCTCCTTGGGTCAAGCGCATCTTCCTGTACCGGCTCCCTTCTTACCTCTTCATGCGGAGACCCGGTAGCTCAAACATCCGCGAGAAGTTCCGCAAAAAACACCAGCAGCGCTCATACTCTGACCAAAGGCTGCGTGGAGCGGACGGAGGAACAGGAAGTCCTGCAGGAATGGCAGATTGCTCTTCATCCTTCTTTGTGAACGAGGATTCGGCCAAACGCTACGGCTGGAAGATCAGCGACTTGTCCGAGAACACAGAGTTCAGGAAGAGGATGACGCTCAAGTGCAACATTGACACGGAGGATGCGGTGGATGGCGTGCGCTACATTGCTGAGAAGATGAAGAGCGAGGATGATGATGAAGGGGTAGGTGTATCTGCACGTGTCAAAAGTCAAAAAATGTGCAACCTGCTTGTTGTTGTTTTTTTGTTTTTTTACTATTCATAGATGTGTGGCAGTATAGCCACAAACTTAAAGATAGGACATCTTACACTAGCAGCATGGCTACCTGTATACAGAATTAATAGCAATGTCTGCTGGTCGCCATCAACCACTTTGGTCCTGACTGAAATATCTCAGCAAATGTGGATTGCCGAGGAATTTCGGAAAGACATTCATAGTCCCCAGAAGATAAATCCTAAATACTTTAGTGATACCCTGACCTTCTGACCTCCAACATAACGTTGACATTTTTGGTTCTGGGTGAAATGTCTCGACAACGTTTGAATGGTTTGCCATTAGATTCGATACAGACATTCATGGTGTCCAGAGGATGGATCCTCATGACTGTTGATCCTCTGACTTTCCATTTAGCACCAAGGGCAGGTCAAAATGTTCAATAATGCAGGGACACTTCTCAAAATGTACATGATGGATTGGCTCCAAATTTGGTAGAGGCATCCATGTCTCCAATATGACGTTTCTAATGACCTCATCACCTTTGGATGGATTAGGCTGTGCCACCTATGCTATGTGATGGATTACTTTGTGTAATCTCCATCATATGTGTTTTGGAAATGATTGTGTTTTGTTCAGTTATCTTTCAATAGCTCAATTTAGGACTTTATCATTGTGAATTTCTGTCAGTTATGCAAAGATATTGTACATCGGTGGTGATTCTTTTGCACAGCATGTGATTTGTTGTCAAATGTATTACACTGTTGAGCATGAGGAAAATCAGCCACAACATTGGCAGAGTCCAAAGCAGCTATGGTACAAAGTGCCTGCCATCAGAGCAAATCCATCCAAAACTCTATTTCAGTGAGTTGTGAATGGTACCACTTTATATTATGTTAGAGCAATGTCACAGCAACACTGTTGTTTCAGCCAATACATCATTAGATAATATGTGATATTAGAAATGTTAACCAAAAGTTGCACAAAAGTTGATAAGCAAAAAGCAAAAACAAACAAACAAATCAGTTCTCTTCAGTTCAGGACAAGCAACACAACAGTGGCAACATTTAAAATCTAACCTTTTTCTACAGATCATTGAAGACTGGAAGTACGTGGCCATGGTGATCGACCGTCTCTTCCTGTGGATCTTTGTGTTTGTGTGCGTCGTCGGGACGCTGGGCCTCTTCATGCAGCCTCTGTTCCAGAGTTACAACACCCCCATTATTGATTAGATGGACCGCAAACAAAAGCTGAAACGTCATCATGAACTTTGATTGCCCCCCAGAAACAGAGCTCTGATTTTAAACATATGTACTCACATGTCCGCCTCGCACCGCACGATCACTGGGAAATTATAATGATTCACTTTAGCCCTCTTCCTCCACCTGCTCCCTTCCTTACTTATGTGTCCTGCCACCCTCTGCTCCACTCATTTGTCACCAACTGGGATCTAATTATTTTTGTTAATTAATGGATAACTCTGGTTTATGAAAACTTGGGTCACATTTCCATAGTGTGGCCATCATTCAGTGGACAGCGATGGAGATCATACTGTTACTGGAGCTCTGGGAACACTGAGGCTAGTTATCACTTGGTTACCAGGACACCCCTAAAACCTCGGGATAGACAAACTCATTTGGATGACAAAACTAAGACAAACAGTACATTTATAACCTAAAACGTCTGTTGTAACATAAATCACAGTTTACAGATCGATTTTACTTACCTAACTTACCCAGTTGTACGTGCACACTGCAAACACTTTCTGATGAGTTCAATAATATAATAATCAAAAGAAGCTTTAGACAAAGCTATGAAAACAAGACCCAATTTATAATAAACCAGAATTATCTTTTAATTCACAACATGAAGTTAAACCACCATTCAGCCAGGATGCTCTTTCTTTGAGATTAATATAAATCCACAGTCTCCAATTATTGAAATGTAGCTGTATTTTAAAAAGAAAACCATTACCTTAAACTGTTGAATTGAAATTGTGTTGACATTGTGTTGACTCCTATTACTGTTCACAAAGGTTTATCTGGCCAACAGCAACTCAGGACTTTTTCTGTTTTGAACAGACTTGGTTTTGCTCTTATTTCTCTGTGTCTAAATCAAATTCTAATGTCGCAAACATGACGCTATTGGGGATATTTCGTTGCCTCAAAAAAGACCATGAGCCCAAAGATTAACAAGGCCACACAAACTCACAAGAAGACTAATTTTGGAGATACCGGCCTCACGTCGCCAATGCATCCCCTGCAGAGGAGAAGATGAATCCCTTCTGTGTACATACTTGGAAGAGGATCACCTCCCTGTGTCTTTTTGCCAATAGCACACATACTGCTTAAATTTCTAATGTTTGCCTTAAAAATGAGAGCGAGTGGGGACACAGAAAACTGTTGGACTGCTCAAATAATAATGGATGAGTGTGTACGGGGGTGACCAGCCTGTTTTTATCCTCAAACACACCTCCCTGTGTGAACTGATAATACTGATAATAATACTGATCAGATGTATGACAAGCTGCTGTTGTGATGTTTTAAAGCAGCCATGTTTAGAATGAAGACGGGACGTTACAACAGAGCTAAAAACGCATGTCTCATCAAAGCAGTGCTCGTCAGCATCCATCACCGAGGAAACCAGCAGCAATAATATTGTACAGTATTTTATACACACAGACCTGGGCAAAACTTAGCCAAACAGCCTGGTTCTTCACTTGCTTCATCTTCCATCATATTGTATGCTTGATTATCGCAGTCTGCTCTCAGAGACGTTACTTGAATTTGTGTCAAAAAATGATTTCCAAAAGGTTGTCACCGTCATAACACACGTGTGTGTCACTGCTACCAACGCTAGCCAAGGAGCGGGTGTACTGTACGCCTACTAATCCAGTTGTATTGATTTCTTTCATCTTTGATTTTTTTTTTGTGGATGGATTGAAACATACTTTTTTTTCCTGTTTCTTCCCACTGGCCAGTCATGTTGTTGAGTTGTGTCTGTCTAGACAATAATTGCTGAGAACTACAGGAAGGGACTGTGATGGGAGCTGATGTCTTGATAACTGGATCAATAAAGAGAAATGAAAGCAAAAAGCAGACCTGGTGAATCACATGAACATGGTTCTTTTATTTCATTCAACATTACAAACATGTCTCGTTTGATCTCTTCTTGAGGTTTCACTCACTATCTCTCCTCCATCTTTTCCTCTCTTAACAGGTTATTTGAGTACCACCTTGTTCTAAATGCTCTTTTCTCCCACCTCGCACATTTTCCGCCATGCTGATATTATTCAAAACATAGCACAATTTCCAGGCAGTTGGCATTTTGGACAGAAGTTTCTATAGTGTATGTGTTCTTTGTGTATGTGTGTGAACTCTCCAGGGCCAGTGCTAAATGTTAGTCAGCGGAGTAAGGCTTCATTAGACAGTCTTGTATCTGTTTGCAACTTCGCCTTCTGTTAGCTTAAGCTGCTAATGGGACACTGCATGTGAATGAATACACACATGTACATAATCACAAATCTGTAAAGTCTTATGTGTTATAAAGCTTTCCCCTCCTTATCAGATAGTAGCTGCTTTACTGACATTTGTGACATTTTTATGTTGTGAAGACCTAAGAAGGAGCAAGAAGCATCAGATAAAGCTTGCTGGTTACATGTCACTCCAACAATGGCAGCATTCGGTAAAAATTGTATTATGTGAATATTTTAAGGTCTGAGTACATCAGATGCTTTTCAGCAATGAAACTGCTGCATCATCATTTTCTAGCCAACATCAGATCAGTCACACACACACGCACACATGCACGCACACACACACACACACACACACACACACACACGCACGCACACATGCACACACACACACACACACACACTCACACACACACACACGCACAGAGTTAAACAGCAACATAATCCTACAGACAAGTGACAGCCATTGAATTGGAGTTGGGTTCAGCAATTATAGCTCAGAGTTGTGCCCCCATCCCCCCCTCGTATGACAAAAAAATGAGGTACTTGACATCTGCATCAATTTCCATAAAGAGAGCGGCCACATGAGGGTGGGGTGGGTTAGAAGGGCTGATGTGGTGTGTATGTGTCCCATTCTTCTGGTTTCCAAACCAATTTAATTAATTTCCATAACTTCCTGTGACATTGTCAATTATTAGAACGCTCTCTGGAGTTTTACAATACTTTTCTGAATTATCTATTAGCTAATCAAGTAATTTACAACCTTAGAGAGTATTAATTTGCCACCATTTTCTATGTATTTGTTCTGGTATCTTTTTTTTGGTATACCAAATTTCGAATTTCCAGTTAAAAAAGAGAGTGTGTCTCAAACTGAAACCAATATCTTGATTCCCAAGTAATGCTGGTGTTTGCTGCACAGAGACATGAACCATATTTGTCCTCTGCAGGACAAAGGTACCCACAAGTTCAGTTACTTGTAAGCACTAAAATAAAATGAAGCTAAATTACTTCAAAAGCCTATCAATCCACCCAGAGCTGCAGCTATTTTCAAATAGTAAGAGGCTTTGAATTCTTTAGCTGTAAACTTCTCATCTGGTCCGGAAAATAATTTAAATGGCAGGAAAAAAATTAATTAGTTGTTCAAAGATGACATACTTTACTCTGGCATCAAGTTTGTTGACTGTGGGTTAAAATAGTCCTGGATTTAAGCAGCGTACACCCAATTTATACCTATATCTGTCTGAACACACACTGTAGACTCTACGTAGTAGAGTGAGCTTACAAAACGCATGACTCATGATAATTAGAATGTGTATGTGTGTATTTGCAGTGAACCACCTCCTTGAAGATAACTGCATTTCTCAAGAGTAAAACATTTAGGGAAAAAGAGAGAAAAGGCAGCCAGAGAGAGAGTTGGTGTGTTGGTCTCCAGGTCCGATCATGAAGCGTGACGGAGGAGATGAAACTGGACGGGTGAGGGAGGAGGAATACGGAATGATGAAGGGAGACACGGATGATAAAGGTCGGTCATAAACAAGAGACACAAGACCGCTGCATTCTGGTTGGTCGACAGAGGACCCGACATTAACCGCTTCATTGCAGTCAGAGATCAATAAGCATTTCGTCTTCTCCGCAAGACAAACCCACATGCATGCAGACATGTATAATGTGCATGCAAACACACATAACGGCACTCAGAGGCAGACAAGCAGTCATATGCGATTCAAACTTGTATTTATTGGATATTATTATTTTATATTTGCCTCAATGCTAAATGCCACTATCATACACACAGGTCCTTTGAGTAAAAGTGTGTAAGTACAATCAGCAAAATTAAAGTATCAAAAGAAAAATGTTGCAGAACATTGCTCCCTGTCAGTGTTTAACTGACAATTCAATCTAATTCTATATGGATTAATATCACTGGTGCATTAATGCGTATGATTAATCTTTACTACTATAGATATTTAAGGTTTTTCCATAGTTTAATCTATGCAATGCATCGTATTCTATAAGACGGCGTTGTTGTCCTGTGAGAACCACATATCTCCAAAAAGAAACACAACCCTGTTTTCAGCTTTGTGACGTTGCATTTTCCAGCTGATTAAAGAGGGTTTTGAATGGTTTATTTAGCTTAAGAAGTATAGAGGCTTTTCTCAACTTGTAAAGGAACACTTCATCCTTCAGGTCATCTGAAAATCAAATTCAACATCACCAATGTGGAGATACATGGTCAGGACAGGAAGGGCATGGCAAATTGTAATCTGCAAATATCTAAACCTTGGATGCAGCATGGTGAATGTCAGCAGTGTGATCGGTTTCTTGTAGTCTGCCATTGTCCTCTATCTCAGCCATTATTCTCCACAGGACATTCCTTTAGGATGTATACCTGCCATTCCAGCTCTCTGGTCAATATTTATGAACTACATTACTGCATTACAGAATGTGTAGCTGCCGTGCAGTTGAGTCAGGATGCTATCGATCCTCCCCTCTGAGCCGCTGAGCTGCTGAGCTTAGGGGACAAATGCAGAGGTTTTTCCAAACACTTTACATGCTTTTAAACTGAGCCCAGGGGTCACTCTAAAGTCCCTGCAGGAGCAATAAATATGTCCTCTAGCCTGCTACCTGCTGACAGCTCCGGGTGCCTGCTGCTGCTCTTTAGTGGTCAAAAGAGACACTGCAGATTTCTGCACGTAAGTAAAGTTGTTGTCTTTATAGTCTGGATTGTAATTTAACTTGTCTGTGGCATCAATTCTTGTCGCTCAGTGAACATGTTTATCGTGTGGAAGCAAAGTAAGGCCATAACTATTTGATTTTTTTTCTATAAGCAACGGAAAACCTATTTTAACCACTACTGATTACTTGATGTTAAAGTAAAAATAACACTGAATTTATAGCACTTTGGAAACCATCAATTTGAATTTATGTGGCTTGAATTCCCCTTTATGAAATTAGAAGTGGTGCAATATATAGAGTCACTGTAGATACAAATGTGTTGGCCACATGCACAGCATCAGCATCTCCTGTTTGAGGCTAAAATCTCTAAAGATAATCAGACACAAATTCTAAGACCAGAGAAAAATGCATCTGCATCTTGTCTGTTATGATTACAATTCAACATGCTTCTAATGCATAACAGTTTGTGACAAAAATGTCACCAGATATATTCAAAAATCATAATTAGGAAAAGATGAAATCTTCCAGTAGGACATTAGCCCCAAGGCAACCAATGAGGACTTCAACCGCTATTAACCAAATGTTCCTAACACATTTTAAACTGATTAATAATAACTTGAAGCAATGAGCGGAAGATCATTTGTGATGGCAAAAAGAGGCTCAGACAATCGTTCATATTTCCTCTTCGGACAAACATGAGTGGACCAGATAATGAGTAAGCTCTGCGTGGCTGTTTGACCCCTCGGGCTGCGGTGAAAATGACACTGCTGGTTCTTCAGAGAACAAGACGGACAGAGAGAGTAAATACATGCAGATTGGAGTTGTGGGCATGATTGTAAACACAATATACATGTGAAAAGTTGCTGCGCTCGATTTCTAGTGTGTATATATGTGAGAGAACAGGATGGTTCGTGGGAAAAACAAGATGCGGAGAAATGGTAGTTTAATTAGCAGCAAGGTGCTTTAATCAGATAACTGTGATTCGAGCAGTGAAGGGACTTTAATTAGTTGCTTGTGGCTGCAACAGGCCACGGCATGGCCAAACACACTGTATATAGTGGACACTAGATGGATGGAAAATAGGAAGTAAACTCTCTGTGGTGCTAATGTGTCTGCTGGAGTGAGAGAGAGGAGGAGGAGGGAGCAGCGAGAGGAAGGGTGGAGGGGATGAGGAGGGAAGCTGGGTTACTGCCAGAGGGTCGAGCGGGGTCACCAAGTGTAGCATGACCGGCAGAACAGGACGAGCTGTGGGAGGAAAGGGGATGCTCAGAGCTTCTAGAAAGGGGTTGTTAGAGGGTTAGAGTGGAGTGGTGGGATTAGACAGAGCAGAAGGGAGATGGGGATCATGGGAGGAAAGCTCCCAGATGGGGGAAAAGGAAAAGGAAAGAAATACGGTGAGGTCAGACCTCAGTTAGGAACTTTGAAATTCCACTTTAGTCATATCTCTATGATCAAAAATAAGATTCGTTATTTAATGCTTAACATAAATGTATCAATTGAAACTGAAAAAGGCACAAGTTAAATGTCAGTAAACAAATTGTGTCTCAAATCACTGCGGACTTTTTCTGTATTAAACCAGACCACGATGTGCCCAAACATATCTAAACATGTTTATTGTCTACAAGCAGATGCTGTTTTGCAAGATTGGATATTTTGGTGGAAACCAAATGAACTCTATCAGCATTTTTTCGGTATGTTTTTATCAGCATTTCGTATTAACTTGCCATATTAACACCTCATTAATTTCCTCATAATGTGAAAAGAAGAAATAATCCTCTCAGTATTAAGCTTCCTTCAAAACATGTTTGCCGTTGCAAATTAGTTGTATGTAAATATCATTTACAGGAAACAGTGTTGCACCAGTTGGTTGTCTACTTTGTCTGTTGTCGGTTTGCTGATGGGCGTTTAGTGCGCAGTTTGTTTTACCAGAGCTCTTTCACTCTTTCACTGAAAACAGCTGTGGCTCATAACAATGCTAAGGAGAGAAGTGAAAGTGAACCAGAGCAGCACAAGGAGCTGTAAGATGCTCAAAGATCAGTAGAGATAAAGAGGAACTGTAGAGTTGGGTTTTAAACAGCGCTACATTTTGATTGGTGCAGCTTTAAATGTACTAATGGGGGAAAAGAGGTAAACAGTAACAACAGACAACCTGATTAATAATACAGATACTGAGAAGCCTTGCTGCAACATTAGACTGCAGGTTGTTTAAAGGCAGACGTCTCATCATCATGAGTGACACACAACAAGGTGAGACTGTGACAGTTGAGAGGACGAAGAAAAAAAAACAAAAAATGCACTTGAAAGGAAATATTTCTTCTCTCATGGCCACCAAAATATAATGTAAAGAGAAGGAAAATGAGTGATTTAGCGAGACAGACGTATAAAGTGATAGAGGAGGAGATGAAATGGAGAGATAATACACAAATAGATTCAGCTGGTTGATGTGGATGAGACAGGACAGTCCTGTCCAACAAACACTGTTGCAACCACACTTGCCCTTTTCCCTTTACTTTGCTGTCTCCATCCGGCCCTCAAGGCCCTTCTGCTTTGTCTGAGCTGTCCCACCAGATGCCTGCTGTTATTTAACAATGCGTCAGGCTGCGTGATCGCAAAGGGAGAGGGAAAGGACCAAAGACAAGAAAGAGAGAGGAAAGTAGCGATGAAAGAAAAGAGTGATGAAAAAAAAGAGAGGGTGGTATGGGGAAGAAGGGTAAGAGAGTGTTTTCCTCTGTTCGCTTGCTCTGTTGGAGAGTAAGCAGTGCTGGGATGTCACCTCACCCGAAGTCACCAGCCGACACTGACACTGTAGGGCAATAGTCTCCTCCTGTGAACCTGACTAATTCCTGCATTGCTGCAGATGCTCTGTCTCTTTCCCCTGATGCAAATTGAATGGTGTTAATTCTTACAATAGTGTAGCGTTTTTTATTAGTGTTTTATTATCTCACGACTCCTTTATTCAAACTTTTACATATTTATTGTATGTATAAGCTGTTCTATATATCAGGTCTGATTTGAAATACATACATTCAGCTGCTGCTGGATGACGAGACCAGGATCAGTGTTTGTATTGAATTTAATTGTTTCAATTCATATTTGAGACCCTTGATTTGACCTTGATGAGGTTTGTGAAGCAACTGAAGCCATCATTGGGTTTGAACTCCCTAATTAAATCGAAACTAATCACAGAGAAAGAGTTGCAGATAAGAAGCCAATGAGCTGAGCAGAAGGACTTTAAGCTTTGAAACCATTGAGATGTGGGTTTCGCAAAATGGGCTGCAGCTGAGAGGTCCCAAATATTATGTGCACTCAGTGCATTCAGAAACAAACTATATTTCCTTCTTAGCCACGATATCAGAAAATAAAATATTTAAAATGCTCTTTGTATGTTCCCCTAAAAGATTGTAAAACAGATTATTACTGACAAATTTAAATATAATTCAGACAAATGTACACCTTGGTAACTCAGTTAGGTAATTAGAAAGATATTCAATACACGATTGAGGTCTGAGGTTGGCCTTTTAGCTTTAAAGTTCAACGCCATGGGAAAGTACCTGCAAACGTAAAAATAAATGTATGTTGAATGGGAAGAAGGCTTTCCTCTTCCTGTGCCATTGGGACGGGATCCACTGTTATTAAGGTTGATGGTGAAACAGGAAAAAAGGTAGAAAATAAATAAAAAATGTAATATTTGTGTCAGAAAAGAAAAAGATTAACACAGTGTGAAAGGAACAGTGAAAAGAAAAAAATCTCATGTCCGTCCTCAGTCCGCGCCGGTGGGTGGAGACTGTTCCTCAGCATCTCACTGAATCCCCCCAAAAGAATCTGCAAATAGAATCACTGGCTCTGTCACCCTGAAGCACATCAGGCAGCCAAATTGCATCCTTGGTTTTCTTCCCTCCTTCTTCTGGTGATGCTTCCTCGTCGTATCACGTCATTTCAGGGGCTTTTTAACATGTCATGCTCAGCTGTGTATCTCTTCCTCTATTAGCTGTCCATATGCCTCTGGTTCACCCATCACAACCTCTCTGCATCATTCACTCCTATAAAACCTCTTTTTACACTCTGTACCTTCATTTTCTCTTCCTTTTCTCTCTCTCTCTGTTTCTTTTTGGGGTTGCTGCTGGCCCATGAGAGGCATTTAATCACCGCAGTTTCCATCCTCCGAGCCTCAACAACAACCTAGTCTGATTTTACTTCCCCAACGACAAAACTGATTGAGCTTAAAATTGAGGACAGAGCAGTTCCACCCGTCTTCAGCCTCTCGGCTCCTGACCTGCCAGCTGCTAACATGCAAGGCACTTTGTACATGAAGGATCAGCGGCAGTGCAGCACACAGGTCCCATTCTCACATCACACCTACTGTAGAGCTGAATTCTGTTGTATGGTGCAGCAGAAAAACACAAAATAAGATTGTAGGACATGATTAAAAAATGTCTAATCTCATGAAATAAGAAAACTGTCTTTGAATCTTTCTATTTTATCTTTATTTTCTCTCCTGTGCAAGTATGTCGACGCATGTCCCTCAAGTGTGTGTGTATGTGTGTGTGTGTGTGTGTGAGTCATGTATAAACTCCACGTTAGATATAGCTTTTGTGCCAGGTAAGTTAAGAGGAGTAAATATTTGGTAGAGTATACAAATACATCTCATGCTGCTGAATACTAAAACATGGATAAACACGCAAACACTCATTCAGGTGAATGTGTTCTATACACGCAGGCACACGCACACACAGTTTCATGAAATATTAAGAGGCAAACCAACTGTCCATCCTGTTGCCTTATAACACATCACTACCATGCATGTTTGACTGATTTTTACAAAAGAGGAATTTAAAGAATTTGGACTTACAAGATACTTTGGGATGCATATACTGTTTTCAATAATGAGGTTAAAAAAGATCCTAAAAGTTGAAGTTTTTTAATATTATATTTTGATCCCCAAACTCAAAGCAAAGCGCACATAGAACATACAGATTACATATGTTTCAGTGAAAGTAAATTCATTCTTGTGCTGACTTCAGTGTATGATATTTAAAATCACCATGACTGCTTGTTTTCTTTAAAAGGTAATGTCAGTGTAGAATTGCATGCTCAACAGTGCAATTATGTAGTGCTGCTAAGCATTTATAGGCAGACTGTTGGGCAGACTCTGCATCCTTCAAGACTCTATTATAGAGCAGCTAATGCTTTAAGCTGCCTGAGCATTGTTATGCGTACAAAATCAATTAAGTGACTAAATAGGTCATTTACAGCTCAGCGGTGAAAACATGTGATCGTATTGTGTGTGTGCAGCATCTTTCTCTATAGCTGTATTGAGCAGATGTGAGGATAATTCGTTGAGTTTGAGATATTTTAGTTAGTAACTTTTTTTCAGAGAAATCTAGTCATTTTTACACAAATCTACGTTATTCAAACTGTGTTTGGATAAGCGAATACAGTAGATAGATAGATAGATAGATAGATAGATAGATAGATAGATAGATAGATAGATAGATAGATAGATAGATAGATAAAGAGATAGATATTTTAATTTCAAGAATATTTAAACTTTCATCAAGTAAAAATACAGTAAAACAGTGTGCTTATTTAGGGTAACAGGAGTCCAAAACTGAATATGAGAATAAATGTTCAAGTAGACATTTTTTTTGCAATGTGACCCCTCGCAGTCCTTGAGCCATATATGAAACCCATTTCATTATTCCAAACTTATCACCGGTGAATCACTGTGAGTCAGGTCGCTAGGCTTGGACCTTGGGTGAGTAGGTGGGTGGGTAAGTGGGACGCAGGGACGGAGGGAGGGGGAAGGTGGGACGTGCAGAAGTTGTTCATATCGGGAGAGCGCACCGCGAGTCCAACCTCTCCACGCTCGAGAGCGCAAAGGAAAATGTTGCTCGAATCGTAAGGCTTCACAGACGTCTGTAGTGGGTTACTGACACGACTTCAGTCATCAGCATCGTTTTTTATCCTCAGAAAGCATCGTCAAGAGCCGATGTCTCGATGAATTTATCCGGGAAACTAACCAACGTCCTCCTTCTGGTGCTCCTCGCAGCGCAAGGTAAGACACAGCGCAGTCGGTGCTATGCTGGCAAAAAAGTAGCATTTTACTCGTTACTTTAGGAATACCATCAACTTATTTTGGACTCATGTGAATGGTTACCTTACTCGATATATTACTTTTAAGTTACCTTGAGGCGCACCACCATGAGTTAGGCTACCTTTCTTTCTGCGCTTTTGGGTAAAGCTCCGGGGAAACCAACATTTCTAACCAAGCCGAATAACACGGGTATAAACGAAACTTGAGTGGGATGTCAAATGAAAACACGTTTTATTGCTGCAACTGACAATTTATGCAAAAATAGTTATCATACAACACTCAGCCTTTGAACGCTCAGGAGCGCACAACTCGCAAGAAATCTAGAGTCCCCCTCCCATTTTAATTTGCGCATCCTGCTTACTGCTCCATCTAAAACGTATAGAAGGAGGGAGATACCGTTGTCTTTATCATTGTGAGTATTTGTGCTCACCTGAACAATCGGCCCGTGCCTGTGAATAATAATCTCCTATATTCTGTAGAAACTTGCAAAGTCACTGTTATGTTGCAGGGAGGGGGTCAGGGTTTAGTTTCCGTGGGAGATCATGATCTGTGATCGTCACATGTCTCATTTTAACTGATACCTCATCCCCCCCCCCCGGAGCTACTGTGAAGCAGCCACCCATGCACAAAACAAGCCAACACATGGGTGACATACGTTTCTGCAGCAGCTCAATGACTGTCAAGGAGGTCAGAGGTCAAGGTTCGGTATAGGATTGATGCCATGGAGCTGAAGGGGTTCAGTTTCATGCCTAAGAGCATTTAGTGGTTTTCAGTGGTATTTGAAGGACAGTAGCACCTATAGATCCTGATGCTGTAGCACGAGTTTAAGTGCAAAACTCTCATTTCCCTTGTGGTTTGATTTAATGTTTGTACTTTATGACATTAAATCAGGCTGGATTGCTCAGTCAGGTCGTCTGTGTTTTGTTTTGCTATCTGTGTGATCCATTTCTTTCTTTTCTCTTCTTTCCAAAAATCCTTCCTCACATATTTGATATCTTCTCCCATCTCTGGTTCAGGCTGTCAGTCTCCTGTCTGCTTTAAAACAGCAGATTTTGAGGTCGTGCGTTTGAGTGGCTCTCAGGGGACCCGCAGCAGAACAAAGAATAGATAAATGCTTTAATGCTGTATTCACAAGTAACTAAATTGTTATTTTCATCCTGAAATTCATCTCTTTGGAAAAGTAGGCCTACACAGAGGCAGGTTTCTTGGGAGAGCGTCTTTAACAATAATAATGGGTCTAAAATAAGGATAAAATAAGTCACTTTCAAGTGGCAAAATATTCTTTGTCAGCATCTTTGTTGTTTTTGTAACCTTAACACCTGTCAGTCAGTCTTTTGCTGTGGATTTCTGTTGCTGAAATTTGAGTTTAGATCCTGCCCCACAAAGACAGAGAGCAGTAACTACACGAGCACTAAAGAAACATTTTCAGTCTGCCTGGCAAATCGTGAAACAGAGAGAAAGGTTGACATGCATTTAGGCTGATTATTTGGTCTGCCTTCGGTTAATCCTCACAGAATGAAAGGGGGGAACAGTTTTCACTAACAAATACAACTTCATTGACCCTTTGAAATAGTTTTTTTCAGTTTAAACTCAATTGGAATTTTTACAATCCATAGCAAATTAAACGTATCTGTGTTTTAATAGATGTATGCCAGTCCTACTTAAAATGTTCGTATCAAAATAAATAAATAAAATCAATTTACAGTCTAGCACACTTAAATGTGTATTTTAAAGATAGCTTTTTATTGTACGAATTCCACAAGAGTCAAAAGTTGATTGCAGATACATGCTTACTCTTTGCTAAGCCAGTTAGGAGAAGTTTAGCTGGGGTTTTGTTCTTTAACACAACTGCCTAATTAAGTAGCTGTTATGTGAATTGTCATTGAAATTATAGTTTTTTACAGATGAAAATAAAGTAAGTTTGGTTTTAGCTTTAGCTAAGGCTAGCCCCGTCTATCTCACCTTATAGCTTCACACAGTACCTAGCATTGGACGGGCTGATTGCTTGTTGCTGCTTGTAGCGTTGTCGAATACCGCGGTGTTACGCTTGCTTGTATTTTCAAAGTATATTCATTTTTAACGTGTCACGGCGTGTCCACATTGCACCAACTTCGACACTGCACGTCCTTAGCTCCCCAGCAGTAGGCTACACCCGCCAAGTATAAAGTAGATCGGATGAATGGTTCTCGAGATATGCGAAGGACGTATACATACAGACAGACAGAGATTCCTGTTTTATAGTTAGATGATTCATTTAAATGGTATAATCATTTTTATATATTATGACAGATGTCAAAAAGTCAGATTCGAGCCGTAACTCAATTTTGACCTAAATGTGTAGTTACTGTATTTTGCCTGTAAAGGGCAGTAAATATGTATTTTCTAGAGTTATTCAGCCGCTGTGGGTATCGCTCAGACTAAATATGTTGTTCGGTTTGTCCCATACAAACTAGACATTTTTCCTGGGACTGACACATTGTACTTTTAACAAACTGTGGTCATGATTCTGGCTATAGGTTGAACCCCTGCCGTGCTATATGAAACCGTTTTTTTTTTTTATTTAAAGCCCAGAGTGCATTGGTGAATTTGTCTCAGATGTGCTACCCGGTGTCCCCCCTCGAGAGCAGCACTAAGTGGCTTTGTGTTGTCACGCTCCAGTCGACGTGAAAGACACTGGCTTCGCACATCCCGTAACACGATGCAGACTCAGAGTCGTGGGGAAGGGATGTGTCTCCGTATGACACGTGGGATTGACTCTCTCACTGTCTCTGTCATTCTCTTCAGCTGGAGAGATTTGCTACAGCCGACTGCTTTGTCGCTTCGCCCTTGGGAGAATTTCAAAAGGAACAAGAAAGCGGTGCCATGAAGGGATGACAGTGTCAATACTCTCCACAGTAGAACAGATTTTTCTAAAGCCAGAAGAAATCTGCTGTGTCCTTGCTTGTTAGAGGTGGTTGACCTGGCTATTTGGAGGGAAAGTTCCAGAAAAATTCAAGAATTTTACCCTCACCTTCGTCTATCCTCCACTCCGTCCTTCACCGGTCCTCTCTTCCATCCTACCCTCAATCCCTCATTGTTTGTACGGGATATATATTTTATAGGGGCTGTGTATGCAGATAAGTGACTGAAAACACACATTGATACACACAAACTCTCCCAGTGGGGATCCAATAAGTGGGCTACAGAAGGTATTGCCTCTTGCCGGCAAGGATAGGGTGATTTGTCCCTATAACAGAGGAAAAGCTGATCCTGCAGACCATGGGATTGGGGTATTTTGGTCGGATCTGGCTGGAGTCGCTTAGACGTAAGGTGTGGGGGATCTGTAAAGCTACAGCATGGGGCTGTTAGTTGAATACATTGGGTAGGGACAAATGAAGTCACAGCCTGTGCGATAGGTTGTGGCGCTCATCAGCATATTAAAGGACAAAATAATTTCCGTAAAGTCTGAGATTGAGTGATTAAAATCGGTGAGTGCATGATGCATTACCCTGCAGAATACATCATCTCCAGCAGAAATAGCTGAGAGAATTGTCCAGCCATGCCTGCGTTATACTAATCTGATCCGCATTATGTTTCAGGCTTGACCCCTCTATCTCACTTCACAGTGCTTTTTAATAGGCTGCAGCTGCGTGTTAACAGCGTGAAGAGGATCTGCCTTTTTAAACAAGTTCTGCCCAAGAGAGCAGCAACTGCATTGCTGTGCTAACAATTAAATAAATACTCCAGTGAAAAGTGAAGTCTTTACAACTCAGTCTTTACAATGGAGATTGTAGTGTGGCCAACGAATCAAGTGTTCTTTCTTACACCAGCATGATTTACAGTAAACCCTTGGGGCCTTTATCTGCTTGTATGGAGTTGTCTGCTTGCATCGCAGCGTCATCAAACATATTTGCTCCTCTTTAGCTCCTCTGCCAGACTTAAATGCTTCTCTGAGCTTGGAACTACAGAACGGCTCTCTGGTTTCTCTCCCAGAAGCAATATAGTTGCATTAAAGTCTGACAGGCAATCAGAGTATATGTGTGCTTCTGTGCGTGTGACTTAAGGACTGTGCAGCGGCTTGAGGATCCTCTTAACGCGATTGTCGTGTGATTATTGCAACTGAACCCCTCTCTCGCACACATGGTGTAACCGCCACAGGCAGAGGCAGAGGACTTATCCCACCCCCCTATGGATTGGCTTAAACCACCATACTCCCCTCCAACCAACACCACACACACACTTTCACTCTCTTTAACACACAAACACAGACATCCTCCTCCAGACAGCCATGCTGAATGATTCCTCTGGGACATCCTGGTCTTTGGTGCTGGCGATGAACTGAGTCACGCTTTAGGATGGAGGGAGAGAAAGCTGGAGAAGATGACGTTGAGCAACAGAGGCTTCAGATGGAGGACAGTGATATTTGAGAATTTTGCCCCCACTTTCACTTCTCCTCCTTACCTGTTTACATTTTATATAGACTGACCTACGTTTTTCATTAATTGATTGTTTTTAATTGATATGTTTGCCCATGTGTCCCAGCTGTTAACACACAACGCAAGCTAACTCAGGACGCAGCCTCGAGTGTCAAGCCATGATTTATTTTCAGCATGTCCATATTTTAACAGTGTCATCCCTCATACAATTCGCTGTTAGTTTCCCATCTTGACTCTTTGTTTTTCGTTTTTGTGTTTCTATCCAATGTCTGTTTTTGCTCAAAGTTGCCATTTTCAAGAGTGATGATGGTCTCTTAATTTTGCTAGTTTGCAGTAGTCTTTGTTCAGCTTGAACGGGATCTCTGTGGCGTACTCTGAGACTTGAAGTAGGCCCAGCATCATCCACGCCTTGCTTTGCCATGTTGTTGCCCACTTGCTGAGTGTTGAAGCCCTCACCGATTGCCCTACTGTATTCATCAAAGTGACAAACTTTGACAAACTGCTCAACCACGATCAGGAAGAATGATTTCAGTTTGCTACAAATAAAACATAGGATGTTCCAAGGTCTCTTGTTTAAAGGTCATAGTTTCCCGCATCAGTAGTTTAACAATGTAAGCCCTCCATCGATTCATTCAGCCATTCATTCATTTTCGATTGACTTATCCGCACCAGGGTCATGAAAAATAGCACTGCCCAGCATCCTTTCTTTAAGATGTTCCTTCCTCTTACTGGATCCTGAAAATCGTTTAGATCAATATGTAAACTCTCCAGCATGTCCTGAGTCGTCTCCAGAGGGAAGAAGCTGTTGGGCATCTTCATTGTCATCTTGACTCTTTTGGAAGAGCAAGTGCTTGAAACTGAACAGCTTATGCTGCCTTAGCTCTTCACTGTGCCCTGAAGAATAACTACAGCTAACAAGTCATTTGATTTACTGTGTCCATTATCTTATTGCTCTCCCACTACTCAGTGCTTGAGGCTGGAGGTGATGGTCGGGACAAAGGAAGATTAGCTGGTTCATTTTTATCACAACTCATTCCCGTCGGGCAGCTGCTCATCTTCCCTGAATGGTTCTGAAAGTTACTTTCTAGTTCTTTCTGGTTCCTTGACCTAGAAAGGAAATACAGTTCTCTACTCTATGTGAGGCGATTGAATAGTTCATAGCAGTGTCTCTTGCACATTCAGGAGAATATTTTCATTTTGCGAACTCCTACGAGTTCATCTTATGACACCCGAGTTACTTATTGCATTGTGACTTAAACTGTCGGAAAGACATTTTTCCCCAATGATTTGAAATGAAGGCACAATGTATACACATTTTGCTGCTGTTGTAAAAGGAACCTGATAATCTGTAGCTATTTTTATAATTAAACATATGGTAATCCCAGCTGTTAGGGCCGATAATCGGTCACATGGAAACACATTGTTGAATCTGTCGCACACCTTTTCTGCAGAATGGCTGAGTATTGAGGATCTCCGTAAGGCGCTCTCACTTCTCTTTCCCTCCCACCTGTTCGCTCGGCGGGCTGCCTGGCTGTCGATCTGCTGTAAGTTAATTCACTGGAGGAGTTTAAATGACACGAGAAGCATCTGACTCGTTTATTCGATCCTTCTGTCGATGACTGTGTTCACTCTGTCTCATAGTATGTTCGTCTCTTTTGATCTTGAGTTACAGGGGATGAACTTCCCTTTGCTGTCTGTGAGACACACATAGAAATGTAAGAGTGAATGTGAGGGAAGGGTTATGCCAGAATCAAACTACACAATATGTATATATTTCCGATCCCAACACCCCATGTCTATCAAGTAGAGACATATTTGGGCTGATATTGTCTGTTCTTCAGCGTTTTGCTGAAGTTTTTTGTTTATAGTAAACATATTTTGGCATTGGGGTACTTAAATATGCAGTTGTCCCATTAGAACATATTTACATTTGGATAATTGCCCTCTTTTTTAACCAAATTGTGAGTTTATTCAGAGAATATGACCTGAAAACGCACACATTTTCTCAGATGAAAGCATGGAGGCAGGGATCCGTTGAATTTCATGTATCAGTATTCTGTAGACGTGCCCTCATACATGAAGACACACATAGGCTTTATAACACGCACCATATGGGATGGTCACAGCACATGCAGTAATCACAGAGGATCCTCTTGTGCGTCACCCAGCATGTCACAGTCAGACCATCAAAAACCCTGGAGAACGAAGACACGCCATTTAGCTTTTCTCTGCTTCCTCTAGCTGTCACTTCTCTCCTGCTATATCTTGTCTGGGCTGTTTCTCTCTCCCTCTTTGTATCTCTCTTCCATGCACTCTCTTTCTCACACACACACACATACTGTCAGCAGTGTATTATTGGAGGGTAATTAGTTCCTTCAGATTGTCCAACCACTCGCTGCCAGGCTCATCCTGTTAAGCACATGCATGATCAAAGAGCCTCCCACAGGCCACGGCTCTTTCTGAAGTGTCGGGCTCCTGTAGACACGAGCGACGGGGACAGACTTACTGTTTGGCTTGCTAATTCTAAATCAATGTGGTTATTTTCGGGTGAAATGCATGACTGCTTGACTTGGCTTCATCTGCCTCAGAGCAAAACCTCATTATTTAGTTACTGCATCACAAAGGCAGGGGAAGGAACGAGCGCATGTCTGGTAAAGTGAAATACGATTGTCAAGCTGACATCATGGGATTTTCATCATCAGAGGCAAAGACATTTCTGCTTTCAATGATTAAGAACTTTCTTCTAAAGCTTGAGACAGATGAACTTTACACGAGACAAGAGGTCTTTGGTGGGTAGATAGCAGCGTGGCTCTAGATAGCAATGTTGGGTGGTTCACCACTTTGGTCGTCGATTGAAATATTTAAACTACTTTGAGATGGATTGACATTTTCTTAGACATTCATGATCCCCACATGATGTATCCTAATACCTTTGGTGATCCTCTTTTTCTCTAGCACCACTGTGAGGTTGTTTGTATGCTGAAATTAGCATTTAGCTCGAAAGCACCGCTGCGCCCAAGGACAGTCTCACAGATCTGCTAGCATGGCTGTAGACTCTTAGTCTTGTTTTAAATACTGTCTATTATTTATGAGAGTGAGCGGGGGTGGGAGCACTGGGGAGGGACTTATGTATTATTATTGTTTTGGTGTTACATTGGCCGGAAGAAGTGGATGTAGCCGTTGCTGCTGTCTCATCAGCAGTACAGGGAGTTGAACGTGGTGGACAGCCACAATATAGTCTCATATTCTTCACAGTCCCTACAGGAAAGACACCTGCCCCTCCAAATTCCATGCTTATCTTTAATTGTGTTTCAGATTCTCTGCGCGGCTGTCATACCCAGAATGCATGTTGGCTTGTTGACAGTGAACACGGCCACTGTACCAACCGATATTGTTTATGGCTGCTGCATCCGTTATGTTACGGTTTATTTGTGAAAACAGTCATTAATATGCATGCGTCACTAATGTTGGCGCGCTGTGATGTGTGTTTGTGTGGTGTGTCGTTGGTTTTGTGTGGTAGGAGGGGTGACTGTCATGCACTCGTATTCTGCTGAAGTGCACACACAGCTTCTGTCATGATATGATCCGTTATAAAGGGTGATTTGTATTTACTGTTTGTTTCGGTGATAACTCTCACTGCCTCTGTGCTGTTTGCTTGCTTCATTGGCTGGACTGAGTTAGCGTCTCATTTTAGTTTCAGACGGGACTCGTTATAGGTAACTTTTGTAGTACTCGAGGACAGTTGAGCTAGTTGTTTGCTTTTTTTCCCCGACGAGGAAAGCGGGGTCAGAGGACCAAGGCTTAAAAGTCATGGTTTGCTATTGAATGTTATGGTTGGAAAAGACTTTGCTTTTTATTTTCTCCAATACTATCTAACGTTGGTGGGAATATAATAGAATATGGGTATTTAGGGTGGAGGGTGGGTCATGCATTTTCCTCCAGTCAGGCTCAAAGAAAAATACTTGTTGCTCCGGGAACGGTCTGAATCATTTTAAAAACATTTTTTTAAAGTTTGTGTTGGCAAAAAATAATCAGTTCCTTAATGTGACTTTTGATAGAGATGTCAGCTTTTCTATACAATTAACATAATCTCAGTGTAATATATCAAAGCTTTAGGAACCTATTATGTTGAAAATATAATTCCACAGCTGGATCAGTTGGAATTACCTGTGCTCTGGATTTTAACTTTAACTCGCTCACTGTCACTTCCTCACTTTCACATGCAAACTCATAAATTCTCTTTGTGTCACACAAATGAAATCCTTACATTAAGTACCAGAATGCAGCGAGCAGTGTTTGTGTGTGCAGAATTATCTGTGGTGAAAGGGCAGATGTTATAATTAACCTCCTTTTAAATGAAGTCTGAGATCTTCCGTGGCAGAACAAAGAAGGGCATTAGAGGAGTGAATGTGCCAACAGAGAAAAAAAAAAATATTGGCTTCATTTTTTTTTTGTCACAGTGAACAAAAGGTCCAATTAATTGACTTATTATAATTGTCCTGGTTTCCCCTAGCCCAATTAGAGGCTTAAACAACTTTCTGTGAGTGCAGCTAATCAGGGAGCAGCGGGCAGTTTTTCAAGGCAGGTACCAAGAGCTGAAATGACCCATGTGTCTCCGGAGAGAGGCCCTCTCATTAAGCTTTAAGACTCAACTCTTCTATGCCAGTGACCTCAGAAAACTTGTTGAGAGTTTTGAAGCAGTATAGCAAATGCAACGTCTTACCCACAGATAACTAGATCTGACAGGTTCTGATTCGTTTTTAGTTTGTTAACTTCTTAAGACAATTCTGTTAGAATGAGACAAAAAACTTTACGAAAGAAAATCAGGTTTTTCTCCCATTTTACTATTCCAAATGGTTCTGGCTACATTGCCTTCATCGGGGTGGCGATCCTGATGATTTGATGAAGGCTATGCTGCAGAAAATGTTTGGGGGAATAAACATGATGGAAAATAGCTGTGTGACCTGATTTTCACTTACCTCAATGAACTTGATGAATAGCTTATGCCTCTGCTGGCCCGCAGCCCGCTGTGTGTGCTCCATCTGAACTTGAAATATTTAGGGGAGGGAGGGGTAAAGATTTAAATTGCATGTGTAATATATGGGGATACAGAAGGTCATTGCATATTCTCCCTCAATTATGTGTCCGGAATCATAACTGTTTGTTGTTCGGTCATTGTTTTATGTGCACCAGATGTTGTGATTATGTAAGTGTGAATTTTTTAGCTCGGTAAGCTGAGTCTACCCCTGAGCTGTGTTAGTCCCCTGTGAGGTTAAATTAAAATTGTTGTTAAAACCTGTAAATGTAAAAACCTTAAGACGTGTGTTCACTGTGTTACGTTGCTTGACATGCTTCAGATTCAGATTGCCGCTCAAATATAATAACAGCGATGAACCTCAATTACATTTTTATTTCCCCGGCCAGTCTGATCCTTTTCAACATGAGCAATTGAACAAGTCTCCCAAAATGAGAAACCAGACAGACTGTAATCTGAGATGTCTGCAAGATATTCATCTATGTGTACTCCCAATGGCAATACATGGACAAACTGCTTTATGACCTTACAGTACAAACACTGAATATGAAATATTTGTTTCAGCATTATTATTTTATTCAAGGTATGTGAACAGGTATAGTGTCTTATTGTCGTGGCAGACATGCACATTACTAATACTAGCTTAGGTCAACTAGTTAAGTAGCCTGCAATAATACATTGCTGTTTGTATTTCTCATTATTATTTTCATTTTCTGCCACAAATATTTGCTTGAAATTATTAAGATATGATATCTTTGAAGAGTAAATTGACGTGAAAAAAATATCAAAGTAAGGTTTGTGTGATACATGTTTCAGCTTCTGGTTTGTCGAGAGGTAACTGACTTGCGCAACAAGAAAGTGTCCCATTAAAGCGCCATGTTTTATTTAGTTGTTGCCAAGGAAACAAACCTTTTCCGTGAATGTAGCTATTTGTGTGTGTATGGGTTGTGACCCATTTGCCCTTTTGGTGAAGCACATTTCCCTCGATCTCTAAAATGGTTCACGCAGCTCGGTTAGTGCAAGTCGTACGGTTTTTTGGGACTGTGTTGAATGATGTGTGCGTCCCTCCTCGGCTTGGAGGCTGTGAGGGGAGAGGTTGGCCTCTGCTTTAACAAAACCAATCAGTCAGTTTGAAATCCAAGGTCATACAGTAACTTACCAGCTACCCAGAAGAAAGCAGTAACAGAGAAAGGAGGCGGTTCAGGGAATAAAAGCCAAAACAAGATGATCAGGAAACAGAAAAGATGGGATGAAGACACAGAGGAAGTGAAAGATTATGTTCATTCTGGTATTCTATGTACTGTATAGAGGATTTGCAGCTCATTGCAGCCACTGGTTTATGTGTTTATGAGGTTGTGCTGGTGATGAGAATGCGTGCTGTGAGTGAGGCAACTTTTTATGCTTGGCTCTGCAGGCCATCCGTGTTACTAGTGGTAGTTTTCCACAATATGACCATCAGTCCAGCCTTACACATCCTTCACACACACTTCTTCAGACACACAAGCCAGCGGCACACCATTCCTTTTTGCTTAAAGCATCTTCTATATCTAAACAGGAAATAGAAACTCCCCTCGAAACACACTTTGCTCTCTCACAGCCGTCACTCCATCCAGAGCAACGAGGCATCGATTCAACAGTTTAAGGGTTAATTTCATCAGGATATCTGCTGCCACTGAGAATATTGCTTCGTCTTTCTGTGTGAGCTACAAAGTGTAAGTGAGAACAGTGAGAACATGTTGAAGTTGTTCTGGAGACAATGTAGATTCAATGTGACTGTTTCTGCCTGTAGCTTTCTTTGCTTCGCCCACATTACTCACTTTCTTTTGAAAGAATAAAACATTTCTCAAGGCTTTCTGGTGAAATGACTGCTTGATATGAGAACATAACAACCATCTTTGTATCTTTGGAAGGTTTTCTTTAGCAGAAACTGATGTTAAATCATCTTTAGTGGCTGACCTTAAGTCACGTCAAATTAACTTAGCTAATTTAGCTAATTAACTAGCTCCATGACACCCACATTTATTAAAGCAGTAAATGTCTCAAACTTTATTATTGTTTATCTAAGTAATTAAACCTTAAATATTTAAGGTTGTATATATGTATAACTGGTTGAACTGATCTTTAACGTTTCCACTCAGGAACAATAATTCACCAAATAACCCAAAGTATGCTTGTGAAGAAGTAAAATTAACAAAATAAACTTGTAGTTTGGACTTTTTGAATATAATTCAGTTCAGTCTGAGATGTTTCACAGCCAGCATGGAGAGCTAAGTAGGGGGCACTTCATCTTAAGTCACCTCTGCTTTTGATTAATCATCCCCATGATGATCATTTCCCTTCACTCAATGCCCTTAAATGCATATACCTCCGGTCTTTAATGACCCAGGATTACATTACACCCTTTCCAATAAGATTTTAATATCTGGCATGATCTATTTTTTATTAGTGCCATATCTCTAAAGACTCATGGTATGTATGAATGTCTGAGAACAAACCCATGTATTTAAGGATTAACTGTTTTTTCGTCTTTCTTTTGTTAGGCTGTTTATCATCTAAGGGAGAGGACAGATTATTTCGGAGGTTGTTCAGGAGGTACAACCAGTTCATCCGACCAGTGGAGAATGTATCAGATCCAGTCACAGTGGAGTTTGAGGTCTCCATGTCTCAACTGGTCAAAGTGGTAAGAGAATAAACATCTCTATGCAAACAAATCAAGTGTTTTATAAAAGCATCCTTTGCTCTTGGTGACTAATTTGCTCTTTTTTTCCTTTCAGGATGAGGTGAATCAGATTATGGAAACCAATCTGTGGCTGAGACACGTGAGTGGGTTTTATCTTTTATGTAACGCCATTAGTGATGACACATTATATTTATTTATGCTACGTTTTATCTGTTTTTTAGGTCTGGAACGACTACAAACTGAAATGGGCCCCTGTTGAGTACGATGGGATTGAGTTCATACGAGTTCCTTCCAATAAGATTTGGAGGCCGGACATTGTTTTGTACAACAAGTAAGTTTTAGTGCGCGAGTGCTAAAGAAGAGCTCCATGTTGAGCTTGCCTAATATGTCGAGAGACACAACTGTGCAGAGTTATCCCTCTAACTATTTCATAATTCTCTTCTTCCTACATGCTAATGCCATTTATTGATGCTCTCCGTCTTTTGTGTTAAATGGCCTTTAACTGACATGACGTTTACATCTCTCAAAGTGCTGTAGGTGACTTCCTCGTGGAAGACAAGACCAAGGCTCTGCTGAGGTTTGATGGCACCATTACCTGGATTCCCCCAGCTATTTTCAAATCTTCCTGCCCCATGGATATCACCTACTTTCCCTTTGACTATCAGAACTGCTCCATGAAGTTTGGCTCCTGGACGTATGACAAGGCCAAGATCGACCTAGTGCTGATTGGCTCAAAGGTCAGAGGGAGTCTCTGGGGCAAAGGGGGGAGGGTTCCTGGCCATGTACTGTAGCAGTCATGCAGTTTTATTCTACATGGCATGTTTACATCACAATATATATTGTATTTTTTGTGAGAACTCATTGAGATTTTAGCAGGAACAAATACCCTTTTATGTGCACATATGTCTTCACATCCATTAAATTCCTTCACTTTTATGCCAGAACACATTTAGTGAGGTGTCACAAGTTGCTAGAGGCAACTTTTGAACATTTAAACTAGTCACTGCCTTTGTCTCTTTCAACAGACTTTCAAATACATATTTTCCTCAAAATATTCACCTTTCATTTGCATTTCATCAGGTGAACCTGAAAGACTTCTGGGAAAGTGGAGAGTGGGAGATCATCGACGCACCAGGATATAAACATGACATCAAGTACAACTGTTGCGAGGAGATCTACCCGGACATCACCTACTCCTTCTACATCCGCCGCCTGCCTCTCTTCTACACCATCAACCTCATCATCCCCTGCCTCCTCATCTCCTTCCTCACGGTGCTGGTCTTCTACCTCCCGTCTGACTGCGGCGAGAAGGTCACCCTGTGTATCTCCGTCCTCCTCTCCCTCACTGTGTTCCTGCTGGTCATCACTGAGACCATCCCTTCGACGTCACTCGTCATCCCTCTGATCGGCGAGTACCTCCTCTTCACCATGATTTTTGTCACGCTCAGCATCGTCATCACGGTCTTTGTGCTGAATGTCCACTACCGCACCCCCATGACTCACACTATGCCAGAGTGGGTGAGGTCTGTGTTCCTTGGGGTGCTGCCCAGGGTGATGCTGATGAGGCGGCCCATCGACCAGGGCTGCTCCTCGCCTGCCAGTATCACAGGAGGGACAGGAAGAGGAAGGAGCAGCGTGGGAAACAAAAAGAGAAAGAGCAGCATAGGAGGAGGAAGTGGCACAGGAAGTGTAAGCATTGGGGGTCTAACTGGGGGTGTAGCGTGTTCACCTCTGGATGGTGGGGCAGCAGCAGGAGGAGGAGGAGGAGGAGGAGGAGGGGCTGCCTCAGCTGGTGGCTCCATGAACTGTGTGGAGTACGGCGAGATGAATCGGGACATGAACCGTGACATAAACAGGAGGTGCCCCTACAGAGGCAAAGAGGTACCGACTCCAGTCCCACCCTCAATGGGGCCACCTCCTCCCCCTCCTCCTCCTCCTCCTCCACCTCCGCCCCCGCAGGCACCCCCAACCCAGGGGCCCCAGGAATCAGAGTTGCCCAAAGTGCCGCGGCCGTTGAATGCCCCTTCGCCTGTCAGCGCTGTTGTTGCCTTCTCCGTGGTGTCGCCAGAGATCAAGCAAGCCATAGAGAGCGTGAAGTACATCGCAGAGAACATGAGGACTCGCAACAAAGCCAAAGAGGTACGAAAGCAAGTTGGAGTTGTCTTCATAATGAAACAACAATACTACTGTTTTTATATGTGTGGCACTATGTCCTTTCAGTTGAGCTGGCAGTGCCGGTGCAGTCAAACTTGATCATATCAGTAAAAAACATATTTAGGTTTATATTTTTACTGCACTTTTAACATTAGTTTCAGACATCTTTGCTATATCTTGAACATGAACACAACACATAGAAGTTGAAAATGTTCTGCCATGAGAGCAGTCCTAAATTGCAACTGCAAACATTTACATTAACATATACACAGCTGATAGAGACATACACAACCTTAAACTACTGTACTTATGGGGACTAGGTGTCATAACCCAACTTTTAGTCAGAAAAGGAAATAATGACACACAATTGCACACAATCGTATAAAATGTATTTATTTAAATGGTAAAATATACTGACTAACTGTGTGAAATGATCAGTAGATCAGTGTGAAAGGTTTGTGTGGGGTTATTGAAGTATAATCAAAGCAGAACTAAACTAAATAAAGGTGTGGTTGCACTATTACATACTATGCTGACCCTGTAACACGAAGCAGGATCTGGGGTTAGCGAGGTAACTTCAGGGTTAACTCTGGGGTTATAGTTCCACGACGGAGGTTCACTTCTTATGGCATGTATGATAATATTTTAGCCTTCTTCTTTCAGCTGTAACGCTGGCGGTGTGAAACGGACTTGGGAGCAAATTAAAAAAAAATCTGCATATCTTCTCTCATCGTGTCAGCTTCGCAGACTGGATGCAGTGTTACTTTGCTGCGATTACTTTAATGTACGCTGTGGGTGATAACAAGTTATGGAAGGAAACCTTATTACTGCTGAGCATTATGTTTTTAAATGTATTTTTTATTTGCTTCCAAGTCGGTTCCACACCGCCGGGGTTGCAGCTGAAGGAATACGACTAAAATATTGTCATACACACCGTAAGAATACATCTAAGCAACATATTAACTTAACGGAATACACACATTATACTTGGCTGTACCCGTGCTCTCCCAGTGAGCATTTTTCCGTTGAAAGGATGTTTAAGCGGTGATATTATAGATCTGGTCATTTACGCACTCACACAGGAGGTAATTTCTTGTTAGCTGTCCTTCCTTCATTTGGCAGTTCAAACTGTGTTACTCTCAGCCTGAATTACGTGTTTAACTTTTACGTATTTGTCTATTATACAGTTTTCTCTTTATTTGTAAAATGCGGGGCTCTGCTGACAGCAGACTTGTCTATGTTTGTGATTGGTCATATGCTGCTAACACCGCCCCTTAATATGGTTGATTTACCGAGTTGATAACCATCTTCGTGGGACCGTTAATCGGGATCACGGTCGTTAGGGTTGGTTCAGCCAGATAACCAAAAGAGGCCCTGGGTATGTTGAACTCGCTTCGTGGTACAGGCTTCAGGTGAGACACAAGCACAGGACGAGGGAAAGACAAAACCTCCAGGCCATGGCAGAGGTAGAGGGTCATCACAGAGGCTTGGATTACTATCCTCAACCCCAACATTCAACTTAACTTGGTCCTATTGCCCTAAAATAAATGGTGAACCTTGTGGAGACCAGAGTTTTGTCCCCAGATTGGTGTGCACAGATTAAGTTCCCACAGTGTACAGTACACAGCACACAAATAGACATAAACATGCAACAACAAAGCATTGCTGTATGACTGTTATCTCTGCAGCGTGTGGATATTCTACCGAGCTTAGTAAAAGGTGTAGAAAGCCATTTATTCTGAGCTATAAAGGGAGAGGAAAGCTGCTTGTTTGTTGCAGATGGAGGGCTTTGTGTACGCCTCCTGCACCCTCTGGATGGCCCTGATATGTTTGTTGCTTCAGCTCCATCTTTTCCTAACACGGCTGGGATATTTCTTTGATGCATGCAGAATAGCACACAATGGCATTATGGTCAGTGCAGCCATGATCCTATTGTCCACACCTGACTGATCAAGGGATACTCTATACTATAAACCAACACACACACACACACTGTACAAAACCACTCCACCAGTAGCCATGGTGGTAAACACTGCAGGATCTCTCAGCCTCTTTTACACAGGAACCCACAAACTCACATAAAGACACACACACACACACACACACACACACACACACACACACACACACACACACACACACACACCCCGTATAGCCATTCAGCTGTAGTGTTAACACAGTGATTTTACAATCACCATTAAGCAAAGGTTGCTGGGAGCATTTTTGGAAGAAAAGTGCTGTTGCCTATGAATTTGTGTGCCATAGATGTTATATATTATACACACACCAACATTTATTTTCTCCCTTTCCTCAGGTGGAGGACGACTGGAAGTACGTAGCCATGGTCATCGACAGGATCTTCCTGTGGGTTTTTGTGACAGTGTGTGTGTTGGGAACGGTGGGACTCTTCCTCCAGCCACTTATCAGCTTCTTTCTCTAATGAGAAACTTGTCTTTGTCAAGTCTCTTTCTCTCTCTTTGTGTCTACTTCTGTCTGTCTCTGTACCCCACTTGAATTACTTTGGGAATTATCCCTCCTCTAGCTCTTTCAAATCAAACACAGAACCGCCTCTTTCTCCTTTTCTGGCATTTTGTCTCTCATCTGTGTCTCACGCTCTTCTCTGGGACTCCACAATCAGCTATCACTTATAGCTCTCAGCTGTCTATTTCCTCACATGATTTCCCCTGATTTCCCCATCTCATCTTTGCCTTGCCCTCTCAAAGTGCATGCCATGCTGTTATCCAGTCTCCTCCGCCCCATCACAGTTTTTTTTTTCTGACATCATTATCAAGTCTTCTTTCCTCTTTCTCTCTCTCCCTGTTTTTCTCCTCTCCTGTGCCATGTTTTGACCTGCCACTGCCTGCAGCTTATCTCTTCACGGCTGTCTCCCGTCTCCCATTGTGTCTATGCGTCTCCGCATTTCCATTCTGTGTGTTTTATTGAAAATATCCATTCAGTCATTGTTATTGTACAGTCTTATACAATATGTTTAACAATGTCAGGTAATTATTGTAGTAAGTATTATCATAATTGCAATTTGAAGAACATCTTAACGTTCAAATGGCTGAGAAAGAAGAACCTGAATACCTTCTTGAGTTTTGCAGTAGGACTTTGTCGATGTAAGCCGGTGCAATAAAGACAACATACGTTTGAGAAAAGTGGTACAGTATGTTTGTCTATAACGTCTGAGTTAGAAACAAATACTGACAGCTGGTATTAGTATGTATGATGTTGTGCTGATAGCTGCCACTTTTGCTATTGTCAGATAGTTTTTCCCTGTAGATACGTTTGTAAAACACACGAGAGTTAAGCATGGCTTCTGAGAGGGAACACTGGCTACGGCTGCACACACATGACGTGTTTCCCACATGTGCTCACGTTAAGTTTAATTACGCATTGCACATTAATTCACAACTTCACTGCAAACCTGCAATGTATAGAAACACTTTGAATTGCACAATATAGATTGAACTTGTAAAAAAACATTAAAAGCCAAACTGTCTCATGTTATTTAATAATAAAGAAGGTCCTGGACTCAAACTGTGTGAATTTCTTGCTGTATCTCCGAGGGTTTTATCTGATGCTCCAATTTCTTACTATACTGAAGTCACTTGTCACAGATGTACACGGCCTCTTGCTGAAATTAGCCCTAACACCCTCATCAACGCAGAAAGTGAATGGATGAAAAGAAAAAAGGATTAAATGTATAGAGAATATTTGTAATACCTGGGGTATGAAGGAAAACAGTTATTAAGTTATTAACCTTGAAAGAATGTTAACGGATGTCTTAGTGTAACCGTCTGTACAATATTATAGCAAACAATTAATGGAAAAACAGTTGCACTTGGTTTGAATTGATTGCTTCCTGATGTTTAGCAACTCAGAGCTGGTCTGATCAAATGCATAATGAGTAGGTTTATACACTTTAACACTGAGGCTATATAGCCATTGTATTAAACAAATTGGATTTTTAATGGGTTCACCTACAGCAGTAGACAAACAGATTTGTAATAATCTGTCCTTTAGTTGAACTGTTGAGCTTCAATTGCATTAAATACTATCTGCAAAAAGAACATTATTTTGCCTGGCGGTACAGACTTCAAATGTGGACTTCTTTCCCCTCTGGAAGTGTTAGTTTTAGCAAAAAACAAATATCTGTCATTGACAGATGGATGATTCTGGCGTCTCTTTTCTCATTATATAACAGCCTTGATGATCGTTGTTTAATATCTGAGAAAAAAAAGCTGTGATCTTGAGTTGAAGTTTTGTTAACAATATCACGGACACTTATACATATACACTTTGTGACTGGAATCTCCTCTGAGAAAATATGTGTAAGGAACTGATTGAATATTGCTCAGTCACCCACACATAATACACCTTTGAGCAAGACATTTCACTACCAGCTCCTGCAGCTGGGTCTCCCAATTACAAGAGTACACTTGGAGAAGGAAGGTGGTCAGGATTTTGAATTAGGTCTAACTCATTGAGTTTGTAGCCGCTGGTCAGTGACAGACCAAAGAGTTAGATGTTGAGGAGAAGTGCACAAGATCAGAGGATAGGAGGAATGTCTAACTATGTATATAAGAAAAAGACAAAACTTGCAGCACCCATATGTAAATAAAGAATAGGCTCTATTTATTTATCTATCCTTTGGGTTAAGATGCCGACCATGGACCACAATGTCCCCAGCTTGTCTCTGGCCAGCAACATTTGCTGCTTTTTGTTGCCCATCTGAAGAGATAACTTTAGAATCCACAAAAAGCAACAACAAGCGCTGCATATCTGAACCATGCGCATCAATTTTCCTAATTTGCAGTGCCTTTAACCTACAACGCTCATTTAGCCCCCGTACATCCAGCCCAATCTCACCAAAGGGCAAATGAATGACATCTTTGTCGGCTGTCATCTCTCCTCTTTCACATATAAAACAGACTTAAAAAAATATGAATTATAGTTTTGGATATTACAACCACACATTGTTGGATTTGTTCAATAACTATTATTGAAAACAAATTTACAAAATGTATTTTTCTCCCAGCGGGTTCAGGGTGAGCTGTATAGTTTGCTGTGTGCTTCTTGAGGAAAGCGTTTGACACACAGTCACACATACTGATGATACCGTTGAGGAAAGTGGCCAAAACTGCGTCTCCGAAGCAAAAGCACAGCAAAGCATTTTTCCTTTGAAGCTCCCCTCTTCCTCTGACTTATCCCTCTTTCCTTCTCTCTATCAAAGGTCACGGGTGAAACTGAATGTGCCTGTCAGCTCTGACACTCACACACACACACACACACACACACACACACACACACACACACACACACACACACCTACACAAACTCTGAAAGTTCAGGGTGGTGAAAACACAGTCCTTTCCCCCTCCAGCCAAAGGGGCGTATGACTGCTTTCATTTGGTCCACCCTGTGGCTCTCAACTACCACTCACACTTAATCCTCACTAGCGAGTACTGAATGAGCGTGTGCACATTTCTGTTTGTGTGTGTGTTCAAAAGGGGAAGAGGAAGAAGACACAAGTCACCTGCGGAAGTAAGCAAAGGAAACAGGGAGAGAGAGAGAGAGAGCGAGAGAGCGAGAGAGAGATAGTGAGTGTGCATGGAAGTTCATATGTGCACTCAGCAACATGGATATAACTACATGGGGATTATGGGATGGATGAGTTATAAATATAGAAAAGCAGCAGCAGCAGTGTTACTACAGCCACACATAGTATCCCATCAGTCTCAGTCTGCTGCTTGACAGGGTCACATCAGTGTCTGGCTGCCAGAGAATGAAGAGATCAGCCAAAGAACCAGCTACTCCAGCTATATTTGGACAGTATTTGTGTGTGATGCATACAATTCTCCTCACTGGCGCTCCACCAACTTATTGGGCTGCCCTTCAAACTTTTAACAGGAAATGAAATAGTTAACAAGCCAGATGATGTTATTTTTTCACTACTGCTTTATTTTTTAAATCGGATCCACACCAACGCTCCCAATCCTCCCAAACTAAGACATTTCTGGATGCCACTTATACAGTAGTTTGAGATAGACACACCAATCAGCTGCTACTAGAGAGCTTCAGCCATTTTAATCTGAATATGTAACAGAGTGACCTTGCCATTTTTAAAGCTGTACATCTTTCTTGAATGATTGGACTCCAAGTACTGTGAGGCAGTCAGAGCAAAGCAGAGCACAGCAAAGCTCTGGGTGCTAAACTGAGGCATAATACATTATTAAGCCGGCCACATCTATGAATATTTTACATGAGTCTTCACTGTTGACGATGACTGTTAGCATCCGGCTCCTGGATAGTAGGACTCCTGGATGACGGACTTGTCACAGCGCATGTGTCTGTAGGATCTAATTTCCTTTGCTTTTTGTGATCAAACTTTTTGAAAAAAAAATGAAAGACTTGTTACATATGCCTCACTTGTTTTACATATTTTTTTTGTGTTATTGCAATTTTTAAAACACCTTGTGTTTGAAATAAAACAGCTTATTCTTGCCCATCTCCTGCTGTCTTTCTTCAGTAGTTTTGCGGACCCTGTCTACCAAGAAGCAAGGCTACAATGAGGGGAATTCTCCAGTGGACCACTGGTGCATGCTGGGAAAGGTTTGGGTGCGGTTGGAGGGTGACATGGGGGCATACTGCAGAAGGGTGGATAGTGAATTAGGGTAGTCTCTCGTGTCGTCAAGAGCAGAACGGTATGTGCCGACGGGCAGTCGACCGCGGATAAGTAAAAGAGACTCTCCTCTAAATAATTCATTCCAATCGGAGCCTTCTGAACACACACACACATACGGGGTCCTCTCATACACATAAATGGTTGCTTCCTGAAGTAGAACACTGCAACACACACTCACACATGCTCTCAAAGAGCAGGCATCTAATTTTACTCTTAGATGAATATTCATAGATGAAGAAACATTGTCTTGGAATTTGAAAAGAGCATTTTGGTGGAACAACAGAAAATGCTTCTGGCACTTTTTGGTGGGTTTTAGAGCAAACTAATAACGTTATCTTTTAAATAAATATATGCTGTACCTTGATAATTAGAGGAGCAATATGCATTTCTCTGGTGCATGTTATTTTCTTATTTTTGCCATATTTGCATGACCTGTATTGTTTTAACAGGAGAGGTTGACGGAAATGCATATGATTATTCTTTTTTCACCTTAAATCTGTTGATAAAAAAACAAACAAGGGAAACACTGCCACTCTTTATCACCCTAAAATAGCTGCATAGTGTTCACTCTGTGTGGGTTGTGGTTATATTGCTCACAGTGACATAGTGGCATTCAGCAGCGTTTGTTATATGTGCGATGTAAGGTCAATTTAAAATACAACAGGAGGAAGAAATAATAATAACAAACAAAAAACCATGTAACCTTGTAATCTTGTACTTTTACAGTATTGTGTCTTTGCCGGATGTCCATCAACCTCATAGTAATTTATGCTAAGCTAAGCTAACCGGCTGCTGGTCTTAGAGAGAGCTATCAACCTTCTCATGATAGCGAATAAGCATATTTCCCAAAATGTTGAACTATCCTTTAACTTTATCTCTGAAATTAAGTCTCTCAAAAATGTATTATAAAACAAAACAAAAAGTAATCTATTTAGTAGTAAAATCTAATTTTTAATGTGTGACTACAGAGTTACACAGACCCTCAGGATCCATGGTGCTGTATAGCAGAGGTTCTCTCGATAATCAGGTGTTGTCCAATGTGCTCCGGGCACTAATCTGCTGGAAATCCCCTGTCAAAAACTCATGTGCGCACACACACTCAATAAAATCACCAGAGAGACATTTGTTAAATCAAAAACCCTGTAAAATCTTTATAATATTACAGTTTCACACATCTGCTTAAACTTATTTCCTGAAACGTTTAAGCTTTTATTTAAGCTGATGGTCTCTAGGTCCTCCGAAAATTGCTTGAATATTGCACGGTCATGCTCCATGCAAAATATATTAAATGGATGAAGGGCGGAAAAGGTATATAGTTGTGAGCAGCATGATGTCAAGTCATTTCAAATAGATACCTTTTTGTTTTTGGCATGAAAAAAACAAGTCAGTAATAATGTCAACAAAATGTCTGAAGACTATTCTCAAACCTCTCCAGACATATAATCAACTCCTCCGCTGTCCATCCATTTTCTCAGTACAGTATGATGCATCAGTTCCACCAAAATATACTGTAGCTAAATATATTATACTTCTAGCGGCATTTTCAAATTAAAATGTATGAAATAAAAAAGTAATGTACTAATTCGACAATATATTTTCTTTCAGATTCCCTAGATGCTGGGTAAACTGGTGGACATTTAAAGCCTGTTGGACCTTAGTATGATTTGGTGAAGGAAAAAGCAAAGATTCAAGGTTAATGTGAAAGCTGTTGGAAAGAACAAACACAGCAATTTGGATGAGGAAACAAATTCAGGCTCGGCATGAACCGTCATTGAACCGTGACGTCATTGTTTTGTCTTCTGAACCTCATGATGAACAGCAGTTGGACTGATTTTTGATTTTCTGTTGCATTTGCTGTTCCAATTTGGTGTCATTCAACGATGCATTTGCTCTTCACATTGGATGTTAGGAACAGGTTGGGAATCGGGTGTGACGATGTAAATACAACGTGAAATCTTCTACCAAGAGCTCAGTGCAGTCAAGACTTTTCTGAAGGCGTCGCCGAGGCTGTATGTGAGTGTGACACACTGCATATGTAGGTGCGTGACAGAAGGTGCCTCATTATCCGTCCGTCTTGTCCAGAGGCAACATTTCTGTTACTCGAGATGAGAAATGGAAACTGATTTCTTCGGGGACAGCAAGCACTGTGAACTCCTCATGGGCACTGACACACAGAGACAGACAGCGCAAACCCAGTCGTCCTCCTTGTTGACACCCCAGGGTGCAAAGCCCTGGGCAGTTATCACATCACTGGAGCACATATGCATACATGTCTACAGACACATATACATAGCAGCGCACACACACACAGACAGGCAGACACACTCACAAATACAAAGAATGCTGGTTGCAGGCCGATAAACCAAACACAGATGGAAATATGTAAATGCAGATTTACACAAATACATATTTACGCATTAACCAACACAGGTGGACAGTCATGCTTTCACGTCACGCAAGCACACGCACAGACACACACACACACATCCATAAAGACACTCATGCATATGTGTAGAAATACAGATGAGACATGCACACAAAGCACAGCTGACTCACATCTGATGGCAAAGTCTTTGGTGTGCCAGAGTTAATTTTCTCTCTCCCAACTGACTCTGGACTAAAGTGTACTGACAAATAGACACACACACACACACACACACACACACACAGTTGCACACAATGGGAGTGCACAAGCTGTATACAATATCCGTTATACAACAATGGATGGTATAATATTTGCAACATTCAATCAATTATGTCTCCCACAGGGTTCATTCACAGCTCATGTACATCAGATGCCAGAGGCTATAATTACACTATGTACATTAACACTGAGAGCTGTCAGAAGTCTTGATTGTTGAGCGTCATGTTGATTAAAATTAGTATTTGAAAATGATTGGACCAATCAATTAAGTCAAGACGACATTTGCTTTTTTAGCCTAACAGGGATATGCAGTTGTTTATTTTTCAGTTTAGGCACCGTTTATAAAAAAACGGTGCTGAAATATTTCTACATTTAAGAGATTCTGTCACTCGAGCTCTATTTGTGAGGCGCTTTGACCTAAATGTTAAGGTCAACAATATGGTCTCAATGATAATGTTAACATGCTGATGTTTGGCAGTGTCAATATTTCCTAATTAGAACCAAACTACATATCAAAAGATCTTTAGGTATTTGGTCATAAACCAAAGTATTGGACAAAGCTAAACTTCCCCTGATGATTGTGCAAGAGACAATGTCCATTAGTGGCTGAACTTTCACCCTGAACAAAACATTCACCCTCAGGATGACGCTCGAAAGGCAGGAGATAAAAAGAGCCAGTGGGAATCAGATCCACCATTTGCAGAGTATTTCATTCAAAATCAAAACTGTCCACCTCATGGAGGCACCAGAAGTGAGAAGATCACCATCATGACCCGCCATTTAAAAAAAAAACTGTTATACTTGATAACACTATATTTGTATATTTTATACCCTAAAGGGGAAAATAACTGATTTCATAGTTTGAGTTAATTATTTTTTGTTTAAAATATCTTCAAAGACTCAAGTGAAATCTGATTTGTCACACTGCTAACACACAGACACACACACAGACACACACACACACACACACACACACACACACACACACACACACACACACACACAGACATGCTGTTTCAAACCATCAGTGGCCTTTTCTCGTCATTGCGTCAGTCAGATGAAGACAAAAGCAAAATCAGAGTGAGGCGCATCGTGTTAGAGGTCAATACATATATTGTGTGTGAGTGTCTGCTGAATGAGGAAGCTCAGTTTGCTGCTAACCAGCTGTAACTGACATTGAACTCTCTTAAGATTAACGTTTGATTTGACACTGAAAGTCATACATCCCAGAATGCACTGGTCTCATGCTGAGTAGTCATTTTCTCCTGTCCCCCACTTTCCCGTTTTTTTTTCCATTTTCTTCTCTCTTTTGTGAGTTTTGACAAAATCCCCAGGGACATTTCCCCTCCCATCTGGCCAGAATCTTTCCATCTATTTTGCTCTGCAGTTCTTTGGTATTTCATGATGACTAAAATATAAAATAACTGAACTCTTGCATTATTGATGTGAGGGATTTTAACATCAGATCACTTAAAAGTTTGATTAATTTAGAAAAAGTTTGCATCCTCTGAAAGCTGCTTTGGCTTCCATCGATGAACCAAAGCTTACAAGGTTATCAGGGTTTCCCCACAAAGTGCTGGTGGTAGCTTTAGTGGGCTAATAGTATTAGCATGTTTGAGACCGCTGACTTTGTGTTTCTCTTTGAAGCTTGTGTGAGATTTCATTCCCCTTGTAGAATGCCTTTCCTGCCTTCATCAACATTTTTTAATCCTGAAAATAACAAACCGATTAAGATTAAAACCACAGGCCTTGAGAGACATGGCTGTTGTGTTTCGTCTCATTTATCACATTTTTCTGAATCAAGTAAATTATGCAGACTTTAATTATGAGCTCAACAACCAGCTGAGAAAACAAAAACAACACTCACACACAAACACAAACAAGCTCTATTGGTTGCAACACACACACACACACACACACACACACACACACACACACACACAGATGTAGAAAATGTATTCTCCTTTTCTGTTCTGTCTTCTCTCTCTCTCTCTCTCTCTCTCTCTCTCTCTCTCTCTGACACACACACACACACACACCGTGCAGCTGCCCACAGTCATCTGGGAAGGGACCGGCAGGTTTCCAGCCCGCGAGAATTTATGTTTCCGAATGATTAGAGGCGGAGGGGACGATCTCAGAGGCAGCAGCTGCCCACCCCACAGCTCCAAGTGGAGCAGAAAATCAGGATAATTTCGTTGTGATAATCAGCCTCCCGTTATCCCCGTCACTTCACCCCACAGAGGAGGAGAGAGAGAGAGTGTGTGACATTCAGAGAGCGAATAATAAAATACTAAAAAAAAGTGTGCTTCATGCCTAGTTAACTTCAAAATATATGCATAATGTGTGTGTGAGTGTGTGTTGGAGTCTGTGCGTCTATATGTTGTGTTAAATGTTTACCTTACTGTACTTGTGAGGAACTAGCCTGCATTCATTCCCACATACCTTACTGTCATTTCAACCAAGTCACAAAATCTAGCCATGCAGAGGTTGTGCTTTTATTTGTCAGGTTTTAAGATATCAGTTGCACAGGTTTCTGCCTGTATTTTAAAACTTGTGTATCAACAGTTTTGGCTGGAACTGATATGGAGCAAAACTATTGACCCGGAAATTGCTTCTTGTCAGGGTTTCAAATTAAGTTCTTCATTGCTTTAAGCTACTAAAACTGAGTAAAGATACATCCAATGGCAAGTATGTGACGACTGCTCTTCACATACTTTGTTACAGCAGAATCCTTTGTTGTAGAAATCTTGTGGAAAGCATTAGTTATTAATGACACTCGCCAAACATCAGGTTATATGTTTTGGCATGTTCATGTGACATGCAAATGGAAGGAGGAAGGTCTACAAGCCATGATCCTGAACCTGGAAAAACATCCACACTATTACTGATTTTCCTCCTCAGTGTGTGTGTTTGCTGCGTATGTTGTGCCTCTTTGAACAGGTGTGTGTTTGCTTGGTTGATTGCTAAAACCAAACCGTTTTTTTTTCTTTTATTGAATACAGAAAGCTGCCAAGCTCATATACACTAAACAGTATCTATTTCTATCAACGACTTGTTTCTCACTTCAACTAAACATTTGCTGCATTTACTTAGAATTCAGTTGGTTGCACAGTTACAGTTCTTCATCAGAAGTGTGATTTATGTGATTTGTGTGGGGGATGTAAATGAGTTTACGTTGCTCTCAGTGCTCTTTTTCCTGTTCTCTTTATCTTTCTCTTTCTTTGTGTGTGAATTAGACCGTTTCGAGTGCTAGCTACAGTGTCGCTCGTGTCATAAATAAGGAAAAAAAGACTAGAACGATAGGAATGAAAAAAGTGTTACATGATTGTGATGAAGCATTTGGTCGCTCAACCTGCTGCACTGACAACAACACCTCACAAATAGATACGCTCTGGTCTTTGGTGATGTTCCCATGAGTCTGTGCTCTCAGCTCTCACTACCCTCTCACATTTTGCTCATGTCTATAGGTGTGATACAAGCATGTACGCAGACAAAGAAATGCATGGGTGTGTGCTGTTGAGCTGGTTCTATGGGCATGTAAAAGGTGAATGGTGTTTTACATTCATGTTAGGCTAAATGTTTGAGTGAAGTAGATCAGCATTTACTGTTTGACTGACTTTTTCCATGGCCAGTTCTGACATTATTTATTTTGTACTGAATCATCTGAGTACTTGTGTGTTTAGTAGATCTATATCCATAAAGCAACTTGCATGAAATAATCCGACTTTTGTTTGATGTGTGTCATGGAGAAAATTACGCTGAAAAAAAATAGTTTGACATGTTGTCAGGTAGAGGACAATACAGTATCACATATAGGCCACAATCAGTAACAGCAAATATGATTCTTGTCAAAGTAGTCCTGTTTCACGAATGTCATGATTCATAACATGGTAAAGTAATTCACATAAACCATGCACCTGATACCAATTGGAATATTAAAATAGTCTTTTTTTCAAAATCACAGATTCAATTGTAGCTGGAGGGAATCTTTAAATGTCAGAAAAGTGCTCTCCCGTCATGTCCTCTAGCATGATGTCCTGTAGTGTTCCTATTAGCGCTCTCCAGTGGAGGAGCAGTGACGGTGACATTAAATACGCAGCTGATCTGCCAGTTAGAATGTGGGCTATTACTTTATTAGTGGGGGACATACAGCCCTCTACACGGAATAAGGTAGTCGTCATTAAGTATCATGACATCCAGCCTTTGTCACACGCTGCTACAATGACATCACATCCCAATTCTATACTTGATGCATCAGTCATTATACGAGGGCAAGTTCCTCCAAGACTTAAGTGAAATGTACACTTTATAAAATATACTGCACAACCTAAAGTTTCCTTTCATGGTCCCGATCAGGTTTATTATAATGTTGTTATGCATATTATACCATAACAAGCCACAAGCAGAACATCAACCCCACAGAGATACAAGATAAAACGTGCTTTACGATTCCGATCGGCTTTTAAACTCCACGCCTAAGCCCCACCCAGGCATCCGTCCCACTCTCGCCTCCTCCCCCTCCTCCTCCTCCTCCTCCTCCTCCTCCTCCTCCAGAGAGCCGCTCTGCTGACCGCCGCTCCCCGTAACGCCTCGACCGGAGTTACAGTGTACGTACAGCGGCCACATGCACCCTCAAACCGGGTCCCCGCTCCCTGTGAAACTATAGTAGAGGGAGGTTTTATTTTTGTCCTCATGGTGTTGATCACAACTGACGGGAAACCTCGGTGCCTGCGCCACCTCGGTGTGTGCACTGTAGTCCTCCTCTCCAGCTGAACAGCCGATAGTAACAGGAGGCTGTGGGAGCGCTCGGTCGGACCGTGAGGACAGCATCATGAAGTTGACGGTCCTCCTCCTCCTCCTCTGCCCGCTGTCCCTCGCCGACATCCCCGGTAAGGAAACTCTAATGCGGTTTTTTTGGGGGGGGGGAATACACTAGCATCGTTAATGTTGGGAGAGACGGACCATGTGGTGTAACATTCATGTCTGATAAACATGCAAATGTTTGGAGAGACGGACCATGTGGTGTAACATTCATGTCTGATAAACATGCAAATGTTTGGAGAGACGGACCATGTGGTGTAACATTCATGTATGATAAACATGCAAATTTCACTCATTGCTTATACCCAAAGGTAGGTTGGTGCTTTACAGCAGTTTGTTACAGAATCCGTGTTAATTATGCTACTTTCCCCGTTTCTCCCCCGTTTTATTTTGTAGACTATTTCCTCCCTTTCTTCTCATTTGGGGATTTTTTTTCATCATGATGCCACTAGTCAAGCAGAAATATTTGGAACACATTTTTTTTTTTTATCAGAGTTATTTCCACTGAGATTTATCAGCTTTTCAGTTCAAGAACAAAGACCTGGCTCAGTTGTGCTGAAGCTGATTGTTCATCAGACAGACAGGAACACAGGTGTCGGATGTCAGCGTGCAGCTCTCTGCACCTCTCACTGAGTCCTTGAAAACACAGACAGAGGTGATACAGTAGAACTAAAATACTCTTTGATTTTGTGGTGTTATGTTTGCTTTGTGGATACTTGTATGGGTCCAGTCAGGTAAAGACGGACAGATGTGAAGCCAGAGGAGAGAAACACGCCGCAGGTCCACACTCCTCCTCACCACACGCATCAGCTTTTGCACTTGACGTCCCTGGTGTCTGACATTATATATAGTTGCCTCTTGTCAACATCACTGTATCTGTCCCTCCAGAGACATTATATTGCCTCAGGCTGACTGATGTGCTGACTTATATTGTCTCTAACCCCTCCCCCTCCATTTGTGACACCGTGCAGAGTTGCATAATTTAATTCTCCCTTATAGTGCGACATATTTCCAATACCTGACCATACACAACTAGACAGTTATGATTGCTGTGGGGGGAATTGTCCAGCAAATTGCATTTATTTGGATGGGTAGGGAAACAGCTTGTTCAATACACCTTTGTTTGCTAATTTTGTTCTCCTTGTGTTATGTGATTCACATACAGGAGCACATTTGAGGATTTACTTAACACAGTGTACAGTGTTGACAACATCTCAGTTTAAGCAGGGTTACTGTGCTGAAACATACTTTCAACGTATATGCGGAAGAGAGGAATGAGGAAGAAGAAATTCAAAGTGTTTGAATGTCAAGGTGCTGCTGCCAAGCCAGTTGTAGTTAACTCTCAAACTGTACCGTTGACCTACTTAAAAGACATTAGCATCACTCTTATGTTTAAAAAAAAACATGAAAAAGTTCCTCGACAACAGCGACTAGAAGTTAGTTGAAATTGTCTATATTACAATACTCTCCACTCAAATGACGGTAGAAGTAGAGATGTTGTCTTTCTTTTGTTTGTTTGTTTTTTCTCTGTGAGAAAGCTTTACTCAAATCCATTCTACTTTATTCACCAATTAACACAAAGCATTTGTTAATTCATGAACAGTTTTTAGTCCACATTCCTCCTCTTTGTTCAAGCTCCGAATGAGTTTGTGTCCTTGGCGGAGATGGAGGACGCCCTCCTGAGGAACCTTTTCCAAGGCTACCAGCGCTGGGTCAGGCCCATCCAGCACGTCAACGACACTGTTAGGGTGCGCTTCGGACTCAAGATCTCCCAGCTGGTTGATGTGGTGAGAACACAGCTGCAGTCACAAGCACATATCCATGCACTTCTGCTTTCATGACAAGATTTGTAGTTTGGATCCCACTAGTGGATATAAACTACAAGCACACATTGAGTTCCCACAAAACCCTCAAAGTTTACATTTTTTTGTTTAAAAGCAAGTCCCGCTCCTATAGTACAGTAGGTTTTTTAGAGTAAACAGGTCAATCACATAGAAATGTATATATTTTATTTTTGCTCAACATAGGCACGTTACAACTTCAGTGACTAGATGTTGAATATAATTGTGACATACAGCATAGCATGGGCATATTTTCCTTCTAGTTTTGAATCTATTTGGGAGACATATTTTTAAGTTAAGGGGTTAAACTCAACACTTTGTCGAAAAACAAACACCTTATTTTGAACCGCATATTTAACCTCATCATGATACAGATGTTAAAGGATGAGTCTGGGCTTACTCCATATTTTTATTATTGGCAACAAATCAAATGAAAAGACCAAAACCAACAATGAATAAATCCTACGAGTCAGTATTATCGGTGGAGTCAAAGCCTGATATAGCTTTTTCTATGTGCCATAGAGCTCCATTATTGTCTCAAAATAGTTAAAGACATAAGTTAATCAGTGGGTGAAAATGTCCTTTATTACCATGATCATGCACACTAGTTTATTTGGAGTAAATCCCACATAAACTGTCCAGCTGTCAGATATTACTTACTATTTGTGTATATATAGTAAGCAGTTAATTTAAGATTCATGTCATCGTTAGAACTCAGTGGGCGTGGGACTGAGAGCCAAAGACATGGTGGTGAAGCCACAAAGTATTTGGAGTTGACAACAACAAAAACATTCCAGGTTCATCCATCAAAAGAATAGAATGACACATAGAAATATATCAAAAAGAACAAAGGCTTCTTTCCCACTGAGAACCAGAGTTAGATGCGGTTGGTTCTCGCGTGCCGAGCTGTGTCGCTGTCTGTGGTGCTGAAACCAAACAGGCCACTGGCAGCTTGACAGTGTGGAGCTTTCTGTGGTCCTGAAATAGATCTGGAACACTCTTCATATCTACAACCACACAGTCTCTGTCTCCGGAGTGTTCCTTTAATATTTCAGAGGCTGGCTGTGATAGGCTCAGATGGTTTAGGTGTCCAAGAGGAGAAAATGGAGGACTCTAATGGAGGAGCCGCTGTTCCCGGTTTAAAATATTAATCTCAACCAGTTTAAATTTAGCTCTTCATCCTTTCACCTAACATACGCGCTGGGCAAAGACAATCAGTGATGAATTAAACAAAGCACCCCTATAGCACTGCAGAGAAGAAATATGTAGGTGAATGATCTGTTGAATTTTGGGAAAGAGAGCAGTAAAGAGGGCTAACCAGAGACACAGCAGCTCCGCTACACTACCCTATGTCCGTCCCCTGAGCGTCTCTGGGCTGCTACTGTACATGACTCTGTATTAGATTACGGTTCACCTCTGCTCTATGTGATCACGAAGCCATTCAACTCAGTCTGACAGCTGTGGCCTGGTCTGGATACAACTTTGAACAGCTGCATCTTTGTGTATCTCTCTGCTGTTTACTTCTCTCAAGTCTATTGCTCACAGTCTTCCCCCTGTTTTTTCAAGCTCACCTCCAGTGATGTGGAAATAAGCCTGTGTTAACCACTCTCATGTCTCTATTCCTGTCTTCATCTATTTACACTCCGACTGCATTTATATTGCTTCAGCTTCAGGGTTCACTGCACCCACCTCCGGTTTTATGTTTCTTTTGCTTGTTTACTAAGGAAGTGGCAGAGACAGGTAAATGAGATTCTGTCTGATGTCATGGCAGGGGAAACGGATGATTCGTTTACTTTCAAACAAGCTTCTCATATTGTCAACTAATCAAATCTAATGTCGCGATGGAAGCACCCAGATCAGACATTAGATACAACCCCAAAACATGCAGGAGGTTTTCTTACTTTTTATTTGAAGGGATACACATATTCATGTGAACATAACTGATATTGATTTAGATTAACTTATACTATGTTATCTTGCTGCAGGGGTATTTTTCCATTTTTTTTTAATATTATTGTTGTCTTTGTCTGTTTTAGGATGAGAAGAATCAGCTCATGACAACCAATGTTTGGCTGTGGCAGGTGAGCAAGAGATACAAACCAACTGAGACGAAATACTTTCTATTAATCTTACCATTCGTATACACAAAGGTCAAGGAGATGACACATGAATAGTTCTACACACTGCAATAGCTTTATAAGAAGGAACATGATAGTATTGATATTGATTGATATTAGCTCGTGTATTTTAAAGTCTACATTTTGTAAACTGAGTTCAGCACTCTTCATGACCAACACTGTTTCTGTTCTGTCTGAGAAATATAAATACTTTTGGATGTATAACACAGGAAATACTTTTTGTATTTAAGTGTTATTAAATTGCATTAGCTTGACAGAACAGCATGTTCTGTTGGCTAAGAGGCGTTGACTTTTCTTTGTAAAAACAAACAAATTAAAAAGGAGTTGCATTTCCCTCGAAACAAGCCCTATGAAATATTTTTTGCCTATAAATGCAAACTAAAACTCAGTATTGTTTAGTGGAGGACTAACCATACTGCATCCTGTGTCCTGTGTTTTTGTTGACCAGGAGTGGACCGATTACAAGCTGCGATGGAATCCCGACAAATACGGAGGAATCACTTCCATCAGAGTCCCCTCTGAAAATATTTGGCTCCCAGACATCGTCCTCTATGAGAAGTAAGACAGCTTTAATGTGGCAAACTGATTGACCGTTACCTTCATGTGAAGCTTAAATAACTAAGACACACTGTATGAAAAGTGCAGCAACAAAAAGTGAATCTACTGATATGTAGAATCTAATTTTCAAGATATAACCACATTTCAATACTCCCATATTAGCTGCAATCTTACACACTAAAATAACAGTTATGTAATATTGAGTTATGATCAAAAGTGCTAATTTCATTCACTAAATTAAGTAATTTTCAGGAACAAATAGTAAAAAAAGAAAATGAAACCACAAAAAATGTGTAAAAAGCTTCTTGTTCCTCGTTCCTTCAGTGCTGATGGGCGGTTCGAGGGCTCCCTGATGACCAAAGCCATTGTCAAGTTCAACGGCGTCATCACCTGGACGCCACCTGCTAGTTACAAATCCGCCTGCACTATGGACGTCACCTTCTTCCCTTTTGACCGCCAGAATTGCACCATGAAATTTGGCTCCTGGACATATGATGGCAACATGGTGGACCTGGTCCTGAGAGACAACCAGGTAGATCGGAAGGACTTCTTCGATAACGGGGAGTGGCAGATCCTAAATGCCACTGGAGCCAGAGGGAACCGGAAGGATGACATGTATTCGTACCCCTTCCTCACATATTCCTTCATTCTGAAGAGGCTGCCGTTGTTCTACACACTTTTCCTCATCTTCCCTTGTTTGGGTTTGTCCTTTCTGACCGTCCTGGTGTTTTACCTTCCCTCGGACGAAGGGGAGAAGCTGTCACTCTCCACCTCTGTGCTTGTGTCGCTCACTGTGTTCCTCCTGGTCATAGAAGAAATCATTCCCTCCTCCTCCAAGGTGATCCCGCTCATCGGAGAGTACTTGCTGTTCATCATGATCTTTGTCACACTCTCAATCATCGTCACTGTCTTTGTCATCAACGTGCACCACCGCTCCTCAGCCACCTACCACCCCATGTCGCCGTGGGTTCGGAATCTCTTCCTTCAGAAGCTGCCGAGGTTGCTCTGCATGCGTGGGCACATCGACCGCTACCACTACCCAGAGCTGGCTCCTGAAAGCCCAGAGCTGAAGCCCCGCTCTGGAGGTCGGAAAGGAGGCCAGAGGGCAAAGAGCGGAGCCCAGACGACAACTTCTGAGGGGAAGGAGGACGAGGCCTGGGCGACCATGTTGGACAAGGCCGTCTACTCAGTGCGCTACATCAGCAGACATATCCGCAAGGAGCACTTCATCCGCGAGGTGGGTTTAACTTGATCAGGAAAGATTGAACTAATCATTAGAATGGCTGTAAGGGCTCAATGTTTATAGTTGTTTCGGTCATACCATCTCACATTTCCTCTTATTTTCTAGGTGGTACAAGACTGGAAGTTTGTGGCTCAGGTGCTAGACAGGATCTTCCTGTGGGTGTTTCTCACCGTCTCAATACTGGGCACTGTCCTCATCTTCACTCCGGCTCTGTACCTGTTTTTTAAAATCCCTACTCCAATTGCAAGTGAGGGTTCACCTTCAAACTAGACAATAACACCACTTTCACAGGCAACTGACGATCAACCTTCAAGAATCTACAAATGCATTTGTTACCACTGAGCAAGAGGAAGTCCACTTCAGGTGTTTTGTAAGAGATTACTTTGACTCTCTGACTTCTCTAGAGATGCACTGTGTAAAATGTTCTCTATGTCGTTAAGTCATTGTATGTGTACTTGTTATGCACATTATACCACATTTCAAATTATTATGATAATATAATGCTTTGCTTTTAGAGAGATAAGACAATCTTTGTGAAAATGAATGCAACCTGTATTGCTTTTCAGCCAAAGTCATACAAATTGAAATTCAACACATTCGGATTTGGTGGATCATAATGGATTTAAGTAGCATGCAGCTATTAATGCACTATATTACACATAGTGGTGATTTTAGAAAGGTATTCAAGCTAAAATTAAATGAAACATGCAAAAATCTACACTACAGATTGCATCATTGACCTAATTTAGGTACATCAAAGACGACTTCATCTCTATTGTTTTATCTTTCATTGGTCTTTGGTCGACCATCTGAAATCCCCAATGTCAAACTATCACTTCAACATTATGTTCATTTTATATGTCACTAATACGTTACTTACTGTAACTTCTTTAGTATATTGTAAGAAAAATAAATTACTTATTCTCTCAAGGTACCAACAACCTTTGAACTACCTTACACTTTCATTAGATATGCAATAACCTGTTTTCTGTTTGCAGAATCTTTGAAGACGTTAGCAAACTTTAGGGGAATAAAGACATTAAGAGCTCTAATTCGTGATGTTGCATCTGTTTGCTTTTTGTTTCTCGCCCTCTTCAAACACAAAATGTGCTATATTTTGGTCACTGCAGTGATTTTAAGCAACATGATATATAGTGTAAGAAATAAATTAAGACTGAATGGACATTTCATCTTGAAATGGCCCAATCCTCAAAGGTACAGTATTTGTATTGTTCAATGTACTTTATCGCACTAGTTGGTTTAAATACATGAGGCTTTATTTCTTGTGATTAATGCCATACTTACCTCTGTTCCATTGAAAATTAAAGTTGAGACTGTCCAGTCACACAGATGTCACAGAAAACAAAGAAACAAAAAAGGAAAGTACTAAAAATGTAGAGATGAAAAGGGTGAAGTGACTGCTCCACCTAGTGGTTAATTTGCTTTGATTCTGTTTTTTATTGAAGAAAATGTTTTAATATACTAAATCACATCACAGATAAATAGATACATACAAACAGATATTAAGCTGTAAATCTTACAAAGGTCTGCCTTTTATATTAAGTGTATTCAGTTAAACTAACAGTGGGATATTAAGTTTCTATTTATCTTTTCTTATCAAAATTTAAAGTGTATATGTGGATTGTTGTTCGTAGCCAAAAGTCCAAACAAGTATATCATCTTGTGCCCCCTTTTAGTTTCTTTTAGTGTCTACTTTATACAGATTAGTATTTAAAGGCATAACTAATACACTTCTTCATGAAAGTAGTTCATGGTTTAGGCTCAGAATATGTGAAAATGTATTCATCACATTACTGTAAATGTTTGAGCTTCAACCTCTCAAGCACTCAAAACACAGAAAAAATAATAAACATGTCAAGAACATTAATGATGTCTCTTTAATAGCATATTAAAACAGGTTATACCACTCAGGAAAAGTGAAACTGCTTAATGGCAACAACATCCAAATTTATAGTAAAGTAATCAAATCACATTGCTCAGTCAAGTGGATTAGCATGGCCCTAAATCTAAACAAATCATGTTTCTGATATAAGAAAAGTTATCATAAATAATAATGAACATACAACTCACAGAAATAACCCACAAACATATACATTCAAATGTTTTGAAAAGCAACTGCTTCCTTTTGGCACTTGTGTACCCCTTTGCTCAATAAATAACAGGGAGATAGAGAGAGAGGAAAACAGTAAAGTAAGCAAAAAAAGTAGCAAAATGTGAGATTTACCAGAAACCTGTCTGAGCACTGTGCTGTTGATCCGGTGAACGTCTGAGTGTCTTCAGAGCTCAGAATCTCTCGTCTCAATGTGAAAGTGAACAAGAGTTTCCTTCACAGCTGTTTACCAGGAACCAGTGAGGAGTGAATGACATCAAGCACCAGGCCGACCACTCAAGGTAACCACTTACCTGGGTGCCAGAGCTTTGACAGACCACCCCACACACGCACACACACACACACACACACACACACACACACACACTGGTTAACATAAAGGCGACACTGTCTGGACAAACAGTCTGTCGGCAAACAAGCTCTTGATTTCAGCAAACCCAGTAAAATATTTTCCAGTCAACATATTTTGTCACGGCAGCGATCTTGCGTATCAATAAAAACGTCATTCAGTAAGATCTATCTGAAACAAATTAGCTTTAGTGCACAGAATGTGCACACATATACATTTTTACTTTTTTGTTTGTTTCTCCTTAATGTTACTGTTTTGCTGTAAATTGTTTTAAAATGTGCTTTTAAGAATAAAGACATTATTATATCATCATTCCCAATATACAGATACTATTGTGTTGCATTGTATTCCTCCTCAAACTCACTGACACCACATGAATGAATTCTTTGTGTTTGACGTTTCAGACACAGAAACATGTTGCATTGACATAAACTCATATCATGACATCATTTTGATTGTATGACATGTGTTTTTGGCCATGGGAGAATTATAATATTGTCTGTGTGTTTATTAATATACAATAGTTTTCTGTACATCAACATTTCTTCCACTGGGTGGGGTTCTAGCCACGTTCATAGTTGACAGACAATTCACAATTTCTGCTCCAGGCATTTAACCGATGTGTGACACACGCGGGATTTGTTTTGTTGCTTTTCAGAATGTTTTGGAAGTTGGATTAAACACATTTGTTTTGCTAAAAAAGAAAGAAAAAAAGTGAGCAGAGTAAATTGTGGGCCTGAAACCAGGAAAATAATTTACAAAAATTAAAGGTATTAATTAAAACTGTCTAATATGTGATACAATTAACCATGAACACAATATGCATGTGTATGTAGGGCTACCTAAGGGAAGGGGATTTAAAGCCTGGTATTTGAGTCAAGAAAGGCTTGCTAGGAATTTCAAAGCAGGTCCCAAGAGTATTCATTTGGGTTTCTACTTTTGAAGGTGCTGCATTAAAAGCTCCCGTCCTTTTAAAGTGTGAGCATGAGGCTTCATGTGAATTTATTCGTGTGATGTAGAATCTACACTTGCTCAAACCCAGACGTAGCCACACGAAAATGACCACCTAAAAGCTGAGGTCCAACAGAATACAATTCATTAATGATTTAAACTCCTTCTATTTATGAACAGAAGTGTTTAAAAAAGTGTGTGAGGGCATTTCATTGCATATAATTCTGGGAATAAAGACTTTTCTTTGATCCCACATTGATGTCCGCCCACACAATGCACAACACTTGTTTTCTGTGTGTTTTGTGTTTGTGTGACTCTCTGTGTCTCTTCCTCACCCTTGTGTGCACTGCTGACCTTTTCCACAGTAAACTCCTTAGTATGTGTGAACGGTCTGACCTTTCTTTGACATCCCATTATGAACTGAGTCGCCACCTCTGCAGTGTAACAGAGACAAATGGCTGGCTGGCTGCAGGACAAATGATGAGGAGCTGTTTTTAGGGAGGACCAAGATGCACTTCATCATGTGAGCGGATACTCACAGATAACAACAGCGTGTATTAGAGCAGATAAAGCTCCACATTCATTGTTTCTGAGATAATTTTTCATTTGTCACGTATGCAAGTATGAATGCACAACTGCAGACGCACATACACACACACACACACACACACACACACACACACACACACACACACACACACACATGCAGAAACCCAAAGCCTGCACACATACACACCTTAGATAGCTCTGGGACCCTTGTGCTTTCTGCCACAGCATAAGCGTTGCATCTTCCACACATCAAAGGTAGTGACTCAGACAAAACTAAAACTCACCTGACCCCATTCTATCACACACACATACACACACACATGCACACACAAAACACCCTGCTGGGACAGGGGAATATTTCTAATATTTGAAAAAAGGGGGAGAGAAGTGTTTTGATTTTGTCATTTTCATTTATTTGTTTTAACTTGTGTTCGTGTGGTGTTCACACGTATAAGCAAAACAATGTAGCACTGTCTCTGTTGTGGGCAATTACGTGTTCACAAGGTGTGTTTTAAGTAGTAGAAGAAGACAAGATGGATGTAGAGGGAAATGGGGACAGTGACAGACTGGAAAGAAGCAATGGTAGCGCCACAACATTTAAATCCATTAGCAGAACATTTCTCATTTATAAAATATAGAGAATTAACAACTCCCTCTGGTCTTCCCAATCTTTTCTACGCTTTCCTCTCCAGCTCACCTCCTATCAGTGGATTGTGCATTTAGGAAAGCCAGAATGTGATGCAGATTCCCTCTTTGTCCTTATTTGGATAAGGGTGAACGGATTGTAGTCTCCAGCTCAGCATTGGAGGGTTAGAAATCGTGTATTTAGATTCATAGTGGCAGGACTTTTTCAGAACTTATTCTACAAGTATTTTACTTTCTTTGATCTCTGATGTTGAAACAAATAGCTTTGCTGGCATCTCTGAGGTGCTTCTGGGAAGTGTTCTGGCTTTGTATTTTTACCTGGTAATTGTTAAATATCTCAATTTTTTTTGTGTACTGTTTCTCTGGTGTGTGTGACAGCATGTGTTAGTAAGTGTTTGCAACCCTTCCCCGTAAGGGGTGAAATGATTGTTGAGAGGAGGCAACACATGGGGAGTCAATTTATATTCATGGACAAAGCTAAAACTGTGATTCACACTGAAATGTGAAGTTTCTATTAAGCCTGTCTTTAATGTTAACACAAAATAAGCTTATTTTTGTGATTTACATGTAATGTTTGATTTTCACGTCAGTTTAAAACTTCTGCAAGCTGTTTGTTGGAATGTAATGTGATAATTACGTCATATAATAATAAAAAATGAATCATTTTGGATTTCTTCATGTTGTTTTTATTGTTTGTTTACATTGATACACTTTTTATCTGCAAATTATTGCTGGTGACACAGAACAGTGCTTTGCTGGTGATTTCAGCACAATGGACAGCTCTTCATTAAACTTCAGTAGAGTCATTGTTAGTTTTTAAATAAACTTTTAGCTTTTAGTTTACAGTTGACTGGATATGGTTTCCTTGGTTTAATGAGGATTGGTTTAATGGCACTGACTTCTAACTTTACTAGACGGTTTCCCAGTGAGAGCAAGTACAAGGAAGAAGGTTGTGATCAGAGGTTCCATTGAGAGGGGGAGAGAAAGGGACTCATGAGGGGGAACGCTGCACATTTGTGCAAATGTTCTCAGCGCCCGTCGGATCCTATTTCTGACTGAAATTATTTATGGACTGAAATAAATGGGTCATTTGATTATGAGCCTCGCTGGCACAAAAAGGTGACAAATACGACAAAAATGCATTTGATGAACCTCTTTGTGAAACCGGGAAGTGGAAAATTGCATCATCACTTTTACAAATTGATAGTCTACAACTGGGGAAGAGGGGGAATGGGTGTTGACGTGCGCCTACTACAAGTGCCGAAAGTTTCTAGCCTGGTCGTCACCAATGCTGAGAAAAACTGAGATGGATTTTGTCCTTTTCCCGTATGTAAGTGTGACTCTAAGCACTATCTTTGATGAAATCAGTACTAATTGATTTTTGGCTGCTCGGGGGCAGCTCATCAAGCTGTAAACACAATGTTGACTCAATATGAATTTAGATGGTGAATGTGGTTGCAAATCATTGCTTGTTTACACATCCAGCAGAAACAGAACAACATTATCATTTGAAGTTATGTTTTTGTTGTAATAGATGTAAGTCCAATGTACTCTCCTTTGTTCTGTTTTCCTTAAAATTACACGCTATATTCCTCACCTAGTCACCTTTGTCTGTCTGCCGTTTGCTGCAGGGCAGGAAGCATACGGTGGGTTTAACAGATCTTTGGACCTGAAAACAATGTTGATGGGAGCAGCAAGACTGAAATAAGATAGGAAAGTTCTGGCTGTAACCAAAACAATACTTTGAAAGACAATGAAAAGATCCTTAGAGCTGCAAGGTGATAGTTCTCTGTGGGTTCCTCACAAGCAACCCCTGTATCACTATATACTAATTTGATCTATTTTAAGAAGAATATTGATTAGAGCAGAAATAACATCACAGGGATTTGACATACTAGAAATATGTTTTGAGCAGAAAACCTCTCCATGGCACTTTATATTTAAAATCGTGCTGCATGGCCCCACACACCTTCATGCTAGAAATAAATAAACGAAGCATCTAATACTAATAATAATACATATTTATTTCAAGTTGACCATCAATAAAAGTCACAATGCAGTTTGACAACAGGTAAACAAAGTGAAGAGGGAATTCAAATGAGAGTAGGGCAGGATTCACACACAAACCCACGATGCACCCATGCACGCGCTCTCCGTGGACGTCGCACGCTCTCATCTTTATTGGAGGTGGTCACGGGTTGGAGACAGGTGAGGGCCCGAGACACAAAACTAGTTTTTTTTTTAAAGTTAGTAGCCTAGAGCTTTCCCTAACGTAAATATTTTACTAAAATTCTTGGAAAAAGCGAATTAAAACAAAAAACATTAACAGTTTAAGGATGTAAATATTACACCGGAAAAAAACATTGAAAATAAGGTTTAAATTAGGAGGAAATTAAAAACAATCACTGAGAGGTCTTAATACATCCGCAATTTAATATTGTGCTTCAACTCTCTCTAAGTGACCGTCTCTATCAGATAGGCTCACCGCATGTTTTACCTGTGAAGTTTTAGCACTCGTCTGGCTACCAGCTCGGACGCGCGCGTCCCCGTGCAGCACTGTGTGAGGGAATGTACTTTGTGATGCGGCGTGAACGCGCCAATCTCAACTCCACACTCAATCTGGTCCGTGAGTATTTTCTATCTCACACACTCCGTCTCCCTCCTCTTCGTCTTTCCCCAGCCTCATGTTCACATCAGTGTCAAGCCGGAGCTGATTCCCTGTCTAGCCGACACCGAGAGCTCGCTGCCGGGGGCCGGCGGAGTCCACAGAGCGGTGCCAGGATGAGGTTTTGGGGACCATGTTCGGTTGGATTTTATATTTGCGCGGCCATGCTTTTCAAAGGTAGGTTTGGGGAAAAGTGATTACATTTTTAGTTTGTTTCTCTTTTAAGGCACTTCCTACAGTAAGTGCACGAGCCTTAGTTAAAGAAGACGAAGACATTAATGATTTTGATTTTGAAAAATCATTAAGTCGTCGTGGGTTCAGCATGTGTTTGGATAATCCAGAAGTGTGCTTTAGAAACAACTAAAATGAAAGACCAATTGGAGCCAATTAAACCTTTTTTTTTTATGCTCTCATCAAACAAAACGGAGTTTGCATTTCCTGTTGGGATGACAATGATGGAACTTTTTAATATTTCATTTAAAGTTATCAAGCCCAAAGAATTGCAATCATTTGTTTTATAGTGTCACCAAAACACTACTTTCTGAATCTTTGGATGACAAATGTGAATTCATCTTACAAAATCCACCTCTTTCTGCATCCTAAATCTATTTCAGTTTGGTCTCCTTACAAAGGTACACTTCTAAACACAAGAGTTTTTAGTTTTTTTTCAAACACTGTGAGTGTCAGTGCGTTAATGTTAGATCATTGTTGTGCAATTAGATGTGCATGCGTGACTGTAATTCTCTCCTAAGCTCCATCCCATCAGCCTCATCAGCTGTAACATCTGGGTTGTTTGCTTGTCGGTCTGTGACCGGCTTTGCTGAAGATATGTCTTCAAGCCCTCGATGCATGTTTATGTACATACAGTATTTGCGTGTGCACACCATGTGCAAAAATCAAAACTGCAGCCTTCCAATGTCTTCGGTTCATTGTACCGGTAACGTGTTAGGAACAAGGAGGGGCGGAATGGCTTGAATATCAATAACTGAAGGGAGAGATAAAAGAACCCTTGACAGGAGGCCTGCCATGTCTTTCAAGGACAGCGTTGCTGTCTCATGGTGGGACAATGTGTCCTGTCTGCTTTGAAAGTTGTAAAGGTGCTGCAAAACACATATATAAAGCTACACAAGTCCTATAATTCACAAAGGGCGAGAACGTTTCAGTCTTTTAAAGGAGCAATATACAATATTCAGAGCATTAATATAGCAACAAACAACTATTTGCTAAATAAAGAGATGGTGGAGTAATCTCTACCTGAGCAGAGAATGAACTCTCTCTCTCTCTCTCTGTGTGTTGTTATTGCATTGCTGGGCTGGCTCTGCATGCTTTTAATGCATGGGAGCGAGCCCCACTGGCTCACAGCAGCCGCTCTGCACTGCTCTCAAATGGCAGTTCCAGCAGATGACGCCGTCCAGACTAAAGGCGTCATCGCAGCACCCATCCTCCAGTTACCCCTCAGGTGAACACTGCTCTGTCAGAACCTTTGCTGTAGTTTTTACTATTAGCACTGTTAGCTTCGTTAAGCTGCGAGCCACCGGCTCAGCCGTCGTCATTATGAGAGCCGTTGAGAGTCAATAGAAACTAGAGATACCGATACTGATACTGGTACAATACTGTCTCAGATAACTGGATCGAATATCGGTGACAATAGACCAGGGGTCACTAATAGGCCGGACCCAGACGCCGTTATATCTGAGAATTATGAAATTTGGATGGAGCGCTTCTTCTATAACACTCGTTCAGCGGTCCAGGAAACACACCGACCAATTACGTGCGTTGTAAATCACATCAGGTGATGCTACTCAGCCAATAAAATATGTGTGTTCCGTTAAGCTTTCCGACTCGAGTGAGTTTTATACAGACAGGGGAGACACTTCACACAGTGAGGCATACAGTTTATTGATTAAACACTGGTATCGGATCGGTACTCGGTATCGGCCAATACCCAAAGCTCAGCTATCGGTATTGGAAAAGTTGGATTGGAGCATCCGGAATAGAAATACTCACAATTTTGCATTTAGCAGCTTTAAATTAACTTTCTTCTAAAGAATTTGCTGCAGTGGAAATGACGGGAAGAGTATGTTTTTCTTTTTTTTTTTAACAGTAGATGTCATGGCGAGTCACATGAGACTTTTGGCATGGGGATTAAAGGACCAGTTAGCCGCTTGTAAGCAGAGTATGTTTACATCCACTGGAGCATTGATAAGCAGCTTTAATCTGTCAAGGGAAACACAAGACAATATGAAAAAGAGGCAAGATAGGACAATTCAGTTCCCTTGAAATAGAAACATGACTTTGTGACGTCTTGGTCTGCAAACAGTTGTGCAGACAGAGGATGGAGTGAATTAGACTTCAGTTTACTCCTCGGGTGGTGAACATTTTTTATTTTGGTCAAAACTAAATCTAAAAGACTAAACCGCCCCGTATTCAGGTGCAGCAAAAACACAATACATATACCCTCCAATTAATGTAATGGTAAGAGTGAAGTTGCCTGGCACAGATGTAATAATGTCTGCTTGATTTCAATGCAATGCCTCATCTCCCTCGGCATCTTCCGCTTATTCTCTTTTTCTCTTGCAGACACAGTCTGCCTGCCTCTTATTTTTTACACGGTCAGCAATACCTACTACTTCCCCAGACTCTAAGATCTTTAATCAGAAAGTTTATGTTAAATGATCTTTGTGTGCCCTTGTTCAGCATTTCAGTCATGTGTTAAAGTATGGTATGCTGTTCATTCACTGACACCGCCACAATGCTTGTTGTGCCTCAAAAGTTAAAAACGGTAACTGTGTATGGATACCTTAAACTTACATATATACAGTAACAGTTCCTAATAAAGTTTGGAGCTTTCTTCAAACAGTTTTATTTCTAGAAAGATATGCAAGGCATGTTAGATTGTGCTCAACATGGCGTAGAAGTATAGCTGTGGTAGCCACGCCCTCGGGGTTGCAACACAACGAAGGTTTTAGCTCCTGGATTAGGATTAAACCTCCAGTGGTTTTAGAGCTCTGAGCCCTCGACCATAGATTATAAATCTCATGTATGAAGCCATCCATCCAAAACTCCATTAACACACAACACCATACGCTGTGATCCCGGCTCACGTGATGCTGGGAGATGTAGTGCTAATGGATGGGCCTGTGACTCGTCAGTTGCTTTAAGCATCACACACACACACACACACACACACACACACACACACACACACACAGTGGTAATGAGCATGTGTAGGTGCACATGGAGACCCATTTACTTACAAGGAAATCCACAAAGAGACACAGAGTCACCCAAAGAGGTGAAAAACATAGTCGACTGCAGACGGGGTAGAAGGTTGTAAACGGTTAAGTAAAATGGATCTTTTCAGGATTACTTTTATCCCAGTGGTCTCCTTTTCTCTAATCTGTCTCTGTTCTGCTCTCCCCCTCGTGACTCATTGACACCCCATTTACTCCTCTTCATCACTGATTTTGTACATTACTTCTTGACGATGACATGCTGCCCTTCTCTCTCCCTTTTGTCTATTTCAGTGGTTGCAGGTTTCTTTATATTGCCAAATAGAATTGTATAGAAGACAAAGCAGCACGGCATGAACATAGCAAATGAACGCCTTCAGTAAATGAGGCCCTAATCTTATATGAAAGGGCAGAGAATAATTGATGGACATGTTCGATATGTTAAATCCGTCCTGTATTAATATCATAGTCAACATGCATGTTTAGCAAATCATTTGGTGCACACTACACTAACGTTTTATCTCTTGTGTTATTACAACTCTGACACTTATGTCTGAAGTTTAAATGTTCAAAACTAGGCATCATTAGAAAGCTGTGTAACATGATTAAAGGGATTTTCTTCATGGCTCTTCAGTACTTTCAGATAATTTTAAGGACCCATGGATGCCCCGGCTTTTCCCTTACCTCCATTTCGTTTTCACCTCTCTCTAGATCATCTTTCTCCTCCCTGCCCTTCCTTTACAATCTGTCTCTCTCAATTTCCTGCCTTTTGTTACCATCTCTCATCTCTCTGTCTCTCTCTCCATCTCTCCCCGTCTCTCCGTCTGTGTTATTAAACAGGTTAGGCAATGACCTAGCCACCTGGTTTAAGATGCAGGTTTAAAGCTGCTGAACATCTGGACTCTTTCTCTTGCCAAATGATTGATAGTGAAATAACGAGGTGCTAGACCATTGCCAATGTAGAAGTGACCTTAATTTGATTTGCTGTACACTTGGTTAGTTTCAGAGGCAGACCTGTGTGCAAGCTTCCCATGTGTGAATGCATACTTATACAAATCCATGTACAGTAACAATGGAGCCAATGCAAGTATCCTCTTGTTTTGTTTCTCACAATCATGAATATAAGACAAGGCACTTTTCACACACACACAAACACTGACATACACACAGACACACACAAACACTTTGTTGAGTCGCATTCTTTTTTTCACCTTGGGGTTCTTGCAGACAGTTAAATGACCGTCATCAAGGTCTTTGCCATAATCTTAAAAGAGAGATGGTCTCTTTTAAAGTGGACACCCATTTAAAGGTTTGAAAAAGGTGTTTGTACAATATATTCTATATATTGTATAAGTGACTGCTGCACAACTACCATCTGTATATCAAACGTGTCAGTATGTCATGTACCAGAGTGTTTCCAAGTTTTATCTGCTGCTATTTTTGATTAAGTAAAAAATAAATCTCAAATGAAATTAGGATCAAATTAAGTTAAGGTTCAGTTTGGTCATGCGCCCACTTTCTGTCTTTTTAAACAGAATTTACATCAACACGTTTTTGTATGAATCATGATTGCAAAGTTCATAACTTTTGTTCTTTGTTGTGTGTATTGTCCCAGCTTCGAGGTGTACATTTTAATTTGGCAGATGGAACTGCTTCAGACAAACTAAATGTATTGTGGGAGTTTGGCTTTAAGCGTATTGCTCCTTCCACATCACCATTGTATTGTGTATATGCAGTGCTATTTATTTTTCTCTTTCTGTTTCTCCCATACACTCTCACACAAACACTAACACAAGATATTTGCATCAGAATGGCTGTAGCTGTGCAGCATTTGTCGTGGTGTTGACTGTCCAGGCCCTCAGGGAGTGGCGGTCTGTCAGCGGTTTCTTTGTGCGGCGCTATTCATCCACCAGGTTCATAACTCTAGTCCTTCTGTCCCAGAGCATTCTGGGATCAGAGCCCTGTTATGTTCCAGACCAGATAATGGACTTGGCTCTTTATATCCATTTTTAAGATTTAGCAAGCATGTTTACCACATTTACCAAACAAGATTACTCAAAATAATAGTTTTTCACAATGTATTCTTTCCAAGTTAGTACTGGGCCAAACCTATTACAACCAAATGAATACCCCTCTTCTCACTCCTACTTTTCCAAGACTGCGGTAACGTGACCCGTCAAGTGCCAAATGGTGTTTATTGGTGTTCTGCTTCGCTCAGAGGCCATCATGAACCCTTATAGCTCTACTTTAGGAGCATTAAATGTCAGATGCAGTGCAATATGGCGGACTCTGTGAAGAAGACCACTCCCTTTGTAGATATGAACGGCTCATTCTAAGCTAACACAAACACAATACTTCTTAGTTTCAGGTGATTATATACAAACGAAAACATAGCTATGAATATTATAATTTATCTCTGCCAATTCATCTCCCAAAATGCTACAAACCTACTTCTGGTCTTATCATCCCGACCCTTTTGTCACCACAGCTCTGTAGTGTTCTCGCTGTTTTTACATCAGGATTCATGCCACATCATTGGGAACTTCAGGTATGACTAGAGGTCCCATGTTAACCCTGTGTACAGAGTCTGTCTAGCAGGCAAGATTGTTGTGAAAAACAGTTTCTGAAACCAGATATGAGCATCTGTAATGTCACTTTTTGGAACCTGCAGTAAGCAGCAAAGACACCTGCCAATCAAGCAAACACACGGATACTAGACATGTTTTACTGGACACTGTTTTCTTTTGAAGCCGCAGTTGAAGGATAGTAGCACAAAGATGGAATTACTCACAAAGACGTTTTTGGTGCCACTGTGTGGGATGGTGTTTGTTACATTCTTTTCAATTTATGCACATCAAGCATATGTTGAACATCAAAATTGCCAATAATTACTCATTATTTTCCAATCAGTTATTTTACTAGGGTCTGTGTCTCCATAAGAAGTTTGGTGACATCATTTGTGGGATTCCCAAAAGCATAATAGTGCTGAAATCCCGTCTGACATGATAATAGATTACTTAATCTACATAAGTACGGTAGAGTATCATGACAGGAAGAGACGAGGGAACAAAGCTCCGCATACTTTCATCCTACCAGTTGAAAGTCTATGTGTGTGTGTGTGTGTGTGTTGGACAGTCACTCATCCTGCATGGGTTTAGCTGAGCTCATCAGGGGCACTAAAACACCCTGATGTAAGAGGTGGCCACATAGTGCTCTACCTAAAATAGCTTTCATGATTATTTTTTTTCTGTGAGGTGTGTGTGTGTGTGTGTGTGTGTGTGTGTGTGTGTGTGTGTGTGTGTGTGTGTGTGTGTGTGTGTGTGTGTGTGTGTGTGTGTGTGTGTGTGTGTGTGTGTGTGTGTGTGTGTGTGTGTGTGTGTGTGTGTGTGTGTGTGTGTGTGTGTGAAATGGAGAGGGAGAGCCGGTCCCTCAGGCAGCCTGTGTTTGGATAGCTTGTGTCTGATGAGTGTATTTGGAAGCCTCATCTGAACGCATTGACCCAGTAAAAAATATCCAGATGGGACAGAATCGCCTAGCTAAATTTCCTCGGTGTGTGTGTGTGTGTGAGACAGAGAATAATTGGGTGCATGAGTGTATTTGCACGGTTCTCGATTTTCAGATGCCTCCTCGAACAAAAATGTGTGTCTTCACAGTTCACACACATCAGTTGTGGAACAAAGTTCACCTTCTTCCGGTTTGTTTGGCCTCACTTTTCCTCACCTTGAGGGACTTTCTAACAAAATCCAGCCATTTTGTTTGCACATGATGCTCAATAGTTGGTGACAGCACTGATTATGACCATACATTAATTTCCAGCTCTTTGCTAGTTTCCTCACAACCTAATCGGCTCTAGAACGCGCTCATTCATTGCAGATAAGAACTAAAGCTGAAAAAACAAGTCAATTCAGGACAAGACAGAGAGACTGAAAAAGAGGAATAGAGGTAACAAGAGAGAGACATGTATAGAGAGGCGGCTCAAAAGAGGGGAAATCATAAGATTTGGAAAGGCTTGTAAAGGGATAAAGGCACTGATAGAAGGAGAGAGGTTCAGTCAAAATAGAGAAGAATGAAAACTGTGCAGTAGAATAGGAGGTATTCCAAAGATTGGAGTAGATTTTACATGAGAAGGAAAGAGAGTGTAAAGAATTGGGATTAGAGGTGGGAAGCTTGAGAGAGAGTGAGGGAGGAAGGATTGGAACAATGTGCTTCTGATTTTCCTGATTATTTATATTTGAACATTACACTAAAAACGGTGTCAAATCCACCCATCTCAGTGCATTTTGTGGAAGCTAATGTTGAGAGATCGGACTGTACAATTCTGAAAAAGTAGACACAAGATGAATAAACTTAACAAAGTTAACGCCCAAGTAACAAAATTCCAAATTTGTTGTACAAGCAGAAACTTAAAATCTGTCCCTAAAAGCTTTTCAGGAACTTTCAAATGCACCTCACTGTTTCCTACGTGTGTTGAGTTTGCTCTGTTTGAAATAGTAGTTTGATAAAAATCTTAATTTAAGGTCCACTTACTACAAGTAGCTTTTTTTCTGGAGCTATCGTCCTTTGATGAAGACTAAGATGCTGTTGGGAAAAAAAGCTTCGTTAAAGTTAAAGTTTGACCTTTAGTTGATTGGCAATAAATGGAATTAGCTTTCACTCTCAGTGAACTTTTTTAGCATGAAATATAAAGCTGGGATACAACCGTCTTGAATACAATAGCAATCTTCAGCAGTCTTCTACTCTTCTTCCCATCTCTCACATTTCGACAGACCCGCAATGTGAAATTTGATATTCCACTTACCTTGCATACACTATGGAAATGTTTCTTTTTCGCTGATGCTAAGCAAGATTATCCTTTATCTCTCTTCGTGGCTGCAGCTGTCCCTTCCTGACTCAGTAGAGACCGTTGTTGTCAATATCAGTTTTTCCAACCATTTCTCTGTCCTGATGTTCCTAATGTGGGCCTCCCAATCCTAATCAAAATAGCGTGTCTCATTCCAAGGACACCCACAACATAATTTCTGTCCTTATATTCGAATCGCTCTAAAACTTTACATCAGGGGCTGGAACCTCTCCCGGTTTGGACTGACTGAAAGGCAGGGTGACGAATTCTTGGACACTTTGTTTCACCCCCACACAGCACATAAGGATGTGCCGACCAAATTTACATTTCTATGAGTCCCACATTTTTAATTTCCTCTTGATTCTCTTTCACAAGAATCTGCGAGATAGCTCTCACATCCAATATTGTTCTAATAAATGTTGATTTTGTGAAAAACGTACTCAAAATGACCTTTTGTTGGGGTTCTGCAGAGCTGACATAAAATGTCCCCTTGGGTGTCGATGCCCTTGGGGTCCCTTCTGTGCGCAGAAGCAGTCTGGCTCTGCTTATTAAATTAGAACAAATTTTATGTGCAGACATCCTGGAGCTCAGGACTGACATTAGTGTGCTAAACCAGTGAGCCACCACTGGAATCTAGCTCTACAAAACATGATATTAGTGTAGACCGATCTTTATCTGCAGCTGTAAAGAAATACCAGGTTTAAACAGAATGAATAGATATGCACAAAAATATAAAATAAAGCTGTGCAGCATTCACGTGTCTTTAGAATGGAAATGACAACATTTGTATGAAGCTTCCAACTATTCGTTACAGCCCTAGAATTGTCTTATATTGATGAGTTTCTACTGTTTACTGATTAGATGGGCAATCCGCTTACTATTTGTCGCTGTCCATTTACAGGGTGCTGAAAGAATGGTGCCGTCACATTTTGTGTAGGAAGGAACGGGGCATGTGTGGGATCCTCGGCCGCTGGACCCTCTGCCTCCGCCGTCTGTTTAACTGAAGAGGAGCGCTGCTGCGTGTACGTGTGTGTGTGTTTGTGTGTGTGTGTGTGTGAAACAAGTAGAGAGCATGCATGAGCCCGTCTCTGTAGACGTATCTTAGTATCTGAATAATGTGCTCTTTAAATAGAAGGATAATACTGAGCGTTTGACATTAAATCAGGTTTTTGTTGGTCAATGGCGCAATCGCTTTCTGCTGCCTCAAGATAGCAATGCGCCAACAATGTGCCTGACCACACATCGTTTTAAGACCAAGGAAGTAAGATTAGTAAAGCTTGTGTGCGACGACACTAAAAGGTCAAACGGACTACAGTACAGTGAAAAAAGTTATCATTAGAATGCTTTTTCTAAAGTTATTCCTATTTTTAATATAATATAATATTGTATATTTGTCTTTATCTTATGTTCTGCCTTCCGTGGTTAAACAGCCTTTTATGTTCTCACTTACATTTTGAGCAACACGTCGCACTTCTGTATTTGAACAAATCGCATTAATAAGATCTACGACGCTGTGCTGTGTAAGTGGCCTCAATCCATCTGAAACGAAACATATATTTGTTTTAAAGATAACATTAGGATAAATAAGGCTTTTAAGAGTCTTCTTGACAAAATTACTTTCTTTCAGCCGCTCTGGGAAACACTTCTCTATCGTGCTCTTTAAATAGAAGGTTGAGGGAGTTCTGAACAAATCTTGAAGCTCCCCTACTCCCTCTACCCCCCCCCCCCCCCCCCCCCCCCCCCCCACTCTCATTCCCTCCCTCTGCTGGAGTTTGTTTGATGAAGCCTCTCGCTGGGTTTGGGAAGCAGTGTCTTGCCAGCTTCTCATATCAGCTTCATTAGTGTGATGATTAAAAAAAAAAACTAATAAATGTATCCCTTCATCCCTGGTGTTCGCTGCACACGCTTGTTTGTGGGTTTAAGTTGGCACAGTGGTTTATTGTATTTGATTATTTAATTCCTTCTGAACACGGTTTTATGAGACAAACGGCAACGGAGACGGAGCTTTCAATTCTTTTCCACTGACTTTATTAGTTTTGTTGTGTTTCTTTGGACCTCAGTTCACAATTCACAGTAATAAAACCCAGGAGAGACACCAGAAGGTGTTTGGCAGGATAGCGGCGGTAGATGAGGCTGTAGTTAAATTTGAGTGCATGTGCGTACGCAAATTACATTGTGCCTAGATGGACAGATTTATGACTTTGTGGTGCTGTGTATTGATTTCTTGAGATTGTGTTTTCGCAGAAGCCATCAGCCATTAGAGCACTTGCACGGGTGCGTGTCTGTGTCTGTATCTATGTCTGTGAGTGTGCATGTGTTTGAATGTGTCTGCAGGAAAGCCACGGATCCGTCAATCCAACTTCCACACAAGGTATCTGGAAGATGGATACACGGATGCATCAATAGAGAGGATAGTACAGTCTGATGTATTAATCAGTATGTGTGGCAGGGTGGAGCAGCGAAAAGGATTCTGCTGTGCTGAGCAGCTTCTCGTAGCGTCTCTGTCTCTGACCTCAGGCTCAGTCCTGCCATAACTCTCCTCATTACAGCCTTAATGGGCCAATCAACACGGTCCTCTTCACAGCTTTGCAGGGCTGTAGTGTTCGCTCCTCTACTTCTCTGAACTATTATTTCTCATCCACACCATATGTTTGTCCCTTACATTCTATCTTTCTTCTTGCTCTTGTTCTGTTTAGCTTGCTTCCATCATTTGTCAGTGTAGGAAATGACTACTGTGTTCATCGGTGTGACCATGAACGGATTATACTCAGACACTAGTCTGAAAATATTTCTTCTGAATTGACCTCCATGTGCACGCGTGTTGTTACGCAAATCCACTCTCTCATAGTTGGATATTTTGAACGGTCTTTGCTTTGACGCTGCAGCCCCCCAATCATTAAAACAGATCAAAACAAGGACAAAAAGTGATTTTGTACCTGCAGTGTGAACACATGAGCTGATGAGTAGTGACGACTGAATACGAGACTACCGCAAATGACTTGTTAGTATGAAGGATTTTTGTATCAGGATGTTTTTACTTTGTTGCACTTTTGTAATTGTAAATTGCACTATAGTGAGATCACTGACTCCAAGGTCATTAACAGTGTGGTGTGATCGTGTTTGTGTATGTGCATGTAGGTGTTTGCGTCTCTCTGTCTGTCTGTTATTTTGGGACAAATGTGCAGTGTGAAATGTGTGTGGAAGGTGAGGACGAGAGGATCAATAATGGTGATGACAGTCGGGCCAACAAACACATCAGTGTAATCACCCCGGACCTTAAGACTACATCAACTCACAGCCCTGCCACTCTTATATGTGTGTGTGTGTGTGTGTGTGTGTGTGGTACATGCTGACGTTGGCACATGTTTAAATCTACAGTATTCATTATTCATCAAATCTTTCGCCTCAACAACAGACCTACCTTACAGATCTGAATGAACTGAATAGGTAAAGTATGTGTCAGTGTGTTTGAAACTCTGTCAGGTAAATTACAATCTGGCTGCAGGCTGGTGCCAGCAAAGGAAGGGTAAAAGGTCATTAAAGCTACTTTCTGGATTAGAAATCAGCCGCAGTACACAGGAATGTGTTCCAAAGTATAATTTGCAGGAAAGGGATAGCCCAAGCCAAAACACTGATGCATAATACTGAAACATAATTAATCCAGCACAAGATTTACAGTTTAAATGCAAATAAGAATGCCGCTCCCCCCGCGTCTGTAAATCAAGGAGTGACCTTCAGAAAGTGTAGTCGATGGAGGGGTGTACCTTCAAGTCTGAAACATGTGGCAACTGCTGGTGGTTATGTGTGACAAAATAATGTCAAAGAACCACTCGCTGCTTTTATCGGAGAACGGACCTTCAAGTTGATTTTATTCTGTCACACAAACTTTCACCTCAGGTCAAGAATGAACTGCTTTCCTCAAATGTTGGTGCTTAGTTTTGAACAACTTTTAATGCAGATGCTTTGTATTCAAAATGATCCTTCGACAAATCATGTTTTTTTTTTGTTTCCTCCAGGCTCCCTGCAGGGAGAATATCAGAGGAGGTTGTACAAGGAGCTGCTGGCTAACTACAACCGACTGGAGAGACCTGTGGTCAATGACTCAGCCGCCATTCTAGTGGAGCTGGGGCTCACACTGCTGCAGATCATAGACGTGGTGAGGGAGACAGCATTCACTTTCTACTCTGTGTGTGTGTGTGTGTGTGTGTGTGTGTGTGTGTGTGTGTGTGTGTGGTATGGTGTTTGATTTCGCATGTTCCACATTGCTATATTAGTAGTGTGTTTTGGTCTGATGTGTGTATCAAGCTGCCAGTATATGTAGTGACACATCCAGGATTGTGCTTATGGAACAGTGTTAAATGTTGGCGGAAGTAATGCACTTCTACTGTTTGACTTCTATTACATGAAGACCCTCTGGACTGGGACACTGACATGTGGCTTGAGCCGATTGGCAAAAAGATTGTACATCCATGATTGCATTTTCCGATGCTGAATTTTAAATCCAGGAACACAACCAGTTTGCTGTCTCTTTTCCATGGATCTGATGCCCCCGCATATCCGTTCTGACACAATGTAATTATCTTAATTCCTCTTATAACACAATCTTCCATCGTTTTTAATCTTTATTCATCGAGGCAAAGCTGGCTGAGCATAGTTGGTTTTTGCTGCTCCACTGAAGCAGTGTGTGGTTGTTCGGGCATCGTTCAGACCGCCAGGAACCCTGCATGAAATAACACGTGGCTTGCAGCAGGGCCCATCGATGCGGCGGGAGTGCCAGCACATGGGACTCCTGCTCAACTTTTGCTGCAAGGCATCGTCATCCAGCAAGACACTGTGCCGGCCAATCAAACGCATGCAAGCACAGTTATTATCTGGTAGATAATTTTGTAGCGTGAATGCCATATGTGCTGTTTACCTCCCAATCATAATGATGAAAGGTAAACTAGTTGCCACCGTGGCAACTCTCTTGAGTCGTAAAAGTCTGTGTGTAAGTATGCAGTGTGTTGGCATCTAATAAGCCTTTAAAAGCATTAATGTGTTACTCAAACGGGACTTCCTGCTACCTTAAACAACACTCCCCAGTGCTTTTTTCTGTCTGGATACTCGCTTTTCTGTCTTAAGTGTTTTGATCCTAAAGATTAGTTGCAGAGAGAGGCATTAACGTTGCTTATCTACTCTCCCCTCCTTATTTCCTCATGTTGTCTAGGCTGTAGATAACAAGCGTCAAATTCTCCCTACGGGCTGCTTTCCTGACACTGTTTTGTGTCTACCTGAGTTTGACACCCCCGACACATTCCCAATTCCTGAAAATTACCATTCCTTCCTCCCCTCAGCCTGTGCGCCAGAAATCAATCCAGGTCTGCTATCTTTAATGACTTTTCAAATCGTTAAACTTCTGCTCATAGTAGCAGGAGGCCTTCAAATGAATTCTCGACTCATTAACCACCAGAGAGGACCAAAAACTTGCAAGTCACTTTGCAGGCTGCATGTACATTTTTCATTTAGCCTTTCCACAGACAGGAGACACTTTGGGGAAGGGTTATCATGTTAAATGTCATTTGTGAGTGTAATTGTGTTTTAATCAGATTAAGTCTAACAGAGACAAGTCAAGTGGACAACCTAACTTACAAACTGTAGTTACGTGGCCATTGTATTGTTAAGAGGGGGATGGGGCAGAAGCCATTGGCATGTCCTCAGCGTGGTGGGAAAAATATGGTGTTGAGTAAAATAACTGAACTTTACTGTTTTCACTGACACTTTTAGCAAGGCACTTATGCTTAGCCAGCAGCTTAGATGCGTATATAGGGTAAACTAAATGTCTGGAACACAGCAATGATGCTCATTCAACCTTTCCAGAGGGACTGCATTTCAGTAGAGAAAGACACCTTTCAGCCCATCTCTTGGCAAATAGCTTGTATTCTTCCCTGCAGCCTCCAGACAAGCTCCTAATTTGATAAATATTTGTGTCAATCTGACAATAGCTTGTCTCAGTTTGGGGGATTCTTTCCATTATGTGGCACTAACTGATGTGCTGAGACCCAGAGGTGTGCTCGTGCACTTCAACGTGTGCAGTTGTAATGGGAACACCGATGTTCATTCAACTCATTCATTCGTCGGCTATAAAGTAAACAATGTTGACTGACTGGTCCGTGTGTTTCTAGGTCAGGTTCCAGGTGTTTCTACATACATTTGTCCATACAGAGACTCGTATAACACATACAAATGCATTCATGTTGAAGCACAAGATAAACGTCAAGAACGATGTACTGGTGAAAAGACATCAGTAATAATGTGGAGAGGTTATAGAATCAAAAAATACCGTCACACGCATCTATTGATAACATGTAAAACGAATATGCTCAGTTACAAACACACACACACACACACACCACTATGGAATTAGAAATCTCTGTAGACACGCACATTTCCAATTATTACTTTCAGCTGTGACTTTAGCTCGACCATCTGAGTCATCTACTTTCAGAAAAGACATGATAGAAGGGTTTGCCATATGTGCCCACACTGTCAACTCCAACATTAGAAATGGGAAAAATAGACCGAGAAATGCAAATGAATAAACAGATGCATTGCATTAAAAAATGGAGTATTGTCTGATCCCTTTCAGCATTGCTTTCTACCATGCAGGCATTCCTGTCCTGACTTTTCCACTCTGCACATGAAGCTGAAATTCTAAGGCTTGCAGAAATGCTAATTTCACCTTGCAGCTAGAATATTAGCAACATAATTTACAGTACACAAAGTACACTTTGAAAACATTTCTAAAGTTATTAGATAAAGACAAAGGGTTCAATATGCATTCTTTCCACCTTTATTTTTCAGCTTTATTGTCTTTATTTTGGATTTAAGGATTCAAAAGCAGAAATTAACATGAATTACTTATTGTTATAATAACATTTGATAATAATTTATTTACATTTTTTAATTCCTCTTTATGAATAATACTTTTTAATCATTTGCGTGTTTGCAATGGTGCTTTTAAGATGCTACATAACCAGACAATAACCCCTTAACTGACCACAGAGCATTGTTAAGTGTTACCACCTTAATTAAATAAACAAACAGACACAGATGAGTCAGGCAGTCGAGGAAAGAATTGTTATTGGAGCCAGTCTGGCATTTTACAGTCCATCACCATTATTTGAATGCATTCGGACCTACTGTACTTTAGTTTTAAAAGTGTTGAGTAATTTGTCAGATGACTCCACAGTGAAACTATTCAACAGAACTAAACTTGCTTACATAAGAAGAGCTTTGGTTTGTCCTCCTTTGGATATGCAAAGCAACTGCACTGATGACAAAGCCCCTTTCCACTATATTAAATATGGATTGGCCTGGTTTTCCTTTCTTATACAAAAGACAAATAAATATTCTCTCTTCTTCTTTTTTCTGTTCTCAGGATGAAAAGAACCAAGTGCTGATGACCAACGCCTGGCTGCAACTGGTGAGTCAAAGTTTAAGAAGGGCACGTCACCATCAATTTAATGTGCTTTAATTAGATTTCTAATTGTATTACACTATTACTGTGTTTTTCAGATTACTAGTGCCACTACATTAAGTGCTTGTTGATGATATAACATTTTAACCATGCATGTCCAGAGATACAATTAATTTCCTGGATTGAGTCGTTGAACTTGCCCACAGTCTAAAAGCATGATTTATAATCTAATATTCACTTTTTACCCAGTATTAGTAGGCGCTAGCTTATCCATTCCAGTATGTTTTAGTTATCTGCAATTATATTCAGCACTCACATTTTCACTCATCCACTCATCCTCAATACTGGAACTCAGCCACCAGTTGTTGCTGAGTGTGTGTGTGTGTGTGTGTGTGTGTGTGTGTGTGTGTCCATGTTCAATGCTGGCACCAGCATACTCAAGAAAACGTCAGATTGTCAAGCACAAAATGAGAAAAGCAGAGGAGAAAGAAGAGGAAGAGCGCAGCATATTTAAGTGGCAGTCAACTTGATAGTTAATGGACTTAATGCCAACAGGCTAAACATTCCACTGACAGCTTCATAGCCTCAAGCCAAATTAGTCTGTGCAACAGTTTCAAGTAGGACACAGTTTGCTTGGTTCCCAATCTTAAGTGCAGCAGAAATCTCGACTTGATGTTTGGGAAGATGGGGTGGCCCGAAATAAATAACAAGATTTCAAAAAGCAGAGGGCAGAACCATCCCTGCTTTGTTATCCAACAGTGTTGCATTTTGCAGTGCATTTTGTAGACTAATAATGTAGCGAGGCTGTGAATGGTAATAGACTGTTACATTATTTAAGCCTTTAGGTATGCCTGCAGGAATAACCCGTTCCTTTCCATTCCTTGATAACTTCAGAGTGCCTGTTTTTAATTGGGAAAACTAAGACTGCAAGAATCATTTTACCCCTTGAGTTTAATTTTGCATGTTGGCAAGATACAGCTCTTATTTCTATTGAATGTACAACTTTCTTGTAAAAGGTCCATACGATTAGTTCAACTACCCATTGGACATAATGTTAAATAAAAAAATGTAAGGTCTAGTGAAAATGTCTCTGTCTCTCTCTGTCTCAGTACTGGACTGACATCTACCTGAGCTGGAATCCAGAAAACTACCCCGGTGTCCAGAACCTGCGATTCCCTTCAGACCAGATATGGACGCCTGACATCCTCCTTTACAACAGGTCAGAGCTACTTTCTCCTGCTCGTCCTATTTATAATACCAATGAATCAAATGACAATGTGAAGACGATGTTACAATGAAAGGGGTAGCTTTTAGTGATGAACCTACAGAAAACTATCACCTGAATCTGCAGCTTCAATCGGCTTTATGGCGCTTTATTGTGAGTTTCAGCTCACTGTACTGTTTTCCTTACTTCACATTACTCTCATAGTGTTTTCAGCTTCACAAGGCAGCTGTTTTTTTGTTAAAAAACTCTGTATACTGCCTGCTAAACAACAAACAGCGGTCAGACACAGTTATTGACTAGCTGGTAAACATAGTAGAGCATTTAGCAGCTAAGTATGTCCCGCAGGAGTTGGTAGAGACCAAAAACAGAGCTAAAAGAGAGTGAATATGGGTGTTACATTCACCAGGGGACTAAAACATGACTCCAAAATCAATGTTACGGTCTGCAACTGTTTGTCAACAAGTTCATCATATGAACTTTAAAAGGGAAGAAAATGTTTCCATGAAGAAAATGTCATTTCCACTGCCCCCAGGTGGCCAAAAGGAATCTGTTATTGATGGTTGTTATGACAAGTTTTTTTTTTTTTTCTTGTCAAACTTAAAATAGGTGTTGTAATCCACCAGTCAGTGCCGCAGATAACCCCACCTGTCAGAGATGGCATGTTTTATTTCTATTTTTTTTGTGGGTAAGTGTGTTGGAGTGATTGAAATATTAATTTAATCCTTAGCGCCGCAATTTTATTGAAATCTGTCTTTAATCTCTACAAAGTAAAGCCGTATCAGGGTTACTTTAAGCCAATGTGATAAACAAGCAAACACAACACTCAGGGACACAGGCAACACAGAGAAAAAGGATAAATCAAAAATCTTCTTCATTCCAACACTGCAAAAACGCAAAATCCTACCAAGTATATTTGTCTACTTAGTAGTCAAGATATCTCATCAGACTTGATAAAAGACTCAATCAATAAGTAACATTTCAGCGAGATAAAGGGACTTGTTTTTAGACATTCCTCAAAATTAGGTTTTTTAAATGCATTTTTATCTTGAAAGGCCTAAATATTAAAATATTAAACTGCAAATGTCCCCGCTGTGGGACTAATAAAGGATTATTTTGTTTTATCTTACATCTTATTTCAAGAAGTCTTATATATTTTCACTTGCTCCAGTGGCAGATGTTTTTACTTATTTCAAGTAAAAATCTAACATTTTGACAATGTATTTGCTTTATTGAAATAGAACTTTTTGGAAGTGATTTTTCACTCCTTCCATCATCTACCATTGACAGAACAACTGTCTATGTCTTCCTACGATGCAGTGTAGTGGCTGACAAAGTCTGTCGATCTCCCCCATGATTTGATTTGGACTTCCTTGTTAACAATTATGATACTAATGTCATGAAATGAACGCTGGTAAAGAGCTATGGATGTCAAAATGCTGCTTTACATTGAACCATACAGTATATTGTTGTTTTTTTAAGATTCAAGGCAACATACAGGCTTAGGGCAGAGACCACATATTAATAAATTATGTTGAGCGAGCTTGTTGCATTTTTTTTATTCAGTTCAAGCTGTATCCACTGTTCTTCACGCTTCTTTGTGAGGCTCCCCAAGTCAATTAGAAATGTAGGCCAGTTGTTTTTCTCCAAAACAACTAATTTCATTGCGTTTGCATGCTTGAGTGAGAGACGGATGATCGTGTCTGAGAGTCGGGGGGGGGGGGGGGGGGGGGGGGGGGAGTGATGCTGGGGTTCAATCGCACAGAGGGATTTAATTACACAGATAAAATGTGTGGAGAAGCTTGTGAAACAGAAAACTTGACAGAGTTGAACACATGAAGTGAGGTTGAGAGCTTTGCAGTTGGTCTTACTTACTTGGTTACTTAGTGGATGGAGAGAAGAGCCTCAGATGTTTTTCCTCATTGTCATATCTCCCCCAGTACACACACTCAAACACACACACACATGCACATGACAGCGAATACAAGGACAAAACAAAGGTTTGGGGGCATTAACCCAAATTTTAAAAGCTCAGCTTTCAGACCTGCCAGGATTACCCATCCTAATCTCCCTGCTCCCTTTGCCTTTTACCCTCGGCCTCTACCCCTCCCTCTCTACCTCCATCATGCATCCGGTCGTACCATCTCTCTTCTCATCTCATGTTTTGAGTCTCCCTCCGTCTCTCTTTCATAACTCACTGTCTCACTATAATTCACTCTGTTCAATCAACTCTTTCTCTCCATATGTTTTTTTATCGTTCCCAGCCTTCACCGACTCCTCTTTATAAATCACCCCAGCTACCTGTCTCTGTCTGTCAAGTTGTCAGCATGTTACTCTGACACCTGCCTTCCCTTATGCTGCTTGTTACTCTGCTAAATCACACATGAAAACAACAGCCCTGTTTCCTGTACTGTGCTGCTTGGTTTGGTGTACATAGCACAGGACTTTGACATTGACGACTGGAGTTTATGTCCTGCGTCCCACATGTAGGTTTGTGCTTTGAAAGCATTTGGTTAAGGCAGGAAAAGTTGATTATTTTGGTTTAATACTAAACAGAACTGCCGTGCGAGTGGCTGTGTGGGGCTGTGCTCACCGTATTGGATGTCAGCATGCTAACACTCTGACATTGAAGATGCTAACATGCCTTTATTTAATCTAAAATATTTGCTATTTGGCACTTAACACAATGTACAGATGAAGCTGGTGTAAGTGTAATTCTACAGTAAACCTTTGATCAAAGGATGGGTCTAGCTGAGTAAGGGGGTCAACAGAGTTACAGATCATCCTCAGGGGAAACGTGAATATCTGTACATCATGTGCCAATCCATTGAGCCGATTTTGAGATATTTCCCTGGATAAACGAACTCTTTGATCTGCTTCTGGTGCAAGAGGAAAAGTCGGGAGAAAGTCATTTGGATTTGTCCTCTGAAAATAATAAATATCTGAACAAAATTACATGGCAATGCCTAGAAACTCAGCATATTACAGCAGACAGTTTACAGATTATGTCCATGTTTCCTCAGTGTATATAATGTGATCAGCATTCTGTTTCCTATTTGTTTACGCAAATTAGTCGTGTATAAATGTAATTTTTAGAAGACAGGATTGAAAAAAGAAATGTATTCATTGTAACTTGTTGAAAACAGCCATTCATGTATGTCTCAGTTTGGGCAATTGAGAAAAAAAGCAGTTTTTTCAGTAAAAGACTATTGCCTACCTCTTTGATGTTATAAATGATAAACGTTGAAGTGAAGCTGAAGGAGAAGATTCAGTTTATTCAGTTTACAGCCAAGCTATAAGCCTTATGTGCCCCCTAAGGCGAGATGAAAATGTACAGTTTTCAGCAATAATATGGATCACTGCTGAGAACACACACAAACACACACTTAACTAATTACACCACACACATCTAAGCTCTCATGTCACAAATACACATTAAATACGCACAACCACATACATACACGCTGTCACACAATTACAGACCGCAGTGGCACAACATGCATCATTACACCGCGGGCCATCAGTGCGCAGCCAATAACACGCTAGTCTTACTGTGTTGAATGGCAAATGCCTTTTAGGTTTATTAGCATGCAGCACAGACGAGACCCGGTCATAAATCCCTCCATTAATTTATATTGTTTTAATATGAAGTTAATGATGTTTAAGAGTGCTGAGGTCAGATGTCATAATGCGCTCAGAGAAAAGGGGAGTGGGATGACTTTGATGAGTCATTCGGCTCATATTATCCAAGTGTGAAATCTCTCATACAGCTCTCATGTTGTCTCACAATGAGTTTTCACACATTGGTAATCTATACTGTGAGTCATGAATTTGCCATTCCAACCATATCCATGCATAGTAAATGGGGAAATCATTTTCTTACTGACCATATTTGGTGAAAGATAAAGGTTTTTGTACGTCCAATCACACTAAGTAACACGCATACGTTTTTTTCCCGTTTTTTTTTACTCGGCTCATAAACACTAAACCTTCTAGAATAAACCTTCTAAAAATCAATGGAAGATTTATAGCAATATTGAATATTATAATATTCACAAGAAGGTTATGACAAAGGACAAATGAATGTGGCCTCTACTGAGACAGAGATGGATGTTTGCTATGAAGCTCATCCACTTCACTGATGAGAACCTCTGACTGACTCCAGCGAGCAAGAATTGCCATGTGTGTGCGCGATTGTGTTTGTATAAGAATATCCAGATCTAAAACAGCTATGTAAGCCGTTGACCTCCTCTCTCATTAGAGGGGAAAGTCAATGGTCTCACTTGACTGGGGATCGATGAGACACATGAAGGACGTCCAGCTCAGGGAAACCACGGACAGAATCATGATTTTGCAGGAAGGGACAGTAGCTGTACAGCAGAGACGGAGTATTGTGACAGGCCATGAAGATGAAAGGGGAATTAATTGAATAAATGGATAGTCAGAGCGATTTCTTTGGTTGGATGGATGGACAGATGGACTGATTTGATGACTCTTCTGTGATCCTTTAACTGAATAAATACTCAGGAAATAAAATACAATATACACATGCATGTTTTCAAAGTGCATTTCGTGCACCATGTGTGCAAGGTGAGCATCCAGAAGCCTCAGAGACAATTGACTGCCTGATGACACAACGTTTTTTGACAATTATGTCACACACCATGATCCCAACATAATGATGCCAAACCTTCTGCTTCCTCTTGAAGATGACAATGGAGATGTTCATAAACAATCCATTCGTCATGGGTGACGTACTTTATGGGAACTCTGGCTCTATAGCAGTAAACATCCCACTGTAAATCAGAAACATTGTGTTCTTCTTGCATCTTTCTTGGCCAGCTAGTTAACCACAGAGCCTTACGGCTGTCAAACTGACTGCCTGTGTCAGGACCCCCTGAGGCTGTTGGTTGAATGCTATGTTCCTGGGATATAACATAATGTACATGGATGGAAGTCAAATCATGACTTAAAAATGTACATAATATTGTTTTATTACATATTAATTCTTAGTCTGGCAGCGAGATCTCGCTTTAAAGATAGGTGCATTTTTCATATTTCAACAGTATGTGTGTTTTTCCTCAAACACTCTTGACTTTGTGGCTTCCTTCTTTTTGTCATTAGTGTGCGTGCGCGTGTGTGTGTGTGTGTGTGTGTGTGTGTGTGTGTGTGTGTGTGTGTGTGTGTGTGTGTGTGTGTCCCTGTGTGAGGACAGCAGCCGGTGTTTAGTGAGTGAGAAGAAAGCTTTGGTGACTCATGTCCTATGATGAAGGAACCTGTCACTGACACTATTGTCAATGTCGGTCAGTCTCTGTTTCCACCTCGCCCCACTCTCACATGTCCACAGTACTCTTTCTCTTGTGTGTGTGTGTGTGTGTGTGTGTGTGTGTGTGTGTGTGTGTGTGTGTGTGTGTGTGTGTGTGTGTGTGTGTGTGTGTGTGTGTGTGTGTGTGTGTGTGTGTGTTGTACACGACCACTTCCCGTTATCCCAGGGCTATCACTTGCCCAGCAGTATGCATATTTAACGGTTCAAATGTGAACATTGTAAAAAGTATTTTGTTTTAAAAAAAAATTGTTTTACAACAATTAATATTATAATTAATATTTTTGTCTTAAAAGAATGTTTCTAATTGGATGAGAAATTTTGTTTTCAGCATGTTTCCATCTTGAAGCAAGCTACAGTAAAGTGGAATGAATGTAAATCTAATTTATACTATAAATATCTTGTATTGTTCTGTACAGCTTGTACAATATCTGTCCTCGCCGATACACACACAGTCCAGGACATGCTAAATGTACGTAAGCACTGGAGGAAAAGCGCACACCTTCAGATGAAGTAAGGCCAAAGCTTGAATAATTCATCGCATAGCTCCCCCCCCCCCCCCCCTCCCTCAGCACCAAGAGCCACAGCTGATAGCAACACACACAGAAGATCAATAAATTACCACACTTAACTCCCCGCAAAATGGTAAATCACTCAATCTTTAGCAAAGGCAGTGTCAAATAAAATGTGTCCATCTACAGATTCTGTTAAGATGCACGCCGTGTTCTTTTGTCAGGGCTGAAAGAGTTCCCAGGATGTTTCAGACAAACTGGCGTTATCTCTCTCGCTGGGGATTGCATTGTGGGTGTGTTGATTTGTGTGTGTGCATGTATAGGTGTATTGTGCGTGTCCTCGTGTTGTATATCTATGAGTTGACTTCTGAATTGGTGTGGATTGTAAAGTGAGAAGGATTTCAATAGGCTTCAATAGCGCAGGACTTACTGTGTATGTTAGGAGCATTTTATGTAATGAATACAAACAAAAAAAAAGTAGCAATAAAGAGGAAGGGAGATACTTCCTTCCAGCTAGTTGTTACAGTGGAGAATCAATTTGTATGAAAAGGATTTGGGCCGTATGTACAAGGAAACCAAACGGAAGACACTGCCCAAGTTCAGACTTTGCCTCTGGCACTTTATTCAAGAGAGTTCAAACTCTCACCGACACCAGAGGAGCTACTTTTTAATTCTTAATTTGAGTTCAACTGGAGTGCCAGAGCTGAAGTGTGTCTAAGTGTAGGTGTTTAGGTGTTTTCTTTACTGTATCTGTTCCCAAAGGTTTCGTTTGCTACTCCTGAGACTTTCAGAGAATACAGATCTACCTTATTCAATGGCTTCATTGATTTCTGGTGCTGTTTGAAAGTGAGTGAAGCCAAGTCCATCTCAAACTTTAAATATTTGAAACTTTACTTTTACTAAACCTGCCCATGGCTGCCATTATATCATCTAAGCAGGCTGTGAGTTGCAGAGCGTTGAAGGAGGCATCTCTGGTGTTTTCCACATGCTTCTGATTTAGTTTCTGTTACCGCATATTTGGCTTAGCAGTAGAAGTGCATATTTAATTTCACTGCACCCTGGATATTACCTGGGTTTTAATGGTGTGTATGTGGGGTGAAGGGCTGCAGCAGCAGGTTGGTTGTTTCACAGATGGCTGGTGGATGTATCCCTTCACTGCTCCGTGCTGTGGCAGGTTAGGCTGAAACAGCAAAGAGAGTGACGCACTTAAGCAGGCGCACAAAAACAAATGGCCATAAAGTGGCATAAAGTTCCCTCAGGACTCAGTTGTCTGAGTGATGGTACACATTGATAAAACCTATTTCAAAGTAATTGCCAGCTTGATGTCAAAAAGAAGTAAAAAGGCAATAAAGATATTTCAGCAAGATGGATCTTTAGCTCACAGCAAGGCGATGAAACATGTTGAAGGTGCGCGCACACGTTACTCTCTCTTACTCTCTCCCCAGTGCGGACGAGCGGTTTGATGCCACCTTCCACACCAACGTCCTGGTGAATGCATCAGGTTACTGCCAGTACATCCCCCCTGGCATCTTGAAGAGCACCTGCTACATTGACGTGCGTTGGTTCCCCTTCGACGTGCAAAAGTGCGACTTGAAGTTTGGCTCCTGGACGCACAACGGCTGGCTGCTGGACCTCCAGATGCTTGATGTGGACACATCCACCTACATACCCAACGGGGAGTGGGACCTTGTGGGTAAGAGGGATGCACTGTTTTTGCTGCAAGTACAGCTATCTATCCTGATGGCTGTATTTTATGTGTAATATGAATATTATATACATATATATATATATATATCAACTTAAAGTAGCAAGTAGCAGCACATGCCCCGGGGCGGTTGGTTAGCTGAAAATGGGTGTCAGACAGCACCAGATGGCAAGCAACAGGAATGTTTGACATGTTGGCAGGTGTGTAGCCGGGCCATATGTGAGAGCAGCACACCACAGCCCCAGAGTTGGAGTCCAAGGTGAGATAGATCAACAATCTGATCTGACTTTTGGTCTTCTTTTTTTCTTAGCTTGCTTAAAATTCCAGCTAATACAAAGAGAAGATAAAGGCACAGCAAAGTTCCAAGCCTGGTCTGAGTGGCACATCCCATAAAATATTTACACTCACTGGTTTTCTGGTCTACACACATTATAGAAGCTATTAAGTCTTGAATGACTTTATTAGTCCACAAAATCTACCTGACCTGTGTGTGTGTGTGTGTGTGTGTGTTGTGCTTCTGTCTTAGGTGTGCCAGCCAAGCGCAATGAGCTGTACTATGACTGCTGCAAGGAGCCCTACCCTGATGTGACATTCACGGTCACCATGCGCCGCAGGACGTTATATTATGGCCTCAATTTGCTCATCCCATGTGTGCTGATCTCTGGTTTGGCCCTGCTGGTCTTCCTGCTTCCGGCAGACTCTGGAGAAAAGATTTCTCTGGGTGAGGGAGGCTTAAACCTACACACACACACATGTTATTAATGAAAGGATTTTGCTTTGCAAAACATTTGAAAACTATAATATTAATCCATGGTAGAAAGAAGGTTAGGATGTTCGTAAAGTTTTTAAGTACCAGGCATTTGGAAAGTAAAAGAAACTTGGAGTAATGTGGTTTTCAAACACCAACAGCAACATACAACATTTGAATTTACTTTACTCAATAGTATAGAAACACAGTCGCAACATAAACATATTAATGCACACTCACAAACTTGAGCATGCATATTTGTCTTCATGAATCATATAGCGAGCCGTGAATACATGCGTGTCAAATCACCTTGGAATAATTCAATTTCAAAATAAGAGGCTTGCCACTAAATCTATTTTGCAAGCCTAAGGGTGCCAGTGAGTTTTGATGAATAGCCGTCTAAATGAGCAGTCACCAGGTACGAAGTCAAAGTGTTTGAGGGATTTCTGGAGCTGTAACCTACCTTGGACAGAGATTCCAGCAGCTGATAAATGGTTGAGGTCATGAGAACGGAACTGATTACATACATAAGTAATTACAGGAATGATTTCATACACCAGTGACCCTGATCACATCCTTATGTATATGCTCATGTTCTCTGTTTCTCTCTCTCTCTCTCTCTCTCTCTCTCTCAATCTCTCAAGGCATCACTGTGCTCCTTTCACTAACTGTCTTCATGCTTCTGGTAGCAGAGATCATGCCTGCCACGTCCGACTCTGTTCCTCTCATCGGTGGGTTATATTGATGTGTGTTTGTGTCTACATGTAACATGCTTAAGCTTGCATGAATGTAGAATCACCTCCTGGTGATTCCTTCCTGGTGGAAGTGACACCGGCACGCTTAAGAAGTTATCGTTGCAGATGAGACATTTTTCCAGACAGACATTACATTTTTTACAGGTGCAATATATCTCACCAGAGCTGTCCCTGATGTGTGTGTGTGTGTGTGTGTCTTTACCTCTTGTGAAAAGCTTCACTAAACGGAGTATTTATTGCACTTCCAGTAAACACCAATTTTGCAAAACATGTATTCATTATTGACACTTTTAACCTCTCTATATAATGTAAATGGACTCCTGAAAAAAGTATATATGAAAACCCATCTTGGTGTCTCACTGAGCTTTGGTTTGAGGAGCCCGAGGGCATCTACACATCATTCAGAGCGCCCCTGGACGGTTTTGAGTAAATTGGGTGGCCAGAACTAAAGCTGTCAGGACCGTTAATAGGTTTAGTATGTTTGATTCTCCACTGGGAAGGCATGAAGGAAAGGAGGATAGGAGAAGAAATAATGTATGGAGAGAGGGAAGAGCATTTGGGGCCAAAGATCTCAGAAAGAAGGCCTCAAAGACTTAGTGAGGCAAGTGAAGAGGCAGACATGTTAGTTTGGTTAACGCTCCTAATTCAGCTGAAAAATCATCAGGCCAAAAATAAATGTGTTTTTTTCTCTTGTGTGTGTGTGTGACAGTGTTTTAACATGCTTTGAATTATAACTGCAGCCCTGTATGTAATGTTTCAAATCAGTTTCACTTGGTCAAAGGGAAATATATTGTATTATATGAGTGTATTGATGTGAGTGTGGTTTGGTCATGCTGCACATGGTCTCCACTCCATCAATGCAATGATAACTGGCCTCACTGACAAAAGCTTCATCAATAGAGTGATTCACTTGTGTTTTTTTTCCCCTTGACCTCAACACAAGGCCACCTGGGACACTTTTAGCAGCCTTGTTAAAATGACTAATGCCTCTTTACAGCACAGTGGCTGAATGTGGATGTGAGTTATTGTAGCTGCTTGAGCTTGACCGTAAAGGTATAAAGCAAGGTGCTGCCAGAATCAGGCCATATGTCTTTTATCATCGGCCCTTAATCACCAGATAAGCAGAGTGTGTCCATTTCATTTTATTTCATTTAGTTAGACCTGTTTTATCTGTTTCAAGACCATGTAGCTCAGTTTATATTAGTTCTGTTCAGTATTAATTCAATTTAAATTCAGTTATAATCAACAATGTGGTGTTTGAGTAGTTGTGATTTAAATTATTGTACATCCTATCTGTAGGCAGTCTTCCTTTGTCTCTTTATCCATAAAGTAAACCCAAAGTGATTAGTGATTGACCATGAAGCAGTCAGGCTACAAATTCAGCAAATTCCTTCCACCTCACTTTCCATGATCCTAATTAATATGGTTGGAGCGCCTTGGTTGCCCGAATGGTTACAGCGCATGATTATGCCGTCATCTGCCCAATAAAGGCAAAATGAAAAAAACAACCAATTTAGGTGGTATCCCCAGACCTCATGAGGTCACATGAAGTTTGACTTGACACTGCAGTAGCTGTTGGCTCTTCTTTGTTCATAGTCACGAGCAAACAAGACATAGGAGGGTATGCCCTCAGATGTGCGTGTGTGCGTGTGCGTGTACATGCTAGCAAAGAGCACAGTGTTCAGTTAATGCTCCCCTCCTGTCTTACTGCTCCCTGCTGTGGGTGAAGACATCCCTCCAGAACCAGAACCGCTCTCGCTCTCTCTCCATTTTGTTTACCCCTATTCTCTTGTTTTGTCACAATTTTTGCATGTTCCTGTTTCAGTGCAAGTGTGCATCTTCCCCCATGGCAATATAACTTCTTGCCTGAATTGATCAGACTTGCTTTCCTTTCATGTTACAGTGTGAAATCAACCTATTTTTGGAATTAATTGAAGCTTAATGTTTTACCTGTTAGTACACGTTCATTAACTGTGACCATGGCTTAGTTAAAGGGAGGGGGCACAACCTTATTTGTATCTCTGAGCAAAACTAAAAGGATTTTACTTTTGTCTTCGGCAGCTCAGTACTTTGCCAGCACCATGATGATAGTAGGGATGTCTGTGGTGGTGACAGTTATAGTCCTGCAGTTTCACCATCATGACCCTCACGGAGGCAAGATGCCCAAGTGGGTGAGTGACTGAAACAGATTAAATCAGATAATCATCCCTATCGTCATTGATAACATTTAGCACAAATACCTATGTTTATATGAGTGTGATTTTGTGTGTGTGTGTGTGTGTGTGTGTGTGCACGCCACTGATGCTCCATCTCTCCTTTCAGGTTCGGGTGGTCCTGCTGAACTGGTGTGCCTGGTTTCTCCGTATGAAACAACCTGCCGATGAGCGCAAGCGGTCTGGTTACAAGTACAGTCACAACTCCCAGCACCACACCAGCACCGGCTCTCTAGAGATGGGCACTGTTCCGAGCCTCAGTATGCCCCTCTCACAGACATCCTGCCCACCTTGCCCCACAGGCAACTCCAACGGTTCCATGAGCCTCTACTTTGGCAATTACCACCCCATAGAAGGCTCACACTGCCCGCCTTCTAGCGACTCCGGGGTAGCGCTAGGGGGGCGTGCCCATGGTTCCCTGAGTGATGAGGCTGAGCCATCTGGAGGAGTTGGCAGTGGTGTCGGAGGCCTGGGGATGGGAGTTGGACCTGGGTTGGGAGTCGGCATCCCCCCACCAGAGATCCAGCGCATCTTGGAGGAGGTGTCATACATAGCCCAGCGGTTCCGGGACCGGGACAGGTCTGAGGTCATCTGCAGCGAGTGGAAGTTTGCAGCGGCGGTGGTGGACCGGCTGTGCCTGGTGGCATTCTCTCTCTTCTCCATAATTTGCACCTTCACCATCCTCATGTCAGCGCCCAACTTCATCGAGGCTGTTTCCAAGGACTTCACATAGCTGGTTGCAGCAGCAGGATAGAGGAGAGGAAGATGGGAAGAAGAGATTGAGAGAGAGAAAGTGCATAGGGGGAAGGGAACAATGAAGGATGTAGTATGTGGTCCCCTGCCTACAGTCTGGGTACCCAAGCTGGGCCACGCAGTGTTTTCTAGAAACTCAAGAAAGTGTGTGGAGCCTTGCAACTCTGCCAAGCTGCTGAATCAAGTAGTCAATTGAACCAACGAGGAAATAAAATATTCAAGTAATTACAATGACAAATCATTATGTTACATTAGAACATTCTAAATTAGGAATAGAAACAGACATTCATTGTTCCACTCTTTCTTGATTTGGGAGACAAATTGTTGATATCTAGAAGAGGGAAATAGGTTGGATATGCCGACTAAACAGCAACCCTGTGGAGACTACAGGCAAAAGGTTGGGAATCACTGGGGCATTAGAGAGGGCGATGCATAGATTTTCTTTTTTACTTTGAGTAAGATATCAATCAGGGAAAGAAATTGTGGCAGCTAATTGTCTTTTCCCTGACGTCAATATCATTGTTTTATCTGCATTATTAATTAAAAAAACTGCTTAATTTACTGAACAACAACTCATACAGCACCACAGTCCACCTCATTGCCTCTTTTTGAGTTTATTTTAATCACCTCAACTATCTGTGTCCTGTGTGTACAAATCCAAATGTAAACAATATCCCCTCAGTCTGAGTTCATAATGATGTTAAGGTTAGCTATTAAAATGAAATGTTTCACTGTGAATTTTAGTGTTTTTGTGTTCAATTTGATCAACAGAGCATTGGACACACTCAATTTCTTTAACACAAGTATAGAGGCATTTTCTTTCTTTATCACAGTAGGAATGCTTATTTAGGATCACTTATCACTGTCTTGCCTGTTTTATTTTAGCCAATAGAATTTTTTACATAATAACAACAGTTTGTGACAGTGTAATAATAACTCGTCCAATATGTATCAAAAAACTGGTAAAGACTGGTATGTACTGGTGTTGACTAACAAAATACACCGGTTTCTTTCTACATTATAATCAAATACTGTATGTATGACGCGCGGTACATCTTTTAACCATGTGGTCTGACACTACGTGTACAAGTCATTGATTTCACTGTAGGAAACAGATCAAGTAAATGTTGTCTAATTGCTGTAAATCCATATCCATGTACCTTGTTGGACTTCACTGTACATATGTGATCACAGAAGATGAAGAGTGATGTGACTTTTGAATCTCTGACACCAGAGACAATGGCCATGAGGCCCGACGGCAAAAGAAAACCTCACAACCCCGTCCGCCACCATATCGCTGGAGAATATGCTGTCGATTTATAAAAGGCCGTTTAGTGGAAGTAAGTTTTGTCCATGTTTTGTAGAGGGAGCCGAGTGACTGATTCACACAACTAAGTTGTTAACGTGTTTAGTGCCACCTCCACCTCCCAGCCTCCTCTTTGACGTAGCCACAGTCATTGGTCTCTTTCGCTCTTTCTCTGTTATTCAAAGTGTGAGTTTCTTTCTATGTGATTAAAGTCTATTTATTCTCTGTATAACAGCCTCTGGATAGATCTGTGGGGACAGAAAGTAGACTCAGCCTTATATGTTCACTGTGGTGAGTAAATTTAAATTACAGCGTGTAATGTTGTGGCGTTCATAGCATTATCCAAAACACAAACGGCTGAAACCTCTTTGAGGTCGCTACAGCTGCAGGGTCAAACAAATCAACCACATACTTTTGCTTAACATACTAGGCGAAGCACCAGCCAATGCAATACAAGTATGCAAAATCCATCCACACGTTTTGACTTCAATCAGAGTGCATGCTGTTTTACTGCAAGCTGCCAAATTGCAAGAAAACAGATCGGCCAGCTGTCTGAAGTGCAAAATGAATCAGGATAATGCAAAAGATAATGGGAATGAGACAATTAACTGGCTGTGAGACAGTTAAATTAATGGCATGAGAATGCCATATTTAAAGATGAGCATATCAACCAACACAATGTCACCATCAGTGTCATCACTGATTATTAGGAAGACTAATGAGACGCCAAAGTGTCTGGTATTTGTGTCACAGCGGCCTGTAAGTCTCCAGTTTTTATAACTGTGATACATTCATCATGTTAATAGGATGGGATGGCAACCCTTTAGGACAGGTCAAACCGTCAGGACAAGACAAATATAATGTAAACGTTTCCTTTATTTCAGTAAAGATCTGGTTTTCTTAGGTAATGGTATAACATTTTATTTTGTCTAAGGAAGGAGGCTAAATTATTGATAGAGAGAGGGAATCAAATAGTTATCTGAGCTGAAATATGTCCCCAAAAAACATCCAAGATGAACAATGTGGGTCATGTTTTCCTTCTGTGGTCTAGGAAATATGATCTGATTTATTTTTTTGTGTGTGGCCAACAAAGGCTGCCTCTCAACTTTCAGTTGTTTGATGGTTTGTGGATGAACTCCAATAAATAAGGCAGAACCCCCATTTCAGGAAGATGCATTTATTCCTTTCAAGTAATAGTCAACTTCATTGTCTTTTCCTGCCCGTCTGTATAGGATCGTAATGATGTCTCTTTCAGACCACTGCTTTGGTATGTGGGCTACAAGTATTAAAACAAACAAGGGTTTAAAAATACTAGGATAAAAACCAAATGCTCACATTTTAATAGCAATGTATAGAACAAATATAATGCAAATAGAGATGAAAAAGGTATGCAGGCATGCCATCTACAGGATGATTCATTAGCAGTTCTTTTTTTAAGGAGGTATAAAGTTTTATTTTAATCTGCAAAACAAGTCTGCAGACGCAAGGACTATCATAAAAATGGCTTCGTCATTGTGCACCACATCATCTTCTGAGCTCGATCATTTACAAACTTGACTTAAAACTAGTAATTAACAAATAGAAAAATGTAACTTTATTCAGTGTGTGCTTGCTCAAGGTTCATCCAACAGAAACACCTGCAAATATCTGAAATACAATTGGACTGAGCAAGGAAGGCAGTTTAACTTGAGGAATGTATTCATCTTGGAAATGTTGAACATTTCAGTTAACGACTGAAAGCTACCATCACAGTACAGTCAGTGCTCCTCTGTGTGTGTGTTTGTATGTGAAATACATAGGGACACTAAAGTGCTGAGCTATGCCTCCTGCACCGTGTCAGTATTTTAATCATTTATTAAAGGAGCATGGGAATAAAAATGAGTGAAACAGTCCATGAAGGACGCAGATGAAAATGCAGGAGCGCATGAGGGATACGCAGCACTTTGAACAAACTTTCTGAACTGAGATTCAGAAGAAAAGACCCATATATCCGTAAAATATCAAACTGTGTGATCAGACATCAATTAATTAATAGTTCAACCACTTGTGATTTGGACTGATTAAACTGTAAATAGATGACCAGCTTCTTTAGTGTTGCAACAGTATCTTAACACTATTACACCATTAAACTAGTATGCCACTTTGAATTTTACAGATCTGCAATGTCTGGCCCTCCTCTACAGTTTTAGAGGTGAGATACTGTCAAGTCAATTGTGTGGAGGATGATAAGTCAAAGAGGAGAGGAATAAAACATTTTAGGTAGTCGACAACGGCAAATAGCAAAGAACCAAAACCCGCTGGGAGCTGGGAACACCGACACCACGCTAATGGAGACCCAGGCCGTATTGCTGGGCGTGTGGGAGGAAAGGTCGCCATAGGAGGACAGAACAACTGTCAGACCCTGCTGCTGTAAAATGATTCAAATCAAAACAAAATGAAAGTTCCTTGTAGTAGCTTTAAATGAAAAGGGAGAGAGGGAGAGATTGGACTTGAGAGTAGCAACCAGTCAGTAGGCCACAAATAAAGAATATTACAGAACTGAGGATAAACAGAGAATCCCAGCTGCAAGGCTATTATAGGTTATGGAATGAATTGGCAAATTCATCATAAAGAGTGACCTCTGGCAGTCCATTTGTTCCTTATTTGTGTGCGTGTGCGTGTGTGTGCGTGGGGGTGTGTACCTCGTGCCTGATGGCTCTCAAGGCATTTTGGCTGAGAGACAAGCAGTGTCTTTGTACACTGTGTTAAAGGTTAATCCCCCTCTCTCTGTTTTCTTCTGCTTAACTTAGCTACACCCTTGAGGTTTTGGAGTGTGTGTGTGTGTGTGTGTGTGTGTGTGTGTGTGTGTGTGTGTGTGTGTGTGTGTGTGTGTGTGTGTGTATGTGTGTGTATGTGTGTGTGTGTGTAGAACAACAAACCGTAAAACTCTTTACGAACTGAAGATACTGGAGCCAAAAACATAAGTGTACATAAAAGGTAGAGAGTGCATGCGCCATGCAGAGGCCACAGAATCCCTTAAAATTCTACCCCCCAAAAAATGTTTGGTTATATGGTTATGGAGTTAAAGTGTGTGTCTGGATCAGGATCTGCATTAAACTACAAAAAGTGATTTACTATCATTTGGCTGATGGCAGCCATAATTGTTTGGAGAATTCCAAGCTCCTGTCCAGGAATATTAGGGCTTTGTACAAAGATGAACTATGCAAAATGTAAAGGGAGACACATTTATGACTAGTGAGATATTGTGACATTTTGCAGGATTTCTCCAAATAGAATTGTTAAGATGTAAATTTGGTTGCCTTTGCACAACGTGTTAAGGAATTAAGGAAATATACAGTAAATTAAATAAGTCATGCATCGAAGTATTTGGCAACCATTCATAGGAAAATGGCACGGCATATAGTAAAGCAAAACAAAAGGGATTCAAAATGACTATAGATTTGCAATACTCACCAAAAACAAATCTGAAATTGAAACTGAAACTGAAATCTACTTTTACTAAAAATCAGACAAGCAACTGAGACATGAAAACATTGCCTCTTTGTAAATTTCGATCAAAATCTATATATCTGATGTAGGTTATTAAATGGGAATGCCACCTAAATTAAGAATTCTAATGTTTTTTCCATGGAAAGTTCAATAGATATTTGTGAACATCTCTCTCGAAGCCAGACACCAGAAAAGTACGTCTCAAACTTGTGATGACATCAAGTCTGGAGCTTCCCCAAAGACAATGAATGGGAGACTGATTTTTCTTTTCTATGGCCAGATGAGCTGTATTCCATTGTAGTGCTCTAAGTTCTAAAACAGAAAATGTACTCGTATACATTCCCCTGGGTGCTCTCTGTGTATATACTTCATGACATCATCATTTTAATTTTAGCACTAGTGTTTACTAATATCTTTTCACTGTCTCAGACCAAAGAAATTACACGTATTCATTTTGAAAGTGCACGTTGTCCTCCTTTCACTCGACCATGGTCACCTTCACTGATGGAACAAAACAAGGGGGAAGGACGTCAGAGTTGTCTTGGTACACATAAACAACAAACATCACTGGAGGCCGTAAGCGTCAAGGACGCCCACACTGCCCAACTGCAGCCACAAACTGAAAGTAGGAGGAAACACACCCGCTTACACACTGACAAACACAGACGATCTCAACTCCCACCGGCAAGAGCCTGAACTACTGCTGCTTCATCACTGAGTCACTGCCAGTCTGATCAAATTATAAGGACAATGTATTTCGTTTATGCTGTTATTAACAGATGCAAATCATTTATTTTTTTCCCTGACAGGATTTCTCCTGATCCTGGTCTTCAAAACGTTTTGCCCTTCCCCAAACTCTCTTTTGCATGTCTTATATTATGTCGTACATTGTGAAAATGAGATAACAGTCTCGGGTGAAACAAACCATTGGAACAGATGCGTTTACCTCAATCTCATCAACACCGCCTGGTATACAAACCCCCTGTGAGGAAGAACAGCTCAGCCGCCAGACTCAGGCTCCTGAGATGACGACATGTAAACAAGTGTTCTTGTTGTGTTTGTTTTTGTTGTGTCATTTCAAGCCAGCGACAGGAAGCTTGATGATGAGCCTAAGTGGTAACGTGGCAAAGTGCAAGACAGGGTGTCCGGATGCCTCACAATGATTGTAGCTGCCATTACCGGTTGCACACACCCACACATAAACACAAACATGCTTGTACTCCATCAACATAAACACGTTCACACACGCTGTGCATGGTGGGGGTTCTGAGCGAGACCAGATTGCATCTATGAGAGTGTAAAATGGTCAGACTGCTGAGCTCAGCGTGCAGCTGATGTATACTTCACAGGGAATCAAAAAGTCATGAACCAAAACCGAGACACTCTTCTTTTTTTTGGGGGGGGGGGGGATACGGATTAAATCTGTGATGGTAAATAATGCAACTGCAGTAGGTGATAAACTGTAAATACATTATTTTGTAATCCAAACCATAAACAGGTCAAGGGAGCAATGGGGCAAAGTGGGGGAAAGGGCAGGAAAATAATGAAATCCATGAAAAAGTTATGGGTTGAAGTTTAATCTTATTACCATCCAATATGGCAACAACCGCAGCCTGCTGAACCGCTGGCCCAGCATTATTAGTTTATATGTGTGGTAGGTGGATTGCAGCTGGGTGGGAAATGCTATTCCTTCCTCGACACACTCAGAGACACGTCAGCCAGGCCACAGAGTGACATCACACCCCGGAGCATTTACCTCCTCTCTTGCTCCCTCTTCACGTTTTATCATTCCAGTCCCAATCAATCCCACAATCCCCTGGGAGGTTGGAGTTGGGAAACAACCCTGCAGGATTTGCCCTGCGAGTTGCACAGCCACCTGTCTGGTCCTCAGGTCCAAACGGTCTCTCACCTTCACACATTACCCCCTCTACAGTTCCTTGGTTCGATTGGTTAGATCATGAACTGCTCTTACTCTATTCTCCTTCTATTGCCACTTATTTGCTTGCTTTTCTTTGTAGCCATGCTGGATGGCGATGTTAGTCTGTCGGTCCTCCTCTTTGGTTCAGACTGAAGTATCTCAACAACTATTTGATTGATTTGCATGACATTTTGTGCAGCCGTTCATGGTCCCCAGAGAATGAAGCTTGGTGATCCTCATTGAATCTAGAGCTACCATGAGGTTCACATTGGTGGTTTTGAGGGATTGTTATGAAATTTGGCTCAGACATTTATGTCCGAGACTGTCCTTCCAAGAAAAACAATGAAATTAAATGAAGTACGCCAAAAGCCATAGCAATTATGACTCATCCGACAGGAGCAAAGGAGGTTCTCAGGTGATGTTATTACAGTGATTTTGAAAGCCATGGTCAGTACAGCAGTTCAGTTACAAACAACATACTTTGTTGTTTAATTTTGAGGACTTGTCACTGGTCTATTTGATACTATCTTGTTGTGTTCTCTTCTCTCATCTGTTCTATTTTCTTTATTGTGTTCCATAGTTCTTTGTCATTTCTGTGTTATTCCGTTTCAGCAATTCATTCTGGCTTCATTTAATTAATTCTGTCGTGACACTTTCATTACTGTAATAAGCTGCGATTTTATTTCAGTTGGAAACTGAATGCTAATGTGACGCATCTCCAAATGAAAAAGCAGCAGCAGGGTTGGCCGGATAGGGAGTCATGTCATCCATCAGTCTCATCTCCTTTCACTTTCCTTGGTTGTCCCAGAGGTCTGGATAAATGGAACCAAAACATGAGTTTTATATGAGGGACGTGCAAACCCCTCCAGTAGTATGAGTCAAATGATATTCATGGGACACACAAACAAGTGAGCACAGTATTTGCAAATAAGTCTGGCAAGTGATGATTTTGCCAAGTTTCAAGGACAACAGAAAAAGCAGACTTCTGAAATAGTTATTTAGAGTATTACAGTTGATTCAATAATATATTAAAGCATAAGCTGAAACCTAAACACTGTGAAAACAGAGAAAAGGAAAAAGAAGCAGATTTGAAGCCTTTAGAAGAAGGGGAAGAATAAAAGGGGAATTATGTCAAAACTAAACACATCACAGCAATTAAACAATCTTCCAACATAAAAACCCAGCATGATAAAGCACCTGTAAACGCACAGACAGCCACAAATGTGGAAAGCAAACACACATTACACCGCACAAATACCTACTAAAAGCTAAAAACAGTCCAAGCATGAATCTCTCTCTTTCAGCAGCAAATATGTGATGATGGCATGACCCATAATCCGCAGGCATGAAGTAATCTGAGCAAAAGTGCATTTGGATTATCAGTCTGAAACCGTCTAATCTGAAACACTTCTCAAACTGGTTGATTGAGAGGTCGGGAAAGAGCTTCTGCGCCAATGTTGATGAGTATCAGAGAATATATCACGGAGCTTTGAGGCCCATCCAGCAGGTGCAGACTAGTTCTACAGATTCAGATAGATAGTATCTGCTGGAGCAGTTGAAGTGAACGTGGTGGGTAACCTGGGTCCTCGTCCTGGGTTTACCTCTTCTGTTGGCAGATATCAAGAATGAAACTTGTTCCTATTGTCATTGGCTGATATTTAGAGTTCCCTTGGCGGAAGCTGCCAGACCTTTCTCTGTGAGTCAGTGTTACTTTCATCAACATGATGCATTATGTGACAGCTGCTGTGGCAGGTCTCCCAGAACTCTGATCAGATTTACTTTTCTGATGAACCTTACTCATTCTGCCTCATCAATACTAATAAATGTATTCATTGATGTAAATGGAAACATCAGGGTATTCTCTGTGATACTGATTTAAACCTAGAGAACCTGTATTAATGAATGAACTCACTTCCAGAAGAAAATCTATAGCACTTCTGTATTGAAGCTAATTTTCTTATCCTGCTTAATGAGGTCTCTCCAGGTTATTCCACTCATCATATGAGAGCATGAAAGGGAGTTTTTAAGGATAGCAATGTTGGTCTATTGGTCCACCACTTTAGTTCAGGCTGAAATATCGCAACAGCTATTGAATGGATAGTCTTTAAATTATGTAGAGATATCTGTGGTGCCCAGGGGGTGAATCCTGACGACTTTGGTGATCCCCTAACATTTCTATCACAGTTCGTTTTCTTCTATTCAGTGTAATATTTGTAACATCTACATGTAATCAGAGTGTCACCTCCCATTCCCAAGCCAGGTGTGCCTGCACCTGGAGCATTGCTATTTAAATGTTGGATTCTGCAAATAGTATCATTCTAATAATACTCGTGTAGCCTGATCTTTATTTGCAAGTACAGAATAAAACTGGGCAGCATTCAAACATTGATTTAGAATTCGAATGTCAACGCTATGAAGCTGTGGTGAAATTATTTCGTTACTATGCACCATTTCCTCTAAAATCTCATTTGAAATTAGAGAAATTGTCGCATGAATGTGATTTGAAGTTAGCTCATTAATGAGATTTTGAAGGGCTTTAATTTTGAAATGCTACATCAGAATGTCTTATGGAATGTCAACGCTATGAAGCTGTGGTCTATTCTGTTTACTGATTAGGAGAGCACTTTTACTCACGTTTACTATTTGTTGCTGTCCATTGACGGGGGGGGGCATAGGATTATGTGTTTTCCTAAACTTGCTGCGTTGCTGCACGGTGTGCAACTTTGTGCCGGGTGTAAAATAGGGCCCTTAGTCTTGTTCCATGAAAAGTGAGACTTGTGTCTCAAAATACATTTCATGACTACATCGCTACACTCTGGACTATAGGCTGGCTATCAGTGTAACAAAATTCCAGCTCCAAACAGAGGCTCTGATACCAAAACCTGACATTTATCATTTAGCCTATTTCTATAGATTGTGTTGCCTTTTGCAACGTGTCCCAGCTGTGTGACTGCATGCTCTATCTCTGATGTAGAGTCTGCAGGGATTAGACTCCCAGTAAAGGGGCAAGTAGCTGCTCATATTAAAGTAATTCAAAAGACCCCAGCTGCAAATGCACACACACACACACACACACACACACACACACACACACACACACACACACACACACACAGAATGTACAGAATGTAAATAACTGGCCACACACATTAACACAACACTGTGCATATGCAGACTTGCACACGAGCAGGCACACTCTTAACAGGAACTGACACAGAAGATAACGGCCTCATCCTTGTGTCTGTCCATTTACTAATGTTCCATATGTGCTCGCTTGGTTGGAATTCATCCCGTATGCCTGCCTGCATTTTATTCAATGAGTCACAAAGTGCGAGTGCATCTCTGGTGTGTAAATAGAGCATCTGAGTTAATGGAAAAATCCATCTAAAAATATCATTTCTAATAAAAAAAAAAATGTCGAAGCCTAGAAATACAGTGTGCTGTCAAGACAAATTCCTACGTATTTGTATGACTCATCACAAATAATGTGAGTGCCTTTCAAGGGAAACCTCTGAGTAGTAAAGGGATTCTTATATATTCCGATTTTGTGGTAATTTTTGCTGAATTGGATTGCTGTGAAATACCGCAATTTGTATGCAAAATCTGCTCAGAAATTGCTGTGTAGTTGCTGCACCACACTCAGATGAAGGATGTCTTAAACATGTTGCTACTGCTCCTTACTTTACAGTAATATCCTGCCACATGAAAGTTAAGCTTCATAAATGATGTCTACTTCACTGGTGATCTTTTTCCCTTTTGACCCACAACCTCACTGATTCCTTTGTTGCTCTTCAGCTCTTTTCTCCAGCTCTCGATCATGCAGCCATTTGATTTGACGTGTGTTTCACGACTTGTTTTATCGACCTCAGGAGAACAAAGACACAGAACTGGGCCTCCCGAGACTCCTCTCACAGTTTGCAACAGGAATATAATCATATTGATTTATCCATCAATGTACGAACAGACTACAATAAGAAACGGGTGACAGCCTCCACCTGAAAGCTATTATTGTTTTCATGTGATTTGTCTATTTATTTATCTTCTTTTTCTTGACTTGGAAGAGTTACAAGATAAGTGACAACAGGGCAGCATCAGAGCATAAATTAGTCTTGTCTGAAGCCTGATTTCTCCTTTTAATACTATTAAGAGAAAAGGGGGTCAGGAGGGTTTGTGCCTAATGACGAGTTAGAACATGAGCAGTTCTTTAGACATTATGACACTTAAGGTGGATAAGGACAGGATGGAAGACGCCCTGGGAGGAAGCTATCAGTTTTACTAAAGTCGATAGATTAGGTTTCAGGCGATTTAGCAATGTGTCTTAAGCTCAGAGGAAGCTTCAGTGTGAGTGTGTGCATACTTGAAGCGTCTCACTGAAGAAAACATCGAGTTTGGATGACTTTCAGATTGTCACTCAACATGTTGATACCAACACATCATTTGGATTCTTTTGGACTGTCGTTCACCAGAGCTTTGTTCACAACCAAACACATTTCCTCAACTGTGAATAACGCTTAAATATCAAAGTGAATTTGGTATTTTTCAAATGCACACACACAAATAAGACAATTTGCACACACGCTCTCATTGCAACCCAGTATTTGTAACTCCGACATCACTCACACACCAAAGTAAACCGTAGGCGACGCCTGCAGTCATGTTTGACTTGTATCTCTGTGGATAATAGACAGCACAGGGGACGTCAGCATTAAAAGTAGGTTGCCAGAAAATAAACTTTGGGAGAGATTGTTGTTTAGCACACAGAAATTAGATCAGGAACAGTGATTCATCACATCACATAGAAAATGACAGCTAAGATTGCACCAATCATGTGTGAGCCTAACTAATAATAGCAAATAAATATTTATTCCTCTCTACTGTATAAAGCTGTGTTGACTAATGTCTCTCACTTATGCAGCTCTTATGGGGTATAAAATCAGTCATCTGTAAATCATAGTTTAGCAGTGTACACATGCAGACAGTGTGCATGGATGTGGTGCCATCTGGTAGTGATACACAGTACTTCACCAACATTGTGTGATTTGTTCATTTTTACTTGTCCCACCATTGACCGTCCTGCCAGCAGCGAACTGTGATACAGGTGATCTGTTAAAATCAACTATTTCCAAAAAATAATAAAAGTGGTAAAGTCAGAAAAATAAGTGCCAACTCTTTCATATTATCAAGAAAAATAGTTTATTTAAAAGATAAAGGAAAGGCTTTGAGAAGCAGTTTTAAACTTTACAACACCATCTAACATTGCTGTGAACAATGTCAGCAACTTATTTACACTATTCCTGGTGGTCACAGTAACAATGCATTGAGCAACACCAAGCACTCAACTTGTCAACAGGGAAATAAAGAGCTGGCTGGAGATTCGGAGTTTCATGTGATCATGTTTCATAAGACACAAACATGATAGTTAGAAGACAACAATGACATTTTCAGTAAATGTAACGTAATGAACAACCAGCTGCAAAAAAAAGTAACGTTTCCCCACAACCAGAGCCGCCTAAAATTCAAAATGTCAAAGTCACACGATCAAAAAATGATATGGATTAAGACACAATTTACATCTACAGCACATATAGTTAGTGGAGCTTTGCAAAATCCTCAATTTGACATGCTATGCTCAAAGTGGAGGGCCGGCAAAAAAAACCTTTTGATTGATTTGAGACATTTACAAAAATATCAATGATCTTGTAATGCTACTCCCCTTTCACGTTCCCCTTGTCCTTGCTCTTGCTCTTGTCCTTTGGTATACGGCCCATGTTATAAAACTCTAAGTTTGGCCTCATGTCGGTGAGGTGGGCGAGCCGGTTGGACATGGCGAAGAAAGCAACGATGGCAGCGATGTCCCACGCATCCTCACGGTCAAAGCCCACTTCCTCCAAAGACTGGAAATGCTGCTCTGTGATGCTGTCGCTGCGACACACAGCCATCGCAAAGTCCAGCATGGCGCTCTCCCGAGGTGACAGCTCTGCATTCTCATAGTTAACAACGACCTGCGTGAAAATAGGGAGGTAGATAATTAGACATAGTGGGAAATGTAAGTGATTTATTTAATATATAACTTTTTTGAATCACCAAAAAATGTGTTTTGCTCTGATTGATTAAAATGTCTAGCATAACTTAACTACACTTTTGTGACAACTGCAGTAATTGTGTATTGTAAAAAGCAAGTCAAAATCTATTAAAAGTTTATACCTGATCGCAAAGAGTGGGTTTCTTAGAGTAGATGCGGTGCAATGCACTGTGGGATACCACACAGTAAAGACATTTGTTGTGGTTACTGGTAGCTACTACAATCAGCTCACGATCTGCCTTGGTCAGTCCGCCTGGAACACAGTAGACATCATATCAATATGAAAACAATAACATACACTTACACAACAAGAATATATAAAGTACACAGCATCAGAGCTGGCTGGCTGGTTTTAGTCAATATGGTTCTACAGATAAAAGAGAAACTTCCTCTTGGAACAGATCCATGATATTCAAGAAGTGGCTACAATGCCAAAAACAACATTCTTAAACAAAACAAGTTCATGATGTTCCGTTTAGTAGAGACAGTGGGATGGGAAGAGAATGCTGAGGCTTTAGTGTTTGATTGTGTTGTTCAGCGTAGATTTTTATTGTAAATTGTAAGTGTGAATGCTTAGAGGCCAATATGGCTTAACACATGTAACGAAAAAGCCAGATAGTTGTTTGATACTTTCTCTGCAGTCTCCCCGTCTGGATGGACGTCTACTGTACGTGTAGTGAGTGGCACGGAGCAGTCACATGCAGCAGCCAGCCAGCTGACAATTACACTACTCTTTCTTTCTTATAGTGGCTACACCATCTAACCCAACTAGAGGTAAACAATGTAAATTATGTGTGCAGAGATCCTGTGAGAGACCAGATGCAATCTGCATTATTGAATCATATGTCTGATCACATTTCCACCCTTCCACTGGTTGCACACCAAACCCCACAGTGCCATGTGGAATGCAGTACATAACACAAGCCAAACAGGGTGCAGCCTTGTAAAAGGAGTCTGTATTACTGCCAACAAAAAGGAAGACAAATAACATCTTGGCTTACTTAAGTGGTGGGTGATGTGAAGTCTGACCTAGTAGCCGGATAACGGGTAAAGTGTGAATGCTGGGGCCCTGGAGCATGTTTCAGGAGCCCAAGCGCTGTCCTCAGGATGCCGAGAAATTCTATCACCGCTCCCGAGTAACACCACTTGCGTTAACTGCCACCACAGAGAAGCATAACAAAAAAAAACACACACACACACACCTGTCTCTTTGTTCATTAGTTCATTGTAGTAAGCAAAGAAGGCTCTGAACTCTGCTGGTCTATGAGAAAGGGCTTTGAAGACATTGGGCAAAAATCCTCCCTGTAAAGAAATAAACGTGAAGTTTAGCAGTTGAAATAAGAGTTGATCTGAAGAGTTTAATACGTTGTTTTGTTTCTATACCTTTGACTCAACTTCCTCCATGAGCTCTACTATGTCATAAGGTAGATCTTTCCTGTACGGAACTGGATACCGACTGATGTTCTCCGGTGGCGGATCGCTGGAGAGAAGCCTGATCCCCGCTGCCTTCTGTCGAGGCACGCGAACCGACCGGAGAGACGCCTGGACGGAAGACAGGAGAGTCACACGAGTCATACGGAAACAGCACTAGCAGAGCTCAGTAGAAACGCAATCGATAACTTACCAGCTGTGTGAACATATGGGGACGAAACAACTTCGACACGAGAGTGCTCGCCATTTCAGTCCGAAAGAGGAGCGTCAGAAACAGACGGTTTGCTCGGTTAACGCTAGTTTCAAGTCTTCCCACTTAACTGAAGTTAAGTAAAATATATATTATGTATCAGTCTTTACAACTGTCAGTGACATTGTTTTTACTTCGTTGATGTTGTAAGTCAAGTCAAACAGCCAATCATAGATTCGTACTGAGTCACGCCCATAGTTCTTTTTCTTCTTCTTCGGTTTAATTTGCGGCAGACTAGACGCAGCCACGGCCTGTTGCTGCCCTCCACAGTATATTTGTAGACCTCAACTGTGTGCGTTATATCATTATGTAGAGTCCAATACAATGTTGAAAATTGATTACAGATTCTGTTGTTTAACAATTTCCAACAGTGAGATTTGACTTAAATAAATGATCTGTAACTCCCCTTTCTGACCGCTCCGTATGGCATGATGCTATTAACACATTGTCTCTCCTGTCCCTTCTTGTATTTGGCTCCTGCTGCAATGTTGGCTATATAAAAAAAGATTAAAAAAACATGCCTCTGTTTCCTGTGACATTCTTTTTTGCAATCCCTGTGTTATAAAGCTTTTACACTTGATCCTTCTGTACGAGGTAGGACTTCAAGATAGGGGCGTGCATTTGAAGGGTCCTGTACCCACGAGAATTATCGCAGTTTTGCAATTTGTGGCTTACATTCTAGACACGACCATCAAGTTGGTTGGTCTCGGGTCTGTACGGTCTGTCCCTATATACAGTCTATAATCTGTTCCTGTATACAGTCTATGATCTGTCCCTATATACAGTCTATAATCTGTCCCTATATACAGTCTGTGATCTGTCCCGATATACAGTCTATGAGCTGTCCCTATATACAGTCTATGATCTGTCCATACATACAGTCTATGATCTGTCCCGATATACAGTCTATGATCTGGCCCCACTCTCATGCAGTACCGCTCCTCGTCGCCAGGAGTCAGTGTGGAGCGCACTGGCAGCAACAAAAGCCCATCTATCTACCCTTTGCCCCGGAAATGACTTAACAGCGAACGGTCGCGTTTGAGCGCCGGATTCTGTCAAAACGCTTTGGATAATTTATCAAAACAAAAAAAAATTACGAATTGAACATTACAGCAAAATGTTTTACCATGTAAGTATGTGTAATACCCTCCGCGTGTGAGCCGGATATTAGCCGTGTAGTGGTGTTTTGATTTATCAATGTGTGCCGAGCGTGATCGGTTAGCGTAGCTATTGTAGCTCAACACAACTTCTCAAAATCCTCCACGCTGTGATTAGCGTTGTTGTTTTATAGCCAGGCAGAAACACCACCAGCTATCTCGTCTTTGATTAACCAGATGCAGTGTGGCGGCCACCGTAGGATCACATACCTTAAAACAGCATAACATCTCTAACAGTGTGCAGCCCGCATTATCAATGCAAGCGGTGTCTTACAACGCGTGTATTGTTTTGTGTTATCAGATTTCTTTGGAGCATGAAATCTTACTACATCCGAGGTATTTTGGCCCTAACCTCCTGAACACCGTGAAGCAGAAGCTGTTCACAGAAGTGGAGGGTACCTGCACTGGCAAGTGAGTGGCTGCGAGACTCGAGTTAACCTGTCATTTCAGTGGAATGTTGCTTTAGTTTAGGTTGTAACATGTGTTACTAAAGTGTAGTGAACTTAAACCCTATGCACAGGTGTGTATGTGTGCAGACGTTCAGGAAGAGGCAGAAATGGACATTTCCGTGTCATAATATGTGTAATAATTTGAAATACTTTAGTCATTTTAAATTATGGCCTATGGCAAAAGTTGCTTAAAACTTTGAATTTTGACTTCGCAATAATAAAAAAAACACAATCAAAGGCAACAGATCAAGGGCGATATTTTATCCTTTAAGTCATCAAGACAGTATTTAACTGCACAAGGAAGTTATTAAATTGCATTTATATTCCCACATGTTATTGATTTATGTGTGTCCCTCCCTTCAGGTATGGCTTTGTCATCGCCGTCACCACCATTGACAACATCGGGGCAGGTGTAATACAACCGGGGAGAGGGTTTGTCCTCTATCCCGTCAAGTACAAGGCCATTGTGTTCCGCCCGTTTAAAGGGGAGGTGGTTGACGCTGTGGTCACTCAGGTCAACAAGGTATGGGACAATACAGCTTACTGGCCACGATGCAGATGTTTAAGCTGGAACATATCGTATCTGATGACATGTGAAATCTGACATATTGATATTATAATAAATCAACTTGACACGGCACTGCTTTTTATCTAATTGTCTAATGTCAAAATATGTATATTTGCTTCTGAAGACTTGGCACAGTAATGTAACTGGCTATATTAATGGCTAAAACTCATGTTGTTAAAAAGTAAAACAAGGTGCTTTGTAATAAAGATAAGATAGATAATTGTAAATACCCATATTTATATTTTTATTTATATCTTTTAACTTTATCATAGTAAATATGCCTCCAGTTAAGTGGAGAGTTTATGCTTCTGTAGTGGTTGATGTTTTGAATATTTACTAAGTGATAAATAGCTGATAGTGGATATGTTTCTCTGTTTCTTGCAGGTTGGATTGTTCACAGAAATTGGTCCCATGTCCTGCTTCATATCTCGCCACGTGAGTCAGCATGAAATGTATAGTTATGACCGTTAGCTTTTTATAGGCTTTTCGGTTTAATCTCTTTGTTAGAGGTTGACCGATTTAATCGGACGTTTTGCATATAATCGTCATCGGTTGAACTGGGCTCTGATTGTGGCTCATGGCTGCACAACCGCCACCCGTCATGCGGGGACATACATCACCGTTGACAAACAATAATCAGTTTACTTCTCCACACAAAAGTTACTTCTTGAATATATAACGCAACGCTATCTGCTCTTTGTCCACGATACAAGACGGGCAGACAGACAGGGAGGAAAATAAATCATTCAACTGTTACTTATTTAACAATTAACATTCTCTTTTCCAAATCCAGACACGTAACTATCCATTCATGAAATGAAATCGCACACTTAAGGATCCTCCGTATCTCGGGAATGTGCATGAATATTGATGAGTGGCATTTAATAATCCTGTCCAGTCATAAGCTACAGAACAGCACATCGCCCATTGCAAATAAATAAAACATATTCACAATGATGTAATCGATCCACTTACACACAGGATCTTCTTTTTACTAATGATTACATTTGTAATGACAAATGTATGCTTTGATGTTCAGTTCCAGATTTATTTTTTAATTACTTTGAGTCTGATGTGGCCGATTATTAAGATGTCAGCTAATTCCTGTTCCAAACTGTTATTATATCTGCCTTTAAAAGTCCACTGTCTGTTGATCTCTAATCTTTATCTCACAAGAAACTTTGTTTTTTTCAGTCCATCCCTTCAGAAATGGAGTTCGACCCCAACTCCAATCCTCCTTGTTATAAGACAGTTGATGAGGTAAGAATTCATAAATTGTTTAAACAAAGTATTTTTTTAGAAAACATAAAGAGTATAATGCCATACATTCTGTATACAAAGTAGTTGCAGTGCTGCATACTGTTGTGCTCCTGTTATGTTACTGTTCCTGAGTCTTGGATGTTTTCTCCTCTTTTCAAGGACATTGTAATCCAGCAAGATGATGAGATTAGGCTAAAGATTGTGGGAACAAGAGTGGACAAGAATGACATTGTAAGTGTTTTTCTTCTTCGGATCAGATGTTACACAGTAGTTTATTAAAGTGATGTACTGTATCTTAATATAACAGAAGTTAACAATGAGCTTTTCTCTTGTTTTTCAGTTTGCCATCGGTTCTCTCATGGATGATTATCTGGGTGAGTATTACACAGAATATAGTCATACAGGTTCTGAATCTGTTCGTGAATGTGAAATTATTCTGCACAATAATGTGATTTAGCTTCAAATGTTTTATTTTCTGTTTTATAAATGATTGCTGAACCTGCCTTCTCTACTTCCAGGTCTTGTGAGCTGATTCGCCCCAGACGGAGCACATTTCACTTGGGACATTTTATGTTGTAGCTTAGTTATTTCGTTGTTAAAATTAATATTTTTCTACACTGATTGATATGGTGACGGGTGGAGAAGCCCCATAGCGACATCATTTTGTTATAATGCTGCACAGCTTACATTTGTTTTATTGGAACTAGTGTAAGAGTCAAAGAAAATCCAGGATAATGTTTGCTAAATCTATAGCAAGATGGCATACAATGCAGAAGCAGAACATGTATTGTTTCTTTGTAGAATTCACAATTTCTATCTCAACTATATATGGTTTTGTTTTTTGTACACTGACTGTAATAAAGTATTTTATTTGTTGTATCTTTGTATCGGTTTTAAATGTCTCAGCATGTTAATATGTCAGAGCATTGCTCTTTCTTAATCTGCAAAGAGACTTGATGCACAACTGCATCTGTGTGATGTGGCAAAGCACCACCCTGTAGAACACGAGGCGACACGTGAACGCGGAAACGTCGCAAGTGCGCGCACGACTCGCGGACGTAAATACGTCAGTAGAGCGCTCGTTCTTTCTTTCTCTCGTCCTGAAGATGGCGGCGGGGGTGAGTACGATGGAAAGATGCACATTTGGGGTTTCTCTTTTAACTTTCCTGGCGCAATCCGCCGTAAATCAGGCCCATCTGCACTGCTATTGAGGTCCCTTTAACGTAAACGATGCTTTATGTCTGTTAGGTAGCCGTTATTGAGCGTATTTACGAAGAATTTCATTCAGTGTTCGTGTAAACTAAGGTTAGCTTTTTTGCTATCCTGCCGTAGCATTCACAGAGAATGACGCTCCTCTTCCGACCCAGGCTTGTGCCACGTTACCGTGACTAATATCAAGCTGTAAAAACGTATTGTTGCACTTAAAGGTAATTTCGCACAACCTTAGTGTTTATGTCCTGTGTTTGAAGGTCTACGACAAACCGGTACTGTCTTTGTCTAAAGCTATTTTGGCTAAAGCTATATTACCGGTATTGTTAGCTAGCATTTAAAGTAAGCTGAAAACCACGTGAAACGATAGTTGCTCGTAGTTAACGTTTATTTGGCATTGGCTCGTTGTTAACGTGCATTTGGCATTGGTAGCCGTTAGTTTTATCTAAATAAACTCGACTCTTCACCCTGCTCCCATTCCAACCTAGTCCGATTTAAATGGTCGTGCGTCCAGGTTTAGGTAGCATCCTCCATTTGTGTCGAGAACACTACCAGACCAAGCTATGTCACTGAAACTGGTTCTGTGGATTTATTTAAAGCACCACTTGTATTTTCATAGATGTGTCAGCGTGTTAAGACCTTTCATATTGTATTTTATAATGTAATAGAACTCGAATACAGCCAGAATACATAATTTTTTTGGTATCAAACCATTGTGAGTTATTGGCATGAACCCATCTTAATGTTGCCACAACTTGCTAGCAAATATGTGATGCATGTATGCTGAAACCATGTGTATTTTTAAGTTAAACAATTGCTATTTTCTCCCCCTCTCCAGACTCTGTACACGTACCCAGAGAACTGGCGGGCCTTCAAGGCCCAGATTGCAGCCCAGTACAGTGGGGCTCGCCTCAAAGTCGCCAGCAACTCCCCTGCCTTCACCTTCGGGCAGACGAACCGCACTCCTGCCTTCCTTAACAACTTCCCCCTGGGCAAGGTTGGTGTGATTATGATGTGCTTGTTGGACCTTTAAAAAAAAAAAAAAAAATCTGGTAGCTCTTAGTGTGTGTCTTCAATGGCAATGGCAAATTAGTCACTGCAATCAATTATCATAAGCAATAATAAAAGCAATTAAGTAGAAAGGTTGTAACCACTTTGACTATGTCACGGTTGTTGCGAACATCTCATTATGCACTAAATTGCTTGATTCTCTGGAATAAAATGTGTTAAATCATTCTTGAATTCTGCCATTGTTTGTAGGTACCTGCATACCAGGGAGATGATGGTTTCTGTCTGTTTGAGAGTAATGCCATTGCTCACTACTGTAAGTTTTTATTAGTACTCGCATGGTTAACTGAAGTGTCTTATGCACTATTCATCTTGGTGTGCATCCAATAGGTCCATATTTATTGATTACCGTAGGTTTTAAAGGAAGCAGAGTAACTGCTGCTAGGTTTGAGGGACAGTTTCTCCGCGGTTTCCCACAGGTCAACAATTTGTGGTCGTCGCATGAGTCCGCAAATGATTCAAATTCATAAATTGCTTAAACTGCAAATATTAACTAGCTAGCTTATGTGGCGCAGGTCACTGTGCTCTATTATGTGCGTATCATAGGTCCATGCACACATAGATTTAATCCAGTCATCGGCGGTACAACGCATCGGATCAGCACAATAGGAGCAAATATAACTTTTAGAGATAGCTGATCGTGTTTTTTTGGTTGTTACAATAATGTAAATGAAATACTGAATCACTTTCAGTGACAGAAAAGTCTTTTTAATCAAAAGGCCGATGTCTTGCCGTATTTTACAATTCATCTCCAAAGACCTAGATAGAAACAAAGCTTGACTCTTTGGAGGAAACGGATGATCCCCAGTCTTTGGGCAAGGCAGTGTCCAGTCATGGCACCAAGTCTTAATCTGACAGGGGAAGAGAAACTATAGACCATGTTCATCCCAGTCATCTCTGTTCAGTGAGGTAAAGGCTGGTTCATGCTATGGCCACAGTAACAAGAGACCTACCTCAGGTAATTGAAATAAGACAGAACTGCTTAAGTTTTATTAGTTTCACAAAAGGAGCAAATATAACTTTTAGAGATCCCTGATCACGTTTTTTTGTTGCTGATCATTGATGATCCATATTGGTCGATCCAAAACCTTTAATTACAGCAGCTGGTCTACAAGGCTCAGACTTTTCTTTTTACACAGTCCCAAAAATCATTTCAATTGTTCTGTGATAATCACCAACATTAACCTTTTGCTGTGTAATTATTAGTTATACTTGATAGACCGGTTAAACTTTTGAAATGTTGCACTGTTCGCTGCATTCCATCAGACTTTATAACTAGTCTGCACTTGAAACTGCTTGTGAAGCATGCTGTTGAAGGCAATACTTTAACACTGGAATGCATAGTTAATGCCATGAAAGCAAACTTTCTGCCCGCTCAGTGTTCAAAATATAGAATAGTATGCTATTATGATTAAAGATATTCACCTTTCACCCACAGTGAGCAATGATGCCCTGCGTGGTGCCACTCCCCAGGCCGCTGCCCAGGTGCTGCAGTGGGTGAGCTTTGCTGACTCGGAGATCATCCCACCAGCCAGCGCATGGGTCTTCCCCACTCTGGGAATCATGCAGTTCAACAAGCAGGTTTGCAGCTCAGCATTTTCTGGTTAAGCTAAAGACTTGAATTATGATTTGTTAGCTGTGGTGGGAGGTTGGTAGCCATTTTATTTGGCCTGAGTGGCGTGCGCTGTAGTTGAGACTTGGCACTTCACCATGTAGTAGATTAATTAATCATTCTTCTGTCTGGGTCTGTCCAGGCCACAGAGCAGGCCAAGGAGGACGTGAAGAGGGTCCTTACAGTGCTGAACCAGCACCTGAACACCCGTACCTTCCTGGTGGGGGAGAGGGTCAGCCTGGCTGACATCACTGTGGCATGCTCCATGGTCTGGCTCTACAAACAGGTTTGGCATACACTCAGACATAACTGTTAATAATAAATATTATTTTGTTGCAGCACTCTTCTAATGAATGAGTTAGGATGCCCTCCAGGAAGACCTGACACACCTCTGTACCCCTGTAGGTCCTCGAGCCTTCTTTCCGTCAGCCATACCCCAACGTGACTCGCTGGTTTGCCACCTGTGTCAACCAACCCCAATTCAAGACTGTCCTTGGCGAGGTCAAGCTGTGTGAAAAGATGGCTCAGTTTGATGGTGAGTAGTCTGCAGTGACATCAGAAGACGCACGTTGCTGGCTGCTGGATCACACGGTGTAATTTAAGATACAATTTGACATACACTTGCCTTTCGATAAGACGGGTACTACAAAGTTGTGTAAATACATCCTTTGGAAGGGCTGTATTATGTTTACATGTCTCGTTAAAATGAAGTTAAATCTGCAGATAAAGATAAATGGTTGTGGTTAAAGGATTGCACCAAAATAATTGGATGGCATTTGACAAACTATTTACTTATATTTAAAATGTTACAAAAATGTAAATGAAATACTGAATCATTTTCAGTGACAGAAAAGTCTCTTTTTAATCAAAAGGCCGATGTCTTGCCGTACTTCACAATTCATCTCCAAAGATCGACTCTTTGGAGGAAACGGATGATCCCCAGTCTTTGGGCAAGGCAGTGTCCAGTCATGGCACCAAGTCTTAATCTGACAGGGGAAGAGAAACTATAGACCATGTTCATCCCAGTCATCTCTGTTCAGTGATTTAAAGGCTGGTTCATGCTATGGCCACAGTAACCAGAGACTTACCTCAGGTCATTTTAATAAGACAACAGCTTACGTTTTTATTAGTTTCGAGTCCAAAGTCAAATAATTGCAATATTGAACAGAAAACATGTTTTCAATATTTTGTTCCGTTTCTCCAGCCAAGAAGTTTGCAGAGATGCAGCCTAAGAAAGAAACGCCACCCAAGAAAGAGAAGGGAGGAAAAGAGGCAGCCAAGCCCCAGGAGAAGAAGAAGAAGGAAGAGAAGAAGCCTGCCCCAGAAGAGGAGATCGATGAATGTGATGCTGTTCTGGCTGCTGAACCCAAAACCAAGGACCCCTTTGCACACCTGGCAAAGAGGTAACAAGACCTTTATGATTTCCTTGTCTAAAGCATGTTTCCTCACACTTCAGCTCATACTGTATAGATGAGCAGTGGCAAACCGTGTCCCATGGTGAGCCAATAGTCTGCAGGTTGCTAGTTGATCACTTCCACAGATTATTGAGTTTATTTGGTGCATTCAATGGAATATTCAATGCAAAGGCTGAACACCAATCAGAAAACGGATGATCCCCAGTCTTTGGGCAAGGCGGTGTCCAGTCATGGCACTATGTCTTAATCTGACAGGGGAAGAGAAACTATAGACCATGTTCATCCCAGTCATCTCTGTTCAGTGAGGTAAAGGCTGGTTCATGCTATGGCCACAGACTAGATTAAACTTCTAGATCTACAGTTGTTCCTTTTCTCTGTAAGACATGTTAAGTTTCCACCTCCTACAATTTAAGTAAGCCGACAGCAATGCTCTTTTCCAAAATTATTTTTTCTTTTAAATTGCAAAAATAAATGGTTGAAATTGGTGTGCAGGGGTAATTAAGAATCAAAAGTTGAACCAAACATGTAGCTATGTCTAGTCGTATCCTTTATGACTAGGGCTGTGGCGATTAGTCGATGCTGAAAATCCTTGGAGGTGCTAAATGCACCACGTGTCTTTTTTGAATTTATATTATTTTGTAGTGTAGCCGCTTCGAGTACTAATAGTTAAAAATATGAATTTTTCAGAAGCACTGGTGACTTTAGCCAGTGTCGGTCTATCCTGAGCCTTGTATATCTGACACTATTATGACAAAGGCCTAAAAGCTCATTTGTATGATCACCTCAGCCCGGCGGACACAATGCTGCTGGTGAGCGTTGTGCTTCGTGCTCTAATCTTTCAGCCATCAAACTGAGCGGTGACGAGGGCATCCATACAACATTTAAAGGCAACAAGTCACGCAAATATATGGTAGCCCAAATAGATAATAAACCTGAAAGGGGCGATCCTAGTCGCTAATCATGCAACAGTAGTCAGAGTGGTGATATGTTGTCATAAAAAGATAAAAAAGCATCCAGAGCACTATCATAGAACGATAGGATGAAGCACTCTCCAGGCTGTATTGACACAGGCCACGAGGTGTTCTGTCAAAAAATGTTAGACAATCATTTTGATTACAAACAAGAATATTGGGAGCATGCTTTGATAGGCTACTCTATTAGAATAGATTTCAGGTGCAGTGTGATTTTGTGTTGTGCTGCTTTATACAGAATATTGTCAAAATACAATGGATGTATATTCATGACCCAATCTTATTTTCCCTTTTTTCTTTTCTAGCGCGTTTGTCATGGACGAGTTCAAGAGAAAGTATTCCAACGAGGACACCATGACAGTTGCCATTCCCCACTTCTGGGAGAACTTCGACCATGAGGGCTACTCGATCTGGTACTGCCAGTACAAGTATCCTGAGGAGCTCACACTTACCTTCAAGAGCTGCAACCTGATCTCAGGTGAGACTCCGCAGCAGCCGTTTAACCAAACGCAATGAATCAAAAGTGAATCACGTTTTATTTTTTTCGGTCCTGCTTATTGGAGCAAAAATACTGGGAATTTTCTCTGACTCATGTGTTGGTGTGAGTTTCCGTCATTTGTTCAAGTTTGCTCCCATAGTCCGAAAACAATGGGTCTGTTTTTTTAATAGTGGCGTACATCATGTTTATGTTTTATGGTAACATAAACCAGGTTCCTGAGTAGTTTTGCCATATTTCTGGGTAGCTGAGCTCTTGTGTTCATTAAGATCATGCTCAGAATACATAACAAAGAATAACAAACCAGGCTTAGTCGATGATCGAAGCTTGTGCTTGTTTTAGGAATAAGTCAGTTTTGAAATCTTGGCTGTTGCTTCTCAAAAGTTGTAGAATTGGGCAACCCCCCTTCTAGTGGGGGGGGGGGGGGAGCATATTGTCCCCAGTCTTTGGGCAAGGCGGTGTCCAGTCATGGCACTATGTCTTAATCTGACAGGGGAAGAGAAACTAGAGACCATGTTCATCCCAGTCATCTCTGTTCAGTGAGGTAAAGGCTGGTTCATGCTATGGCCACAGTAACCAGACTGACCTATATAGAGAGAACGACACTAAAGGTGTTTCAGTTTGGACCGTATCTGAGACGGTGGGCCTTAAGTTGTCGTGGATCATCCAGATGAACTTTAAAGAAAATGTTCAATGAAGTCCTTTTCTCAAATGTATGACTGCACTGGTCAATGTGTCATTTATATTACTTTTAATGTTTTGACTTGTTTCTATTGATTTAATAAAATGTCTTGACTCCCTCCATGTTCTTCACAGGTATGTTCCAGCGCCTGGACAAACTCCGAAAGAATGCCTTCGCTAGTGTCGCCTTGTTTGGCACCAACAACGACAGCAGCATCTCTGGCATCTGGATCTTCAGAGGCCAGGACCTGGCCTTCCCTGTAAGTTCAAAGTCCTGACCTGATGACAGCCCTACCCTCAAGCACGTAGTGCTTGTGTTTGACACACTGATTTGAGCATAGTTGCTAAAACGTACTGCTGCGGCTAAACCAATGTTTCCTGAGTGAAAACCTGTTTGATTAGATTATTTAGATCCCCAGTCTTTGGGCAAGGCAGTGTCCTGTCATGGCACCAAGTCTTAATCTGACAGGGGAAGAGAAACTAGAGACCATGTTCATCCCAGTCATCTCTGTTCAGTGAGGTAAAGGCTGGTTCATGCTATGGGCACAAATGATTCCCAAAATCTAAATATTAGATGTTTCAGGTTGATGGGTGTCCATGTTTTTAGGGCTTTTGGCTAAATTAAGTCTTGCAATTAAGATTGCATGAGACCATGTTCTAGTAAGTCTTTTCTAGCTTGACGTTCTTGAATTTGGTAAAGCATGCACAGACACTCTCGTGGTCTGCATGTCAATGCACACCATGTGATGGTCCAATTCGGTAATTCACTCATATTAAAACCATGTTTTTATTCTCCTCCTAGCTATCTCCAGACTGGCAGATCGACTACGAATCTTATGACTGGCGCAAGCTGGATTCAAACAGCGAGGAGTGCAAGACCATGGTGAAGGAGTACTTTGCCTGGGAGGGTGACTTTAAGCACATGGGTAAAGCCTTCAATCAGGGCAAGATCTTCAAGTGAGAGGACACTGGGAACGTCTGAACAACAGCACTCTTCGCTCTGCTGTCCGGCACTTAAAATTGATTGACTTTCAGCCGCCACGTGCTTACTTTACTGCAAGAATGACTTTGAATTACAGTGTTTAAGGCTGGAGTGAATTGTCTCAGTGGCCCCAAACTGTTTTTTTTGTTTTGACCTGCGAAATAAAAGCATTTTCCACAATGCAATCTATGGGATATGTCTGTGGTCTGACTTAAGTCTATTTTTTCAATGTTGTGTTTGAGTGATAACCAATTAATCAATTTAGTGTACATAAAGAGCAAAATATCATGAAGAGCTCTGCAGCAGTTTTTCCAGTCAAAAGTAGAAGTGAAACCTTGTTTTTCCAACATGAGTTCCCTGGTGCATGGTGTAACTGCGCCTTTCTGACCACACCGACTGGCAATGCTGCGTGTGTGGTTGGCAATACATCAAGAGTGAAACTTTAAACCAGAAGACTCGGTTAAACAAAGTTTCTCTGCTGGGTATCGAATCATACTAGACACATTTCTCCACCTGTACTGCTGATATTGTGAATACATTTAGCATCTCTACTGGGAAACCGTTTTGTTTTCCAACACTTGAATTGGTCCCTGAGGAGCAGTTCTTCACCATTACACCAACATAAGTGATGCTGTCTTCTCTTAGTCCAGTAGGGGGCAGCCAAAGACTTTAAATTGGAGCCCTTGAGCGTGTTGAATTGGGAACATCAATAGGGAGAGAGAATTACTGGGCTGAGCTCTGGTTTGCTCAAAGACAAGAATGTTGTCTGCTTCAAACTATGGGTTATTGTTTTGATATTTCTGGTACTTTCCAGAAGAGCGCGAATGAACTTGAATGCCCTTTAAACGTCGTACAAGGCCATGGGCCTTTCTTTCAAAGTTTAACAGACAGCTTTGTAAAAAAGAAAAGCCTGCATACTGACTACAATATAATTTAAGTAGACACTGACGGTTTAAGATAATCCACATTTTATTGCATCAAGCTGCATTGTTCTTTGTAACTTATATTTGAGGATGACTTTTTTACAGGCAGATATAAAAACTGTTCTACACTTTGACCCCACTTAAATGTAGAAATACGTTTTGGTGCCTACTTCTGCAAGTTGGTATCGTTGATATTTACATTAACAGGAATGGAGCATGTGTGTAGTCTCTGCATATATAGATATATATATAGATACAGCCATTCTTTTCACATCAGACTGAATGCCTAAATCAAAAAACAGACTTTTCTTTCTTTCCTAATGAGATGGAAATATTTCTAAAGCTTCAGGATTTGTGTCTCAACAGAGTAAATATTGGACTGTGAATACAAACCATTTGGTTTAATCGGACACACCCAACCATACCGTAGTTTGTATTGCACTTTTGATCATTTATTGATTGTTCCCACACCTGCAACCTGGCTCAACATTTCACTTTAGCTATAACTGAATTCTTTGTTTGGTGATTCATTGTGTGTCGTCTATAGCTGCAGGTAAAATAGGACACCTGGGACGGCCCACGTGATTTATTACATTCATAATACAAATTCACATCTTTGAATGTCAGTCTCGAGATGTTTAGTAATATATTTAGCACAATCAATCCTCGTTTTATCCCTAAATATGTTAAATCTAAAGCTGAAAAGATCTTGGGTGGATCTGTTTTTCTATGATACACACACACACACTCTCACACACTCACACACACACACGAGATGCACAAGAAAGGAATCCTGTCCGGGAGTGAGTCAGAGCTGTAATATTTTCCAACCTACTGAGCGTGATTCAAGATCCTTTTGGTTCAACCATCTTCCGCCATAGTGTTGAATCAGGGAGGCCATTTTAGTTTGTTCTGTAGTCTCATGGAAATCAGAAAATGGAAATGTTCCCACAACAGCAAAGCGCCCAAGTCCTTGAACACATGACTCACCCATCCTGTGGATCGTGGTGGAAGAGGGCTGTAACTTGAGCAAATAACTTCATCACAGCAGTTACAACACCGCTGATGGCTAACCCTTTGCTTGCTGAAGGAGTGGTGTTACAAAAGCTTTGTAATCTTGCAATCAAATATGAAATGAATGTGAGGAAAACACATTCAGTTTTACTCTCTCTCGAGGCAAGTTTCCTTTGCGAAGGCTGCGATACTCCAAACTATTTTCTGATCCTTATTTGTGTTTTGTAACTTTAGAGTTAAAAAGCTAAACTAAAGCCAACCACAAGAACAATACGCAGTTTTATGCCAACGGCAACATTTCTTCTTCCAGCGCTGCCAAACCGTCCTCGCCCTGGTCTTTATTTCTCTCTTGGCCACACACTCACTACTACTTCTTCCTTCCTCTCTTCCTCTCCTCTTCCTCTCTCCTTGCGCTCTGGACATATTTCTATGTCCATACATGTGCTGGTGTGTGTGTGTGTGTGTGTGTGTGTGTGTGTGTGTGTGTGTGTGTGGGGGGGGGGGGGGTTCTTAAAAGCTGTTGCAGCAGCTAGGAGTGGCGGCGAGGGAGGAACACCAGAGAGAGGCTGTATTGTTTCACCACATAAGGTCCCTGTGTGGCTGTCAGCCCCCTGTCGGAGCTTTATGCATGGTATGCATGTGCTGAGCATCTGGTGGTAGAAGACACATCTGGAAAAGAGTGAGGCGGCCGGTGGGGGGGGGGGGGGGCTTGGAACGGCGAGGAGAAGGGCTAACACTGGGGAGTCTGAAGCTCAAACCTGACAAAGTTTTCTTTAAAGAAGCTCGATACGTTGCGGATGCTATTGCGAAAGAAGTTCTTTTCTGGGTTTAGCGTTTTTGGTGACTCGAGAAGTCATAATCTGACAAATAACATAAATAGATATTTCTTCCCCCTTCGAGATGTTTACAGCTCTGCCACAGTGTCTTAATGGTCGAAACAACATTGTGTAAGTAATGTCAGACTGTCGTAGGGGCGTCTCAAGGCGAACAGAGACACTCAGCCGCCACACGTACAGAGTCCCACCCTCCAAGGTTTATGGAGTTTCCCTTAGACCCTAGTCTGGGTTTGGGCTTACAACCCCACTGACACAAGCCCACGAAACTTGAACAAAAGCAAAGGGGGCAGGAACATGGCTCCTTAGTCAGCACTTGAGTGCTTCTCCACCTTTAGCATGCCCCCTTTTGCATTTGAGGTACAGCCAGGGACATGTTAATGCTAGACTGGAATTCTGGGGAAGGCAAGTAAGGACACCGACAAACGCATGTGAAGCAGGGGAATTACTTAAAGCCTGCAAACATTTGACGGTGGTAGAAATGCATTTCTACATACAACCTGATGTATCTGTTTCGATCAGGCAAGAAAAGTGACCTTCGTATTTTAACCTCGGTTCCGGAGAGAGGGGCGTTTCTTCCCATTGGTGCACTTAAAGGGGTTTGAACTTTTTCTGTGCACTACAACTCAGCATAGTAATTTAGTACTGGAATGGAATGAGGGAGGTCAGGGGTGAGTTTGCTGAAGGGGTTATAGCTGCATAAGGCAGGGAGAGACAAGATGTTGTATGTTGCAGCATCCGATGAGGCTGTGCTCCATAACAATGCTTGCAAGTAACATCCTTAAGTTGAAGTGGGACATTATTGTTGAGAAAAGGGATTATTTATTACTTATTTCTTGGTGGGTTTGTGTTGCCCTGCAACAGAGGTTGCCAGTGTGAGAGTGGAGAGGAAAGTGCGTGACAAGAAGGAAGAACGAGGGAGGTACGGCGGAGGGAAAACAGACAGCCCCTGCGCTTTTGGACATGAAACCCCAGAGTTGCCTCTGGCTCATATTACCAGAATCTGGAGGTGGGGCACTGAGGGACATTGTCAAACTAAAGCAAAACTGTAATAGGCAGTATGATTACAGAGTGTAGAAATATTGATAACTGTCATGGAAAATAATACTACTAATTAATCCCCTTTCATCATACTCCCAGTTGATACGCTAACTTCCAATAACATTCAGAATTGTGTTGTGTAGTGAAATACTACCTTTAAAAGTTAGTCGTCATAGCTTCGCCAGCACTTTGTGGTTTGGGTGTGTACTGAACCTTCAATCATCCTATTGGCCCCAAGCTATCCATTATCTTCCCATGAAACACAACTGCAATTGTACCTTGTTGAAAACAGGTACTTTGCAGGTATAAGAACTCAAATCAGCACTGTTTAGAGTAACTTACAGTTCTTAGACATTTAATAGACTTCCGCCTTCATTGTTTGGGTACGAAAGAGGCGGTTTAGGTCTGGATGAGCTTTCTGAACAAACGTGTACTCCGGCCCTGCATGTGTAAGTATAGATTACAGTGTTCATGTATCGACTTGTTGGTGGTTTACAATTTATATCACACCCAAAGAAAGAGTTGGAGTGTTGGCCCATTTACAGCTATGACTGGAATGTACGGCTCAGGAGGGTTCCTCCTTCTGTTGAAGCACAACAGATGGGGTCGTGAGCCAAAGGGAGGAACAAGTCTTGCAAAACCCTTCATTCCCTTGGATCAATGATTCAAAACAGTTAACAGGGAGAGATTATCAGACACTGTCGAGAAAGGGATCACATAGTGGGCTATCATATGCACACACAGAAGTATCTGTGTCTACATGAATGTGTCACATCCAAGGAGTTCCCAGGGGCTGATATGTTGAAACAATTGGGCATCAGTAATACACCTAAAAGTAAGCTTGTAACGTAAGTACTCTGACTGCACATTGTGACGGCAGGCCGAGACTTGTGAAAGGTGTTCCCAGCATGAGTCTGTTTAGATGAGTCTAGTGTGCAGACATGAAGAGAACGGGTGGGAAATCATCTAAACTAAAAAAACAACAAAACAATCAAACAAAGTGGAGCGAAGTTCCTCCCTACATTACAAACTTCTTTGTGGCATGTGATATTTATCCATACACACACACACACACACACAGAGCATTGCTATGGAAACACTCCTGGAAGTACCTGCCCCCTTGCTTATTATGTTGCTATAGCAGCCATCCCAGAATAGTCTCTTTTTTTTTTTCTCTGTCTCTGTCCCTCCCTCGTGTTCGTGACTCACAGCTCGCAGTGGAAACCACAATTCATCTGTCTCTCATTCCCCCCTTTTTTCTTTTTCCTTTACATTCTTCTCTGTACCAAAGGATCAGCTCGCCTCTCTGAATCACCGCTGTGTGCGTGAGGGAGCACGCAGGCGCTGTGGGGGGATTCCAAAATGATTACCAATGATGAGTTACCATGGTGAACGCAAAAAATATCAGGCGGGGTGACCTGTGTGTTGCAAGATAGAGGCGGCTATCTTGAGTACGGCACACTGTCGTTAGCTGACTGGGATTTCTTTGTAGTTGTAATCTCTCCATGGCTACGCTCGGCTCTCGGTTGTTACTTTAGGTCCACTTTGTTTTGAGAGGTTGCAATTTGTGGTCTGCTTACTCACGCGGGCTCCAGGCACAGGATAGCACAACATCACATGTGCAATAATGCGTTGCATATGATGCAACATATGATGCTTTTGGTAATTAAGTTAAGTTAACTTTTTGCACATCATCTCTCTTTTGCTTTAGTTCCATTGTCCCTAACTCATTTTCCAAGAAGATGAAGAAAATCCAATTATCTGTGCTAATTAAATTAAACTGGATTTCTAAAACAGGATGAGGCCAATCCTTCACTTTCACAGCACATTAGTAAGGGATTTTCCTATGATATTGAACGCTTCACTGGTCTCAGTATAAGCAAATAAAGAATGGAAGGAAAAGCCAGTGAGTTTTTTGACTACGGTTAAGAGTTTGAATTGTGTTCAAATATGTGTTGAAATTGTTTCTGACAAAATTAAATTAAATAACGTAAAAGTAAGCAGCAGCATGGCCCCTTTCGCCATTTTATTGTTATATATTGCAGGATAATTATATTTATATATACGCAGAAGTTGTTGCAGTCTGAGGTGGAGCGAATGTATAAAGGAGGGGGTTTCACTTTACGAGATAGTAATGACGATATGTATAGTGTGCAGTATTTCAGGTGTTAATGAATCAGATTAGTCTGAAGTTCTATTTATTTGCACACAACCTTATTAAACTATTTACTTAGAATATCCAGTTTGTTATTGAAATTGAAATTCAGATTATCCAAAAAGTAATTGTATTCATTTTATTTTATTCTTTTCTTAACACTATATCGTCTAATTCCATGACATAATATGAAATTGCACAACATTACACTACATTAAACTTAATAGCGTGTTCATTTAAAGATTAGTGAAAGGTTGAGTTTGAAGATGGGTGTGGTCAGAGCGAGGGCACTGACAGTAGGGGGGTAGTAAGAGGAGAGAAGGGGCCATTGGCCCCATGGTCTCCACTTTGATATGAACGACATTTTTATCTCAACAATGCAGTCAATAAATGATAGTTTCAAACAGTCAACTGATTTGTAATCCACTGTGTTTTTATTAATCATTCACATATAAGAGATACAATATAACACTGTCACAGGTTTGTCTTGTTGCATTTATTGAGTTAAGGACTCTGAGCTGAGTGAGCCGATGCTGCAGGTGATCACACATAACTTACATTCGTCAATATCTTTATACAAGAGAAACTGGTATGTTATTTTTTAGGATTCCCTCAGTGGCGGGCCGTGCATTTTATACCTGGGCCTTCTGTGCTGTCCTACTACAGTTGAATTGCTGTTTAAATCAACTCAGAGCAGAGGAGGGCGGGAGAGAGGGGGGAGAAAACGCCCTGGAAACTTGGTCTTGATCGAGAAATAGGAAAAGAATGCTATGGTGTCCTCGGGTTAGCGTAGCATAGCTCCAAACCCAGCCATAAAATGTGCAACGCTTCTCCGACGCTGTCAGCAAGAAACACCGTTCATACAAATCCTTTTACTGCTGAGTCAGGGCTGCCAGCTGTGGGGTTGACTGACCATTTCTTACGATGTCCAGCTTTTCCTGAAATGTCTTTCTTGAGAAAGGCGTTGTCAGTAACTCCGCCACTAAATCCGTTTCTCCTCCTTATTCAGCCGTTGAGTGTTGAAAAAACAAAGCTAGGTAAAAAAATAAATAGACTACACCAAGCAAAACCCTAAACATCTTATAATTTCTTCCATATCTTTCAATTTGAACTCTTACTCCTCCAACTAAGCTCTGCTGACAAGTTAAGTTTCGTTTCACAATAGTCACGTGCTCGCCCATTGACCAATCACAGCACACACTGCACCCCACTGCAGAGCTGCTCCTGCAAACTGAGCTGCACGTAATACTGACGTAGCTGTAGGCCTGCAGGCCGCTCTGGCGCGTCAAAGAATGTCAAACTGAAGACCTGATTGGTTGAAGACTATGACAATCAACAATATTGTCCCCATTCACTTAAACTGCACATGGAGGCACTGGTGAGTCTGCAGGCCTGGGGCCTCTCTTCTTACCTAGAGACACAGAGGTGAACTCTGATTGGATAAAAGCTCTACTTAAAACAAGCTGCACTGGAAGCAGAGCAACTGAGGAACACAGTAGCTGTGCAATGAGAAGATAAGATAATGGGAAAAATATTTTTATAAATTATAATACATTAAACAAGAACAAATTAAATGTATTTAAGAAAAAATATAACATTTTAAAATAGCTATAACTTTGCGATTCTGTTTCGGCCAGCAGAGAAGGCTTTGCAGGCCCTGACGGCCCGCCACTGGATTCCCTGTACATATGAACAAGAGCTCCTATCTCAATGACTCTACCTGGTTAAATATAGGACACAAGGTCAAGTGCAATTGAAATGAACAGTAACACCAAAAGTAAACAGCAGTAGGAACATACTGCTCAGAAATCGCCTTTTTGACTCATCTTCAGCAATAGCACATTTATTCGTTTATGTGGAGCACAAGTTGAATCTGTACTTGCTTTGACATTCTTCAACACTGACAATGCCTCTTTGACAGTGTTTATCTATTTGTCTGTCTTCAGCAGTCACAACATTGACAATGTTGCATTGTGTGAAAAAGCTAATGAAATTGGTGTACAAAGAACTCTTCCATCTGCACACAATATGATATGTGTAGTGAGTCCCTCCTTTTATTACTGATCTTGACAATGACCTTTTAAGTTAAATGGCATTTTTAAGTGACCACAAATGCAGCAAACAAGTTTCAGTTTCAGTGAATGCAGGCCATGTGAATGGGTTTGCTGTTTATGTAAATCAGCATTTTGTTTGTTAAACTATATACGTAGTTATTGGTTACACCGTACAGCAATAAATGTTGCTTTAGTCACCTTTAGTGAACATGGAAAAAAAGAAAGATAAGAAAAGGGAAAAAAAGAGCAGCGAGCATTGAGTTACATTCTCAAATGTATTCTGGCGTAAAACCCTTCTATTGTATCTCATGTTCTCACAAATTATCTTGATGACTCATACAACCGAGGCCATGTGCCAGGTACACTGTGAGCATTGTCTGAATTTAGGAAAGAATTTCAGCTGACAATTGTGACACTTTGCCAGTGTAAGACATGGGTTTTCTCTCTTTTCATCGAATTCCTAACCTGTTTCAGCTATCTTCAAAACTATTGTTTATTTGTTTGGGTTAAAAACTCTGTTGAGATGTGTTCAGATAGTGCCTTGTGTCTGATTAATCCTGCATTGCGCAATCAAATGGGCAACTTCAACCCATCTGGCTCTTATGCCAATAATGGGCTGTTGCTCAAGGATAGAATTTAAACAATCATTATATCTAGGTGTGGTGTCAGTTTTGCTTAATCGTATCACAAGTTACAGTTCTGCTCAGGCCAGCGCCATGTGACTTCCCTTATCCTGCGGGAGACATTAATCACACACACACAGTCACACATACACAAACAAGCATACACAGACACACACAGACACACAGACACACACCCACACACACACACACACACACACACACACACACACACACACACACACACACACACACACACACACACACACACATACATTCAACCGTCCATCGCCATCTAATCCTTTGATTTTCCTCTCCTCGACAGTCTGAGCTGCCTTGTTTTCATTGTAGTCATGGGCAGTGAGTCATCGAGCTCTGAGCCAAGCTATTTGCGCTGGTTCACACTGGCTGACACACCTAGCACCAGGAAACACCCATTCTCACATATCCTTGTATTCAACTAGAATGACCTGCCACAAAGTGGTGAAAGTAAGTAGGGTTGCCTTGCATGTGTGTGCAAATTATTAAGGACATCTAATTTTTTGTTGTTTATTTTTGTCCCTACATTTTCCACATTTCAGTTCCTGATCTTGATCCTGATCTTCACCTCCTGTTTTGGATTGATTTAGCTTTAATACACAACAGGTGAATCAATAAGTAATCAGGCTGTTTATGAGTAGCCACCTCATCAGTGTAAGAATGAGCTTTTAAGTTACAGTGAAGGTTCATCAACATGGTCATTCTGAGTAGCAAAGAACGTGCAGAAGTGCCAGTGTTTTACTGTGGGGTTGTTATTTGACCTTGACGTTGTTGAGTAGCACACAAGCCTACGGCTGTTTACATGTGCACACACTATACAGTAGGATACCTTGAGCTGGAGTTGTTCATCAAAGGCAACAACGACCACACCTCAGTGGCAAAGAGTCAAACGTGTGGAACTGAGCAAACCGGTGCAGTAGCAGGACACTTTGTGTACATATTATAATCATCCTTTTCACCGATTAAGCCACACGGCTGAAAAGTACCAGATGGTTTCCTCCAACATGTGGACAGTATAAATGATCTCTGCAGTCAATGAAGTGACTTGTAATGTAATGCATGTTGTTCACCTACTCATTCACAGAATAGGATTTAAGAACTTTCCGAGCCCTACGGTAATGTGAAAAGCATTGTTTATACAAAACACGGTTGCAGTTCAAAGAGGAAAGCAATGCCACTCTTGCAAACAGAGTTCTTTAAGATCTCAGTTTATTTTGCACATAGAAGGGATTACTTCTTCACTTTTATCTCAGCATGCTCACAATTACAGGCAAATACACACATGCACGCACGCACACACACACACACACACACACACACACACACACACACACACACTGTGGGGGTTCTTCCTTTTGAGGAGGAACTGCACCCTGTATTTGAAACAAAATCAGAGCTGTCTTGTTTGGTAATATTAAAGTATGTGTGCGTGCGCATGTATGCTTGTGTGTGTCTGTGTGCCACTCCCTGTTCTGTCTTTGCAAAGCCACGCAGTAACTTCCTCTGTGTGTACTCCTTGCATGTTTGCTATTTCACCTCACTAAGCATGGGTGTGACATGTACAAGAAGGAAAGGGGAGTTTCAAGGACACTGAACATTGGTGTGAGAAATTAACGTATCCTAAATTAATGCTTTCTAACCAGGGTGACTAAAGTCACTAAACTGAGTTAAAAAAAAAAGAAAGAAATTCTGTTCTGCTGCTTAATTGCCGGTAACAACACTTAATGACCACAGTCTACAGTTTGCTAGCTAGCAGTGGTGTACTGGCATGCCAGGACAAATCCCTGTCTGCCTCCTCACCGGCCCTGTCTGTGTGCGCTAGTGTTGCGGCTGTTAAATGGTGGGTACATTGTTTTCAGCGTCACAACCTACCGGAATGACATGCTTCAGAATCAGGATTGATCACATTTTAAAAGTCCTCAACATTTCTCTTCTGCTTACTAGTAGCAACGTAGCCCTTCTCAGTTAGCTTAGTGTTAGCGTGAACCCTCTACAGCACCAGGCTTCTCTTGATTGCACTTGACTGTTATGTGCGTGTCCTTTCCTTTGATAAAGTGTAAGTAAAGGGAGTACACCCATTTTCAAAATGTGGAGTGCAGACTCTGCAGATAACTCAGCCATCGAATTTTGGCATGAGGATAATGTACCGTAATAATATTACCAAAATCCTATTATGCTACTGTTTGTTGCTAAAAGCAATGTGTTACCAAGGTGTTACTTTTGTAACTTTTGTGTTTTTGTAAGCACTACGCCCAATACTGGCAGCAACATCATTGTGAGAGTAGGATAACTGAAACATCATTCAGTACATCAAAGCAGAAAGAGGAACTGTACCATGACTATGATGCCTCACTCTTAAAATGTTTTACATGTGACTCTGGCTATAACAAAAATATGCAGGGGAGAGAGTGTGGTCTTCATACACAATGACTGAGATTACTATTACAATGCATTCAAAATCTTGGATATGACCGATGTGAAGTTATTTATATATAAAACATGCAGCTCTTAGAATTCAGTAAGATTTAATTCAGGGTGGGCATTGTTAAAACAAAAAACTTAGAAAATCCTGTCTTGTAAATACACACTTTGCCTTTTGTATGTAAGTAAAGGACGTACTCCTGAGTCCTTTTTTGTTAATGATAACTTTGTGTCAGTTTGTGTGCAGTAGTTTAAAACACTGTAATAACATGTTTATGCCATTGTCCAGCATATCACATTGTGGTGTGTTACTCTGTGTATTTTATTCTTACTCTGAAATGTGAAACAAAAACTGATGAAAAACGATTTAAAACAGTTTAATTTTGTCTAAATAGATTATAGAATGGCAAGAAGTTAAGAAACAAAGCTACAACTGGTTTTGACTGCTACACTGATCATTGTGTAAGCATTTATGTGAGGCAGTTAAAGTCTGCTGCTGGCTGTTTGTTGGATATGAGGTGTGTCACATTCCTTAATTTAGCTTAAAAGACTCAACATGTACCTCATATACCCTCGATGTTTTATTGTTATTGGCAGCAAAGATGAAGCACAAAATATGCAAAGCTGCCCTGTTTGAATAATACATTATATGGCTCAAACAGTTGTTCACTTTGATATTATAAGTACTTTTGATAAAAGCAGTTTCAAAAACGCTGGCTGCTAGTGAAAGGTGATAAATGTATTCTGGACATTTTACATAGTTATTTTATAGTAAATAATCTTTTCTCTCCATTTTTGTTTAAAGCTGAAGTTACTTTTCCTGCTGCGTGTCACCGGAGTCCTCTATCAGTGGGTGGTCCCACGGCTGCTGTGAACCACTCCCTCGCACCGATCCCCTCCCCTGAATTCCCCTCCTTCTGCAAACCAGGAGCCCTACCCATGCAGCTCCCTCTAACCACTCTGCTCAGCCCAGAGGAGCAGCCACACAGAAAAAAAAAGTTTAAATCAACTCAGAGCAGAGGAGGGCGGGAGAGAGGGGGGAGAAAACGCCCTGGAAACTTGGTCTTGATCGAGAAATAGGAAAAGAGTGACAGACTCCTCTACAAAGTTGTGAGTGGAAGAAGTGCTTTTCTTGGGCTGGGAGAAGGGAACAGGACACGTTTTCAAGGATGCTCAAGCTGGAGTGAGGCTTCTTGGGCGCAAAGACTGCGCTACAGGTAAAGATGCACTTTTTTTATTTCCTTAGATTTAAGTTCATGCTTTTTAAAAACTGTGTTTGTGAACTTTGTTGCCAGCTGTGCTTTGCTTCAATATTGCTGATTGTTAATTTTGCTGAAAATTGCGTTGCAAAATCCAACATTCTTGTAATATTCCAGGCAACTGCAGTGAGTGTGTGTAACAGTGGTACGTTCATAGTGACTTTGTCCTACTTTATTTTATGTGTTTAGCTTCTGTGGTAACCTATGCAGGGTTTTTTTGTAAAGGTTTACAGGTTTTGTTTTGTAAGACAAAATTCATATCATTACTTATGTTTTTTTCTGTAGAACTGCAAAGTGGCAGTGATTTTGTGTGAATTTCATCAGAAATTTAAATACTGATTTAAAATAGCTAAAGAAGTAAGGAGTGGGTGTGTACCCATAGTCGCCACATGAATGCAGAGGGCTTGACTGGAGTTGCGCACTTTACTTTTCTTTTATCTGCGCACAAAGGTTGTTAACCAAGGTGCATGTGAGTGCTGAACCCACTGTTATATAACAAATATACGGTATCTCCATATGATTTAAGTCAAGAAATGAGTCGTACCCAATATCACTACTAGTGATTTGACTTTGAATACACATAATCCCTAGTCTTTGGGATAGTGAACTTTTTTTTTTACTGCAGCAGAATATCCCACACAGTAGATGAAAGTTGAATGGAGCTTAAAGATAAAAGAGTCGGGTACTTTTTTTAATGTTATTGTTCAGGTGTTTCTCTTATCTGTCCAACGACTTTTGCTAAGACCGTGAAGTTTAGAAAGTAAAGGTAATTCTCTTTGAACGCGTGCAGCAACAAGCTTGGGTGTGGATTCCTCCCTTTCACCTCCCTCCACCCCCGCCTTTTCCCCCTCCCTTCCTTCTTGCTTTGCTGTCTCCTCACAGAGGCACACCCTGTACAGCAAAAAAAACATACATGCTGCAGAATTGTGTCGCAATGGATCCCTCTAAATCATACAAAGGTTGCACTATTAAAAGTACTGATCATAACTTTTTTCTCTGCTTATCAACTGTGTTGTAGGGTGTTGTATTATCAGCCATAGGGAACAATGAAAAATGTATATATAGGCCTTTTTAACGCAATCTGCTTTCGTGGAATGTGGCAAACATGTATGAAGGTTCTTGATATGACATAAATCTGTTTTTGAACAAGGCCTTTTCCAGCTAGCGTTACGTAAGAGAAAAGTTGGCAACTATCACTGCTGCTTTGTTCGGAGAATTCTTATGACTTACTTTTTAATATTTCGGATAAAGAGAGATTTCTCTGTCTTTCTTTTACCTTGGGTCTCCTAACCTGGGCACCCGGCCAGGGTGTGCAGGGGAGGAAAGAGGGGGTGCGGGGAGGGGAAGGAGGGAGGAAGACAGGGAAAGAGAGTCAAGGAGTGAGTAAGTGAGGGGGGATGGGCGGGGTGAGGGTGAGGAGGGGAGTAATGGAATGTAGTGGTTTGGAAAGACAAGCTAATTGAAACCAGGTTTGAGGCATAGAGGGGGAGCTTAGGCTTTTTTGGAGAAAGAGAGAAACGCACTTTATCTGCACAAAAACGTTGTGTAATATACATTTTTCTGCCTAACTTGTGTACAGAGTATTAGCGGCACCTTTCCAGGTGTGGTTCAAACCAGAATCCTCACATATAGTCTCGTTTGATTGATATGATGTATTGGTTCAAGTTGAGGAAAAAGTTGTGGAGAAAAAAAAGACCAAACGTAATCGTTTGTCGGATCTCGATTGAATGTCAAATTTCTTAGTGTGGAGTTGCTCCGCTGCTCCCTCTTGCCACACCCAACAATAATTTCAGTGAGTGTTAGGGAGCGCTGCTTTTTGCTCCGCACTGCACAATCTTGTCGACATTGCGCACTTAACTCATATTGAGGGCCTCACAGTTGTACATTCTCTGGCATTTCTCAAATTAGTCTTGTCATGGTGATTGATTGTGACTGCTTGAGGAGCCAAATAGTGACACAGGGCTAAAAGGCCTTTGGGTTGTAATTTAAGCTGTTTACCGTTCTTAGCATTTAAAAAATGCATGCTTTACTTGGGGATAAAAAACAAAGATTTATTGCCGGAAGGGCGTGGATCAATACAAACATTTGAGCGCTAAAACTGTCATAACTGGTTCCTGACTACATGCAGCTAAAACGCTTGTCCGTTAACAGCCTTATCTTGGCCTGGGGGTGGATACTGTTTGTCCGAACAGTGTAGAGGCTATTGTACATCGACACTTGACGTAATGTCTGACATTTTCAGTTCCAAAAACCGCACTGTGAAGAAGCTTAATTGCATTGTAGCCAACATTGGCGGTGCACAGTGAAGCAGTCATGCTGATTATGATGCAGTTGCCACCCATGTGACAAACAGCATCTTTACTAGCCTTAAGGACATGCCTCCTGACTGTTTGGAGTCTCAGGACAATTATGCTAAGATACTTTTTACAGAAGCACTATCAATTCTTGACATGCAGTACAGGCGAGAGTGTTGTTACTCAGCCGTGCCAGTGTGAAACGGAAAGAAACGGGTCTCTAGCACACTTCCTCTACCATTTCCTCATGGGCTTTCATGAGCGGGTGGTTGGAAGGAGGGACAGCAAGGAGAAGCAAAAAAGGAAGTTGGATGTACTAGTGAATACTCAAAAAGAAGGGAGGGTGGTTGCAACCAAACTAGAGTTAACTTAGAAGCAAAGCTCGGCTTTCGAACATTGCAGTCTCAGCAGACTCCCTGAGGGATTGGTTGAATGAAACAAAGGCAAATTTGTAGATCCACAGTTGTTCCATTGAGGGACGTTTGTTTTACATACAGCTGCAAATCAACAGCAAACTGCAGTCTGCAATTCAGTTGAGTCTTTCTAGGCAATCCACCCAGCAGCCACTCCCTTCTCGTCCATCCAGTGCCTGTTTGGAACGTTTCAGCGTGTCCTCTGTATGCTCGCCTATCATTAGCATTGCTTGCCTTGTTTTGGAGAAATAGTGATTTGAGAAGTACGATGGGAGAGTCTTCATAAGTTACACACAAAGCCTCTGCAAGTCACACCCATGCACAGGCATGCAATTCAGACTTTTGTAGCTTTAAACTTGGTGAGATTGATGCAAATATGGAATTTAGAAAGGGTGTGAATCATTTTTCTGATAAGCCGACAACCTTCGCCACTTCTCTGCCAGACAGTTGCTCTACAAATCCATCCAAAAACCGATCAATCTGACATGACTGTTGCCTTACTGCAAGTTCTACCTGCTCCCAACTCATTTTATGACCTACACCCCAACCCCCCCAAAAAGCTGTTATGTTGCCCTGCGTAAGGAATGACAAAAACTCTCTTTGGAATGGGGCAGCCAAAATGTCAGGGCGACAGGGCTCGGAATGTAAATTCAGAAATACATTCAGCTTTGTTTAAGTTTTCGTTATCTGCCACAAGATACTCAAGAATGGCACGTCATCACAATCCAACACTCTCTTGCTCTAAACAACTCTGCACTACTGTGGTGTGGTTCGAAATGCTAAGTATGAATACAAGTACTAACGCTGTGCTTATGCTTCAAGCTCTACAGCTAAGGACGTCTTATGTCTATATATACATTCTGCTGTTACGGTTGCCATCTAGCCCTCCTCTTAACCTTCTTGTCTCCTGCTCCATGAATGGACTTGCATTTGTTCTTATTTAAACAGCAGCTGCTGACAAACTAAAATGAGTTGAAGTTGGGCAGTTATGTGGCATGGCCAATAAGGTTGTTATGGATGTCTGTAAATCTCACTTGATGTCTTATTTTTGTGGCAAAACTGTGTGAACTTCATCGTCCTCTTTCTCTCTCTCTCTCTCTGGTGTAACTGTTTATGCCACTTTGCATCCTAAACTCAGTTGTGCTTGTCATTGTCTATTTTTTACTGTTAGTTTCTCAATGTTGGCTCTGAAAATGCCCAGACCGTGGTTTGTTAAATGTTTGTAAAAATGTTACTGTTGTTTCTTTTGTATAGCCCAATATTACATATAATGTCTCAGTGGGATGTACAGGCCCACAACAGTTTGTGATGCAGCCTAAGTCCATGAGAAGACAAGGAAAAACTGCCCTGAAAACATTAACGCATAAGGAAAGAATGGAAGAAACCCTGGGAGAGGAAATTCAAAGTGAGATCCTCCCTCCTTGGATGTCTAGGAGTGTGATAGAGAACAATGAGTAATTATAGGAACCATGATGTATCTGGTATTGCCTCATATAGCATAGAAGAGTTATTTTACTATCCTTTTGTGAAAAATGATGCTTAGAATATAATTTACATGAAAATCAAGACATAGTTGACGTTCAGCGCAACCCCTGGTTCACTTTGTGATCTCGTAAAAGAAGAGAACAGGATTTTAAGAGGCTTCTTCAGTTTTTCCATTTTGTGCGCATATCCTGCCAGATTCACAATAGTTTAATCAGCAGCAGGCCAAGTTGGCGTCAGTGGGCAGGGTTTGGTTTAAGTAGGACTTGTGGTTTAGTTGAGGGCTGTGTGGACTATGGAGTGCAGAAAAGAACCATTTATTTTCACATGCATTCCTTTTATATGTGTCACACATGCATGTCCTATCTGCGTTTTTGAGGAAAGTCGGGGGGCCAGCTGTGTCTCTTTTGGTATTTGTTGTACTTACTGTGTCAAACCTCAATAGAGAGAGACTAACAGGGAGTTTATTCTGTTTTGACAGCCCAACTGATTTGGTCACTGCTTGTCTCTCTCTTTCCCTCTCTGAACTGAGGCCTTTCTATTCATAATCAAATCACTCACCAGCATCACTGTGCCTGATTCACTTACAATTGAGCTTTAATCATTGTCACACTGCCCCTGTTTTCTGTTTGCCAAATTGATTAGATTTAGCAATCAGCATGATGGATTGACTACAGCCACTTTGATCAGTTTTTAGTATACTGGGACCTACTATGCACAAACAAGTCAAACTGTGTAGGTATGTGCCCTCGTGGCATAGAAGAAGACACAAGGACTGGGAATGGGTGAGGTGTGGAGTGTTGTTGTTTGCATCTACTTGGTGCACAGGCGGAACTAGCTAAAACGATGATGACGACGATGGTGACGTGGACGGTGAAAATGGGATCCAGTGTTACTTCTCAGTGTTCTTTTAAGAGCGTGTATTTTAGGGTGCCTCTAAACGTGCATATCTGACTGAATGTGGTGTTCTTGTTTATTTGAGCAGAACCTGGAGGATGGGGGTTATGGCAGGGGGTGGGCACTCAGGCAGGGTGCAGGGTGGGCGGCATAGAATGAGGCTGGAGTCGGAGAGAAAGAGGACATTTCTTTGGAGTTAGTCACTGTGGGGAGAGGCTGGGCTCCCTGCCAGCTGGCCTGACGGTTCTATCAAGGAATGTGTGTGACTAGAGGCCTGGGTGGGGCTGTGCACTGAGCTGCTCCCTCTGCAAGCAGAGCCGAGGGGCACAGCGACGTGATCCACCTCGTGGACTGTGGCGCGGTATTTCTACTATTCAACATGGAATGTGTTTTTATTGGCTTTCACCACTGTAGGTGACCACACTTCACCTTACTGTGCATGCCTGCGTGTGTGTTTATGTGTGGCCTCAACCAAGGTATTGAGAACAGAAGGTGTTTTCTATCTTTTGAGTCATGTATACCTGGAAGTCATCACATATCACATTCATCAACAAATCTCACAAAATAAGTCATAAGCATCTGTTTCACAGAGATCTCAAATACCCTTTATCTAATTTAGTTTTTGGCACCCGTGAACCAGCTAATTATATCTCACATTACCTTCAGTAATTTAACAGATTCTTGACAAAAAACAGGCTTTTTTTTTCAGTCAGCCCTTTATCTGAACGACTCCCAACATGGCTGTCTGATTAATACGTCTCTGTAACAAGAATACGGGTTAGAGAGTGTACACAGCTGTCGTGTCGCAAATGTCCCTATACAAACATAATGACAACCCCAAACTGGCTGGCATTTGTCTCAGCTATGTCCCATCTATTTCAGTATAGGGCCCGTTGAAAAAGGTTATCAACAACCCATTCTTCGGCAAACCTTTGAAGCGTTTTACAAGCTTTGAACCAATGTCGCTTGGTCTAAGGAGCCTGTTTGCTCTCTGTCGCTCTATAGCATTTATAGCATTTATTCAAAATTAGACTGTTTAGAAATAGGTTCAGAGTCGTGCAAACACAGTCATTTGGCATACGTTTCCCAGAGTAATGAGTAATTTAATTTGAACATGGGGGGGCTGGGGAGGCGAAGGTTAATGACGGGGTTAGAGAGGCTGTCTCAGAAGAATTTGTCTGAGGGACATGTTCCCACTGGTAGATGCCTGTCTGTACACACATCAAGTCTGGTTCTGTTTGTACTGAGACTGACAAAGAGAAGGCTTTGTTTCGCAATATGCCGATGGGTTGTAGCAATAATCCTTGTTAGTCTGGTAAGAGTTTGAGCTAGTCACAGTGAGTAAAAGTAAGATTGACTTGGTATGCAGGATGACACTTGAAATCTAAATCATGAATATAGTCACAACAGTTTTAATTGATATATTGGCTTTTGTAGCTGCCCATTTCTGTTGTTATACTACAGTGGTTTTACACACCTTGGCAGTGCAGTCTTGTCTCACAGTCATCTCTCAAGCAATGCAACTAGAGCAGAGGAATTTACAGGCATATTACATGTCCTTTTAATTAAAGTTCCTCTTGAAGTGGATTGGCTACTTTTTAACTCTCAATTTCAAATTGCATCAAACTGAACTGGATCCTGGATAGATACTGTGTTAGTGTGTATGTCTATCTTCTCTTCTGCAGAAGTAAGGGCCACACCAAACAAATAGCTGGATTTATTTACTTAAAGGGAGTCGTTTGCATATTTACTTGCCATGATCAGTGCTTCTACTTCTGTTGGTTTAATTATTAAAGTCTCTGAAGGCTCGGATTGGTTATGGTCAGGACCATTGAGCATGTACACAAAAAAGCCAAGCGTGAATCCTGGATGTATGTGGCTTCATGTGTCATGTTGGGACACACTCCTTAATTAAAGCAACAGTAACTTGTATGTGAGGAATATGTTTTGCTATCTGTCAAACATGAGTCTGTTATGCTTGATAAATTGGCTTCTTTTGTATCACCCATGATGACGGTAAAACGTATTAACTTAATGTTCTTGTTATTTAAGACATTTTTAATCATGTTATTTAAATCCCAATCCTGCTTTTGTTCCTCTGCCAACAGAAGCCAAGAATTCAAGAACCACAGCATCAGACTGAAGGCCTTGGCCTTGCTTGAGCAATCCAAGGTAAGTGTCCTTAGACATAATGCAAGTGTTCCACACATCTATCCATGGCCATCTAGTCAGTGTCACCTTAGAACAGTGTTCTATTATGTGGCCAGACACCAAACCTCTGTTGGAATGTTTGTTGCAAACCCTCCTTTGAACCTGGAAGGTCATTCCACCACCATTCAGCTGTGAAAGGCCTGCCTTGTGGAAACCTGACACTTAGCTGCTTCTGCTCCCGGTGCCTCCTCTTTGTAGCCCTCCTTCCTCCCCCAGACACCACCTGTTCCGCTGAAAACCCTTTACCCTTCTTATGAAACAAATCAAAGGCCTGCCAAGCCCATACTGTTTTAACTGTTTGAAGTTGGCAGCTGTGGCCAATTTATTCCTGAAGAGTCGAAGAATAATAAGAAGCTATACCAAACCCCAAACGTATGCAGACCAATGACAGGCTGTAAGAAAGGCGTATCCAGAAAAGCTCTGTGGTTGCACTCTAGTTAACAGAAGCTTTTGTCTGTCTGGTTGTCCTCACATCCCCCCTTGCTCAACACACATACCAGGCCATAATAAAACATGATAGATAAACAAGCTCATTTTTTCTGGGCTTGTTTCCCTTTGCCGTCCTACCTCCATGCCATCCTTTCCTTTAATGCTTCTTGCAAAAATCCAATTTTGTTTGATGTACAAATATGCATTTTATGACATCATTAATCAAATTCGTGGACATGTGACATCAGAAACATCAATCTCAGTCAGCGAATGAAAGAGAAAGAATAGAGGACTGGGCTGATTCTCATGTTGCCCGATTGCTTTGAGTCACAGACTGCTCGCCGGTCTTATGATCTCAAGAACAGAGGCTTACTTATTTAGCATCACAATTCATTTCTGATCATATGATCTTTGTCAAGTTAATTGTTTCTCTGTGCTCTATTTCCAAAAGAGGTTGTGCTATGCAAGCGCATATTTTAAGCTTGTCTTAATAGAGGGATTGTTATACGTGAGACTCATAAAGAATGAAAACATAGAGTGAAGCATGTATTTACAATGCCCTAGTTGTTGTAAGCTGCTGAAGAGACTCTTCAGTGATAGCCCTATTTTCGAACCTTCATTTCCTCCCATCTCTTACTGTTACTTATATGCTTACTTATATGCTTACATTTCACAGGGCAGTTTCACAACCATTCCTCTTCCTTTCTCACTTACTATCTCGCTTACTTTCATTTTTTTACCATTTCCTCTTCTTTCCATCTCTCTCTCTCTCTCTCTCTCTCTCTCTCTTCCTCTCTCCAAGTTCCTTCCTTCCACTGTCCCCCTCTGAAACTGAAGTTCTACAGTTGTATGTAATGTCAACAAGTCCTGAGAAGCATGTGAAAGAAAAAAAGTGAGGAAACCAAGATCATGTGAAAAGTTTGTCAGCTATTCTCGTCTGTTTTCATTGACTGAATGAAGAGAGGAGGCGGGTGTGTAAAATGAGCTGCGTTGTGACCCATAGGGAAAACACAAATTATTTTGGTTCAGTTTAAATGCTCTCGGCCTGGTTAAGATACTATAACTGGCAGTGTTAGTTGACCTAAGTGGAATTTGATCTTCATGAGTTAGTTGGGTAAAGCTGGATTTGTGGAACTGCAAACTGCCTTGTTTGTCCCCTCCATACACATTTCAGCTGTGTTTCATGCATATAATGTTATGGATACTGTAATGCTTGAGGTCTTGATAGATTTATGTTAATATTTTCAATCAAGTCACACTGACAGAGACAATGAGAAAGAGGGAGGAGGGAGAAGATCAGGTTGTAGATGCCTGCGAATGGTGTCATATTTCGCATCAACACCATTCCTATCTTATTGTATTATCACTCTCGGTGGCCCTGGCTCTTGTTATTCAGTCCTGAGAGTGTGCAAAAGGCTATTTTAGAGAGCAGGCTTAATATTACCACAAAGCATTACATGCCTTTCCCAGTATTCCCAATAATGCAGAACCAGTCTATTTATTGACCTGCATTAATTGGTGTATTGCTTGTTGTGTACCCTTGGACAGGGTGCAGCAAACTAGGGAGACCAGTTTGCAAACGATTTGGCATTCCAAACTGTTTGTTTATTAATGCTTTCCCACACACCCTAACTTAAAAAAAAATAATGATGTGTTAATGGATGGGAAACAATTACGTCAGGAGACAAACTGGTCTCTAACTCAAACACACACACACACACACACACACACACACACACACACACACACACACACACACACACACACACACACATGACCACATTTACACAAGGAGCTACATGCACCACCAGCTACAGTATATTGTTTAAAGTCCTAGTGAACAAGCCAAAATATCAGTGGCGTCTTTTCTTAACCTTCTCATTTGTTTAAAATACTATATACTGGTAGTGTGGCGAGAGTGGCAGATGGCCGTTGACCGAGTAATGCTTAATATCGACCCTTTTGAAACAGCTGTTTTTTTATCTTTGCCTCAGGTTCCTCTTATTCTCAGCAGCTTATCTTGCAGAGCAGTGTGGCAGCTGGTGTAATCATGTTATTTACTGTGGTGCAAAATAGTATGGAAAAATGTGTAGCTGTGTTTTTTCTGAATTATTTCTCAGATTGACATTTGAAAGACAATTTGCTGAGTTTTTCTAAAAAGAGAAAGTCTAAATTATCCTTAAATCTTTTTTCTGATGACATGTAAATTCAGTTGTTGTAACAGTTTCTCATGAGTTTACATGTCTTATCTTGTTTTATTCACATGTATGTGAATTAAATGATCACCCACAGTTTACTATGTACTATCTCAGCAATCCAACTACATGTCATCACCTTAAATAATGGTCTTGAAGCAGGTCTGCTTATCTCAAAGGAAGACACTTGTATACCAAGTGGAAAAAGGCATGCATGAAGTGTGTAGCTGACCACCCAGAAGTTGTATTTTACAATGCCCTGAATAAGTATGGTGCAGAATGATACAACTAGTAAAGAGCTTCTAGCGTCCATTTCCAAGTTGGTCTCACGTTGTCATGTCCTCCCCATAAAAACACATGCAACCAGTCACCGCTATGACTCATATCCTGTTCGTATCCTGTCTTGTGCCATCCTGTGGATGGGCTTTTGCCATTTATTTCGGCTGATTACATGCAAGTAGACAATTTGCTGAAACCTAATGAATGGCTGCACAGTCTGATGTGGTAAGATGCATCAGTCAGCAGCGGAATGATTCCCTCATTAAAATTACAGTGGTATTACAGTTTTGTCATGTCACGTCTTTCAGTACTGTCAAATATTGACTGGCTGCTGTTAGTATAATCAGGTCAAATGTTCTAGCATTGGATGAAAACATAGCCCACAGAACAACCTTGCCTATTTAAATGAGACTATTTATGACAAAAAACTTTTTGCACTTTGCACAATAGTTGTAGCTGATATGTAGCTGTCATTAATGAACAGAATAAGAACGTTGCTGTGCATTGTGTTTGAGAGCATTTAAAAATATGTACTTATTTTAGTATTAAACTACTGTTTGTGGAAATGCATATGTGTTAAAGAGAAGACATGCACCAACATACTTGTGTGTGATACTTTCTATGTGATACTGTGCATTTTCACACCTCTGTGTGTGTTTTCATAACGCAGGCAGCTTTAACCATCATTGTTCTCGCTATTGACATTGGAGCAAGGGTGTAGGCACAGGATTGGGCTGTTTTCCTCAGGGCAGGGTGTGGTCTGACTCCAACCAAATTTGCAAAACACAGCGTGCAGATGAGGGAGGGAGGGGGTAGAGGCCGTGTTTTCTGGAAGGGTTTTACCACCACCTAGTGTTTGCCATTTGGTCTTACATGCCAAACCTATTGACAGTGAGGTGGGTAAATGTTAAATTTAGGATTCATTTTAAGGGTGAAAGAAGAACATTTTATCTGGAATAAATTACTTTGTGAACATGAAGGGATGGATTGTACTCACAATTTTGTCTTAATGATTATTATTATCTTTTTTTTGTGCAGGAAAATCAAGATAGAGTTTCCAACACACCAGTGCGTAAATAGAGTAAAGCAAAGCAAGGTATTTTATAAAAGTCATAATAAATCTCTTGTACTTTCTATATATAATGTATACCTTGGTGAAAATATACTGTACACTGTGCATATACTGTAAGTTCCTGCCAACTACCTTGTAATGTTTCTCTCAAACACGTTATTTGTATGGTTATGTTTGCAGATGGCTGAAGAGGAGGAAACCAGAGAGGTGCTCTTTCCAGATTGGGAGGGCGCAGACAAAACTGGCTTGACCATTGAACAGAAAAGTGGAGGAAATATCTTTGTCAAGGAGGTGAAAGGAGAGTCACCTGCAGGACGGTCTGGAAAAGTATATGAAGGTAGGAAATCATTTTCTTTTCTCAAATCATGATGTAATGTATGTCTCACCTACATGCTGACTAGTATTCTTAACAGATTTTGCCCTGTCTCTACAAAATCCATAGGTGACCAAATTGTGGGTGCCACTATCTACTTTGATAACATGAGCTCAGAAGAAACAGCTGAGCTACTGAAGACATTGAACCACCACAAGGTTGGACTAAAACTACAAAACAAATCCCCTTCCTGCTCGCCCTTGAGCACACCGTGTCGTTCACCAGTCAGCACCCTCACATGGGAAGGGAAGACCAGGTTAGGAAGTTCCAGTCCAGACATCATCCTCGTAAGTTATTTTTTAAATTATGATCACTGATTTGTTTGTGGGGCATCTATTGAACAAAATACATGGGATGATAACATTTCCATGTTGTACGTCTTACTGTATTTTTCTACAGAGTGGGGAGGATGAGGACTATAGGAGAATATTTTCAAAGAAGATTAAACCAAGGCTGAAGTCTGAAGACCTTGCAGAGGGAGTAGATGTTCGCACAGAGCGGCATAGCAGCACAAGCAACGATGGCAGCACAATTACGACCGTCACCCGCCGCATCACCACCTACACAGTGGATATGCCGGGTGGCATAAGTGAGCAACGTGAACTTTCAAGCCCAGAGTTTAAGGGGCTACGGCATGAATCTGGTGATGGCTCTCCTCTTAGACAATTCGTCCAAGGCAGCCCTTCAGGTAATGTGGGAGCAGAAGAGGGAGTTTTTGAGTCAAGTAAGGTCTCTTACACTAGGCCACAAGTTAGCTCCACAGAGACAGGATGGGGCAGTGGGAATGTTCAGGTCACAACTACAAGAGAGATCGAAGGTCCCAGATTTAAAGGGTCTAGCTTTGGAGTAACAGAGGGTAAAGGCCAGAGGAGCTTTGAGATCTCAAGAGGGAGTGGGGAGCAAGGTGATGGCAGCATTCAGATGTCAGGAACAAGCATGACACTAAGAGACAGCACAAACACTGGTAGTGGACATGTTACGATAGGAGGGTTGGGAGGTGCAGAAGTAACCTCAACTGATGAGAACGGAGGGTCAGTTGGTCTTTCTTTACCAGGAAAAAGCATGCAGACTTTGACTTCATCCATGGATAAAACACAAGAGGGAAGTATTGACACCAGTTTAGGTGAGAGGACAAAGATGAAGGTATCTGAAACTACCATCAGTTACCCGCAGGCAAAGGGATCAGGCAGCAGACTAGGAGGACCAGCAATAACAGTTGGCAATGTTTCCACAGGTTATTCCTCAGGGCCAGGCAAGATTTCAATGGCAGGTGACAATGTCAACATTAAGGGTTCAAAGTTAAAAGGTGAGGTTGATGTCAGCCTGCCAAGCACAAAGGGAGGAATAAAAGCACCTGGAATAGACACTGTGCAGAAACCAGAACTAGATGTCAAAGGTAAAGTTATGGAGATCAAAGGTAATAGTACTAACATTGCCGGACCAGTCGTCAATGTAAGACTTCCAGAGGCAGAGTTCAAAGCACCTGAAATCAACTCTAGCATTCAAACCAAAGTACCAATGAGTGATATCAAATACAAAATGGAAATGGCTGTTCCATCTTTTTCTGGGCCAGACACAAAGGGTCTAGGGGTAGGGGGAAATATTGATTTAACAGTGGCAAAGACTGAGGGAGAAATTAAGTCACCCAAAATGGACACTAAAGTTCCAGCTATAAATATTGAGACGAAAGAAGGAGATTTAAAAATGACTCAGATAAAGATACCATCATCTGGGGCCAAGGGAACAAAAGTTGATGTAAAAGCTTCTGGTGTTGACTTTAAAGCATCCAAAGTTAAAGTTGAAAGCCCAGATGTAAACATACAAGCTCCCAAAGTGAATATTGACCTTGAGGGACCTAAAGGTGGATTCAACAGTTCAAAATGTACAATGCCGTCCATTGATCTGAAAGGTCAGAAACATGAAGGTGGTGTGGCTTTGTACATACCAAAGATTAAAGGAGACCTAACAGCACCTGAAGTAGACATAAAAGGTCCACAGGTTGATATTGAACATCCAAAAGGTGGATTTGAAATGCCTAAAATTAAAATCCCATCAATTGGCTTGAAAGGTCAAAAGGCTGAAGGTCCAGATGTTGATAAAAACCTTCCGAGAGCAAACATTGACATGAAGGCACGCAAAGTTAACGTCAAAGGACCAGAGGTTGGTATTGAAGGGCCAAAGGATGAATTTGAAATGCCGAAAATCAAGATGCCATCCTTTAACATTAAAGGTCAAGAAGTGGAGGGTCCAGATGTGGATCTAAACATTGATGTGAAACCACCTGAGGTTAACATTGAAGGGCAAGGAGTTGACACTGAAGGACCGAATGCAACACGAAAAGGAGACAAATTCAACATCCCAACCATATCAGGACCAAAAATCTCTATGCCAAAATCATTTGGCTTGAAAGGTGCGAAGGTTGAAGATCCAGATGTTAATATTAACCTCCCAAAGACGGACATTGACATTAAAGCACCTGGTGTTGACATTAAAGTGCCAAAGTTCGACATTGAAGGCCCTGGTGTAGAAATGAAAGGACCCAATGTTAAGATACCATCCGTAAAAGGACCAAAGATGGCAGATCTTGATATCAAACTAAAAGGTCCGAAGGTAAAGAGGGATGTGGATGTTTCAGTTTCAAAAATTGAAGCTAATCTAAAAGCTCCTGATGTGGATATCGAAGGAGCAGAAGTTGACATTGAGGGCCAGAAAGGTGGATTTAAAATGCCTAAAATTAAAATTCCATCATTTGGCATTAAAGCTCCAAAAGTAGAAGGTCCAGATGTTGATTTGAACCTTCCCAAAGGTAACATTGATGTTAAAGTACCTGATGTTGACATTAAAGGGCCGGACTTTGATGTTGAAGGCCCTGATGCACGATTGAAAGGATCAAAATTGAAGGGAGATTTCGATGTGTCAGCTCCAAAGATTGAAGGTGACATAAAAGCTCCCAAGCTTGACATTGAAGGACCAGATATCGATATTGATGGCCACAAAGGAGGATTTAAAATGCCTAAATTTAAAAGGCCATCCTTTGGACTGAAAGGTCCAAACATTGAAGGGACAGAAGTTGATGTAAGCCTCCCGAAAGCTGAAATTGACATTAATGCTCCTCACGTGGATATCAAAGGACCAGACTTTGACATTGAGAGTCCAAGTGGTGAAATCAGAGGACCCAAATTCCACATGCCAAACATTTCAGGACCAAAACTTTCCATGCCAGATGTGGATTTCAACCTGAAAGGTCCCAAAATGAAAGGTGATGTGGATATGTCAATACCAAAGATAAAGGGAGGCATTAAATCACCTGACGTTGACATCAAAGGTCCACAGGTTGATATTGAAGGTCCCAAAGGTGGAGTTGAAATGCCTAAAATCAAAATGCCATCATTTGGCTTCACAGGTCCAAAAGTGGAGGTTCCAGATGTTGATGTAAACCTTCCCAAAGGTAACATTGATGTTAAAGTACCTGATGCTAACATTAAATTGCCGGACTTTGATGTTGAAGGCCCTGATATGAAATTGAAAGGATCCAAATTCCACATGCCATCAATATCAGGACCCAAGCTGCCCGAATGGGATTTAAGTCTGAAAGGACCCAAAATGAAGGGAGATTTCGATGTGTCAGTTCCAAAGATCGAAGGTGACATAAAAGCTCCCAAGGTTGACATTGAAGGACCAGATATCGACATTGATGGCCAAAAAGGAGGATTTAAAATGCCTAAATTTAAAATGCCATCCATAGGACTGAAAGGTGCAAACGTTGAAGGTCCAGAAGTTGATGTAAGCCTCCCGAAAGCTGAAATTGACATTAATGCTCCTCACGTGGATATCAAAGGACCAGATTTTGACATTGAGAGTCCAAGTGGTGAAATCAGAGGACCCAAATTCAACATGCCAAGCATTTCAGGACCGAAACTTTCCATGCCAAATGTGGATTTCAACCTGAAAGGTCCCAAAATGAAAGGTGATGTGGATATGTCAATACCAAAGATAAAAGGAGGCATAAAATCACCTGACGTTGACATCAAAGGTCCACAGGTTGATATTGAAGGTCCCAAAGGTGGATTTGAAATGCCTAAAATCAAAATGCCATCATTTGGCTTCACAGGTCCAAAAGTGGAGGTTCCAGATGTTGATGTAAACCTTCCCAAAGGTAACATTGATGTTAAAGTACCTGATGTTAACATTAAAGGGCCGGACTTTGATGTTGAAGGCCCTGATATGAAATTGAAAGGATCCAAATTCCACATGCCATCAATATCAGGACCCAAGCTGCCCGATTGGGATTTGAGTCTGAAAGGACCCAAAATGAAAGGAGATTTCGATGTGTCAGTTCCAAAGATCGAAGGTGACATAAAAGCTCCCAAGCTTGACATTGAAGGACCAGATATCGACATTGAGGGCCACAAAGGAGGACTTAAAATGCCTAAATTTAAGATGCCATCCTTTGGACTGAAAGGCCCAAACATTGAAGGGCCAGAAGTTGATGTAAGCCTCCCGAAAGCTGATATTGACATAAACACACCGGACTTGGATATCAAAGGACCAGACTTTGACATTGAGAGTCCAAGTGGTAAAATCAGAGGACCCAAATTCAACATGCCAAGCATTTCAGGACCGAAACTTTCCATGCCAAATGTGGATTTCAACCTGAAAGGTCCCAAAATGAAAGGTGATGTGGATATGTCAATGCCAAAGATAAAGGGAGAAATACAATCACCTGATATTGACATCAAAGGTCCACAGGTTGATATTGAAGGTTCCAAAGGTGGATTTGAAATGCCTAAAATCAAAATGCCATCATTTGGCTTCACAGGTCCAAAAGTGGAGGTTCCAGATGTTGATGTAAACCTTCCCAAAGGTAACATTGATGTTAAAGTACCTGATGTTGACATTAAAGGGCCGGACTTTGACGTTGAAGGCCCTGATATGAAATTGAAAGGATCCAAATTCCACATGCCATCAATATCAGGACCCAAGCTACCCGAATGGGATTTGAGTCTGAAAGGACCCAAAATGAAGGGAGATTTCGATGTGTCAGTTCCAAAGATCGAAGGTGACATAAAAGTTCCCAAGGTTGACATTGAAGGCCCAGATATCGACATTGATGGCCAAAAAGGAGGATTTAAAATGCCTAAATTTAAAATGCCATCCATAGGACTGAAAGGTGCAAACGTTGAAGGTCCAGAAGTTGATGTAAGCCTCCCGAAAGCTGAAATTGACATTAACGCTCCTCACGTGGATATCAAAGGACCAGATTTTGACATTGAGAGTCCAAGTGGTGAAATCAGAGGACCCAAATTCAACATGCCAAGCATTTCAGGACCGAAACTTTCCATGCCAAATGTGGATTTCAACCTGAAAGGTCCCAAAATGAAAGGTGATGTGGATATGTCAATACCAAAGATAAAGGGAGGCATAAAATCACCTGACGTTGACATCAAAGGTCCACAGGTTGATATTGAAAGTCCCAAAGGTGGATTTGAAATGCCTAAAATCAAAATGCCATCATTTGGCTTCACAGGTCCAAAAGTGGAGGTTCCAGATGTTGATGTAAACCTTCCCAAAGGTAACATTGATGTTAAAGTACCTGATGTTAACATTAAAGGGCCGGACTTTGATGTTGAAGGCCCTGATATGAAATTGAAAGGATCCAAATTCCACATGCCATCAATATCAGGACCAAAGCTGCCCGAATGGGATTTGAGTCTGAAAGGACCCAAAATGAAGGGAGATTTCGATGTGTCAGCTCCAAAGATCGAAGGTGACATAAAAGCTCCCAAGGTTGACATTGAAGGACCAGATATCGACATTGAGGGCCACAAAGGAGGATTTAAAATGCCTAAATTTAAGATGCCATCCTTTGGACTTAAAGGCCCAAACATTGAAGGGCCAGAAGTTGATGTAAGCCTCCCGAAAGCTGATATTGACATGAACACACCTGACTTGGATATCAAAGGACCAGACTTTGACATTGAGAGTCCAAGTGGTAAAATCAGAGGACCCACATTCAACATGCCAAGCATTTCAGGACCCAAACTTTCCATGCCAAATGTGGATTTCAACCTGAAAGGTCCCAAAATGAAAGGTGATGTGGATATGTCAATGCCAAAGATAAAGGGAGAAATACAATCACCTGATATTGACATCAAAGGTCCACAGGTTGATATTGAAAGTCCCAAAGGTGGATTTGAAATGCCTAAAATCAAAATGCCATCATTTGGCTTCCAAGGTCCAAAAGTGGAGGTTCCAGATGTTGATGTAAACCTTCCCAAAGGTAACATTGATGTTAAAGTACCTGATGTTGACATTAAAGGGCCGGACTTTGATGTTGAAGGCCCTGATATGAAATTGAAAGGATCCAAATTCCACATGCCATCAATATCAGGACCCAAGCTGCCCGAATGGGATTTGAGTCTGAAAGGACCCAAGATAAAGGGAGATATGGCCACTCCAAAGATTGAGGGAGACATGAAAACACCTGAGATTGAGATCAAAGGTCCTAAGGTTGATTTTGATAGTGGACCAAAGGTAAAGTTACCAAAAATATCTGGACCGAAAATATCAATGCCAGATGCTGACATCAATCTGAAGGGGCCAAAGTTGAAAGGTGATCTGAAAGGGGGTATTCAACTACCAAAAGCTGAACTTGAGGGTCCAGATCTGACAATTGACGTTCCAGAAATTGGCACAAAGAAATCTAAATTCAAAATGCCAAAGTTTGGTTTCAAGAGCCCAAAGATAAAGGCACCAGAAACTGATGTGGAAATGGTAAAAGGGGATATCAGCATTAAAGGGAAGACTGGTAGCTCTGAACATCTTGATCTTGACCTTGGGTTGACTGGTTCGAAAACTAAAGGATCAAAATTCAAGATGCCAAAATTTGGTTTCAAAGCCCCAAAGGTTGAAATGCCAGAAGTTGACATTAATCGTCCCAAAGCTGGCATTGACATAAAGAGTCCCAATGTCGACATCGAAAGACCAGGTGTTAAAATTGAGATTACAGATGGAAAAGTCAAGGGACCAAAACTCAAAATGCCCAAAATCACAGGACCAAAAATGTCCATGCCAGATGTGGATTTCAATCTGCAGAGTCCCAAACTCAAAGGTGATTTGGATATGTCACCTCCAGAGATAGGAGACATAAAAATACCGGAAGTTGACATTAAAGGTCCACAGGTTGATATTGAGGGTCCCAAAGGTGGATTTGAAATGCCTAAAATCAAAATGCCATCATTTGGCTTCACAGGTCCAAAAGTGGAGGTTCCAGATGTTGATGTAAACCTTCCCAAAGGTAACATTGATGTTAAAGTACCTGATGTTAACATTAAAGGGCCGGACTTTGATGTTGAAGGCCCTGATATGAAATTGAAAGGATCCAAATTCCACATGCCATCAATATCAGGACCCAAGCTGCCCGAATGGGATTTGAGTCTGAAAGGACCCAAAATGAAGGGAGATTTCGATGTGTCAGTTCCAAAGATCGAAGGTGACATAAAAGCTCCCAAGCTTGACATTGAAGGACCAGATATCGACATTGAGGGCCACAAAGGAGGACTTAAAATGCCTAAATTTAAGATGCCATCCTTTGGACTGAAAGGCCCAAACATTGAAGGGCCAGAAGTTGATGTAAGCCTCCCGAAAGCTGATATTGACATAAACACACCTGACTTGGATATCAAAGGACCAGACTTTGACATTGAGAGTCCAAGTGGTAAAATCAGAGGACCCAAATTCAACATGCCAAGCATTTCAGGACCAAAACTTTCCATGCCAAATGTGGATTTCAACCTGAAAGGTCCCAAAATGAAAGGTGATGTGGCTATGTCAATGCCAAAGATAAAGGGAGAAATACAATCACCTGATATTGACATCAAAGGTCCACAGGTTGATATTGAAGGTCCCAAAGGTGGATTTGAAATGCCTAAAATCAAAATGCCGTCATTTGGCTTCACAGGTCCCAAAGTGGAGCTTCCAGATGTTGATGTAAACCTTCCCAAAGGTAACATTGATGTTAAAGTACCTGATGTTGACATTAAAGGGCCGGACTTTGATGTTGAAGGCCCTGATATGAAATTGAAAGGATCCAAATTCCACATGCCATCAATATCAGGACCCAAGCTGCCCGAATGGGATTTGAGTCTGAAAGGACCCAAAATGAAGGGAGATTTCGATGTGTCAGTTCCAAAGATTGAGGGTGACATAAAAGCTCCCAAGGTTGACATTGAAGGACCAGATATCGACATTGATGGCGACAAAGGAGGATTTAAAATGCCTAAATTTAAATTGCCATCCTTTGGACTGAAAGGTCCAAACATTGAAGGGCCAGAAGTTGATGTAAGCCTCCCGAAAGCTGATATTGACATAAACACACCGGACTTGGATATCAAAGGACCAGACTTTGACATTGAGAGTCCAAGTGGTAAAATCAGAGGACCCAAATTCAACATGCCAAGCATTTCAGGACCAAAACTTTCCATGCCAGATGTGGATTTCAACCTGAAAGGTCCCAAAATGAAAGGTGATGTGGATATGTCAATGCCTAAAATAAAGGGAGGCATAAAATCACCTGATATTGACATCAAAGGTCCACAGGTTGATATTGAAGGTCCCAAAGGTGGATTTGAAATGCCTAAAATCAAGATGCCATCATTTGGCTTCACAGGTCCCAAAGTGGAGGTTCCAGATGTTGATGTAAACCTTCCCAAAGGTAACATTGACGTTAAAGTACCTGATGTTGACATTAAAGGGCCGGACTTTGATGTTGAAGGCCCTGATATGAAATTGAAAGGATCCAAATTCCACATGCCATCAATATCAGGACCCAAGCTGCCCGAATGGGATTTGAGTCTGAAAGGACCCAAAATGAAGGGAGATTTCGATGTGTCAGTTCCAAAGATTGAGGGTGACATAAAAGCTCCCAAGGTTGACATTGAAGGACCAGATATCGACATTGATGGCGACAAAGGAGGATTTAAAATGCCTAAATTTAAATTGCCATCCTTTGGACTGAAAGGTCCAAACATTGAAGGGCCAGAAGTTGATGTAAGCCTCCCGAAAGCTGATATTGACATAAACACACCGGACTTGGATATCAAAGGACCAGACTTTGACATTGAGAGTCCAAGTGGTAAAATCAGAGGACCCAAATTCCACATGCCAAGCATTTCAGGACCGAAACTTTCCATGCCAAATGTGGATTTCAACCTGAAAGGTCCCAAAATGAAAGGTGATGTGGATATGTCAATGCCAAAGATAAAGGGAGGCATAAAATCACCTGATATTGACATCAAAGGTCCACAGGTTGATATTGAAGGTCCCAAAGGTGGATTTGAAATGCCTAAAATCAAAATGCCATCATTTGGCTTCCAAGGTCCAAAAGTGGAGGTTCCAGATGTTGATGTAAACCTTCCCAAAGGTAACATTGATGTTAAAGTACCTGATGTTGACATTAAAGGGCCGGACTTTGATGTTGAAGGCCCTGATATGAAATTGAAAGGATCCAAATTCCACATGCCATCAATATCAGGACCCAAGCTGCCCGAATGGGATTTAAGTCTGAAAGGACCCAAAATGAAGGGAGATTTCGATGTGTCAGTTCCAAAGATCGAAGGTGACATAAAAGCTCCCAAGGTTGACATTGAAGGACCAGATATTGACATTGAGGGCCACAAAGGAGGATTTAAAATGCCTAAATTTAAGATGCCATCCTTTGGACTGAAAGGCCCAAACATTGAAGGGCCAGAAGTTGATGTAAGCCTCCCAAAAGCTGATATTGACATAAACACACCTGACTTGGATATCAAAGGACCAGACTTTGACATTGAGAGTCCAAGTGGTAAAATCAGAGGACCCAAATTCAACATGCCAAGCATTTCAGGACCGAAACTTTCCATGCCAAATGTGGATTTCAACCTGAAAGGTCCCAAAATGAAAGGTGATGTGGATATGTCAATGCCAAAAATAAAGGGAGGCATAAAATCACCTGATATTGACATCAAAGGTCCACAGGTTGATATTGAAGGTCCCAAAGGTGGATTTGAAATGCCCAAAATCAAAATGCCATCATTTGGCTTCCAAGGTCCAAAAGTGGAGGTTCCAGATGTTGATGTAAACCTTCCCAAAGGTAACATTGATATTAAAGTACCTGATGTTGACATTAAAGGGCCGGACTTTGATGTTGAAGGCCCTGATATGAAATTGAAAGGATCCAAATTCCACATGCCATCAATATCAGGACCCAAGCTGCCCGAATGGGATTTGAGTCTGAAAGGACCCAAAATGAAGGGAGATTTCGATGTGTCAGTTCCAAAGATCGAAGGTGACATAAAAGCTCCCAAGGTTGACATTGAAGGACCAGATATCGACATTGATGGCCACAAAGGAGGATTTAAAATGCCTAAATTTAAATTGCCATCCTTTGGACTGAAAGGTCCAAACGTTGAAGGGCCAGAAGTTGATGTAAGCCTCCCGAAAGCTGATATTGACATAAACACACCGGACTTGGATATCAAAGGACCAGACTTTGACATTGAGAGTCCAAGTGGTAAAATCAGAGGACCCAAATTCCACATGCCAAGCATTTCAGGACCAAAACTTTCCATGCCAGATGTGGATTTCAACCTGAAAGGTCCCAAAATGAAAGGTGATGTGGATATGTCAATGCCAAAAATAAAGGGAGGCATAAAATCACCTGATATTGACATCAAAGGTCCACAGGTTGATATTGAAGGTCCCAAAGGTGGATTTGAAATGCCTAAAATCAAAATGCCATCATTTGGCTTCCAAGGTCCTAAAGTGGAGGTTCCAGATGTTGATGTAAACCTTCCCAAAGGTAACATTGATATTAAAGTACCTGATGTTGACATTAAAGGGCCGGACTTTGATGTTGAAGGCCCTGATATGAAATTGAAAGGATCCAAATTCCACATGCCATCAATATCAGGACCCAAGCTGCCCGAATGGGATTTAAGTCTGAAAGGACCCAAAATGAAGGGAGATTTCGATGTGTCAGTTCCAAAGATCGAAGGTGACATAAAAGCTCCCAAGGTTGACATTGAAGGACCAGATATTGACATTGATGGCCACAAAGGAGGATTTAAAATGCCTAAATTTAAATTGCCATCCTTTGGACTGAAAGGTCCAAACATTGAAGGGCCAGAAGTTGATGTAAGCCTCCCGAAAGCAGATATTGACATAAACACACCGGACTTGGATATCAAAGGACCAGACTTTGACATTGAGAGTCCAAGTGGTAAAATCAGAGGACCCAAATTCCACATGCCAAGCATTTCAGGACCAAAACTTTCCATGCCAGATGTGGATTTCAACCTGAAAGGTCCCAAAATGAAAGGTGATGTGGATATGTCAATGCCTAAAATGAAGGGAGGCATAAAATCACCTGATATTGACATCAAAGGTCCACAGGTTGATATTGAAGGTCCCAAAGGTGGATTTGAAATGCCTAAAATCAAAATGCCATCATTTGGCTTCCAAGGTCCAAAAGTGGAGGTTCCAGATGTTGATGTAAACCTTCCCAAAGGTAACATTGATATTAAAGTACCTGATGTTGACATTAAAGGGCCGGACTTTGATGTTGAAGGCCCTGATATGAAATTGAAAGGATCCAAATTCCACATGCCATCAATATCAGGACCCAAGCTGCCCGAATGGGATTTAAGTCTGAAAGGACCCAAAATGAAGGGAGATTTCGATGTGTCAGTTCCAAAGATCGAAGGTGACATAAAAGCTCCCAAGGTTGACATTGAAGGACCAGATATTGACATTGAGGGCCACAAAGGAGGATTTAAAATGCCTAAATTTAAGATGCCATCCTTTGGACTGAAAGGCCCAAACATTGAAGGGCCAGAAGTTGATGTAAGCCTCCCAAAAGCTGATATTGACATAAACACACCTGACTTGGATATCAAAGGACCAGACTTTGACATTGAGAGTCCAAGTGGTAAAATCAGAGGACCCAAATTCAACATGCCAAGCATTTCAGGACCGAAACTTTCCATGCCAAATGTGGATTTCAACCTGAAAGGTCCCAAAATGAAAGGTGATGTGGATATGTCAATGCCAAAAATAAAGGGAGGCATAAAATCACCTGATATTGACATCAAAGGTCCACAGGTTGATATTGAAGGTCCCAAAGGTGGATTTGAAATGCCCAAAATCAAAATGCCATCATTTGGCTTCCAAGGTCCAAAAGTGGAGGTTCCAGATGTTGATGTAAACCTTCCCAAAGGTAACATTGATATTAAAGTACCTGATGTTGACATTAAAGGGCCGGACTTTGATGTTGAAGGCCCTGATATGAAATTGAAAGGATCCAAATTCCACATGCCATCAATATCAGGACCCAAGCTGCCCGAATGGGATTTAAGTCTGAAAGGACCCAAAATGAAGGGAGATTTCGATGTGTCAGTTCCAAAGATCGAAGGTGACATAAAAGCTCCCAAGGTTGACATTGAAGGACCAGATATTGACATTGAGGGCCACAAAGGAGGATTTAAAATGCCTAAATTTAAGATGCCATCCTTTGGACTGAAAGGCCCAAACATTGAAGGGCCAGAAGTTGATGTAAGCCTCCCAAAAGCTGATATTGACATAAACACACCTGACTTGGATATCAAAGGACCAGACTTTGACATTGAGAGTCCAAGTGGTAAAATCAGAGGACCCAAATTCAACATGCCAAGCATTTCAGGACCGAAACTTTCCATGCCAAATGTGGATTTCAACCTGAAAGGTCCCAAAATGAAAGGTGATGTGGATATGTCAATGCCAAAAATAAAGGGAGGCATAAAATCACCTGATATTGACATCAAAGGTCCACAGGTTGATATTGAAGGTCCCAAAGGTGGATTTGAAATGCCCAAAATCAAAATGCCATCATTTGGCCTCCAAGGTCCAAAAGTGGAGGTTCCAGATGTTGATGTAAACCTTCCCAAAGGTAACATTGATATTAAAGTACCTGATGTTGACATTAAAGGGCCGGACTTTGATGTTGAAGGCCCTGATATGAAATTGAAAGGATCCAAATTCCACATGCCATCAATATCAGGACCCAAGCTGCCCGAATGGGATTTGAGTCTGAAAGGACCCAAAATGAAGGGAGATTTCGATGTGTCAGTTCCAAAGATCGAAGGTGACATAAAAGCTCCCAAGGTTGACATTGAAGGACCAGATATCGACATTGATGGCCACAAAGGAGGATTTAAAATGCCTAAATTTAAATTGCCATCCTTTGGACTGAAAGGTCCAAACATTGAAGGGCCAGAAGTTGATGTAAGCCTCCCAAAAGCTGATATTGACATTAATGCTCCTCATGTGGACATCAAAGGACCAGATCTTGACATTGAGAGTCCAAGTGGTAAAATCAGAGGACCCAAATTCCACATGCCAAACATTTCAGGACCAAAACTTTCCATGCCAGATGTGGATTTCAACCTGAAAGGTCCCAAAATGAAAGGTGATGTGGATATGTCATTGCCAAAGATTAAGGGAGGCATAAAATCACCTGATATTGACATCAAAGGTCCACAGGTTGATATTGAAGGTCCCAAAGGTGGATTTGAAATGCCTAAAATCAAAATGCCATCATTTGGCTTCACAGGTCCCAAAGTGGAGGTTCCAGATGTTGATGTAAACCTTCCCAAAGGTAACATTGATATTAAAGTACCTGATGTTGACATTAAAGGGCCGGACTTTGATGTTGAAGGCCCTGATATGAAATTGAAAGGATCCAAATTCCACATGCCATCAATATCAGGACCCAAGCTGCCCGAATGGGATTTAAGTCTGAAAGGACCCAAAATGAAGGGAGATTTCGATGTGTCAGTTCCAAAGATCGAAGGTGACATAAAAGCTCCCAAGGTTGACATTGAAGGACCAGATATTGACATTGAGGGCCACAAAGGAGGATTTAAAATGCCTAAATTTAAGATGCCATCCTTTGGAATGAAAGGCCCAAACATTGAAGGGCCAGAAGTTGATGTAAGCCTCCCAAAAGCTGATATTGACATTAATGCTCCTCATGTGGACATCAAAGGACCAGATCTTGACATTGAGAGTCCAAGTGGTAAAATCAGAGGACCCAAATTCCACATGCCAAACATTTCAGGACCAAAACTTTCCATGCCAGATGTGGATTTCAACCTGAAAGGTCCCAAAATGAAAGGTGATGTGGATATGTCATTGCCAAAGATTAAGGGAGGCATAAAATCACCTGATATTGACATCAAAGGTCCAAAGGTTGATATTGAAGGTCCCAAAGGTGGATTTGAAATGCCTAAAATCAAAATGCCATCATTTGGCTTCACAGGTCCCAAAGTGGAGGTTCCAGATGTTGATGTAAACCTTCCCAAAGGTAACATTGATGTTAAAGTACCTGATGTTGACATTAAAGGGCCGGACTTTGATGTTGAAGGCCCTGATATGAAATTGAAAGGATCCAAATTCCACATGCCATCAATATCAGGACCCAAGCTGCCCGATTGGGATTTAAGTCTGAAAGGACCCAAAATGAAGGGAGATTTCGATGTGTCAGTTCCAAAGATCGAAGGTGACATAAAAGCTCCCAAGGTTGACATTGAAGGACCAGATATTGACATTGAGGGCCACAAAGGAGGATTTAAAATGCCTAAATTTAAGATGCCATCCTTTGGACTGAAAGGCCCAAACATTGAAGGGCCAGAAGTTGATGTAAGCCTCCCAAAAGCTGATATTGACATTAATGCTCCTCATGTGGACATCAAAGGACCAGATTTTGACATTGAGAGTCCAAGTGGTAAAATCAGAGGACCCAAATTCCACATGCCAAACATTTCAGGACCAAAACTTTCCATGCCAGATGTGGATTTCAACCTGAAAGGTCCCAAAATGAAAGGTGATGTGGATATGTCAATGCCAAAAATAAAGGGAGGCATAAAATCACCTGAAGTTGACATCAAAGGTCCACAGGTTGACATTGAAGGTCCCAAAGGTGGATTTGAAATGCCTAAAATGAAAATGCCATCTTTTGGCTTCAAAGGTCCAAAAGTGGAGTTTCCAGATGTTGATGTAAACCTTCCCAAAGGTAACATTGATGTTAAAGTACCTGATGTTGACATTAAAGGGCCGGACTTTGATGTTGAAGGCCCTGATATGAAATTGAAAGGATCCAAATTCCACATGCCATCAATATCAGGACCCAAGCTGCCCGAATGGGATTTGAGTCTGAAAGGACCCAAAATGAAGGGAGATTTTGATGTGTCAGTTCCAAAGATCGAAGGTGACATAAAAGCTCCCAAGGTTGACATTGAAGGACCAGATATCGACATTGAGGGCCACAAAGGAGGATTTAAAATGCCTAAATTTAAGATGCCATCCTTTGGACTGAAAGGCCCAAACATTGAAGGGCCAGAAGTTGATGTAAGCCTCCCAAAAGCTGATATTGACATAAACACACCTGACTTGGATATCAAAGGACCAGACTTTGACATTGAGAGTCCAAGTGGTAAAATCAGAGGACCCAAATTCCACATGCCAAACATTTCAGGACCAAAACTTTCCATGCCAGATGTGGATTTCAACCTGAAAGGTCCCAAAATGAAAGGTGATGTGGATATGTCATTGCCAAAGATAAAGGGAGGCATAAAATCCCCTGAAGTTGACATCAAAGGTCCACAGGTTGATATTGAAAGTCCCAAAGGTGGATTTGAAATGCCTAAAATGAAAATGCCATCTTTTGGCTTCAAAGGTCCAAAAGTGGAGTTTCCAGATGTTGATGTAAACCTTCCCACAGGTAACATTGATGTTAAAGTACCTGATGTTGACATTAAAGGGCCGGACTTTGATGTTGAAGGCCCTGATATGAAATTGAAAGGATCCAAATTCCACATGCCATCAATATCAGGACCCAAGCTGCCCGAATGGGATTTGAGTCTGAAAGGACCCAAAATGAAGGGAGATTTTGATGTGTCAGTTCCAAAGATTGAGGGTGACATAAAAGCTCCTAAGCTTGACATTGAAGGACCAGATATCGACATTGATGGCCACAAAGGAGGATTTAAAATGCCTAAATTTAAATTGCCATCCTTTGGACTGAAAGGTCCAAACGTTGAAGGGCCAGAAGTTGATGTAAGCCTCCCGAAAGCTGATATTGACATAAACACACCTGATTTGGATATCAAAGGACCAGACTTTGACATTGAGAGTCCAAGTGGTAAAATCAGAGGACCCAAATTCCACATGCCAAGCATTTCAGGACCGAAACTTTCCATGCCAGATGTGGATTTCAATCTGAAAGGTCCCAAAATGAAAGGTGATGTGGACATGTCATTGCCAAAGATTAAGGGAGGCATAAAATCACCTGATATTGACATCAAAGGTCCACAGGTTGATATTGAAGGTTCCAAAGGTGGATTTGAAATGCCTAAAATCAAAATGCCATCATTTGGCTTCCAAGGTCCAAATGTGGAGGTTCCAGATGTTGATGTAAACCTTCCCAAAGGTAAAATTGATGTTAAAGTACCTGATGTTAACATTAAAGGGCCGGACTTTGATGTTGAAGGCCCTGATATGAAATTGAAAGGATCCAAATTCCACATGCCATCAATATCAGGACCCAAGCTGCCCGAATGGGATTTGAGTCTGAAAGGACCCAAAATGAAGGGAGATTTCGATGTGTCAGTTCCAAAGATTGAAGGTGACATAAGAGCTCCCAAGGTTGACATTGAAGGACCAGATATTGACATTGAGGGCCACAAAGGAGGATTTAAAATGCCTACATTTAAAATTCCGTCCTTTGGAATGAAAGGTCCAAACGTTGAAGGGCCAGAAGTTGATGTAAGCCTTCCGAAAGCTGATATTGACATTAATGCTCCTCAATTGGATATCAAAGGACCAGATTTTGACATTGAGAGTCCAAGTGGTAAAATCAGAGGACCCAAATTCCACATGCCAAGCATTTCAGGACCGAAACTTTCCATGCCAGATGTGGATTTCAACCTGAAAGGTCCCAAAATGAAAGGTGATGTGGATATGTCATTGCCAAAGATTAAGGGAGGCATAAAATCACCTGATATTGACATCAAAGGTCCACAGGTTGATATTGAAGGTTCCAAAGGTGGATTTGAAATGCCTAAAATCAAAATGCCATCATTTGGCTTCCAAGGTCCTAAAGTGGAGGTTCCAGATTTTGATGTAAACCTTCCCAAAGGTAACATTGATGTTAAAGTACCTGATGTTGACATTAAAGGGCCGGACTTTGATGTTGAAGGCCCTGATATGAAATTGAAAGGATCCAAATTCCACATGCCATCAATATCAGGACCCAAGCTGCCCGAATGGGATTTGAGTCTGAAAGGACCCAAAATGAAGGGAGATTTCGATGTGTCAGTTCCAAAGATTGAAGGTGACATAAAAACACCTGACATTGACGTCAAAGGTCCAAAGGTTGATTTTGAAGGGCCAAAGGGTGGATTTGACATGCCTACAATCAAAATGCCATCATTTGGCACCAAAGGTCCCAAGCTTGTGGGTCCAGATGCTAATATAAACATTTCCAAAACTAACATTGATGTGAACACACCTGAAGTTGACATCAAAGGTCCAGAGTTTAATATTAAAAAGCCCAAGGGTGAATTTGAAATGCCTAAAATGTCATTGCCATCATTCAACATCAAAGGTCCAAAAGTGGAGGGTTCAGACATTGATATAAAACTTCCCAAAGGAAACATTGACTTGAAAGCACCTGGTGTTGATGTCAAAGTAAAAGGGCCTAAAGTCAAAGGAACGATGGATGCATCAGTCCCAAAATTGGAAGCAGATATCAGAGGTCCAAATGCTAACATTGCTGTACCCACCATCACTATGGAAGGTGGGTCTATTGATCATGGTCTGACCGGTGTTACATTTCCCAAGTTCAAAGGTCCTAAGTTTGGAATGAAATCCCCGGAACTCAGTGTGGAAGCACAAGGTTCAAAATCAGAAATGAGTCTCCCACATACTGAAGCAAGTCTTGATGCCCCTGATTTGAATGTCAATGTAAAGGGGAAAAAGGGGAAATTCAAACTTCCTAAAGTGAAAGGAAAGGCAAAGAAACCTGATATAGACATAGAAACATCAGCAACAGACCTGGATTTAGACACACCCAATATTCATGTCAAAGGAACAAAGGTAAAGAAGCCTCTTTTTGGTAAGCTTCATTTTCCTGATGTGGAATTAGATATCAAATCACCAAGTTCTGGTATTGACAGTCCAAATTTTCATTTGGGAGAGACAGATGTCAAATTGAATCCTAAAGGCCCAAAAATGAATGTGAAAGGTGGTGCAGAGATTGATGCAAGTGTTTCAGGGGGCAGTGCAAGCGGTGGCCTTCATTACCCAGAAGGTACTGTAACATTTCCCAAAATCAAGGTGCCAAAATTTGGTATTGCTCTGCCTCAGATGGAAGGCCAGGCAGGTGGAGGAAATGTTGAATCAGCTAGTGGAGGAATGAATATAAAGTCTCCATCTGTCAGTTGCCAAGTCAGTTCACAAAATGTTGAGGTTCCCAGTCCAGAACTGAGGCAAAGAGAAGGAAAGGTAAAGGTAAAGATGCCAAAAATGTTTGGTAAATCAAAAGCAAAGGGCAGTAGTGCAGGTGACCTTCGGGTACCAGAGGTAGAATTGAGTACAAGTGGAAAAGGCAGTAAGGCACATACTGGGAAACTGATAGGTGGAAAATTTGAAGTAGAGGGTGATACTGGGCTCAGTGTGTCAACTAAAGGAAAGTCAGCCTCACTGGATCTATTCAAGAAATCAAGGCATCGGTCTTCTTCTCTGAGTGATGAGGGGGGGCTTGCAGTAAGTTCTTCTTCAGGTCACTTAGAAGCTGAGGGTGGTGACATTTCATTAGACTTAGGAGGAAGCAAGGTCAAAGGAAAGAAAGGCAAGTTGAAGTTTGGCACCTTCGGAGGTTTTGGTTCAAAGTCAAAGGGCTCATATGAAGTGTCACTTGGTGAGGAGGGTGAAGCAGGTGCAGGTGTTAATTTACCCTCTAAAAAGTCCAGATTGTCTTCATCTTCCAGCAGTGACAGTGGTTCGAGAGGTGGTTTCAGGTTCCCAAGACTTGAACTATCTGTTTCACCAAAAAAATGATTAATTATGAGGTAAATTAAACTCTTTCATGTACACCCAAATAGACTCTAATACGGCAAATTCTTCAATGCATACATCTTTAACACCTAAGGGCACCTACACAGTCATCTCAATATTGTCAACTATGTGTAATTTTTTTTTCAGTAATTAGACAGGAGTGCATGAGATTGTTCAAAATCCCTTATAACTGTAAATAAGATAAATTTGTATTGTAGTAATAAATATTGTTTTTTTTGTACATAGTCCAGATTTATTGAACACATGCCATCCCACCAAATTTTCACAAATAGTTCATTACAGGGTTGTCATTTTGTCCTATTTTATGATATTAAATGAATGTTATTAATGAACAGGTGTAGTATATTTGTATCCAGGGGTTTATTGCACAGAACAGATAGTTACAATTGTTATTTTGAAGGAAGATGTTGTTTGTACACTCAGACACGAGTATAAACAGTTACCAGTTATTGTATGTATGAAATGATTTTATTTTCAAGCCTTGTAATTATATAATCTGTGTAGAAACATATTTAGGCAACATAGAGCTGGCCCTTTATAACCCATTCTAAAGAGTAACGGTGTTGTATATACCGTATTTGCAAAGACAATCACTGTTTGGAAACTACCAATTCTCTGAAGTGCTGTTCATTTTTTAAGAAACTTTATTCATCCTCTGATTGTGTAACATTTCCAAAAAATATGCATTGTTTCATTTGTTTTAAACATGTTTCGCTTCCCAATAGTGTGTCATTTCCATCCTCACCTGTTCTGTTTCCTGTCACTCTCCTTTTGTACACTCACCTTATGATAATGTAAAAAAACAAAACAAAACAAAAAAACACAAAGAAACAGTCACTTTTAGAAAAGAAATCTGTGTTAATAGCGAGTTGCATAGTTTTAATCAGATATGATGGAGATAAGGCATGCTTCTTTGGGTCTATTCTTTTGTGTGCATTCTGCCAAATAAACTAAATAAAAAGATTTATAGAATGTATAAGATTTCTGAAATCCGTATTTCCAAGTGCCTTAATCATGTGATATGATACAGGCAATACTTGATTGTGTCTGTCTGTATTTCGTTCTATGTTAGTCATTTTATCCACGTTTTTATCAATATCAATCATCCATTAATCAATCCAACTTGAGTCATCAACAGTTCTTTACATAATGTACAGTTAACATCTTAAACTTACTAAATTTGCCCACTGCGCCTTCACTCTCTACGCACAGGGAGTGGTAATGTCATTTTTTGCTGCACACGCCTTGCACCGGTTTCGCTATGGTGAATGTTAACAGTGTTGAGTCATAGTATGTCAAAAAGGCATAAAAAGTCATAGTAATGTATGTCAAAGAATAATATATATGCTAAAAAAGCCATAAAAAAAATCATAAAAGTCATAATATATCATGTTGAAAGAAAATCATAAAAGGTGGTAGATATTATGTTAAAAAAGTCATAGTGTAACATGTAAAAAAATAAAAAATAAAAAGTCATAGTGTAGTATCCCAAATTACAAAGTCATAATATAATGAGACAAATTAATGCCATACTATAATGTTTGATATAATGTATAGTCAATAAAAAAGTCAGAATTACTCATACAATAGTCATATATTGAAAATAGTCTTAAACAATTCATAGTAGAGTATAATGAAAAAGTAATTAAAAAACGAATACAAAGTCATGGTATAGCATGTCTAAAAAAGTCAGAAAAAAGTCGCAGTATAGGATGTTGAAAATAACATATTAAGTCATGGTATAGCAAAAAAAGCTATAAAAGTGAAAGAATAGTAGGAAGAAAAAAGTCATAAGATCATAAATTATATCAAAAAAGTAATAAAAAGTAATTGTATGGTATGCTGGAAAAAAGTAATCGAAAAGTATGTTATCAATAGTCATGAGAAGTTTGTTGTATAGCATGTTATTAAAGAGTCATAAAAAGTCTTAGTATCGTACATTAAAAAAGTCACAATTAAGTCATAATAAATTATGTCAAAAAAGTCTGAAAAGTCAGAGTATAGCAAGTTAAAAAAAAGTCATAAAAAAGCCATAGTATATCAGTGCAAGGACATATGTATGATGTAATGAAGTAAAAGAATCATGAAAAAGTGGTTGTATGTTTTACAGAAAAAAGTAATTAACACGTCATCATATAATATGCCAACAAAAAGTCATTTAAAAATCACAGTACAGTATGTCGAAAAATGTCAGAAATATGTCTGTATAATATGTCAAAACAAGTCAGAAAAAAGCCATAGTATAAGTCTTCGCAAAATGTCAGAAAATATCATAGTATACAATGTTGAAAAGTCGTAACATAGCATAGTGTTGCATGTGTAGCATGTCAGAAAAATCATTAAGTGTAATATAGTATGTTGAAAAGAGTCATACAAATGATAGTATAGTATGTCTTAAAAAGTTATAAAAAGGTCATAGTATGTCTAAAAACAGTCATAATATAATACGGTGAAAAAGGTTTAGTATGACAAAAAAAGCCGGAAAAGTCATAATAAAGCATGTCAAAAAGTCCTTTTCATAATTATTGTGCAGTATATTGAAAAACATCCAGAAACAAAATATAGTATAGCATTTCAAAAAAGTCTTTAAAAAGCTATAATATTGTATGTCGTTTACCTGTTCTGTGACGTGAGCTAGGAAGGGTTGTTGGACCGGGACAGACGAAGAAGAGTTGTAAAACTGTATGAAACTTCGTGTTCACTTATGTGAGTGTGCTCGGCACTGTTTTGTGTGGTTTACGTTAATAAACCAGTTCATGCAAGGACTTCACTCTTGTCTCCGACTCATAAGTGGGACATTACAATATTATGGCATTATATACTTTGATATTTGTTATGAAATGTTGAGACTCTTTTATGACACACTATACTATGATGTTGATAGAACATTTCTATGACATACTATACTAGGCTTTTTATGACTTTTTTGACGTACTGATCTAATACATTTTTTATATTCTTTTGGTATATTATACTATGAAATGTATTATGACATACTATACTATGCATTTCTTATAGTGTACTATACATAGGACAATATTTTGAGCTGCTTCTGACAAGCCTCCATGTTGTTCTCCAGCTGTTCTCTTTTGCAAGGATGCAAAAAAACAACAACAACAAAAAATGTACATACACTTAATCATTCTTATACAAAACTCTCGTAATTTCAATGTAGCAGTTTCCACCTGTGTACAGGTGATAGTGTTTTTCAGCTCCATCTCTCTTCACCTCTCTGTCCTCGTCTCCTCCAGTCTGCTGCTGCCCGTCCCAATCCCTCACCATCTTTCCCCTGAGAACCAACAAAGAATTAATAACCTTCTAACCCCGAGCGGAGCCCAACTTGGCTCTAGAGGGGGGGGGGGGGGGGGGGGGGGGGGGGGGGGGGGAGACGGCGAGCTATGTTCTCCGTTACCGATCCCAGCCGCGACTTACGGCACCCCACATATCAAACAGGACCAGCAGAACATCTGACACAAGATTGAGGTCAATATGCTGACCGGCGAATCATACAGGGGCTTGGGGCTGGGGGTGGGAGTGCGGCACGGTTTTGGCTTTTTAGTGGCTGAAAATTCTGTCAATCACTTCATGAAACACACTGGTGTGTTTGAAATAATCACCCGGTTCGAATGCCGGGTTACATGACAAGATCCGCCCACTATAGGCTGACACAGACAGAGACGAGGAAATTGCATGGAGGAGAGATATGAGAGGTCAAAATGGCTCAAAATGATGCCAAACAGATGCCAAACAGCTCTGTTATGATAGATTGTACAATATGAGTGATAAACAAAGTGAAATATAGTGAAATATATAGTTGTATATAGTATATAAAAGTCCAATGGAACAGCTGCAAATCCTGGTTCGAAAATGAGAATTTGGCATGTTTTTTCGTACCTAAACACCTATAACTGGGGTTTGCTTCACTTTATTTACACCACACCTTTTTGTGAGGCACCTGAACCCTTTGTGCTATGAATTGGGAATGTTTTTTAGGCTTGCCAGGGCCTCATCTAAAAAATTAAAGTGCTTTTTCTTCAGGCGAACCTGGGAATTTTCCCTGTTTGCTGTGTTCTGTTTTCAGCTACTGTTAACCAGTAACATATACCCAATATTTACTCATCTCAACAAATAAACTCACAATTCCTAGTGTTATTCAACCATCACAATTTTTAAAATAGACCTTGTAGTTACAGAATTATAGTCTTTTTAGTATGGGTTACAATTTTCGAGCAGAGGACTAAAAATACGCCTAGGGGTTAAAAGGGCTGTAATGTCAACTTCAGATTTTCTGAAGTTCTGGTTATAATAAAGTTTTGGATAATGATGTTCTAAACAAGTTTAAATCACTCTGAATGATGTCTGAATGTCCATGTCTATTACAGACCATATAATTTCATGAACTTTCATAAGGTCATGACAAAGCTTAAGAGGCCACTGAATTAAAAATATTGTGTACGCTCTCAATATTCCACAACATTAAACAGCTGGCAATGAGAAAAAAACAAACATCCTACCTCAGAGCTTTAGCAAAGGAAAGACATTATCTCAGTTGGCCTGTATATCGTTCCTCTTGTTCCCAGATATCATCCATTGAGTCTGCATATCTAAAAATGTGCGACAAACAAAATAACCTGTCTTAAAATACAACACAACTAACAGTTAAAGTGAAAAGCATACAACAAGAATTTGATTTTACAAAATTCATAATTATATAGCTAACATTAACACTCGAAAGTGGAGAATTCCAAAACATTCATGAACAAAATGACAAAGATACACAGGATTTGGCAACCTGGTCTCACTCCCAAATCATTAAATACCTACAGTTGGTCAGTGCCCCTTGGTCTTTCAACTAACTCCAACGTAAACCCACGGCGTCATTATAAAACTCTCAAAACAACAGCGTAATATAAAGAGTGAGATAGTTTGCAGATCCAGTGGTATGGGAGGGGGAGGGGTTAAGCAAACATAGGACTTTCATTCCAGAGACTGTGGGTAGGGTCCTCTGCGAAACATAAGGTCAATTTTGACATTTTTGCACATTAGTCATTAGTCACAAGAGTTGTCAGTCACATCTTGAAAAGACACTATTCATTTAACGAGAGCAAACTGACATGCCGTCCCTGCCTTGTCCAAAACTAACACGAGGCGTAGGGTGGTACCTACAGCGCCATAGCTTGAAGCTTAGGGCCACTGACCAAGTGTCAGCATTTGACGAGTTGGGAGTGAGAATGTGCTGGATTTGGACAAAGCTGTATCGACTAGTTTATGGTCTACAGCTGCTTTTATAGACCAAACAGTCATGAAGTGCAAATACACATAACTGTATGTCCGTTGTAATAGATAAGCATGAATAATAGATATGTGTTGTGATTAGACAATTACAGTTTATCATTCAGTTGTGTTGAACAAACAGGATATTGTACATGTATACTGTTTAGAAGAAAAAATACAATTTAATTATATACATGTATCACTAACCCCTTTGAGATGCCTAACCCATGAAACTAAACTTAAACTGCTTCAGAGAAAATTTTAGACATGCCAAAATGTTAGATGTGTGAATTCTAATATACCACCACTTTTACATGGATTTGATAAATACAGTCTTCAAAAGACTTTTAGACTGACCTTTTTTGTGATGATTTAATTCTGCACTATATATTATCACACTCTTGGTCACATTAAATGTATGAACAAGTGTTAAAGAAGCACAATCTGTAGTGTAAGGCTTTGTGAAAGCAGTGTTTTACCTCAAACACAGGATGTGATCCCAGTGCCCCTGGTTGCTTGAATGCAGTTATTGTTGTAGTGCAGAGGAAGGAACTTATCATGAGTTTCCTTCAAAAGAGGAAAGTGCAGCCTTCCTTTCTGGAGAGGCAAACATTTTTTTGCTGAAAGAGGGACACAGGAGAAGAAAACGTCCAGCACAGTTTCTCTATGTAAGGTACTGGATTACATGCAGTTTGCCTCTGTTGGACTTCCATTTTAGAAGATAATTGCTGAAGATCAGTTTTTTAGGTAAGAAACATATTTATTACTAACATGTTTTAAACTGACATAGAAAAATATTTAACTTTAAACATTAGCATAAATCTGGTCAGTTCCTCTGTAAAAAAAACGATATTTTTTACTCTATATTCTGGTTATGGTATGTCCATGGTTACAATCAGACATGTCCAAAACAGTCTATGCTATAGGTTCAGGAGAAACAGTAACCTTGGCAGTTCCGAACACTAAACATAATTTTCTCATACATTTTCAACTTGTCCCCCCTGACCTCCATAGTGAGTGAAAGGCTGCATCTCGTTTCTGTATATTGGTTATAAGCGAGGTCAGGGATGTTACAGCAAATACTTAAGAGATTCTTACATTTGAAAGTAGTACTTTTTTGTCCTAAAATTTCAAATTACTATTTGTGTGTGTATGACTTGTACATGCTGTGAGTGCCGGTGAGCATGTGTTAGTGTGTGTGAGTTTAATTATTGCTGAGCTTTAACCTATTGTTCGTCTCATGAATATATGTCCATTATATTTAAAATATCACTACCAAACACTGCATGGGATTTGACATGTGAGGCCTTTCCTTCATCTTTCCAAGATGCATTTAGATGCATTTAATGCTAGGATCTTGCAGTCGTAGCAGGGGGTGTGTGGTTCATGGTTGTATCCCACACTCCACATTATAATCCTGTGAATACAATGTAAAACACCCTGTACATGGATTTCTGAGTAAAGCATGGATGTTTTAGTTTTCCTTACATGGTTCTAGGCTTTTTACTGATTTACCTTCCATATTATATAAGACAATTAATCATATATAATACATATTGTTTAGACCATTATACAAAAAGGATTTAACGTACAGCTTGATTGCTAGTGCAAGGAGAGAATATCTAGGTATGTTCACTGGGGAGGCAGATGTTGGATGATAATGTGGTTTACCACACCTGTCTGACATCTGACATCTCATGTGTCATGCGGAGTGCAGCCAGATGGTGTCCTTGACTCCTGCAAGAATAAAAGAGGTTACACAGTGTGATGGCTTGTTACTATACAGTAGATCATATCTCACTCTAATAGGCCTTTATTTTTTATGCTACATCTAGACTTCCTTGTCACAGTGTCCTGAAAATACACTATTCTATGGAACAATAATATGACTGATGGTGAATAGATGTAATGGTAGATAATACATTGAAGATAATAAGGATTTGGATAAAACAGTTTAATTTCTGAGTTTTCACTGATAATATAATTTCACACTAAATATTACCCTTTTTGCTCATTTTCATTTTTCCAAATCTTCATTTTTTTCTTGGGTACAATACAGCAAATACACAGCTTTATTTAGAAACTGCTTTCAGATCATGTTTGATTTAAAAGGTCTTAAGTGCAAAAGACCATAAAGTGCCTCTTGGACTAAAATAAATGCATTTGAGAGCCATTAGGAGATTTATTTTTTCACAAGTTTACATATACAGGTAATGCCACCCGCGGTGATAATGCCTCTTAGTGATGACCATTAGTAGTGGTTGATATTTAGGGATAGCAACAAAATCCATATTATTTACATTTTTATGCCTGTAGTAAAGCATGTCTGATTCTGGTTGTAGAACAGCGGAGGGAGGTTAGTAACACCACTATTTCATTTAAATATAATGTAGATCATTTATTGCATGTGCATTATGACACTTAGTGAAAAGTGATTACAGCATTACTTAGTGCACCACCATGAAAAAACAATGTGTGCAACATACTCAAGCTTGTGATCAATACATTTCTCTACATCTAAAGGTCTTGCTGCTTTTAATTGATGGAAGGCATTCCTTTCGTGATGGCATTATAGATGATCACTCTCTCTGGCGTGAAACAGCAAATGTCAAAAGGTGAAGGTCTAAGGCACAGCAAACCAACATGGCTTCCCTTACAGACAAAAGGAAACCCTAGAGAGCTGATCCATTGCTCTGGTAGATACACAAAGTCAAAGCATGAAAGGACACTCCTTCAGTTATCAGATCCCAAGCAGGGACCAGTTGCTTCATGCTGATTCTTTTAGGCTCCAAATGAATGAAATGTAAGATATTTGTATATGCAGAGAAAGCTCTTAATTAATAATTTAGTGGTTTGCCTTGTGACTGTGAAAATAATGTTTAGAGCTCATCCACTCTCTCATTAGCATGAACACTTGGCTATAAACAAACGATGATCTACAAACGTCATGCAGTCATTTATCCTCCTGTAGTTTCTACCACAGAGTTTATTTGAAAAATGCATTGACTTGAACATTTTATTATGTGTATTTCTTGATCTGACAGTAGTTCTGGGAACATCCTACCCAAAGGTAGGGTTGGTAATCTTCAAAAACATTTTTGTTGTATTTGTAAATTCTTATTACATCCAGACGGCAATCAATGGATCAAATGTTCTAGCAGAAAAAAAAAGATCCAGTATCTGTGGCTGTCACAGGTCAGGGTCCTGGGAATGAATTGATTGTCTACCTGCCTGCCATGCTCTCATTGCGCATCAACACAATCTTCCATAAGCCGCTATCTTGACAGCTGTGCATACTAATGTTCGTTATATGTTTACGTTCATATTGGTACTTTTGGGGGAGTGGCTTTGGAAGTAGGAATGAAGGGATGGGCTGTTATTGTTGCTGACTTCGAACACATTTTAGTAGGACTGAGTGGAAGATATTTAAACATCCTTTTTAAATAGATCAATGCCCGTCCCCATCAAATAACATGGGCAGTTATGGTTTAGGTCAGGGGTGGGCAATTAATTTTTACCGGGGGCCGTATGAGCAACCCGAGCACTGCTGGAGGGCCACATCGACAATATTTCAATTAAATTTTGCTCAATATTATTTTTGATATACCGTAAGATAAATAATAATAATTTCATTGAACCTAACTTGACTTTATACAAAAGCAGATTGCTTTTGATGGTTTTATTTAAACTCTTAATCCTTAAATATTTATATTAGGCTATGTGAAATTGAAATAAGAAAACAAAAACAATCATTGAATCACTGCAATTTATTTTTATTTTTTTATTAATTTATTAATATTAATATTAATTTATTTTTAATATTATTTTATCTCTGGGGGTGTGAAGTTTGGTAAGAAGTCCTTGTTGGGTTTGCAGTTTTACCATCAACGCATCAGCCTCCCTTGCGTGCTCTTCATCAGACAGATTCCGGTATTTATCCTCGTGCTTCGTCGTGTAGTGGCGATTCAAATTATAATCTTTAAACACAGCAACCTGTGTACCACAAATTAAGCACACGGCTTTACCTTTAATTACTGTAAAGAAATACTTGGCAGTCCATGTCTTGTTGAAAACACGGCATTCGTCATCTACTTTTCTTTTTTTAGCGTGAGCGGACATCTCGGGGGAAACCGGGCATCACTTGTCGCTGTGCACCTTCACTCACAGGTTACGCACGGACATACGTCCATAAATAACACTTTTCAAAATAAAAGCAGCACAGTTGTATTGCACGCACGACATAGATGTTTTTTTAAATTTATTTTGTAATTTGTGATTGCCGCTGTTCACCTTCACTCACAATCACGCACGCGCATACGTCCACACGGAAGTAATACAAATAACGCTTTTCAAAACAAAAGCAGCACCGTTGTATTGCACACTCGACATAGATATTTTTTAAATTTATTTTGTAATTTATGATTGGCCTCACGCGGGCCGGACAGGGACGCACAAAGGCCCGGATGTGGCCCGCGGGCCGTAAGATGCCCAGGTCTGGTTTAGGTAGATACTAGTGGACAGAATAGCTGGTGGTATCGCCACTCTTCCAAACCTGCAGTGGGAGGTTTGTGGAGGCGGATGAACGATTGTACAATATTAACATCCGGCAGTTTGAGGGTAAGGTTCTCCTCTCACCTTTCTCATGGAAGTGAGAATCAGGAAACGAGTACAGAAAGACTGTGATGCATTTTCATTTTTATCTAGTTCATCGGAATAAAAGTTCACTGCAAATCTGTTATGTCAGTGCGTAAGCAGTTATAAAAACATGTAAACACAGCGTCAATAGGGAGGTCAGGAGCAGAATATTAACGCTGATTGAATTATTCCAACGTAGAAACCCATAAATCCTGAGCGGATGTTATGCAGTATCAGGCAAGTAATGCTTGTTGTGTTTCACAATCTTTCATGGTTCACAATCCATTTCTGAATTCAATTACCACCTGCCCCATGGGCATATAGAGCTTCCTTTGACAACTGGTTCAAAATAAAGTACTTAAAACATCCCGATCAAATATTGTAGGGAGAATATGATCGGGGTTCTCAAGCTTTTTTGGAAATGGGGACTGGCAAGCTGGCAAAGAGTAGTGGGTGGGTGGGATTCTTTGTAATTTAAACATACAAAATGTATCCACTCTGTGAATATGCAAATGTGTCAGACACAACATGTCCCTTACTTCACTATAACGTCCATTATCAGTGTGTGTGCATTGGCGGCATCACATTATACACAACCTCTTACCCCAAGAAGGGATGCACTCAAGCTGCCAATACCGAGTACCGATCAGATACCAGTGTTTAATTGATAAGCTGTATGCCTCATTCTGTGGATGTGACTGGGATCGTTCTTTTATGTGTAATGGAGCATCAGGCTGACTTAACCACTGCTTTCATAACTCTCTGAAACAAAATGTAACAAATAAATACATAGATATGAATGTTCTGAATTGTTATCCAATACGAGATTGTCCTATTGTCATTGATACCCGATCCGGCTATTGGAATCAATATCCAATATCGAAGTCGATACTGATATCAGTGCATCTCTAATTTAAAATTGAGCACAGATAAAATGTCCCCCTTCATAGCCTGAATCATTCTGTACATTAAACGGGGGATGATCAGCTCTTGTCAGATAACATCCATGCAGCCCAGTAACCCTCACTTTGGGTTGCGGCCCAGTCGTGGAGAATCACTACCCTACAGCATACCATCATGCTCTTTTCATATGCTGGTGATGCCATCAGCATTGTTCTACGCCTCCAAATTAGCGTGTGCACTGTTCCACTGTCCCTTTGCCTTTGAGGTATGGGTTAAGGTGTGGTATCTCAATTACCTGCATGGTGCAGTATTAACCTTATGCAGAAGCAGGATCTATTTTTAAATGCAAAAGACTGTTTTGTGAAGCCCTGACTGGGGAAGAGGCAGCTTACTGACCTTGAAGGTTCATCAGTATGTAGTTTTTCACTTGTAATCGCAGGGGGCTTTCAAGACAGTGACTGAAGGAGAATATTTTTTCTGCATGGCTACGTACACTGAGTCGGTCCCCCATGGGATTCTGTTTGATGTGAGAATAGCAGACTGCTCAGATGTGTGTTTGTGTGAGATACATTTTACTTGCCCTGAAGAGTGCGTGTTGATGTGTGTTGGTTATTTATGAGACTGTTATTAATGGATCCTGCTTTTCTGTTTATGGATGAGCATGCGTATCAACATTAATGGATTACAAGCTCCTACTATAGTTATAGTACTGATAGTACAGTGTCATAAGTAGTCTTCCTCTTTCCCTCCTTAAGCAAGCAGTAATTTACTTTCATAATGTGTGACCTCATCATCCTGGCTCTATGATACCCCCCCTCCCCCTTGGAGGCCTGTTATACCACAAAAACACACAGGGCCATACTGAACAGCAGCAGAGGGGACTGGGCAGTGCTTGGGAGATTTTCTCATTTTATTTCATGAGTATATATGTCTATCTCTCAGTGTGTGTGTGTGTGTGTGTGTGTGTGCAGAGGAGAGACAAGCAGAGAAGGAGAGAGAGAGAGAAAACGAAAACAGGGGAGACGAAGGGGAGGGAGTGTGGATCATGCATGTGCATTAACTCAGCTCCAGCGGCACAGCAGCAGCAGCAGCAGCAGCAGCAAACAGAAACAGCAGCAGCACAGGAGGGAAAGAGAGCGAGAGAGAGAGGGAAGAGAGCGAGAGAGCGAAAGAGAGAGAGAGAGAAAAAAAGACAGAGAGGGAGAGTTGGAGGGAGGGTAGTAATCTCAGGCACAGGAACAAAAGCTGCGGAGGACTGCTTTCCATCTCCACTAAAAGAACAACGGAGGAGTAACAGAAGGAGGAGGGGGTGGTCATGATAGTAGTGAGACAATAACGGAAGAGAAGAGGCACATTATAGTAAGTAAGGACTGAAATCGAGGCGCTCCTCTTCCCTGCTCTCCATGTTTTTGGGGACTCAACGTACCATTGCCTTCGTCTCCAACCCAGAGGAGGATGTCTGTGTCGGGGAAGAAGGAATTTGACGTGAAGCAGATTCTCAGGCTCCGCTGGCGCTGGTTCAGCCATTCATCCCAAGGTTCAGCTGGTGGTGGAGGGGGTGGCGGGGTGGGAGGCTACATCCAGCAGGATGGCCTGGATCACAGAGGGCCGGCTGTCCAGGGCCGGCTGAAGAGTCACTCACGGGAAAGAGGTGTTGGAGGACTCCGGAAGACTAACAGCCCGGTCCACAGCATCTTGGCTCCGACGCCAGGGCCCACACCTGTCTATGTTAGAGCAGGTCAACAATCATGGCACCATCAGCAGAACACCATTCAGGGTCTCCAGGTCAACCAGGAATCTTCAAAGAGCAGCTCCTCACCCAGAACCCCAAGGAAGGAGGACACCATCACTGGCCAGGAAGATGTAAAGAACAGCACAGTGGAAACTGCAGAGATGGAGGCCAGAGAGAGGTATGACTGTTAGGAGACATTACATTCTTAGGAGACACAGATATATTATGTGGTGCAGCATCAGTCACTGTGCATGCTCAGTTAGTGGAAACCAGACTATGGGAAGCTATTTTGGGAAGCCATGGTTCCCTCACCTTTCAGAGTGAAAGTATAGCTTCTTGATAAAATCTGCATCTAATTGACTGAGGCAGCACCTCAGGATCAAAAAGCAAGAATGTTTTGTTGCAATCAGGAAAAACAGCCATAAATTCTGTATTCAACATTTCTGAGACTAAATACATACATATATGAAGCTTATATCTACAGGCTATTAAGTTAAATATCTGCACTTCCAGATCCTTTAATTAAGCTAAAATGAAATGATCTGCACAGCTATCATTTCCCGGTTTGCTGTGGCTCGGCAGCTGCCACCATGGCTCACCTGGGGATGAAACACTCTCCTTGTCCACAGCATGTTAGGGAGGATAAACCAATAAAGCAGCCTTTTAATTATTCATAGGACAAAAAGCCAAGGCTTTCTCTGCTGCCTTGTGTGTGTTGTAGTCCAGATTACATGCACTGTATGACCTTCCCTGATTCCTCCAGAGTATTTAGTTTTTACACATTACACTATTGCATTCTTCCATAGAGTTAAAAGTGGATAGCGGGACAGAGCCATTACATCATACTGGACTTATAAAAAGAGGAAGCAGTGCAATCACATGAATTATCTAGACTGCCTCGACAACCACTTTATAAGCCAAAAGCTATCATAGCTAGTGGCTAGCAGATGTGATTACATTTATTTTCTACTTACATCTTTTCAAAAATCCTGATGCCAAACCAATCAGGGTCATACGTGTTTTTCTTGCTATAAATCCCACCACCTGCATCTCCAGGTTGTGTTTTTTTCCCCGTCTTCCCTGAAATGCTACATCTTCTTCCAGGAAGTTAACAGGTTAGAGCGTACGTGTGTGTTTACGTGTGTGTGTGTGTGTGTGTGTGTGTGTGCGCTGTCTGGCAGAACACGAAAAGCACCTCACATCAAAGATGAAAAGACCAAGTCTCCCTTTTATCTTGTCTGTGACATTCTGAGGTGATTGGTCCTTAAACAAGCGTGCTTTTGTTCCATGCACCTGGTGATGAAATGAACAATGGAAGTGAACCTGTCCCTTTGTTTTGTAAAGCTCATCATGATACGACAGGTAATTCTAAATACACACTCTCTATCTGCAGCCAAAAATGTGTCAATGTGGATAAAATGACACACATTTTATCCACATGGACACATTGGACGGTCGAGTTCCCTGAACAGAACATGAATTATTCTGAGTTAAGATCCGGTTTTGGAATCAGCTCGACGTTCTGCTCTTCGTGTTGGTATAATTGGCAGATGTTCATGTTTTGGAGTCCCTGTATGTCAAAAGTACATGCATAAAAGATGAGCCTCACAGTTACAATGTGTAACTGTGAGGCTCTCAAGGGGGACCTTGAGTTCATGTTGGCCATGTAAACTACTACCCATTATATTTTGACCATGATACAGACATTTTTAATGGTCCTTCTCTGTTGGATATTATTTCCTTGGCTCAGCTGTACTTGGTTTTAGGGATATACAGCAATGAATTTGATAATCAGACGTTGTTTTTGACAGTATTGTTTGAATTTCTTCTTGACCCCAAACTGTTAACAATGTACAAAGTAATGAAATCACTCATTCTTCTAAATAACAGTATATCATTAAGAATATTGACAGCCACTTCCTCATTTCGTATAAATAAATGCGTCACAATGTCAGCACCTCTTATACATAATGAATACATCATGGAATTTGTGTGTTTCTGATCTTGCAGTGGCTTGAATAGCAAGGCTGCAAAAATTAGTTTGGCTTGAGATAAATACTTTTTGTGTGTGGCATGGTGGCACTTTCCCAATTAAGTGCGTGATAATAGAGATGCAGTCACTCGATATCTGTGAAGGATTATTTGCTGGAATGTTTGGACAAGCGCTGCATCTGTACAGTAGAGGTACAAAGTTGAAGAGTGAACAAGGCCAGTGACTGCATGACGCATTATGGCTTGCATGTTCTTTGGTGGCTATGCAGATGTGTGGATGTCACTGAGATATGCACATTCATTTACTCCACCAGCTGGGTGGCCCTATTATGTCTCACATCATAAATCCTTGACACATAATTTGTCACAATCCCTCAGGCTGAATGAAGAAATGAGTTCTGCTGACTTTGAACAATACAAAAGTTTTAGCCGTTACTCTGTTGTAAAATATATGTCAGTCATTTTGTGGTACATGCCCCTCAGCGATTAGCTTTATTCACGTAATGTCTATAAGAAATCCACGCCATCAGCGTATTTCATTCGTTCATTGATTTGGTTTCTCACTTTTGTTATTATTATTTAAGATTGCTGTCAAACTGCCAAACTGCCAAAGTCAACAAATACAGCTTATCCTAACAATGTGAGCATATATTTAGGATTCTGCTTGACTTAATGAATTGATGTTTGCTGTTAATATGCGTCAGGATAAATGCAAATGTTCACATTGGTCCACAGGTATTTATGTCGCATGAAGGTTCTTGGAAACATTAACATTGAGCTAATGGAATTTTTTTTTTCTTTGCATTTAATGTAGCTAATTAAGTTTTATAGCACATTCAAAAAGTCTGCCAGGATGCCATAGAGTACTGAAGATAATTAAAAAAGTCAGTGACTCATATACTGTATGTTGCGGTCTATGCTGGTATAATTATTCTCATTATGTTAGAGTTGTGAAATCAAATGTAGTGAAATAAGTAGCAGATAATATCATGATGTTTCCCACCTTTTCTCCTAACTCTCTATACTCACTCTACAGTAATCTGTATATATCTATTTGTTGTGTCCTCATGACTCTCATCCAAATAACCTCTCCCCATCATTGGCAGAGAATATATGACAGACGTTAACCTGAATGGAATGGAAACCCTGACCTCTCCCACATGAACACTAACAGAGGCTTGAGTCAGCGGGCTGTTAGTTTGAATGATATCTCAATTCCCTCTCCACCGCCTTGGAGAAGAAATACCACCACCTCTCACCCTGTCAACAGCAGTAATTCAGATATTTGTTGGATATCTCATAACACCACAAGGCTTATAGGGTCTTGGTCTGGTTGTGACACATCCAGCGGAGGTGTCTTTAAGAGGCTGTAAATTGCAAAATACAGTATATCTGTTATAATCTCAAAATGACATCCTCAGAGGTGTAAAGGATTTTGTATTTCACAAATAATTGATTCTGAGCATTCTTCAACTTCGCCAAATCAGCATTCTGTACGCAACAAGGCCACCTCTGATGGAAGCTAAAGATCAAGCCGGAGTTTTCCGTAGCCCCTTCTTATGCTTTTGCAGAAGGCAGTGAACAGAGATAGAGCAGCATTATATGCTCGACACATTCCTCATTTTTGTTCAAATGTGGATCAGTCATTTTTTCCCCCAAATGGACCTAATTCAAAGGAAATCATCGCAGACACAGCTTTCTATGAATTTCACATTGGACACTCGGGGCCATTACTTCATTCAACAGTTTCTGAGGCACTCTGTAATTTGCAAAGAAAAATAATCACAGAGGCATGGACAACTATAATCAAGCTGACAATGTGATATCGTAGACAAGAAAAAATAACTAAACTAACTTAACTAATTTACCCTGTTTTAGGGTGTCCCCAAATAACATACATATCTAATGCAATAGCCCAAATGCACAAAGGATCTAACGATCTAGATCTATAAATATCTAATATATACAGTAAACCACCCAGGACCCACTGCTGTAATAATGTGGATTAATTTGTTTACCCACTAAGATTAGATGCAGATAAATTATGGACAATCCAACAATGATGACAGTCTCATACACTATGCGAGTTAACCTGCCATCAGCAAAGCAGTGAGGAGCTTTCTGCTAAGATCTACAGATTTTTCACTTACAGGTTGCCCCCAAACACACACACACACACACACCCACACACACCCACACACACACACACACACACACACACACACACACACACACATACACACACACACACACACACACACACACACACACAATTTACACCAAATTCATCAGCATTACAATGCAGAGTTCAGCATTGTAATCACAGTTAATCTATGGACAAGGACCAAAAAATCGCAATATGGAATTAAGATTTACCATATCAATACCATTAAAATGTACCATATTTGTACCCTTTTCAAGGCAATTCCAGTATTAATATGCTGTGCGTAACAACAGGAAAAATTGAATTGCTATTTTGAAATTCATTCATCTCCTGGCACATTATTCCTCAGTGGCTCCAAGCAGATATTTCACTTAAGTGTGCAAGTCAGTTATGGAGAATTTCATTATTAAACAAACAGATATTTCAACTGCTGGTTTTTCATTTTCACTGTGCATGATTTCTCCTCTGGATGCAGTTTCTTAATATTCTAAACAGGAATTGGTATGCCACCTGAGATGTTCATTAGCTGTTCACAGACATTCTGCTGATATGACTTTTATACCATCACTTTGTCTTTACAAGGTGCATGGTTTTGGAAAAGCTATAAGGAAGCAATATTTCATTTCTGTATGTGACAATTTTCCACTGCACTCTAACATTAAGGGCTTGCTGGCCACATTCAGAGCAGATTTCAAAAGACAAGGTTCCCGTATGCAGCTTCATCCATCATTATCAATATTAAGTATGTCCGGTATAACAATGGTATCAGAAGAAGAATGTCTGCTGCAAAGCCTTGGTGAGATAGTAAAGAGCAGAGAGGAAAATCTATTTCTGTACAGAGTTATCATCCCAGCCTCACTGCTGGGATCAAGTTATTACAGTCAGTGTATATCTCTCTCTCTACAAAGCTGAATGACAGCAATACCGATTGTCAAAGCACATGAGGCATAAAGATCTCATGGAATATATAGACTTGGCACATGCTGCATGAGGCTTTGTAGGAGTTGTTGGATTCTCAACCCAACCCAAGCTACTCAGCAGCCTTCTGGGGCAAACGGCGGTTATAATCCATTTTGAAAGAGACATATCCCATTTGGGGACGGGCAGGCACGACTTTCCCATTTGTAGAGGGATGGAGTTGACACTAGCTGGAATAATACTGAGATACTCAGCAACATGTCTGACTCGTAACCTTTACGGCTAGGGGCTAATCCTGGCCGATGAAAGCACATCTTGAATCATCCGACCATTCATTTAGGAGGGTAGTTTCATCACAGTGAGAAGTCAGACTGATTACAGCGGAAGGAAGGGATATTGAACATGTCATTTTAATATTCTAAAAAACTCCTCTGTATTATTGTCAATGAGTGTCTTTTTCATATTAGCACTGTATTTTGTGCTTAAAATAGAGCAGATGAAGATTCCATTGCACAGCCTTAAAACAGGCTCCTAAACACACCGTTTCTGATTTACCTGAATAGCTTAGAGTTTTTAAATATGCAGTTCTTTTCTCAGATTCAATTATTCACATTGTTGTGATGTCTTTGGGAAGGTGTGAGGATCAAATGAAAAGACTTTGCTCACTGAAGTAAATACATGTGTACTGTACGATAAATTGGGATTGTATTCGTTTGTATAGGCTAATTTACCTCCTCGTTGTTCTAGGAATGCAAGTAAGTTCATTGAAACAGTTTGTAGACCACAAAAGAAATCTATAGCATGTTAGAGTCTGTGACTCTCTTTGAATTGCTTAGTAATATGTGATGTACAGCAATGTCCCTACAGCAGTTTCTCTGGAGCAAGGTGTTCTGGGGCTTTAGTGCCTCAATAAAATTGGGCTATACCTCTGATGATTCAACCCTCTACTGAAAGCGAAATATACCCCACAGAGAAATTTACTGCTCCCTAGAATGTGATACCAAAGCAATTAGTGTCGGAGAGATTGGTAGGCATGAAAAATCCTTACAGCATGCCTTGGAGCCAATACAAAGGCAATGCATCTCAGTTTTAAGGCCCTATTGCTTATTCAGTCTTGTTTGGTGTTCCTCTCCAAGACTCCAGAGTCAGTGGGGAATAATCGTGACAGGGCAATAAATTACTCTCGCATTTAGCATAAAGTCTCCCCATAAAGATTAGACTACAGGATACTGCAGTGACTGGAGGGCGATATAAACATTTCCCAGAGGGAAAATGTTGTTGCTTTTGGTAATCAAAGAGCAGAAAGTCACACACTCTGCTAAAAACTTTACAATAGTGTGTTAATCAGGACATCGACAAGAGCCATCGCCCCCTCCATCCCTCCTGTGTTATCAATATTGGTATGTGCCAGTACATTGTGCTGCCAAGCACGACGGGGTTTTCAGTTCGTTTGTATTGACAAATCTGTAACTTTTATTACTTTATGCAGCTCTCATATCAGTATGACTGGTAATGAGTGGGGACATAAAGTGTCAATTTAAAGAGCAGAGACTTTTTCTTCTTGAGCACAAACAGTCTTTACACAGCCGCAGGACCGTGAGATGACAGTAAATTCCCTCTGAGAGGCGGCTTGGGTCTGTTTATGTAGCGTAACAGACAACCCTAAATGTCAATGAGTGGACTTTCTCTGTGAAGGACACCAAAATGTCTGGGCTGCATTATTTGCCACGAGTCTGAGAGGGATTACTTGGGTGCCTGTAGAACAGCATGTAATCTAGCAGCCCGTGGGGACAGGGACCCAGCGTCGCCACAACGCTGCAAGGAACAGGCTTGTTCACTTGTTAAGTCCCTGTCTTTGGAAAACCCGCGTGCACACAAAGATATGCAGATGCACACAGGAACAGACACAAAGGCATACACACATACAGACACAGGGAAATTCTGTCTGGAAAGCTGTTGCATAGATTGTGGTGCTTGCTTGTCCCATTAGACTGCATCTCTTAGTTAGAGACTTATGTGTGGAGTTTAGTCCATAATAGTTTTAATTTCAGCTTAGAGCGGCAGGAAATATGCAGATAGACTGCAGTGAATAGAGGATTCAGGAGTGCCATGTGTCCGAATAAGCTCTTTTGTGTCCTTAATCATTTGTTTCTTATCTTGCTGTGTCCAGCTTTTCAATTTTATTTTTAGTATTTCATAATTATGATAGTGGGCAGGGAGAGGAAACTCTCTAAAATGTATTAATTAGCTTAATTAATTAGTCCCTAAATAAACTGTCTGTTAATTTCACCTGAAGGGTCCAATGTTGTTGTTGTTGTTATTGTTTTTTGCCTGAGTCCCCAACAAGTGAAGCTATGATTACAGTTCACTATTTCCTACACATGGCGATGTCCAAAACAAACAATGGCCAAAGGTTAACGCAATAAAACCTTCTCTGGTTATTTAGAGAAGACTTCATGCAATGCAAAGAAAGTGCAGAAGTATTCCAATTAAATGGACAAGACGCACACAATGCAAAGATGCTGTAGACATACAAACAGGGTCTATTGCTGTTGTCTATACATCTCCTCTCTCTTCCACAGGTTGGCTCTGAGCACCTTCTCCAGAATGAACACCAACTCCTCTGATGAGTTTTTCCAGGCCACAAATCATGCAGAACAGACTTTCCGTAAGATGGAGACCTACCTCCAGCACAAGCAGCTGTGTGATGTCCTCTTGATAGCAGGGGATCTTAAGATACCCGCTCACAGGTTGGTATTTGTGTCCTCTTTGATTGCATTAATCACACCTGCATCGGTTTGATTTAAGAGATACACAAGCTCATCTGGATTCATTTCATTAAGTTGTTGATGCAAGCGTTCAGGCGTTGGTCTTGACCACAGTTTGCATTCTTAAATACATTTCGTCAGTCGCAATCCGTCTGACGAATAATGAAATAATATTTAAAATTCAAGATCTTTCTGATTTTCAGGTGACAGGAAAGATATGCAAACTCCACGTTCCCTGGTTTGCATCTACATAATGCACATTGCTGTGATCTAATTACACACCTCTGCCCTTCCTCATTTCCACATTACATTTGTGAAGTGGATGAGCACGGCGATCCAATACATGGAGGTGTCAATATTTGGGCATCCAGCCCTCGGTTGAATGGCACGACATCAAATCTCCTGAATGCAGAGAGGCATCCCGTTCATTGCATCACGTTCACCGAGTGCATGTGCTTGTGTATGTCTGCCTGCCTGCCAGCATATTTTGTTAGTTCATCCAAATAGATTCACGAAACAGAAACCAGAATGCTCCACAGAGAGAAAGGAGTATCAGTGACTGACCTAGTTGAAGAAATCAGCTCTCTGACTGTTTTAATGTGGCTTTGTATTTGTTCATAGGACACAACCAAGTAAAGCAGGGGCGGTGTGACAAAATAAATGAAACATGGTATAATAAGTATTTATATAAATATATATTTCAATATTAGAAACCACAACATTATGGAAATATGGTATTAGACTATTGGACTGTGTCACTTGATCTCAATTCCTTGTGTTGTCATATGATCTCTCCCTGAATCAACCCGGGTTATGAGAGCTAGACAAATGAGCTAACAAAAATAGAAGTCTGACCAGTGCAGCTATTAGCAACATGGAGTATGTGGGGTCATTTCATTTATCATACACATGTGGAATGATAGAGAATGTGTGGGAACAGTACCTAGCATGGTGCGAAAGCATTCTGTTAGAAACAGTACTACATGAAATGATTACACCGACAGTGCAATGTGATACTGTGATACCTTTTCTTATGCTGCAAAGCTACATTTGAGGAGACACAATCTACGGATTTATTCACTAACCACTCAAAATAATCAGCATATAGATCCCCCGTAGACATGCAAACTCATGTGCGGTACAAGAGCATTAATCCACTGCGTTTTCTTTACGGCAGACTGGTCCTGAGTGCCGTGTCGGACTACTTTGCTGCTATGTTCACCAGCGACGTGAGAGAGGCAAAGCAGGAGGAGATCAAAATGGAGGGAGTCGATCCAGAGGCCCTCAGATCCCTGGTTCATTTTGCCTACACCGGTGAGTGCTCGTAAAGACATTCACTAGCTCTTGTAAGTAGTTATGAGACTTCTGAAATCCAGCATGATTAAAATGGATCAATAAGGCAATTCCTCACTGGGCTGACTGACTGGGCAACACTTAAACATAGCGTTGCTTTATTCTACAAGACAAATCCATTTGGAGAAATGTTGGGAAAATCCATATCCACAGTATTCAAATTGTAAAATGGGGTAAAATTATATAATGATGATTATCCAGTTTGTTTGATTGCAATACTTCTCCCACCGCTGTATTTACCATTATGTTTACATCCAGTCGTGACATAAAATTATGTTTTGCTTGTCCTGACATTGCAGGCGTCCTTGAGCTGAAAGAGGAGACCATTGAGAGTTTATTGGCGGCAGCTTGCCTCCTCCAGCTTTCACAAGTCATCCAGGTTTGCTGTAACTTCTTGATGAAACAGCTGCATCCTTCCAATTGCCTGGGAATACGCTCCTTTGCAGACGCCCAAGGCTGCGTGGACCTGCTCAATGTGGCTCATAACTACACCATGGTAGGAGGGCGATTAGCGCTGTACCACATTTACATGGCCGGGGTGGGCTAAATTATTCATTTTGGAGGAAGAGATCACACTCTCAAAGTGACTCTTCATTGCATGATTACACACAGGGAGCTGCGCTAATGAAACAGTAACAAGAGTATTTTAAAATGTGGTTTAATTAACACTATACGTACTGAGAGGCAGCCTACACTACAGTGAATCAAATTTACTCTGCTGCACATAATCGAAGCCTTTCTTTCAGTGCACATCTGATTTGTATTTTCAATATAACGTGTAATAACCAATGTTTTGTGAATGCAGTATAATATATATATATATATATATATATGTATGTATACATATATATATATATTTTTTTATATACATATATGCTGTATATAAATATATATATATGTGTATATATGTATGTATGTATGTATGTAATATATATTAAAAAATATTGTATATACATATATATACATATATAGTATAACAATTGGTATACTGTACATAACACATTGAAATATGTATGGTTGTCCTCTGGAGACTATTTAATTAAAATAACCTGTCATAACCTGTAAAGGCGTACACTGTCGGTGTCTTGGTTATTTATATCATCTAATTTCAGCAGAGAAATGGGTGACGTCCACATTTGAATAGAAATTGAAAAGTTTCATGCTCTTACTTCATCTAATTTGGTTTTGTGGCTGTTAGTAAGAGATACCACGTTGCTTCATATTGAGTAGCGCACTGCCAGACTTGTGAAAATGTGTCTGCTATAGATTTCTGCAAGGAATATTTGCACTTTGATTAAGATTCATGCACATATTTGTCAGATAACGTCTTGTTTGGCCACGCAGAAGTGACAGCATGAGGCAGGCGTTATCTCCTAGAGGACATCTGCTCAGTCTGTTTACATAGGCCCCATCCCGGACCAGGAGGTTAATCTAATCATCAGACTGCACAAGAGGTTCAACTTCCTGTTCAATCACTTCGGTAATGAGCAGCGAGAGCTGTGGGCTTCCGCGAAGTCCGTCATCTGGTTTGTGAGTGGAGCAAGTTGTGTTTTGATAAGCTTGTTTTTCCTGTTTGAGCAAGGCTGCTGAGATCCGCCCCAACATCCTTTTCCTTTATGAAAGAGTTGCCCTCTTTCGTTGCAGTCGTTGAAAAAATGTATTGTTATATTGTTTGGGATGACAGTATTTATTTCCAGCAATAAAACAATATTTCAGTTACATATCTGCTGCCAGGTAAGTCTGCAAAAACCACTGCTGTAATGAATGAATGCAACCCACAATTGGCTAATAGGTAAACCCCCGAGTCTAGATCGCAAGTGTATCAGACGTCTTTTGCACTCACACGTATCACAAAACAGATACGCTCTTATTTTAATCTCTGCAGATGTTCGCACTTGCTCCGTCCAGGTGTGCGTCTCAGCTCCGCCTCACGGTCGTAACTGAGGCTTGAAGCGTCAAGTCTATTTTTTTTTACATTAAGCATTCAAACGTGAGGGTGATGCCTAATAGAGGCTGGGGTTTGGTGATGCACTCAGCAGTATTATCGCTTGTGGCCCCTACCGGGCGGGGCCTGTTAAGAGTAGTGAGGGAGAAGTCAGCAAGCAGTCAAATGTAGTATAAAACGGGGTGTTTTGAGAAACAACGAGAGGAGCGTTCAGTCATAGCTGGCCATCCAAAATTGTATGCAGTTTGCTGCAACAGAATACGAGAAGCATGGACAGACACAGAGGTGCACACTCAGAAATAATAATTAATACTACAGAATTTGTGTATTTGAATGAATGAATCCAAATTTAGAAAAATTGCAAAATATAGCAATCTGTCTTTGCCAGCCTCTGCAAATTGCATGGTAATCAACATGTTCTTAAAAAGTAATTCTCCCAGCCTCACTCCCATTAAACATCGGCGTTCCTCCGCCTCAGAAAACACTATTATTACGCAATTACTCTTTTGCAGTAGTTAAATCAATTAGTATCCTCTCCCGCTGATCTTGTTTTCCAAGCAGTTTACCCACCAATGAGTTTGCCAGCATCTAAAAACACATCCCTTTAAATGTTTATGAAACAAACTCGGTCGAGCTTTCAATTTAGTCGTCAGCTGTTCGGCACTGGTAATTACAAATAATTGGTTTAAAGCAACGTGAAAGAGTTGGATGGCTTTTCTCCCTCAGTGTTACCACAACAGATCAATAGATGTCCCTCATTTCATTAGGGCTGTCTGTGTTGAGCTCTGAAAAAAGACACTCTCATAATGGATTGGACAGAGACTCTGTAATTTGTTGCAAGTTGATGATCAATAGCCTGCTTGTTTTTCTTAATTGTTGAGCATCCAGTCTCAGTTATTAAAGCAGCTTAACAATTAATGCTCAGCTGCCTTTTTGATGAAGGAATCGGCCTGATTATGGCCGAGGATTGCTCCGTATGTCTTTCATGTGTTTTAATGTTGAACATAACATACTGTAGAGGCAGGAGGTTGTTTTATATAGCATCATCTCTAATGGAACTGCCCAGAGACAATGTCCTTGAAGAGGTAGCCATGCAGCGCTGTAATATCGTCTGGGCTTCTGGCCAGCAAATGGAAGATCAATCTTAAGAAAGGCAATAGAGAACAGCTCCCACAAAAACTTAGAGCTGGACACTGTATTGGTGTGATGGTAATGTTGGTGTGCAGTGCTTTTGTTTCTCATTAAGCATCTTATATTGGTTTAACGGTGTCATGTACAATCAGCAGCAAAAATGTTGTATGAGCGTATGAAGAGGCATTTTCTGGAGACGCTTTATGCCAGATTGATTTGTAGCCTGCTGTTGCATGGATGTTAAGTGAAACAGGTATGTGTCAAAATGTGTGAGAGAGTATTTCACCATGAGTTAGATAATAAATTGTCCATAAAGACCTCTAAATTGGCATTCTCTATCTATTTGCACTCATTTCTTTTCACCTCTCTGTCCTTCTGCCATCCTCATAGGTATAGAAACACAGCCACACACACACACACGCAGCGCTGCACCAAGCGTACTCCTCGGCTAATGACTGATGATTATCTGCCTCCTACCCGTCTCCTCTGCGTTCCAGGAACACTTCCTGGAGGTCATTCAGAACCAGGAGTTCCTGCTGCTCCCCACGGCTGAGATTGTTAAGCTGCTCTCCAGCGATGAAATCAACGTTCCCGATGAGGAGACCATCTTCCAGGCTTTGATGATGTGGGTGCGGTACGACGTCCAGCATCGACAAAAGGACCTTGGGGTGCTTCTCGCCTTCATCCGCCTGCCTCTTCTTCCTCCACAGGTGAGATAGAGGGTGAGGGGGTAGAGATGGTAAGAAAAAGGTATGGTTTTGCTCGAGTTTGCAGCTGTCAACTGAGCTGACTTAGTGTGACAGAAGGCATTGTTTTTTACCTTTTCTTTTTACCTTTTTTACGTACCCCGGGTGAGATTTTGGATTTACAATGCACTTTCTTACAAATGTTTTATTAATAGTTTTACAGGCTTTCAGACGGTTTGTCTATGACATGTCAGGCAATGGTAATAATAACTTTCAGAGCCTGACATAAAATATTCAAATGCCTTGTTTTGTCGTAGTAATAGTCTTAAATCCAAAGATATTCAGTTTACTATCATAAAAGCAAAATGAAAGCAGTCATTCCTGGAGGTGATAAGGAATATTTACCATTTTAGCTTGAAAGACGATCCAATCAATGAATCAACAACTTGTTTCAGCTTTAAGCACCACACATTTACTGCCTGTGAGACCAACCCTCAGTCTTCCAATTGACCACTAAAGGCAATGAACTACTGCATTGTCAATAATGCCTTTGTTTATGTTAGTGGCTGAAGAAGAAAAATCTCCCCTCTGAGTGATAAATCAAACTGGCATGACAGATACACATGACTTTTTATATGCATTGTCAGACTATGCTTGCTTGTGTTTGAATTATTATTGTTTTAAACACTGCACTGCAACTCATGTTTTATGAATGCTGTATTTCTGAGAGTAAGCATTGTTTTACAACTGTGTCTTGTCTCCCTAATTTACATAACATCAAATCCAGATAGGAATTTTTTGGCAGATCTGAAGTATGAAAATATCGCCCTTCTTTTTAATTATGGCAGCTTCATTCACAGATTTTTTTAAACTAATTTTGTACATATGTGCTTTATTTTTCACTCATATATATATATATATATATATATATATATTAGGTGAATAGATGCAGGATAAAAAACTACGTACAACATTGCTGTCTGCAAACAACAATGAAGTGATTGTTTTTATGAATATAAATGATATGAAAAATATGATCAGATACATTATCTCATCCATTGGGTAGGGAGATGTTGTTGGCTGTGATTCAGATAAACAATAGAAAGAAATCACTGTATTTGTCAAAACCGGTACTCTATTTAGTAGAAACTGAAACGTTGAGCAGACTAGCACCCCTGACGTATACCAAGATGAATAGTTTAAAAAAAACGTAATTCATGAAAATAAATTAAAAACATGTTCTCTTTTAAAAGTTACTACTTCAATCTGTAGTGTGAGGCTCAATATTATAGAGCGGAACGATGTTTATGTGGGTATTTTCCAAAATAATTGGTGAGATACTTTCTAAACAGATACAAAATATGACTACTGTGGCTACAAATGGCACTTCAAATAAACCATATATGATTAAAGACTTGCTGTTGCCACATCTGAAGATCTACAGTATTTATCTACAGTGTGTTTGTATTTTATTTAAGCTTACATTTAATCATACAAAAAGTAATTCTACATGAGACTAACCTGGCTTTAGATTAACAGGTATTTCAGTATATGTCTTTAAAGGTGAATTGTATCAACATGTGGCCCTTTTTCTACACATTATATCTTGAATACATTATTTCGTACAATGCAGCTTATTTAAAGTGATCCCTTGAAATGTAGCTCCTTGCCGATCTGGAAAACAACAAGATGTTCTCCGATGATCTGGAATGCCAAAAGCTGCTGATGGAGGCCATGAAGTACCATCTTCTGCCTGAGAGACGTCCCATGTTCCAGAGCCCAAGAACCAAACCTAGAAAGTCCACTGTGGGCGCACTTTATGCTGTAGGAGGGATGGATGCTACCAAAGGTATGGCCCACCGACATATACGCAGTGGTTATTCAGTAACAGCAAGACAGTATATTTAAAATGTAACGCTTGTTGTGTCTGTGGTTTTAGGATCCACCACTGTAGAGAAGTACGACCTGCGGACGAACACTTGGGTCCAGGTTGGAGTCATGAATGGACGCAGGCTGCAGTTTGGTGTCGCAGTTATAGACAACAAGCTCTATGTGGTCGGAGGGAGAGATGGACTCAAGACATCCAACATGGTGGAGTGTTACAATCCGATCAATAAAGTGTGGTCTACTATGCCTCCCATGTCAACACACAGGCATGGCCTTGGTGAGTGTGTCTCGTGAGCTCCACTTATTTGACTAAAAAGAAAGAACCCCACTGATAGATAATATAATAATTACAGAGAGGATGCATTGATGGATTCAAATTGCTTGTTTTATCCATGCAACAGTCTAAAACCCTGTTACTGTTTTGTATGAAATCTGATCAATGACTTATTCGTTGATTAATCAATTATACTTTTTTTTCAGATCTACATGTCATCAAGAAAACGATTTCAAAGTATCTTTGGTCATATTTGATATTTTGTGTATTTTTTAAACATTTTAGTTAAATTAGTGTTTCTCACAGGATTTTGTGAGACTATGCCCGGTGGACCTCAGACCCTCTTGAGGGTTCTGGGGGGCAAGAAATTATGTACATTTTAAGGTTAAAGGCATCAATCTGGTGCTCTTATTCATATATATATATATATATATATACATATATGAATTTATTGCTCTTTTCCTAGCAATACTGAAATGTAACAAAGCACAATTAGGCTACTCAAGTACTGTACTTGTGCTTTACTTGAGTATTTCTATCCTTTGTTTTACTAGTTCACTACATCTTAGAGGGAAATATTGTACTTTTAACTTCACTACATTATTTAGGCTAGTTTGCAGATTCAGATTCTTAATAAAAATACATATAAACCAGCTATGATGTATTATTTAGTATATAGCCTAGTTATTCAGTATAAAAGGTAGTTAAAATGAGCTCTGCTTTTACTAGCTGTAACATTAAGAAAGTCACCCCCGCTAAGCATGGTAAATGAGACAGGTGCTGTGTTTGAAGATGGAGTGCGTGGGTTGCCGGCATCGCCGCAGATTGTGGAGATTATGCAGTCCGCCCTGGTTAACAGTTGCGCCACAGGAAATGAGGACACAGCGAGCATTAAGTTCATGGCCCTCGGAAGCAACAAAGTCCAGACGAGGGTTTCTTTAAAGCCGACCCGGCCAGTCCGGCGAGCTACTTTCACTTTTTGTGGTTAAATAGAGCCGGTCGCTGCACGTAGCTGCGGAAGTAATGCGAGGCCAGACAGCCCATCCGTGGAGCAGTGTAAAAGTATTTTTGATTCGTTATGAAACTGCGGCGGGACAAATTAGACTTTGGCGGGCTGCCACAGCCTAGGTAATTAATGGGAAACACTCAATTCCTTCTACCTTTGTTGTCATGTTTCCAGTGGATGTGTGAAAACACAATTCTTACAACTATTTCAAGGTTTGAGGGTTCTAGCTCGTTCAGGCTACCTGGTGTTATGAAACACCAACAACTGCAGGAAGCATGCTCAGGAAGGTAACAGCTGGAGTGCTGGAAAAAAAGAAATCATACATTTCTTTTGAGGTAGACCTTTGATATTTTCCCATTCCCCTATCAAAGCTTGGCAGGTGGTGCTCGGCCCTGCTCTTCCTTACCCTTCCCTGCCCAATAAATCTCATATCAGAAGCGTTTTGATTCACAGTTGAAACAGGTCTGGGTAACAGAACGGGGAGATCTTGTCAAAGCGTTCAGCTCGCTCACTCAGTGTGGTCAGAGGTATCAGCCAGCCCAGGAGATCACACTGTACAGATTACCTGTGTTGTCTTTAATCTTTCCCGTAGCAAATATCTCCTGCTGCTGCGTCGTGCATATCTTGAGCGTGAATATATTTGAGCTTAGTGTCTATCAACACCCCTGGCCAACCGTTTCCTGCTGTGTGCATTAGGGGTGAAGACAAGAAAAAAAAGCATTTCTTTATTCCAAAGCCACCAGTCGGTAATAAAAGGGAAGTCTCCCTACGAGAAATGTTTCTGTCGGACAGTGTTTATGTCATTCGAGGTTCTCTGAATGCGGTCTTGCCCTCATGTTCCCTCCAAATAATTGAACTCTCACCAAAGGAAATAAGGGAGGTAATATAAAAATCCATTGTGTTGAAACATCCTCTGCTATGTTGCTGGGGAAAACCGCTTTCCTCTGTGACTCGAGAATGAGGAATAACAATGCAGTTTTATAGTCTTCCTGTTTTCTGAATAGATTTGGTTAGCTGTATGACTCACCCTGCCCAGTTCTAAAATGAAAAACATACCTCTGCATCAGCTCTCTCTAAGAACTGGTTCAAGAAAACAAGGCTTTGATTTGGAAATGTCATTCAATTTCATCGATTGTTCATGATCAACTTAAACAAATGCACATATTAATACACAAGTATGAAGCACAAAGGACTAATGCCACTGTGCAGGGAGCTGAACAGCCGGGAATTACCCATAATGCAGACTCTGAGACGTGCAGATTCAACAGAGATAATTTAAAGGAGCAGTGTGTAGGATTAGTGAAATCTAGCCGTGTGTTTGCAGATTGCATCCAAATGAACACCCCTCTGCTCACCTCCTCCCTTTCCAAGCATTGGGGAACTATGGTTGCCTTCAGGTCACCTAAAACGCGAGAGGCCCTCTTATAGCCACAGTGTTTGGTCTGTCCGTCCTAAGCTACTGTAGAAACATGGCAGTGCAACATAGCAGGCTCTGTGAAGAGGACATGCTCCCTATGTAAATATGAGGGGCTCATTCTAAGCTAAGAACATAATTCTTAGTTGAAGGCGATTATAAACTAATGATGGATTAATATATCCCATTACTGCCAGTAACTCCCACCTAAATCTCTTGTTTCCATTTGTGTAGGCATTGCTGTGCTGGAGGGCCCGATGTATGCTGTGGGAGGCCACGACGGCTGGAGCTACCTCAACACAGTGGAACGCTGGGACCCGCAGGCCAGACAGTGGAACTATGTGGCGAGTATGTCGACGCCACGGAGCACCATGGGAGTCACAGCGCTCAATGGAAAGTAAGTTGCTTTATCAAACCTAGGGACATTGTTATGCATGTTTTAGCTAAATCAAAATCACCTTGTTTGACCAGAAATTTAAGCACAACCATCATTTCGGCTTTAATTAAGATAAGCCATCTGTAGATGTCATGCAAAAACGATGTGATTTTAACAAAAACAAAATAAAGTAGTGATTAGGTTTATTCAAAAAAATTGATTTGCTGAGGGAACTGAACAAACATGAAAAATTTGAAAATGTGCTTCGGATAATGAACAGAACTAATGCAATATGCAACTTTGAATAGAGCATGCAGTAACACAGGTGTGATGTAATTCACAGTGCACAAGTCAAGGTAAAGCTGAAGTGCAGCATTGGTGCAGCAATAGTTTGACAACATTGCACTTCTTGAATGCAGAATCAACCTTTATGGTCTGTGTGAGATAAACGACACGGTGGCTGCAGTAGTTAGCAGCTCACAGCAAAGGCTGTTCTGATCAGTGTGGTAATTTATTCAGGGTAATCGAGACTCTATAAAAGCGAAACACTTTGTATATTTGTATGTATTAAATGCCTAACAACACTATTTAATATTAAATTAGGCAAAGAACCGACTGGCTCACAGCCTCATTTAAATAGGTTTGTGTGCTGAAGGAAGAACAAGCTTGCTGCTCGGCTACATCCAGTATTCAGTGTTAAAGTCAATGCAGAGTTATTTCTGCATCTAGGTCAAAAATAGACAACAAGGAAACTGTTTCCCTTGTCTCTACTTTCTGTCGGGCCTGTGAGCTACAAGCACTTAAAATACTGATGTGATTTTTCTGGGAGAGAACACTCACAAGGTACGGGGCCTTTAAAAAAAAATGCTATCCACACTGATGTATCTTGAAAATCTGTCACATCACCACTGTTCTATCATCATTTTTTACAACCATCTGATGTGAGCTACTGCCTCCAGCTCCACTAGCACTGTATGTACGTACATGTCAGACGTTAGAGATTTTGAACCCAATTTTATTTAATTTCTCAGATTGTTTGCAGTCGGTGGTCGAGACGGCAGCTCATGTCTGAGGTCAATGGAGTGCTTCGATCCGCACACCAACAAGTGGAGCATGTGTACTCCCATGGCCAAGAGGCGAGGAGGAGTGGGTGTGGCGACGTACAACAACTTCCTGTATGCTGTAGGCGGCCACGACGCGCCAGCTTCCAACCACTGTTCTAGACTCTCCGATTGTGTTGAAAGGTCGGTAAATGCCTCTTCCCTGGATAAAACACACAAGCACGAAAATGTTTCGGAAGCGCTTTTGGATTGCAGTTGAATTCAGTCATGGGTGGGGACGAGGCTGTAAGAACAAAAGGGAGACAAACTCATGATCCCCACCCTGTTCCTGCATTTCGAGACATGTCTGTATTATACCACAATACTCAATTGAAGAGATCATAGTTTCCACAGATGTTTTCTATTTCATAATATCTGGCTCCATCTGGTGGCCGTCATACCCTATATCTGACTCACTCTGGTAATAATTCACTGCTCAGAATACCTTCTTACTTTGTATTTTACCACCATTTGACATTTTATTCACACACCCATTTACTCAAATAATTAGTTTTCAAATAATAATAGTTATCCTTCAGCGTTTAATCAATGAGGCAGTAATAAAGGGATCTTTAAAACAGTGATTTTACTCACTGGAAAGCATTTTGAGTCATTTAAATTTAGCATTTTATTGTCGATTATATTAATGTGGCAGTCTCCAATATCAGACAATATTTTATCTTTCAAATTAATATTTTTGAAGTATTTTACAAACTATAAACTGAAAGCTTTAAACTTACTACCAACTTTCAGCAAGGCATGACTACATTTATGAACATTTAAATGACTTAATTATCCAGAAATCACTGAAAGAGAATCATGAAGGGCGTCTTCTTTGTCCTCATTTTTAGCGGTCAACATGGTGAAAACGACATTCAGCAACATCTTCCTTCACTCTTGAGTCCAGCTCTCGGTGGACCCAGCAGCCGCCAGCTGCTGTCCAAGAAACTATTTTTGCTTTTAGTTTCAGTCTGGCTCTCTGTGTGTGCTGAAAGAAGTTAACCATGCAGACATCTGTGATTAAAGAGGGGGGACATCAGGGTTTCTCATTAAGTGGGGATGGGACACGGTTTTCCTCTTGAGATTCATGTTGATTGGATAATTTAAATCTTTTTCAACCATAAAATCCCTAATGCAATAAACATTCAAAATATTGTATTACAGGTACGACCCAAAGACGGACACATGGACCACTGTGTCCTCCCTCAGTGTTCCCCGGGACGCAGTGGGTGTTTGCCTGCTGGGTGACAGGCTTTATGCTGTAGGTGGATACGATGGCCAGTCATATCTGAACACTGTCGAGTCCTACGATGCGCAGAACAATGAGTGGACTGAGGTAACCAATAATGTATCACAGTTACACAACTCTTATTATTGTTTTGGATATAAATAAAAATAGGGAACTTGAAAATTGAAAATGGTTAAAACTGTTCAATTGAATTGTAGCTTCTTTTTTGTTGTTGCCAGAACTGGTTACATATAACATCAGAGTTCCAGTTAAACACGCTTTGGGAGGATAAATCTGCTGAAGTCTCTGAATGCTATCAATATTTTATAGCTTGCTATGTCTTTTCTATCTTGCCTCTGTAACCCTCTTATCTGCATGAAGTAAAATGAGATTCCTTTTGAAGAGAGCCTCCGATGAGAGGCTGCATGTTAACCCCTCTGTCATCCTGTAGGAGGTCCCTCTCAACATTGGCAGGGCAGGCGCCTGCGTGGTGGTGGTGAAATTGCCTTGAGCGTTTTTTTGTCTCACGACAGCATGGGAAACAAATGAAAGAGCGGCGAAGAAGAGTGGACAAACACAACAACGGATCAAGGACGCATCCTTCGAGAGTCATGTTTTATTTTTTATTTCTTCTTTAAATCGGCTTTCCATATTTTTCTGAAGGAAGCACAGACAGAGCCTTGCCCATAAGCCATTGTTTCTATCATTAGTGGACATGCCTGTCCACTGGGGAGGCCTAGTTCAGAAACTGGAATGCACTGCACATTCTCCACATTCTCAACCGATCAAGAATTTTCATAGACTTGGCAGAGCTGTAGCAAGTGCCAAGCCTTTGTTGTACTGCTTTGTTATGATAGTTTTTTGAAACATTCTGTGTACGTCTGTAAAAATTAAATGTGAAATATAACATTTCGAGCAAATAAGCCTGTAGGTTAGTTTACATCTATACAGAGACTTTTCTTATCAGTGCCATCACATACAGTACACTATATTTTGGGGTTTATATTTCACTTTATAGCTACTCAAATGAAAGTTCTTATGATACTTAAATGTAACTTTGTTCCTGTGTCTTTCCTTCGTGGGTGGTCTGAAAAGATTCTTACTCTTTAGGGAAGAAGACCACTTTGAACATGAGTTTGAAGTACAGGAATGAAATCCAACTTTTTGGTGAAAAATATATTTGGACATTTTCTTTTTTTATTGAGCCTGTAGCTACAAAACACCAAAGTCATTTGCTTGTCTTAGAAGTCGTGTTACGCGTTGTATAAAAGTTTACAAAATTGTGAATTACAGAAAATATATCATATTGATATTTCACATTGCTGTAGATTTGTGTGCACTTTCTCAAACTATATTTGTGTTGATAGAATCAAACCTAAACCAGTGCACTCTGGTGACTACAGTTATTATTATTATTATTATTTTGTCTTTATTTCTGTGCATGCTGACTGAGCAAATGTTATGAGTTATACAATATTCTATATCAACATCACTGTCTGTTCTGTACTTTCTAGGGTAGGATGCCTTTTGGGTCACGTAGTTGATCTTAACATTCACAACACAACCATTAGAATATCACACAAGTAACAGCAAACTATGGCTGAGTGACACCAGGTGCATCCAAACCAGCATTCTACGTCTTATGTGCGTCATTCGGGAAACTTGATTTCCACAGAACTTCACTCATGTGGCTTTGATTAAAATGTTTAGGTTCCTAGTTGGTTGTTCCGCTCATAAAAGTTGAAACACTATTAACTTTATCACAATGACAACTGTAATTATAACATGATTTTGGGTCCAAATGTTAGTTTTTAATCATAATTTTGTACAGCATGCAAAACTATAAATAAAATGACTTCAGTCTTCTCTGCATGTTCAAATCCATGTTTAGAGCTGAATGTGGCCCCTCAGCGGGCGGGTTTTGATTTATCTTGTTCTGCTTTTAGTAAACTAAACTGATTCTTTGACTAAACAGACTTGGAAGCTTCTTTGAAGTCGTCATTAACCTCGGTGTTCTTCTTATTGCAGAATTGACGTTTTTTTTTTTTTTTAAATCAAGCGCATGTTTGTTGATATCACTCGACAGACTGAGGACCAACTGCCATTGCTTGCCTTCATTTTTTTCATTGTTTATCCTCGAAATAGTTTCAAGGTCCCCCCCAACCTCCTCTCTCTCTTGTTTGGTTAGATGTTGATGAATACAAAATACTGGCTTATGTGTTCACACGCAGAGTTCCAGTTATTTTCAAAATACACAACATATTACACACCTTTATCTTTCTCATTTTGAGGAATAGCTTCTTCTTTTTTTATTCAATCCGTATCTCAGATCGTGTGAAGATGAATCTCCTTCTCCAACTTTCTGTTTCTGTTTATCTGTATCTCCTTCTGTCAGTTCATATAATGGAGATCAATAAAGGATAATAGCTTTCCTCTGAGTTCACCTGTTCAGAGCATAATATTACTGAACACCCTAGCATGTAGAATTTACATCTCACTTTATATCTGTCGTATTAATTCAAAGGCAGAGTGTAATGTCTGTGGAAACACAAGCCAACAGCGATAAAAATAGCTGTATATAATTTGTTGCAAATGTGCATCATTAGATTTAGATTAGATATTATCCTGAGGGTAGCTCAGTATTGCTCAATCTCACATTCTATATCTGTTAGACAGTCTAGTTGCCACCCATAGTTTCAAAACACACCATGACCTAAACACTGAGCCAGTCAGCGTCACATGATAAGCGCATTCCTCAGAGTCATGAGGTTTCCAAGCCTGATGTGGATGAAAGGGCCATAGGAGAAGTGCTTTAAGTTACCATACAACCTAACAATGGTAAAGGTTACACTTTCACTAGAGTCATTTGACTGTTGCTCAATGTTTTGCCGGAATGTTTAAGTAATACAACTCAGATGTTAAAAGACTTTCATGATAATCCTTTGGATCCTTTTATTTAACACTTTTAGGTATTTAACATGACCTAAATATAATAAAACATATCATTAAAAGAAGGTCTTCAGTTCCTCTTTAAATTGAATCCCAAGAATTCAACATGCTGACTAAATGATACTTCTCTATATTGTATATGTAATTATGTATTAATCTATATTAATCATCACAAAACAGTTCCTTCTTCCCTGAAATATTTTTAAATCACACCAGAGAAAAGCCAAATCCCAAAATAATGAATAAGTGTTCAACCCAGAAACATTACAAAAAAGGAGGTTGAGACAAAGCTAAACCGATGATCTAAGATAATGGGTATTAAGGTTTGTGATAAATGAGATGTGGATATTGTGCATTCAGTGCAGTGTAGCACACAATACTGAACAAAACAGAAAGTGGGAATAGGATAAGGGCTTTTTAGTGCAGAGGTTTCCAACACACGTTTACATTATCTACTCCTCCTACAGGAACTTAGTAATACAAGTATTTAGCTTTGCATTTATCCACTTAGGTTTTGTTAGTGAGAGCTCAGCTTAGTTCATTTTAGCAGTTTTGAGTTGTAGTACATATTTCACCAGTATCCCACACTCTCATACAGCTCCTCCATGGTGATGTAATTATATCATATATTATCAAGAGAGGGTGCTGTTGCACTGCAGAAAACACACCGAACCACACTTACCACCGCGAACGGCAAATCAAAGATCTCCAATATCATTACTGTTCATAATAAATGTCAACCGGCATTAAGAATGCCAAGGACAAATACTTGAGCTAATAACCCTGCATAATTATTGAGACACGATGATGAAATGTTGGGAAATTGGATGTTAAGGCGTCTCCTTCTCTTACTTCCAAGGGAAGCACAGGACCTACGAGGAAGAAAAGTCCTGACTTGAGAGATGACTGTCAGGTTTTAAAGGGATTTTGGCGACACCAAAGTTTGAACAATCCCTCATAATTCCGTGACAAATGATTGTTCTATTTTTGAGCTCTGCGCCGAGCCTCTTTTTTTTTTTTTTTGGGAGTGAGGGAGCAGCTCTCACTCATATTTTATTATCCTTTTTTTCTTTGACAGTGAACAGAGATGGGAAGTGATGAGAAAAAAATGCAACAGCACAGTGTAAGTTGCAAACAATGTACCATATTGATTGTGAAGACATACCATATGTATACCAGGTTGCTTTCTTCTATAACATATAACATATAAAGGTTTAAAGTCGACATAAATTACAAATCATTGCATCGCAAAGATGCTACAGCATTTTACAGGCACAGATTTTTGGATTCCACCAAACACACTTTCCTCTGCCAGATAAATGATAACGCTGCATAATTGTCAAAGTACAGTCTCAGAACTTCAACGCAGATCAGTCGGCCTAATGCTCACTGAAGAATGCCTGTAAAAAATGGATTTGGGTGGTTTATTTAAAACACTGTATTATAAGAAAGACTGAGAATTTAAAAAAAACAGCATGCGAGGGATCATCTTCACCATGGGGACAAAAGACAAGATGGATCCCTCTACAAGTGCCACAACAAACTGTCAACTTAGAATAAGATTGTCTCGCCGAGCCTGCTTAAATAAGCCCTCTAACATGGCACTTTTGACATCTTGCAATGGATTGCCATGTCAGGCAAAATGTTGTGTCTTCTCTTCCCAGGTGACGGTAATGTTGCACAGCAAGTGTTGTTTTTTTAAGAGACTGAATTCAGAGAGTGACAAAGATTAAACATATCACACAGGCAGCAGGACAGCAACCATATAGATGTGTGTTCCTGTTCGGCTCACAATCCAGGTGAGCTTGAGAAATCACCCGCTTGAGGAACTACACAAACTACAGCTTTTCAGTTACAGTGATAAAGTAGTTAGCTGCACTTTCATGAGACCAGCACTGATACAAAGAGTGACAGTTGCTTTTCTCGTCTGATCAAAGGCTGCAGACAAGTGCTGTAGAATGTTTCTCCCCCAGTCCTCCCCCCCAGAACCCTGTCTCTATCTAATGATAGTTGAATACATTGTCATCTCATTATCTTTGAAGAGGGGAGAGATCCCTCCCGTATGAGTGGGCACTGTCTCTTGCCATCAGACGGGCCCTAAGATTGGTGAAGCGCATTCTCATCTCATTATGTTGAGTGAGAGATATCAGACATATCCCATCTGCCTAACGCCTTCCACACACATGCCGCCATGCTTGAGCCATGCAAGCTGGTGCAGGAATACTGTGGGTAGTTTATCTGTAATTCTAGAACTGAGCTGTGAGACTTGTATTCTAAGCCGATCCGAACAATGCTATTAACTAAATCATGGCATGGTTAAATATCACTGTCAGAATTCAGAGAGTAGAGAGAAGGGCTGTTTTTTTTCCTATGCAGTGGTACCATCAAAGCGCCCCCCCCCCCCCCAACTATTTAGACGTGCATTTAGCCTGTACTTTACATCATCATCAATATTGCAGCATCATGTAGTTTATTTATTAATGGTTTTCAACTTGTACACAAAACTCATTTACCCTCCGGCAACTGGCTGCAAGGCTTTTGTTCTGGTCCCTTCAGACAAATAAAAAGGAGAACAAAATCTGCAGTCCCACCCAAATTTCCAATTTGCAAACCGTCTCCAGGGCAAAGAAACAGCAGCGATAGGAGGAAAAAAAGCCGAACACATTACAGAATCACACAATCTGATACAACGGGCACCATGAATTGCAACCTCAAAAATGATCAAGAATGAATATGATTAGCTTCATATGTATGCTTTTAAATTAACTTTTTCAATTTAGACACACAGTGCAATTACATTCAGGAATAGTTTTGGTACTTGTGTGACTATTCTAATAAGAATAAAAAGTGCTCGAAGCCAAAAGCCAACAATAACTTGTGACAGAAGAGCCAAATTGGTCCCAGTTTCTCTTGACTGGCTTTAACAGATGTCACGGGCCGATTGTCAAAACATCTTATCGTGGACACAGTACAGTGAAACCACAACACTGATCTACATGATGGATGTCAGATCAAAATGAATCCAGCCATGGTTTTACCAGCTTTGAATTCATGCATGGGGAAGCCTGTCAGGGGCGAGAGATGATGTGGACACTGGCTCTCACTGTTTGTCAAGATTTTACATCCCTCCCCCTCGCTACTCGTTTGAAGCTAGTCATCTGCTGTCTAGCAGCTTGCTGCCAATACGCCTGAGAATCTAGATTCAACATTTGTGGACTTCTTACGGGAATGCATGCAATTAGACTGTTTTGTGGGTGTAAAGCGTCCCTCCGCATACACCATGCAATCTATCATTTTAATGGGCCTCAACTTTCACAGGGAACACGCTTTAATTTGGTAACAACACTTGTCTTTTTCTTATTTAACATGTCTAATACTGACAGTAAGCTAGTGACCCATCAATGGCACACTTTTTCACAGCAGTTTTTTTCTCTTTTGAAAGAAATACAGAACTAAAAGCAGACTTTTGAAAGTTGAGTATCAAATGATGTTTTGACATCAAATGGGATAATGAGGGGTATCAAACCCAGAGGATCACCTACAGTTTACAGTAATACTTTAAATGAGACGTATTGTTTGTTTTCTGATACAGCCGTGACGATAAAGTTTATCTTGTCCAACTCACTTTCTAAGCCATTGCAGCATCCATAATTCAGAGAGCATCATGTCCACTTCAATAACACAAGCTCTCGCTCCCCTGAAGGACACACACAATATACATTTTACTGCCTCTTTTTTCTATTTTTTTTTTAGATAAATCTTTGCAATGGGAGGATGAAAAAACTCTAGCGTTACTTGTGGGCCACTATTGTGTCTGCTACGCCTCTTACCCCACATGATCTTCCTCTCGGCACATTACTGCTGCCCCTGCAACGCCCGCTTATGAATTGCCTCCAGAACTAAATCACTTCCTTTGTCAGACACGACTGCCTTTCTTTCCCAGACCCATTGCTTACTGCTATTGTTAGTGAAGATGAACAGCCTGCGACAATTAAAGGTGTGGACCATTACTTCTGCTGTGAGGTCGGTTAGGCTTCATGCTTTACAGCCTGAGGGAGAACACCACCGTTTCTAAATCTTTCATCTAGAGCCATAATGGAGAGCCCTGAATGGATGAAGAACCAACAAATGTCCACCACTATGAATGTATTGGGTCAGGTTTTTGTAGAGATGTTGGATGTCTGAAGGATGCTTGAAATATTATGGAAACATTGTGAAACTAAGTAAAAGGAAGCCTACTGCAAATACAGAACACGCATGGTGTAGGAATGCTGCAAGTCCAACATAACACAATGGACATTTTCATTCCATTCCAGCTAATTTGTAACCGTGTTAAGTGTAACCACAACAGACCACAATGCATGTGTGATGAACATTACAGTGGGCCTATAGGGTGAAGACTGGCAATACCAACGTTAAATGCATCCCCTTCATTTCTGCATCAAAATGGCTATATTCTTTGTGCGTGTGACGGCACCAGACTGTGTATCTGTGTTGGTGCTTTGGTTGCAAATAACACTGTGAATCTGAGTTTACATACAAGGCTAGGATATGTGTATGTGCTGGAAGGACAAACAATTAGGATCTTTGCAGATGATGCGGTTTTGTTCTGCTACATCGGACCGTGAGCACGTACTGGGGCGGGTTTGCAACGGAGTGTGAAATGGTTGGGATGAGAGTCAGTACCTCCAAGTCTGAGGCCATGGTTCTCTGCAGGAAAGCGATGGATTGCGCCTTCTGGGTTGGGAGTATGTCACTGCCCCAAGTGAGGGAGTTCAAGTATTTCTGCCGTGAGAGCTGGAAGGCAAAGCCATCGATTTACCAGCCCATCGAGGTTCCGACCCTCAGCTATGGTCATGAGCTTTGGGTAGTGAATGAAATTATGTTATCGCGGATACAAGCGGCCAAAATGAATTTCCTTCTTACAGTGAGAACTCGGACTAGGGATGTCACACAATTTTGATACCACAGTTATTGTCAGAGGAAATATCACGGTTTCACAGTTTTCATGTTTATTATTTAGAATATTTCTAATAGGCCTAGAGCTAATTAACTAAAATATATGTTAAAGTCATCTAGTGGTATTTTGCGTTAAAAAAGGATTGTATTGCTTTTGTTAAAATCATATTTTTATTGGAAGCTTTTATGGTGTATTATAAGCTGCGTTGAGCTATTCTTAGGAAGATAAACGGGTCATAGTTTCCTCGCTAATATCTATTCAATATTGCTGTGAAAACAGCTCCGTAAAACAACTGCATTTATTAAAGTTTCTCTACAAAACTAGATTTTACAAGATTACATTTGAACACATCATGAAAGCGGCATAATTTACTAGCGTCTAATAAAAATATTTACTGAATGGGGCATGAACATACCATAATGTTAATAAATGGAAACACCATACGATATAACAGCATGCACTAGATGCTGTTGCCAACCTAAACAGGCTCTCAATGCAATACGTTATTCAACCAAGGTTATGGTAAAATAATCTAATTACAACATCCCGAGCTCAGACATTCAAGGGAGCACAGAGTATAGCTGCTGCTTATTTGTGTGCAAAAGGGCCAGCTGAGGGGGTTCGGGATTCTGATCATGATGCCTCCTGGACGGCTTTCTTTAGAGGTTTTCAGGGCACGTCCAATTGGTAAGAGGCCCCGGGGTAGACCCAGAACACGCTGGAGAGATATATATCTCGTCTGACCAGAAAACGCCTCTGGGTTCTAGAGGAAGAACTGTAAAACATTGCTGACGAGAGGGACAACTGGAGCACACTGCTAAGCCTGCTGCCCCTGCGACCCAGCCCTGGATAACTATTAGATGATTGATTGATTGATTGATTGATTGATTGATTGATTGATCTTTCCATCAATGTTTTGAACCATGCAGCTTTGTCATGGGGATGTCATTTCTAGAGTGCTGTTAAGCTAGCTGTTGATGATCTGTAAATACCTCTTAACTAAAGATGCGCCAATTGATTGATTGGAAACAGGTAGGTTTTCTGCTGATCAGCCATGACTGGTGACCGGTCGATCAGTTTAATTTTTTAATATTTACACACAGGTGCTGCCGCAGTATGATAGTTATATACGTCAGCACACAGCAGCACAGACAGTGATGTCACAGACACACACATATAGCATTTGACAGCAATTGAAGAAGACATAAAGCTCACAATTTGTCACAACTGCAAGTACAAAATAAGCAGTGAAAGAACCTTAAAACAACTAACTTCATGAGTCACTTTTTATCTTGTAATTCATAACCATGCATGTTGCTCGGAGTGATCGCAGTGACCAGCTCGTCTGCCAACAGCGGGGTCTTTCCCTAGATAACGAAGGTGACAAATAAAATTAGTGGAGGTCATATTGACTCAAGCGCTACTCAGAAAGAAAACTAGTATTAGGCGCAGATAAATTGTAACGCTGTCATGATGTGTTCTGATGAACAATTTCTTGTGCCAAATCTTTGTCGTAATATGTACCGCAGTTTAGTTGCTTTTTTCCCGGCATTATCTTTGTTACAAGCATGTTGTGTTTTGTGCATCACTTCCAAGAGACTCTGCTTTAGATGATTATACGATGAGTGTTGTAAAAGGTGTAAAATCTGGGCATGATCTTTTTGTTTTTCCTTCAACTGTAGTTTCCAAAACTGCTTTTGTGCTACCCGATTCTTTTCCCCCTCTGTTTACAGTAAAACAAATTCAAAAAAATGTAATTTCTTATTTCTTGTGCAGCAAGACACGTTCCCCCGAAAAGTCCTGCTAGACATGAGTGATTAGAGTAACTGAAATTAATTTCATTTATGTTTTTAAATCCTTCATATGTATGCAGTATGTTCTTAATTCAAAAGCTCAAGGAGAAAGACCGGTTAGGTCAAACCTAGTTTAAATCAATGAAGACAATACAGTGACTAACACTAAACACAAGGATGAAATGGCAGTTATGTGAACACGACAAGTAAATGAAAGTTCTAAAGAAAAATATAATGTGCAAGTACAATCGAGTGATATAGTGCAAAAGCATTCTTCTGCAACAGTGTTTCAGCTGTAGGCAATAGTCTGTGACTACCTACAGATGGGATCTGAACAGAGGCACACCAGGGTTGATTTAATAAATTTTTAGAACATTTTGTTTCTTGTTTAACCCCAGGCAATGTGCATCACACAGGCAAAACCCACATGGCAGCCATATTGCCAGGAGGATTGCCCACGGTGGACAAAAGCTGAACCTTTCTTATCCTTCTACAGCCTGGTATCTGAATCTCATAGCATATGCATGCAGATAACAACTTCAAAAGACTAATTCTCATCTTACTACACGTCTTTTTGCAGGAAAATCTCTTGTACTCAAAGTCTTTCGTTACATAGCCTTTAGCTTGGTAAAGAACTTCCCTTCCATTTCATCCTAAGGTTCATGCCTGATACCCCTCTTTGACGTGCAGATGTGTTCAATTATTTAGGTTGAATCTGTATTTTGTTATTGAATGGAGTTGGATGGAATACTAAAAGTTAGCAGCTATGAAGGCTGAACCTTGTAAATAGTGGGTTTGTACAGCTGATCATAACTTCATTTTTACCTTATTTGCCCCTTAGGATATCACATTTCAGCAAGTGCTAGGGAAATTCTCCAGGGAATTTTGCATGTGAGCTGGCTCTTAAAGGTGCTAAATTGAGGGACGTCAGACGGAGCGGCGAAATAAACAAAGAACAGAGAAGCTTGGCTTACAACACACTTATGCTGCAAATAGAGTTGTTCCAATACAGATACAAGAATCGGAAATGCCTCCGATACAGCCTAAGATGCTGGATCGGGTATTAGCGAGAGAGTCTATGCACCGATCCGATATCACGTTATCATATAATTGATGTAGTTTTTAGCGAGAAACTTGAAGACATACAGCTGTTTGAGGGAGATATTTTAACGGTATAAAATAGATGTTAGACAGAAAATAATGACCGGTTCAACTTTTTTTATTTTTAACGCATTGGTATCACCAGATACACAAGTTCAGGTATCGCGATCAAAAAGGAAAAAATGGTTTTGGAACATTTCAAAATAATTAAACATATACTGTGAACTCAACAGTCAACGCATATGTTAACTTTTCATTAAAGTAGGCTCAAGTTATTGCTTCAATCTTTCTTGGACAAAAAATAATCAATTAAAAGAACTAAACACTAACAAAAAACATTTGAACTAACAAATAATATAAAATGTGAATATAGTGTCAGGACAAACAGTGAATATTACATTTTAATGTATTGAGTCTCCCTCTCCTCTTGCACGGTACTTTATGTCCTTCACAGCATAGGAAACCATACTTAAAGACCAGGCTTCCCAGCATGCCTCAGGCTTTCCAACATAGTTTCCAGCAGGATGCAACACTGTGAAAGGTGCTGCCTCTTTAAGTCTCCTGTATGGCATGTTAAGCAATGGTAATCTGCCGCAGTGCAGACAATAAATTGCACTGCATAACTAAGCGTGGCCATGACATCGTACCTGGATGGAATATCATATGGGCAGATGAAGGGATAGATGGAGGCCATGCCCATTGCCGAACAAATATTTGTCCCCAATGTTGACACAAAAGGAACAAAATCTCACAACTAGTCGCGGTGTCACAACTTGTCCATGCGCTGTATTAGAAGAAAAAAAAGAGGACTGTGCATTAATTATTTCCCCCTAGCTTAGTGCTTGTTTGGTCAGCATGCGATTCATCTGTTCAGTGCAACAATGGAGCTCAATGCTTTGACAAATCTGAAGGCTTGGGCTGTCTTCCCAGTTCCCAAAAGCTTAATAGTGTGCCATGTGGAATGATGTAATGCTAAAATACTGCAAAACTTGAGTGCTCACCAGCTTTAGTGAGGGCAGGGGAAAGAGCGAGAGACAGCCTGGAGAGAGAGGGAGAGAGACAGAGAGACAGAAGGAGACTCAAAGGGCCTGATTACTGCATATCATCGAAAATACAACTTGTACCATACAAATCTCTAGTGAGATCCCCACACTGTTGGAGTACGATAACAGAAATGAAGGCTAGCTTGTGTTGGGGCTCTCTTAACGCAGCCGCCTCCCAGTGTTGAGGAAAGTGATCTTCGAATGTTCACTGCATGACTTAGACAGCAATTCTGCAGTTATTTGACAAACTAAAAGCTATTTCAGGCTGTCACAAGAAAAAATATTTGGAACACCCTGTAGCAAGGACCTATAATCCCCAACAAAGAAATGTTATTATTCACAACAGTGTGAAAAGAGGCACACCAAAGCTGCCCTGCACTAAGTGTAGGTTTTTGCTAAAAGTGTTTTGATCTTTTTATTTCCTGAATGTTTTTTATGAAAGATATTAAAGACATTTTTTTTCTTTCAACTACAGAAGATTAAAGGGTAGTACTCTATAGCAAGCCCAGTAACACTTGATAAAACAGCTCTTTGCATAGATATTGCTTCTTACATAAAGGAAACCAGCCAATGCACATTTTGCATGTGACAGCATGTAATGACTAATGAGAAATGCTAAATCAGAGGCAATGAAATATAGATTATAGCTCAGTTGTTCTAATCCATTTGTATGATCTCCTCCATAAATGTGAATACCAAACCTCAGCATTTAGTGCTAATTATTGTTTTCTTTGATTGTTTAGAGGATACATGAATACAACATTACCGAAAAGTCAACCTTTTGAGGCAAACAGTAAATTTGAAATTTAGAAAAATTGCTACTGCTTAAAACTTCAACTTTTGCTTAAATTGAGGCCAAACATCCATATCAGGTTAATGAACAATGCTGAGGTATTACAAGAATACAATTTAGTTCCAAGAAGTTCATGCAACCCACATCACTGTGGCATTTAAATAACTTGAAATGAAAATCTGATATAATTATTTTTATCTACCGCCGCATATTTTAGTCTCATCTCACACTGAGCAAAACTATGCAGAGGGAATACATATCAGATCTTGATCAAAGAATTCCAGAGATTAATTGTAAACTGCAGTTTATTATTACATTACTAAACAAATTACATGATATCATTAAGCAACATAATAGCAGTTTGTATTTAAAATCATGATTTGGAGGAAAACATTTGATCCGTGGTATAATGAGATCTGATTCTTAAAAGGTCTCGTAAGAGTAGTTTCCTAATGGCGAGTCTTTATTATTGTGTGGCACAAAAATCAATTACAGTTTTATAGAGAATCTTGATCCCTTTATGAGGAATTCAGCAAGGAACACTTTGCATTTGTACAGGTATTCGGGATTTAGACAGCAAATAAATTGGTGTCATGTTCATGGGTTTCGAAGCCAATTGCAAGCTGGGTAAATGTATAGTAACAATAATAATAATAATAATAACAAACATAATAATAATAATAATATAAACCAAATTCAGTATAATTCCTGCTTCCCAACACTAAAAATCCATTACATTTTACATACTTATATACAATTTGGTCACTTGGTATCCTCACGTTAATTGTCAATTTTCTATTTCAATTCACCTCCCAGACCAATTTGTTGCCCCCCGCAGAAACACACATTTTACTATGCATGGCGTTCTAATACCCTCAGCCATTTTTGGACAAAAGGCAGAGCCAAGAGCCAGGGGCATTTCATTTCATGCTCTGCCACCTCAACCCCAGATGTTCACCTCGAAAACATCTCCGCTGATACAGGTAGAAGCTTAATGGCCTGCAAATTGCCCCGAGCTCAGGTAATGAAATGCAACCTCTGTATAATTTTAATTGAGAACTCTGGATGGAAATCAAATGATAATGTGCTCCATGCATGGAAAGTTTTCAAGTAACAGTGAAATTTGTGTCTGGTGTGTAAGTGCAGCTTGGGCTAAGGTAAATGGCTTTTTCCTTGTGAGCCTCTCTCCATTTTAATTGTGGATTGCACGGTGTAATAAATGGGTTGGTCATGACTTAGCATCTGGTAAATGAAGCAGAGGATGTACACACCTCTGAATGCACAATGGTGCTCCATATTTACAATTCAATCCGACAGGGTGCCTATTAGAAGCCATAAAGCTGCTCAACTGTTAGATAAGACACCCTCAATAACCCCCACCCTTCCCCCTGGTCACCCACTTCCCCATCTGCAGACACTCACACACACACACACACACACACCTACACACAGCTCCTGCATTTAACACTGTTCAGTCAATCATCATATTACATTTTTTCGATACGTTGGATATCGCTGGTATCTGTTGTACTTGATAAAGACCTGCACAAAACAGTGCCCTTATTTGTGATCACCTGTTCATATTACAACAGTTTCTCAGTACATAGAAAACCCAAACAACTGAGTTACAAAGAGGCTGAGTCCCAAACGTGTTGGCATCAGAGCTTCTCCGTTAGATTCATTTCAACAATCATCAGGACAGTCAGTAAGTCAGCCAGTCAGTCATCTTCATTCTGGTCTGTTGTCTCTTAAAACGGCTCTGCAGTTTTCACTGAGTTTGATTTCAACATCTTGCATAATATTGTGATGGAAAACATTTTTGGGACAAGGAGAAAGCTTTTTAGCGTCTAAAGAATCCATGACAACATTTAATACAACCAAAGACTCCCAGAGTGTCCTTGCATGAGGGCTAATTACGAGCATGTTGGAAGAAGTTCTCAAATGTTAACTGTTACTTAAACCTCCATTGATTGATTTCTATTTTAATGGATTTTTGTATTAATTTAATTTTTCCCTGAAAACCTGCCACTGGAAACAGGGGTGATGTGAGTTTTTAGAAGCACAACTTTTAAGTTGCAGGTACAGACCTTCATCCTCCTCTAAGCTGTAGTAAATTACATTCATACCACAAGTTTGCTGACCATAAGCAGGTCCTAGTCAACAGGTATAAGCTGTGGGCGCAGTGCACTCCTGGATGGGCCTCAGGGCAAACCAGATGTCAACTCTCAAATGAACCCCCTCCATTTTGACAAATATAGTATTTGAACATAAACTTAAGTGACAATGCAATGATTAAAAAAAGGTGTGGATGCTGAGATAGAGCTCAAGTGTTTGAGATACTAGAGAGGCTTGTGAACAGTTCACTAAAAAAGCAATTTATATAAAGTAAATAATGTGTGTTTTTGACAGTGACATTTGACACAAGGAGCTGAAGTGACACCTAACTGAAGTGCTGGTATCAACTCCAGACACTGCTGCTTATTTGTCACCTGTCTCACTTCTTCCAGATGTTCACAAGAGTCCTAATGGCTTGCCCTCTCTCTCTCTCTTTCCCTCTCTCCCTCTCTCTCTCTTCTAAAGGAAAAGGATGAAATTTGTGCTCAGCCTGAAGTTGACTCTCAAGTATGTTGCACATGTGCACAAACACACACATACGCAGACATAGATACTGAACTTAGGGCACGGACGGACCATATTGAAAGACTGCTGAGAGGCAGCAGGTGACGGCGCCAAGGCCAGCTGCTCTTGCCCCACCTCTGCTCAGCTGTCCGAGCCCAGAGCAGCCTTTGAACAGCCTATTACCCCGACACAGCACCGGGGGAAAGCAATCAGCTCCAGAGGTACACCGCTCTCACACCAGATGGTGTGGGAGATGAATCGAGCCATTATATTAGTGCTGGATAATTCCTCAAATGAAGCTAATTAAAAAGAAAAATAAGTGCTATCCTCCCTCTTCTTACCTCCTTTGCAATCTGAACGGAAACTCCACTGACACTATTTCTCTTCATGAAAAAAAGTTACGTTTTTGTTTTTTTTTTAGATTCCTTCCGATTCTTTCCTCCAAAACATCAAGAAATACAAAGTTCCTTTTATCAAATCTAGATAACAAGCATTTGAAAAACACCTGTTCCTAACAAAAATAATTGACAGCACAATCTGATGCTGTTTTTTCAGACCGATAAAGGCTGCTGTTGCCAAAGTAGACACGCTTTACAGACTGGAACCTGTGTATTTTAATTAAACTGAATGAGATCATAATCTGATGAGATCATCAGCTCATGATTTCTTTTCTCTCGCAATATGTTTATAATGGTTGGATTTAACACTCCAACTGTATAAGCAGTTAATATATATAGCGACGTGTTTTATTAAGATATTAAGCACAATAGGAAACATGAAATTGATTTGAAAAGGGCAGCTTTTTTCAGCCACAGATTTTACAATTTTAAAATGTTTTCATCCACACTGAATGTAGAAAGCATTCATTAAAGTACGAAATAGAGGCACAGCATTTTCTTATATGCATATTTCTTAGAACTTCACATGGCCAGCTGTGAAATCAACTGTGTCCCTGCTATTGTTTGTCGTCACACCTTGAAAAATGCAGCTGAAAAAGTACGTCAAAGAGCTCTGTAAATATGGTACCCCATTGGCTTAAACCCAAGCAGACAGAGACAGGCAACACCAGAATGTGAATCTCAGTTAGCTTTAAAGGATTTAGGTAAACTCTGAAACAGTGCTTATTGCTCTCTTATCCACTTTTGTGTTAATGAAAAGCATGTCCTGAATCTGTCAAGGGAGATTAGGTGAATATCATTACTATTGTCCTTTTGCCAATGTAGATTCACTGTATCCACGGGGATTACAGTCCAACCCATCCCAACGTGTATTACCTCTCTCTGCCAAGGAAACTTAAGAAAGGTTGAGCTGATGATAAGGACTAGAAATCACGTGTCACAGGAAATTCAAACTGCATCAAATTCTGAGGTGGATCCTATTTTTGTCTACACCAACACCATCCATTGTCCCCAAATAACATACTGAACTTCAGAAGGGAGACAGGACTGTTTGACCATGATGTGCGCATTGGTTCCCAAACATACATCTCCTAAATTCTGTGTAATGAAAGTTAGATTTTAATTTAATTTAAATTACATCACAAGATCAATTACAGAAAAAGCAACACACACATTAATTATGACAATATGATCCAAAGACAATAGAGCACAAGTCCAGACATATAGTTTGTATGTAAGATATATACTATTATCAGTATGTACATGATCTGACCCAAAGCCTTAATATGGGAGAAATCTCCCATATTGGCTTGTAAGAGTTATCCAATCAGGGCTGTAATCATCAGACAACAAAGCCGATTTCTAAAAGAAGTGTCTTTAATTTTAGCTTTATTATAGCAGAACACTTGAGTTTTTAAGCCCATAACTGTTTATGTATATTGATTCAGCAAAAATGATGAGAAGTTGATTTAATTTTAAAAAGAATAGCATACACTTTCAGATGGATTTTCCCAATCTGGTGTCAGACATTAGTTCAACAATACTCAGTGTCTCAGTTTACCGAACTTCCTATTGTTAGTCTTTGCTGTAATAAAAAGATTTTAATGGAAGTTCCCAAAAATAAGGCATTTCCAAATTCAGTCTTTTGGCTGCTCAGGACTCATCTCTAGCTCTCAGTGGCCCAACACCACCAAACAGACTTTCTGTTTTTGATGTTTCCTTTAAATGCCACAAAAATCCATATCAAGGCAAAATTATTCGTAATCAGAGCTGAGCTGTGATGTAGTTTAACTCTCAACTTGGGCACAACATCAGCAGTATTTCAATCACTCATCTCCAACTCCTGTCCCATAGCTTTTGAAATCAGGGGCAAGACGCAGGTGGCCTTAATTCCCAAAATATGTACGGGTTCACCTGCCAATGCCTGGAGATAGCTTGAGGGCTTTTTGATGAAAAATTGCAGCAACCGAATTATATTTTTAACCCTAATTAAATCAACTATACTCTTTATATTTAAAATTGACATAAAATGTGTAAGACAGTGTCCATTAGTGAAACATTTTGTAACAATTTCATAACCTTTTGAAATTGTTACAAGATTTACAAAAGGATTAAATCAATCTGAAGTCTCAATCTTTAGCTGCATTTTTCCAAAACTGAATTGAACTTCATTCACAACAGCAGTAAATGATGGCACGATAAATTCAAACTGGTTCAAACTGCTTAATCCCAGTTATCAAAGGTCATACTGCTTAGTTGAACACGTCCACTGCAGCCACTGCAATGTTTAGAGTTGAGGGCAATGTTCTACGCACATGTTCAGCATTTTAAAAGACTCCAGAAAAAAAGCCAACTGAGGATGTCAGCTCAAAATAGAAAAAAAGTCGAACACATCCAGAAAATGCAAAGCAGCCAATTATGTAGTCTGTGTAAGTTGGTGTTAGTTGCAAACACATCACAGACATGCCAGCAGCTGTCTGTGAACTGTTACACCACATAAACTTTATTTGAAGGCACATGTGCAGTGGTCAGCAATGAAAAAGATAAAAAAAAGAGTGAACCTGAAGTTTGTTAATAAAATCATACACTGTTCTGAAAAGCTTAAACCTGAAATGTAATACTGTTCACTTCTCATGTAAGCCAAATGAAACAATGTAAACCCGAATTTGCTCTGCTCCACCTTTTTTGTTATTATTGACAGAGGAGCTAGGCCTTCTTTACAGATCCGTCACTCGCACTAAAGTATTAGTCTAAACGCAGCACAGAGCTGAGGGAATTTAAACCTATAGCTGTTACCATCTACATCATTTGGCATTTGTTTTAAACCAGAAATCAAGTCGGGAGAACGTAAAAAAACTAAGAATCTGAATGTTGTTTCACATTATAATTCTGATACTACTGGGTGCAGCACCTCTCGTCCAGATAAGTTCGCTACTTCAAACTTAGCTCAGAGCTTTGAGGAGGACTGAAGGCACAAATGAGATTGCCAGTGCCACAGGTTACAGGCTATCCTTGAAGCTAAAATGCACTTAAAAATTCATAGAGTATCGATCCTTACACTGGAGCGAAGTAAAATAGCACATATAAAGGTAATATTGATTTATACAGTACTTGAAGTATAATGTTTGAGATTTAAGTTCAGGAGACCGCATATTGTAGATCCAGGAGAGGAGGTCGACTTAGGTCTTAGCTATTACTCATGTGATATGTAATTCTTTAACCTTTGTGTGGCTTTTTGAGTTGACAGGAAAAAAAGAGGAAAGTTGAGGTATACAAGGGGGAGTTTGAGGAAAATTGAAGTGGCTCTCGATAAGAAACAACAACAACCACAACAACTAAACCCATCTGAAGAGGCACAGATTAGATGTTTACAAAAAATACATGTCATGATCTTGAGATTTTCTTTTCTTTGGTGTTAAAAAACAATTCCATCATTCTGTTAATTTGCTTCTCTCTGTACAACTGTAATTCCAGGCCTGTGCTCAGCCTTGTTTAGCAATAACAGCTAATCATGCAAATGGCATCAAGAGGGCCGCCTTTCCTCTCATTCACAGGCATTTACACAAGCACACACACAAAATGCATACTGCAGACAAACAAGAAATTTCCCTACAGTTGTCGTTAACAGCAATTCCATCATGCAAAAGCTGTCGTGCTACATGAGTGGTATACAATCAGTGGCAAAAGCAACCCATAAAATGGCCATGCACTTGTCCAAGGTGTAATTTCCATTTCAAGATGTGATTGCATGCAGTTGCTGAGTGAAATGAATTGGAATACTGTTTATATGTCTTTTCTCGCTTTATTTTCTCATCGGCATGATTTGGAATGTTTTTCTTGCATCTTACCACACAGATGATGACACGTTATGGACTGTTTCTATCAAGTATTTACAGCAGCGTTTGTTTTTTTGCTGAGACTCAAAACCGATCGCATTGCGTAAGTAATTGCATGCCAAAAATCTCAACACCTTGGCTTTGGTCAGAGACATAAGCAATCATATAACGATAAATTAAGAACACACAAAAATAGTATATGCAAAATAGATATGAACATAGTGTAAATGTAACCTTGAAATGCTAATATTTTGCAAGTCTCAAGAGTTTCCCTGACAGATACTCTGAAGAATAGTTTGATGTTTATGTAAATCATATCTTGCTGACAGATGTATTGCTGTCTTTGGAAGTGCAAACAAAGAAAAACGGGGAAAGGGAAAGTAAGCACTGAAGAGCATGTCTATTGTTTAGACAGCTTGTGTCCCCAGCATCTGGCATCAAGCAAGAACAGCATGTCAAGATTAATGAAATGTTGCTTTTATTGATCTACAGCATGCAGTATATAAATATATACTTCTTTAGAAACTGCAGGCACTCATATAGTACCCAACAGCGAGTGCAAGCTCAGTTTTGCAAAGTTTCTGAAGTTTTAGGGCTGCAAACTCAAAAGACAAGGTTTCAGCCAAACTGTACTGCAATTTAAAAACAAATGTTCGGTGCAGGGTTTAAGGAATAGATAATCTTAATGTCTTCCTTGCTATATTCCGGGGCTTTAAATTCCAATCAATGAAGTGAAATTAAAGACCATGTGAATGACTTTCAGCGCGAGTCGACCGAGCGGACTTGTTAGTGGGAGCAGGGGCACAGTGACAAGAGCGTGGCAGAGACTGCTCCCTCACTCTCCTCTCCCCATTTAATTTTCCAATCCACTTCCTCCACATAGTTAGGAGAAGTGAGTTTTGTTCTGGTTTGATACACCATCTAATGAGAGCTACTAAGAGCCTGTTGAAATCATTCCCTAATAACACATTCTGAAGGCTGCGAACGCGGAATATTTTCCCTCCATCTCTCCATTCAGGGCTTAATATATTCTCTCACTCACCTCTGTTCCATTTCCCTTCCTCCACTGTTTTTCTCTTTCATTAACTGTATTTCAGGGGCAAAAAAGATTTCCAAGAATCATTGCACTTTGATTTAATATGATTTTAACAAGCGCTGCATTTTGGTTTTACAGTATGCGGCCACTGGCGGTTGATATACTCCAAAAAGAAAACTAGAAAGACATCTTTGAAACAGCACAAGACCACAAAAAGAGCAGCAACAAGATTGCGATTGTCTATGCAGAGATTCACAGATACAAGTGTTGATGTAAGCATAACTTCTTATCTCAATAGGCTAGGCTTTACCGAGTAACCTTGATTTGATCCGAAATTGGTCACACATCTACCGTAAAAATGTGTTATGATCCTGTTTATCAGGCAAATACTTTTGAGGCATTTGAGGCTTTCTACAAATAATTCAACACGATTACAAAAACAGATGCCCCATTGAACTGAATGCTACATGACAGCATAACCTGTCCACTGTTAATCCATTCCATTTGCTTGACACTCTCCAGCTGTAACAAAACCGAGTGACCTGACCCGTGCTGCTATATGCAGTCTGCTTAAAACTCCTCTGTGGTTTAAATGTTATCTGTTCCGAAGATAAAGCCACCCTCCCCCTCCACTTCCTTGGGCTGTGCGTATTAGTTACAGCTGAAACACTGGTTGCCATTCAGCTTTGAATCCTGGAATTGTGTCTGCACCTTGACGTTTGATTGGATCTGTGCAAATGCATGTATATGCAAATTTGCACAGATATCGCTTCTTGCTCGGGGTGAAATAGGAAACAGTGGCTGCCTTCTGACGAGCCTCCTGCATGGACTCTCCCTCTCCCTCTCCCTCTCCTTAGAGAGCAGCGTTTGGTGATCTATAAATTCCCAGTAAATCTCAGAGCCTGGGTGCTTTCCCTGACATTTCCACGCTCCCACATAGCATATTTTTAAGAAGGTAAAATCCATAATCTGTGTCAATGGTATCACACGGTGTATTTGCAGGGGGCCCGCTATGCACTAAACTGGCCAAGGATGCAGTGCAGAGGCTCAGAGGAGGTACAAAATGTTTGTTCTTACCTCTGTTGTCATACTCGTGCCTCAGGGCCTACACCAGGGTTACTCATACCTCTGCAGAGACAATCCAATGTTATGCCTAGTATTCTGCAACGACTAAATGTAACCGTATTTATAGAAATGATGCAATTATGTGTGTACTGAATAGAAATATTCTAGTGCTAATGCTACACAATAATAACATAAAGGTCAAAATATGATACAAAAAAATGATACATTCATACCTTGGACATGGAGTAACACACTGAATGTTTAAAATATTACCTTCTGTGTTGCGTTTAAGGCAAAGTGGCCAATCCACATCCTGGTTTCAAAATCCTTGAATTGCATTTCTTTAACTTCATCTCCTCCTAATCCAAGAATCACAGAGAGATAATGGCTATATGATATTATATTATGATATAAATCAGTGTACAGATATAGTATATCTTCAGAACATATCCCTTTACAATATACAACTATTTAGCACTTAATTATGTGCTTTTCACCTACTTATATCAAACTAATATGTTTATTTGTAACAAGTATCTTTGCTGAAACGCTTTACTTTATGTACCAATTGATGATGCATCACATCACCCACTGCACAGGATTTGTGTGCTCCAAAGGGAAGGTATAGTTGTGTAAATCAGTTTGAGTAATTCAGTTGTGTATAAAAAGAACTCAGAAACACTTCCCCTCCAGTGTCCCATTATTCTGTAATGACGGCTCAAAATCTTCATGTTCTAATCATTTGTGGTATTTGGATTTGGAATGCGTTGCTACTTTGACATTCATTCTTGCAGAGAAGAACAGATAATTGTATATGATGCCCACTGAAAAGCGGTTGCACTGCCGTGTCTGCGCATCTATCCATTCTGACAGTGGTAATCATTAGTCTTTCAGCGATCTTTGCAATTAATCTATCTTGACATGATAATTTGCGTCAGTTCTATTCGAGGTGTTTTTGTGAACCTTTGCTCAGCAGGGTGGCACGGCGGTGTGCTTCCGTAGAAGAAACGAGAGGCAGATGCATTCACTGTTCCAGTCTGTCAACACTACACAGGCTGTTAACAGCAGAGATCAGAACAGGCCTAGAAGATTTTGTTCATTGTGTCACCAAATTATACTTGACAAGTGGAGGGAAAAATTGCTTGATTGATGAACAAAGTAATTCTCGACATGTAATTAATACACTACTAATGGATATCCATTTGTCTTTCATACCGCGCTGTAAAACCCAGAGGAAGGCGGGCGAACATATTGTAATGAAGGCTCCAAACTGACCGATGTGAGGAGACTGGGTTTCCATTGCGAGATTTTGTTACCTAATGGCTTATCGGGAAACCGTAGGGACAATGTAATGGAACATTTAATGGATAAAGGATTGTGTCGATGGGCATGTGTTGACTTAACAATATTGATCTGGAGAATTTATATTGACAAATGCAAAAACATTTTCCAGAGAAACTCTGATGCAGCTTTTTGTGATGTATACAAGGAATAGCTCGAAGCTTTTGCATCCACATTAAGCAAAAATCTGCTGACATTTTCATAAAAACAAATGTGTCTTTGGATACCCGGTATCAGCACATAATGTTAGATAATGTGAAAGCTTGTACCTGTTCTGTTCTAAACACAAAGGTCTTCTCCAAGACAAAAAATAAAATAAAATCTCTGGTGCATTTTTATTTGTTTAGAGGAGACAAGAAACATGCAACAGAAGAAGAACTACATTGCTATAATGAGCGGAGATGCCAACTTGAGGTTGAGCAGGCCAAAAAAGAACATCACATACAGATACGCTAACTTTAAAAATGGGAAATCAAAGTAAAAAATGCAACATTGCTTAACACACTCTTTTATTGAGAGGATACCTCTGGGGAGCTTAGTTCAACAACACCACAGCAATGAGACTTGGCACCAAAGACAGCAGCAAAGTAAAACAACAAAAACAGTTTATTGACAAAGTCTTTAATTTAAACTTCAACAGGAGTGGGATTACTTCATCAATTAAAAGTTGATAGATGAGACGGTCAGTTGGACAGATAGAGAGCACCTAATCAAACTGTGAGCATGGGCGTGATGGTGTGAGGGAGAGAGAGAGGGGGAGGGACATCAAACAAAACAGGAGAGATTGTGATGGATGACACAACATCCAGCATAGTATCATATCGCTGTGGATTAAATGCTCTGGGAAGCTGGCCCCTGAGTGTGCTTGTGCATATCATTAAGCCCCATGAAGAGGAGGTGGGCACGTTGGAGCTGCTGCCAGGCCAAGTGCACTGATAGGCCACGTCTCACGGCCGGTGCTTGCTAGACTCCGACGGCAACAGTTTCTAAGAAGGATTGGGTTTCATAACTTGTATATATTTTTCACACAGTATTGGAGATGATAAACATTTCATCTGGACAGAGGGCGAAAAAATCAAAGTAGCCCTGCAGGACCCAGTGGTTGCCTGTGCTTGCCTGAGTGTGTGTGTGTGTGTGTGTGTGTGTGTGTTGGGGAGGGGGGGTGTTGTGAGTGTCTGCAAGGTTTTGCACTTGCATGCACATCCTTGTATACCGTTCAGCTTGTGTGCGCTCCAAAGTGTATTTACCTGTGTGCGTTGGTGTGTGTGTGTGTGTGTGTGTGTGTGTGTGTGTGTGTGTGTGTGTGTGTGTGTGTGCACGGTGAGCGTCATTCTTCCGGAAGGCAGTTTTAAAACACACTATGTCAGATATTGGATGGCTACTGTATAATTTGACGGGTCTGTGCACAGAGGCCAGCTGTGGTATGAGTCATTGATTACACATCAGCTTAGTATGCTGCAGTGCAGACCCCTACATTGGAGGAGAGGCAACCTGAAGCCCCCAATCAATAGCTGCCGGCCTGTGAAGCTTCCGTCAGGTCTGGAGTGAAGGACTCCCCAACGCTCCTCTGGGCCCAGGCCTAACCTTTTCCAAAGAGAGGTGATGAAGAAGCTCATCATTTCTAATGAGGAATTAGTGATCGGTCCAGAAGAAATGACTGTCAGCACCACATCGAGGAGTCAGAAAGGTCCCGGAGAATGGGAAGTGCCAAACGGTATTCATTAGGGACCTGGAGATTTTCCTGATTTGCTTTGAGCGACAGACAGCAGGGTTTCAACGGTCGGGCTGGGAAGTCTAATGATTAACTAAATCTGTGTTCCTGTCATTACATTTTTTTATGTTGTATGAATATTGAGTTAGGATGATCCATTTGTCTCCTCTCGCAAAGAGGAGAACAAAGCAATATCAAGGAATATCAGAGACCTATATTCTAATTACAGAACTTTTCACCCAAAAGACCTCCACTTGTTCTAAAATCAGAACAAATACACCCTTTCTGAAATCATGTGATACATTCCATGTTTAAGAGATGAATCACTCCAATTGACAGAAACATATTCACAGCTAATTAAAAACGTAATTGCGTGCACTTTAGCCATTTAGAGGAAGATGAATGTGAAATCATTAGGCATCCTCAGAAAACCAGATGTTCATTAAATTATGTCTATACAAATGCCATTGTTCAATAGATTGCCAGAATATATGCTTACAGTAAAATGCTGGGTAATTCATCCCTCAAAGCGCTTTAATTGATTTAAGCCTGCAAAAAGACCCCATCACTGCAGCCCAACATTAAAAACCAGAACCAGCATGACAATTAAATGTTATTTTCTCCCTTTCTTTCTGTTGCTCTATAGCTCATCTATTATTAAGATCCATTTTAGAAACTGAAATGAAATGTGAATGAAAAGGAAGTCTGATTAATCTTAAGAGAGTAATCCAGTTGCCAAGCAATGTTGCTTTATAATACATAACGTCTGTAACCTAGTAATACGTATGAGTGTAATCTTCTTTTGACGCATGGTAATCAAAGCAGGGATAAGGCGACATTCCCCTTCGCCCGGCCTGAGACAAAAGCATCTCCAGAGAATGCAACAATCATGCCTCGGTCTCTCTCTCTCTCTCTCAATTAGCCCCCGCTGTGCAATTCATTGGGTTTGCTGTAACAGTCCCTTAACAATACTTACCCAGGCTAGTCATTACTCAGTTCTACGAGATAGTCACCACTTTCTGCAAATTTAGGAGACATGATGTACAGTCTGATAAGTGATCCAATTCAGATGGCTCCTGATTATGAATAAGAAATACAAAATTATCCAAATTCATCAAAAGTAACTGAAAACCGTTTCACTTCTTGTTAAAGCCACCTACATGTTATTTATTTCTCTTAGTTCTTGTCAAATTAAGCTCAAATGTTGGCCAAAAAATTAAAAAAATCTCTGTTTGCACTGCCAAGTGGCAGTGACAGGCTGGAAACAACAATCCTCCCAATGTCTTCCTCGTCTTTCTTTTGCATTTTGATTTTCTGGCTTTTCTGGAAATACATAAAAAGTTGGACTTACTTAGGTTGTACAAACTGTGTGTACTTTCTGTTCTGAGGCAGGATCAAACGGCTCTGCTTCAGTGGAGGGGTAACAGTTGCTTCACTGGCAGACAAAGGGTCACTGACCTTTCTGACATTATCCCTCTATCCTGCGCATGTATATTTCCCTCCTTTTGGTGTTTTGACAAGTATTATGAGACTCTGTTAGGCGCACCAGAGCCAACTCACTGTGGTTTATGTACCTAATAAAAGCGGTGCTGAGTAATTTCAATTTCTCTGAAGCCACTGCCTCTGCTTTTTCCATTAGACAACTCTTCCACTGGCTGTGGAATGGACTAATGGAAAGTGTACTTTTCCCTTTTCCTTAGAAGGATGGGGGAGGAAGAGAGAGTTAGATGTTTAGGACGACAGATGGGTAGACTGCAGTTCTAATTGGTGTTGAAACAGCAACTTGTTTATTAAACACAGATTTCTGCATCTTTAGCTCACATTATGATTAGTCTCAAATGACGGACACATCTTCCACTTTAAATAGAACAGTTTCCAGTTTTTTACAATATCTCAAATATCCAACAAAGCAGCCAAGTGAAAAGTGATTCGATTCCTTAGTGGTTTTTACAAACCTACTATTTTGTTTTATGTTACTGCTGGCAACAGCCTAAATGTGTTGCCATCAAAAGGGTCTGCTTAGACACCTTGCTCAAAGCAGCTGCATCTATCAGTCTCTTCTCATGTGGAAACAAGAGGGGGAGCTTTTAAAAGCATTCACTAGGTGGCAGTCTAGCAACATAAAACCTATTAGCTGCTATCAGCCTGCATGCATACATCAAGGCAGAGAGATGTGCCGATAATGTGGATTAACAAGATTTGGCTGTTTTTACACCTTTTCCAGAATATATAATTTGATGCTTGGTTTGAAAAAGAGACTAAAAACATTAAAAAAATAAGTTGTATACATCAACAGGACTGGCTATGGTAATCAATGTTTTTTCTCTTTTCAGTAGATCACTGGGTTTGTCGATGCCGTTGTAAAGGATAGTGACTGGGCTGCGGTGGGTGGTGGGGGGACGAGGGGGTCTTTTTACTTTAAGGATCTGTAAATTGTCCAAGCTGTGTTCTTTCCTGTGATACCTACCCACCTGAAACTGCTGTTCCTACACTTCACTGAAGCAATTATAGAGAAGGACTTTGGCAGATCAATGAAATCCCCTTTAGATGAGAGAGCCGTACGGGCGTTTTGATCAATTCCAGATCAATTCTACTGTTTTGCCCAAACCATGGTCAAATAAAAGGAACTTTTGGTTGAGGAGTAGCACTCGCGGATAATGATAACAACCTCTCCGTCAATGGCTGCCTGTATCCGTTTTCTGGCTTGTGTCTGGCTACAGTATATTGTCTACACTGCGAGGCTCAGCACACACCTGCTGGTCTTTCTGCACATCTCTCCATCTCTCCTCCTTCGAATGTGGAAAAGTGACAGGCGCTTGAATGCAATCTGAGTTGGCAACACACATCAAAGCTCTCCGTAAATTCTAAAGAGGAGCTGAAAATCGTCATTAAAGAGACTCTGCATGGCTAAATCTGACAAGACTAAGTACTGAGTGTAATTGAGATGGCAGGAGATTGAGTGATAGTAAGCTGTAATTCTTCTGAAATGTAACTGTCATTGTGCAGTATGTTCTTTGTCAAAAAATGGTCAGAACAATTTTTATGGATTGTCATGATGCATCCCATTGGTCTTGATTTATGGTTTCGACATTTCCATTGTAAGAGTAAAAGCTTCACTCTGCAACTGTATTTCTAGGTGGCTCCTGATTGCAGCTGTTTGAAAATGATGAGTTCATTTACAAAATCTGCAAGATCAGTAAACTACAAAAAGGATGTTTGTCATTTCACTAGCCTTATAGAAATAGACACACCAAGGGATACAAATATCTATTGTTGGCTTGTCTATCTTTCTCTGCACAGAGGTATGGTGACGAAGAAATATTCACAACAGCATCAGGATGTCATCTGAGCAAATATAGGCTGAATCGATGTATTTTCAATTAGTGGTGGAATCATCTTCTCTAATGCAGCCTCACTTTGTGATGAGCCTGATAGAATGGATGTCTTTTTACATTATGCAGCGTAAAAAATATCGACAACTAAGGCAGGGCATTTTTAGCCATAGAGCTGCTTTGTTGGCTGGCAAAATGTAATTGTTGAATCACTACCATTATATGTATGCTTTTTCCAACGTTCCCTTATGTTTTAACCCTCTGGTCATATGAAGCTCTGTACTCTTACCAGAGTTAACATAACAAGTGCGAATGATGATTTCATACACTTGAAATTTAAACTCTGCTCTGATAACCACACAGACACACAAGCTTCTCCTGTATACACGGGGAGCACAGGCAATATTTGTAGAGTCAAGCATACTCATCCTGTACTTTGCACCAGAGCAAGTCAGGAGCTGTTAATACATTTCGGTGCGGCTCCAGCTCTCCACAGCTTCATGATAATATATTTCCATCAGCTGAAAACAAGAAAAACACATCTGAGGCCTTTAATAATGTAGACAAGAGAGCCACTTTGCCCCACCCGCACAATGCATCCAAAAATTAGTGTCAAATGCATGCATCTTCTGAAATAGCTTGGCAGCCAAAGCAGACTGAAAAATAAATATGTCAAATGTATTGGCGTACTGTATGAATAATGGATATTCTAATACATCAGCGCGTTGTATTGTATTGCAAAAGAGCCATATGAAATATACATCATCTAATTAGACGATGTTCTCGGACGTGGCGCAGCCTGTTTTTGATCAATATGTAATAAGATCTAGTATCAATTAGTGATGGTTGAGGGTAGAGATTCAGCAGCAGCAAAATGGCAACTCTAAAAGTAAGTAAATGACAGTAAAACCACTGCAGCAGGGATAAACAAATCACACAATAAAGATTTAAAAGTTCCATTTTGAAAGCCGAATATTGAAATATCTAGATTTACTGCATCGTTATGCTGTGGCACAGCTATAAGCACTCTATTGATCAAAGGAATTATGTCTGCCTGGTTTTCTTCAGTGTATCAAGACTTTTCCATCTCTCAGAAGACAACTTCTGAAAAGGTGACGAAATAATTGCTGGCAAAGCAATAAATCCTGTAATTATAATTATTGGGTACATTCATAGGCACATGATTTTTGCGTGCGGAATGGTTATTCTTTATTCTAATAAACAGCTTTTTTTTTTAATGGGAAACACCAAGGTGTCACTTGGTGACAAAATGCTCAACTCATGAGGAATTGGAACACCACTAAATGAACAGTGTTATGGGTTGTATACTCAATCTATTTATTTAAGTCAATATTCTGCCTTGTACTCAAACCAAGAGATTAATCCTGAGTTATATGCAAATCTATCAATCCACTCATAACTGCAAGTCCGCCCAGCACAAGGATCCCAAACAGGGAGGGACAGTAAAAGAAGATTGTGATCTGACCTGTTCTCCCGCCTGGTGGTGGCAGGAAGCCTATCTGTAACACGGGGGCAGTGTGTGTGTGGGTGTGTGTGTGTGCCAGTGTGCCTGTGTGTGTGTTGAGGGAAGTCACTGAAGCAAAGACAGAGCATGCACTTGAATGATTGAGGTTACTCGGGTGACCTCATAAACCAAAACCCATGGCAGTCTCCCAAGGTGAACGCTGAATTATGCCGTCATTAAAGGACAGGCCCAGTTGCCAAGGTTAGTATGTAAAGTATAATCATCTTCCTCCCCCTTCTTCCAGTCACTCATTAGTCCCCTCATGGGCCAACAGAGATTATACCTTGAACTTGCCTGACTATCGCATTCTGCCCGTTGGGAATGGATCCGCTATGGGCCATTTATATCCCCTCCCACTATCGCCAGCTAGCTCGGCCTACAATTCTGCAGGTGTAGTGTCTGTATGTGCCTGAGAGAGTCGGAGTGTACTTGTGTGTGCCTGTGTGTGTGTGTGTGGGTGTGTGTCTTCTACCCCACACTTGGCACACACAGATCATCGAGTTTGTCCCATATAAAATGTGGGGTGCTTTGACTTACCGCCGCATTATGTCCCAATTTATAAAAGAGCCGCTGGGAAGAAGCCCACTGGCGTTGCAACAATTTGTTAAAATTAAGACCATTTGTTTTGTTTCCCTGGGCACTCGGTGCTGATTCAAATCCTTTGCATCCAAAATGGCCTCAGTACCGTTGTAAGTGCAACATCGCATAAATATGTGTCGAACGAAACTTCACTCTTCAATTGTAAAAGAGTATCTGTTGAGGGTAATGGCAATCAAAATACATATTGCAATCAAGCCTGGACACTTAAAGGCACTTCATCACATTAGTATGCATACAGGTCAGCCAAGTTTAATCAAATCCTGGAGAGCAACCAAAGGTTCAGTTTTGAGAGGAAGTCGTGTGCTGCTAAAACCAACCAGATCCTTCAACACGTTCATTTCCTATTGTTTACCTGACATTGGCCGCTCAGAAACAAGTGCCATTCCATTCAAAGTCACAGCAATAGCTCGAATGACCACCTTTATTCAACTATTAAGTGTTGTTTTGTTTGGTGGTGCCTCTTTTGAATTTTCAAAAGGTATTACTTAGAGGTGAGCTGTAATCTTGTTAAATATTTTAGCAGTAATGTGAACAGACTGTTTATGTTTGCATGAAGTGATAAATAATGTTTATCCACTTTCCCATTTACTCTAGCCAATTGCCTGCTAATGTTGGTATCGGACGCGGAGAGGGTATTCATTTCAAAATTGGCATCGGCACTAAGCACACTTCAAGCTACAAGTGCTTCTAGTTGGATGTACAGCTGCTAAAATGTAACACATTCTGACTCAATTGATGTGTCTCCTTTGAGTTAGTCGTACATCGCCATTCCATTTAGTGAGTATCATTTCCGCCGCTTTGTGTGAATGGTTTTACAACAATAGAGCTTGTGCATCAGGTAACCATTATATTGGAGTTTTATAGCATCAGAGTCACTGACAGCACATCTCAATCCCCTTAAGAGAATAAAGCCGTGCTTTGTTCCTGTAAAGTTCAGAAAAAGAGAGTATGATCAAGATAACTACATTTCTGCTGGACAATGATAGAAAACTAAAAGGGAAGAAAGTGTGTCACACACTCTCAAGAATACAAAGCTTCATTATCATAAAGTAGACTTTGTATTGGCAACTAAAGCTTTCTTGGTGCCTTTCTGAAAACACTGTCTTGTGATGTACAATTCTGTTAAATGGATTAAAGCCAACTGACATTTGCTGTAAAGGCAAAGACTAGCCTGTTTGAGGTTCCAACAGGCTTTGATGTACCAGTGTTGAATGTATTGTACAGTACATTGATACAGCACTACCGTGGTACTGAGGAGAGACGATCAGGATGCAACAGATAACTTATTCTTCATCTGCTTTCCCACTTTTTTTATAATGACAGCATGACAGTTCAACGATTGCTGGCAGGCAGTGGTAGAGGAATTATTCAGATCCTTTACTTAAGTAAAAGTACTAATACCACATTATACAAATACTCTGTTTCAAGTAAAAGTCCTGCTTTGAAAATTTCACTTTTCATTTTAAATTTTTACCTAAAGTATTAAGAGTAAACGTTCTGAATGCAGAAAAATTGCCCTATATGCATGTTATACTATTAATATATTATATCATTAGATTTTTGCATGCATTAAAGAAAAAGCAAGATTTTAATGTTGTTGTCGGTTGAGATGGAGCTGTGGAGGTTTATTTGTACTAATCTCTATATCTATACCAGGTTGAAGTCATTATTATTCATTAAGGATTGATCTGCAGATTATTTTTGATTAATTAAATTGTTAAAATTATATGAATAATAATAAGAAAAAATAATTAAAAAGAAAAGTAAATCCTTGCATTGTTGGATCTAGAACCATTGAATGTTTTTGCATTTAATGACTTTCATGTAAATTATTAAAATAGTTGCTAATGTGTTTTCTGTGAATTGATTAATCGATCATTTCAGCTGTACTTGTGTATACTGTCCGGGAGTTAAAGTTAAACTAAAAATCTTATTTTGTAAGTTTGTAAAGTAACTGAACCATCATCAATTGGAGTCATAAAACCTTGAGATAAGAGTGATTTATTTTTTTTACCTCAATTTGAAACACTTGAATGTATGTGTCTTTGTCCCAATGCACCCAGAGCAAATATTTGTCAGTTTGCTTTTTGGATCAAGACAATAGAGTAGAAGCACTGCTGGGTCTTTGGATTTGTGTCTGATGGTTCACTTGTGGCTTTGCATTACCTTTATATCAAATTATGACAGAAACTTTGCCTTCTGTCTGAACACATCTTTAGAACTTCATCCTCTAATTGGACCAAATCTACTTATTCCGTCAACTTGCATCAAATCCTGATTGACACAGTGCAACAGGCCAGCTACTAATGATCTGTCACACCTACCCTATCCTCAGCAGAAGATGGACAACAACAAGGTGGCCCTTATTCTGAACATACAGTACAAGCTCCACTGCAATGAACTCAACAACACTTTGAGCTCACAGCAGTGTATTAGCACTGCAAGACTCTCACACAAGTGTCTCACTCAATCCTTTCATTCTAAGCACAGCCCTGAAGAAATACCCAGATACATCCAGCAGGTACATCTGATGAATGTACAGGGGAATGAGCTACAAATCTCCACACAAGTTGCACTGAACAAGGCCTGATGCCTGAACACTTCTTGAGGAGTACGCACAAACAGCTGTAGGAGAATCACCATCTTCCCGGGACAAATTATGCAACCTCTCTGTCACTGTCCCTGTCATCCTTACGGGTTGGAGGATTGAGTGCACTGTGCTGATGTGTTAGAGCTAAATGTTTTCAGACAAGAAGGATGGATTCAGTTTGAGGCACAACTCAGATCCGCTCTTTTAAGTTTCCAGCTCAGACAGGGCCTCAGGATAACTTTTTTTCGATGGTAGCTTTGGTGCCAGCTTCTTTCTCAGTTGGTTGCACCAGCACATGATTTGATCAAACCCTTTTTAATGTTACAGCATGGTATTGAATAGGGCTGTGTATTGGCAAGCACCTCACGATACAATACGTACCGTAATACACATGTCACGGTACGATATGAAACGATACATATTGCAGTCCTCTATTTTTTTATTTTTCATGAAAATGTAAAAATAGAGCTGAAATGACTTGCTGTGCACCACCTGGATAGTCTAATACGTACATCACATATTGATAACTCAGCCGAGAAACTGCATCAAAACTACTTCAAAAGGTGTTTTTATTTCAAATCCAGCAGAGAACACAATGAACTGAAACACACTTGCCATAAAAAATTACATGAAAATAAAGTGCATATTGTATTCTCATTGTGTCACTGAGCGAATTGTTACTAAAATGCACTTTCCACAACTTCATTTTAAAATAATACTGTATTATTTTCTTATCGTGTCACGGATCACTCTTAACTTACATGTAGATGCCATAAACATATGAAATAAAGTGCATTGAGTAAAGTTGTCGGTCACTAGGGCTGGGTCCTTCCCATTTATGTCCCATTCCTCCAGGTTCAGTTTTCCGCACTTGTACGGCCCTCGTGCTGTGATGTCGTGATGTTATCGTAACATTCGACTCGGTTGCATCGCATGTCATGGCTACTCTCTCTGCAGTGGGGAGCGATGTTTTGACACGTTTCGTAAATCCTGAGCACTACACTGCTACTTCAAGCATGTGTCGGCAGGAATGATTCGGGATTAAGTATACATAGCTCTACAAATACGGCCACCTGCTTGTGAGACACCATGTTGAGATTTTGGACGGATCATGTGATAGGCCGGGAGGTCACTGGCCTTAGCTTAGAATGCAACATCTAGTGTTTAAAATAAATTCAGAACAGGATTAGAATTTATATTTAACATATATCTAAATAGTGTTTATAGAGCAGCAAGAAAGTCACTAGAAGTCTCACTGACAAATGTAAAATGTCAATAAAATGTGAGTGAAGTTGGAAGAGCTTAGCCCGACAGAGAAAGCAGAGCAAAGGCAGCGAGATAATAAATTACATAAAAATATTTAAAATGACTAATAAAAACACCAGTAATTTCGGGGATAATCAATACTTCAAACATGAATGGCTCGCCAGAGCCAGGGTCCGTTCTGGGCTGCTGTAGAAATATGGCAGTGCAAGATGGTGGACTCCATGGGAGACGATTTTCCTTGGAAAAAGCCCCGCTAGCTGGGCCAAGCTCAGTAGCCTGTTCTCTTCTGCTCAGCAGCTTAACCATAAGAGCAATGGGAATAGGTTTACTGTGAAAGGTCACTGCACCATAGGCCAGTGGAGAGAAATCTAAGAAGGGCACTTAACCCACTGCTCATGTTTGGACACAAGAAACAGTAAGATGTGCAATATTTGAAGGATTGTTGTAGTTGTTTGTGTTTCCAGAGACATCGTCTCATCACCAGCAGGGCCCAGCTGTAAGTGTATTGTCACAGCTTAACATTGTTCCATGTTCGTTTTTTTTGGCATAGGATGCTCGACGGATGAGGTTTGGCCATGAAGACAACGTTATGGCATGTGCTAAACTGCTTGATTGAATCAGTACACGTGAAAATTTAAGGAAGTAGAGATGAATTGGTAGGTCTACCAGAGCCTTGTTAGAAGGCAGGAGCCCATTTTACATTTAGTTAGGCAACCATTACAGTTTACCATTCGGACCCCAACAAAGTCATCAACATAAAAAAGCTAATTCTACGTAGTAAATTGTACCATTACAACTTCCAGGTGCGTCATGTGATGCCATTGGGACCAAAAAGACTTCCCACATAATAGACTTACATCGTGAAAGAGACATAAGTAAATCAGCGAATACTTTTTTTTCCGAGGTCAATCAATTTCCCAGTACGAATACTTAAATATCCCATAAAATATTATGTCTCAAAAGTTATAACGTTACAAATCCCTGAGTTATCTTTCGAGGCATATTGAATGTGCTGACAAATGTGGATTTGGTTACATTTAAGTGTGGAGTTTTGAGAATGAAGCTAGCGTAAGTTCATGCAGGACACGGAAGTTATACGCCCCAGCTGTAACCGGCTGACAGCCAGCCGATTGAATCATAGCTTCCAATCGGCCACGCACCAATCACAGCCCACTCTCACTTCACAGAGGTTTATTTAAATATGGCTTCCTTCTCACTGATTCATTCTACATCTACGCTGCTACAGACCACACTGCTGGCGAAGCTTCGCCTCCTCCACCCCAGCCTCCACCTCTTTGTTAGTTCATCTTCTGGCAAATGTTTGAAATGTATTTAAAAAAGAAATGTACCTCTGTCCTGTAAAACCAGGGGGGTTATTGCTCGTGCTCCCGGTCTTAGCTCAGTAGCTGCTGGCTAATCCGGGGAGCATTCAAAGAGCGGAGCCATTATCGCCAAGTTTAACTGTATTCCATTTGTTGCAATAAATGGTTAAAATCTATAACGAGAGTGTTCCTGACTGAACTAATATTCTCTGTGTGCTTTTCATGTGATTGAAAACATATACTATTCAGTCCATTTAAGCAGAACAACAGTACTGTGAAAGGCGTTTCACAGTATTTCATTCACATGCATTAGTCATTGCACTGTACTGTCAGGTTTAGAGATAAAGAGAAGGGGTTTACGCTGTCAGACACTGACTCATCCTAACATCTACTGACAATGTTTATGGACTTACATATGTTTTAACAATATTTCATTAATAACCTCTAAGGAGCTGTTTTAATTGTTATGCCTCTACTCAAGTTGGCAGGAATTTGTTTGTGATTATTAAAGAACAGCACATAAAAGATAGAAAATAGTCTATTTAAAAATGTGTGTATCACGACACGCACATTTGTCAGCCGAACTGACACTTTGCTCTCTCTCTGCGTCCCAGAGTTCAAGTATTGACCACAAAAGGTATTAGAATTGAACATTTTTGCGTTGACTGTTAGCTGACTGATGGCATTATTTTATTAATGATTTAGTACTGAACTTTGCATTGTGCTGACACCAGAGATGGGGTAGCTAAGCTGTGAATTAAGCCCCAAATCCCTTCGATTCCCTGTGGCTGGCAGTCTGCTCATCACCATTACTCATTCACCAGAAATGCAGAAAAAAAAGGGGACTTCCAGTGTGCTAGCAGCCCTCTACATACACTATATCCTCCAAGTCCTACCTGCCTGTTATAATCCTGCATAATGGAAAAGTGGAATGTCACCTTGTGTGAGAGGCAGCTGATATCTCTCAGCGAGCAGAACAAAAAAAAAGTCTTTTAGCACAAGTGCAGATCACATTTAATTAGACGAGAGGATTTAAATTGCCATGCATCAAACACTGCGGATGACCAAAACGGAAAGAACTTGGGCCACGGGCCAGATTCCATGAGCTCTTCCATAACCCATCAAAATCCCTTGAGCTACGGGGGTCAATAAGTCAGAACACAGCCGCCTTAATTAACGATGACCATAGCTGGGAGGTGCCTAGAATTTCAATGCCTGCCACCTGCATTCCGGTGAAATATGGAAATTTGCAAATGAGCAACTTTAGTTACAAAATTGCCATTATTGTTTTATTCAGCGCAAGGCATATTTTGAATGCCTGTCCAGGAATGTGCCATTAAAAATCCTCCTGCGTGGGCAAGATCATCCAGCGGATTATACGGCAGCAACTCATTACATGTGCAAGATAGATATCTCCACCAAGCATCTCAGAGAAAATGAGTTTGATGTTTCTAGTTCACTAATTACTCCAGACTAGCTATGGTGGGGTAATTTTTTGATACATGCTAACCTGTCAGAGTGGGCGAATAGTTTCACCATTTAGCTGCCACCTATTGTTGAGGAGTGATTTCACTTTCATTATGCTTCGCAGGGACATCAATAATAGCCACACAGCTGTCAGAGTCCATTAGGACACATCTACATAAGGATGGGAGCAAATATTCATAGGCATATCAGTTTTCTGGGAAGCGTCGGTGAGATGGATTGGAATGACACAAAGATGAACTCCCTTTTGAATCCATTGGGAGACGGGGACTGCCACATTGGCTCAAGTTAAAATATCAGCCACGCGTGCACACACATCAAATGGCACACACAAAATTCACAATGCACATACTGCAGAGACGTATACATATATTTCACGTGATTTCACATCATGAGGCAGCTTTACTTCTACAGAGGTGTTCTTGTCTACGCACTTATCTTTCAAATACGCCATGACAGAGAAATCTTACAGGCTGGACGTATATGGAGTCACTGATTCTATATGTTTGCTGTTTAATGAAACTTACATATTTTGGCAACATTTTAAGAAAAGAAAATGAAAAGAAATATTTTGCTGGTGAACTGTACACAAATATGGAATTCCAAACTGACCAATGTCAGATTATGAAATAAATAATCATTGAATAAGTACAGTACAACATATAACTGTCCAGGTAAATTGTAAAAGAGTTTTGTAACTTGTCAAAACTCAACTGAAATTGTTTTTTTCTTAGCCGGCTCAGCAACAGGCCGTTAGCTTGTTCACTCCAGCAACAAAAGGAGACACACCAATCTTTTGGCTCAGGTAAGTCCATCAACTGGGGAGTCTTTTACCCGAAAGGGAACATCCCTGAAATCACAACACCAACGTCATTCTGAATTTACCGGCTATTGCACTCTGACATAAAAAGTATTGACAAAACATCTAAATTCACAAGCTTAGCTAGCTAGCTGTCATGAAAGGTAGCTCCTCCAACCTAAGGGAACTAAATAAAACAATAGATTACTTATATCTGTGCACTATATTCATTTGCAACAGCGGCTATTTATTTACAGCTCATGATGTACAACACATCTGGCTAGTTTAGAACGTATTTGGCATTGCTACTTTAGCTATTTGCATTTGCTAGTTGAAATTTGTTTGAGGAATTCTGTCATCAACATTGTTATGAGAGGGACTGTCCCAATGAAAAAATACTAATATGTATCTAAAAAGGAAAGAAAAACTAATAAACTGTCACATTTGATTGCAACTCAAGAACAAATCAGGGCTTTTACATCAGGAGTATAATACTTTGTGCAATTAACAACAACGTGTCTCTTTGTTCTTGATTCACAAGTGTAACATACAGAGCAAAATGGCCAAACGTCACCGTGATAGATTCTTGGACCCTAACCAGAACAAAATGATTGATGGTCTCATGATTACTGAATATTGCTTTGAATACAGAAGCCCTCAATTGCACTGTAAGCCAATGTGTAGGTTGACATGCATTGTACTTACATTAATATTCAATGGCCTACTGCGCTTGTCTGAGTTCAGCAAAAAAAAAGAAGAACAAGAAATGAATGCCCTGCTCCAGTATTGCACAGGATCAAATCCCAAATGGAGCAGTATTGTTACAATGACCGAATACCCCAGCCCACATCCAGGTGTCCCTGGAAGCACCGGTATTGACCATCACAATGGTGCCGGAGTGAGAACAAGCTTCCCTGGGGGGCCAAGATGAGTAAGGAGCTGTCAAGCTTGGCTCCCCTAAGTGTTAATAGACCCCCTGCCTGCACTTATCACCAGGTCTGCATCTAGCCTCCAGCTGAGTTCTCCAAAGCTCTAGCTGTGGAAACCTGTTTCTACATCTACATCTCATAAATGAAGAAATGGATATAGTTACCACACAGAAGATAGAGTGGATGGCAACATTTAAGCAGCTGCAACAGAGTCACATTATTGTTATTAAGTAACAGCAAGGAAGTTAAAGCATTTCAAATACAACAATAGACTACGTAGGCTATGTACTTCTTATTTATTTTCTTTTATTGGCAGCATATGTTAATACTGGTAACATATAGCACCAATAATTTTGCTTGTATATGTTTAATAAATACTCCTACAGTATGTCCACACTGCATAATATGTAGCATTGTGTTATATAGTCACTTTTTCTAACCTCTATTCAGTTGAAAAAACATTTTAATAGGAGGTAAAGACAATTTTTGGCATTTAAATAGTGTTATTGGAGCTTAGTCTATTACTTTGGCTTCTAACCTGGTTTATCGGCTTTAGTTTGATGTTAGCCTACCATACGCCTCCATCCGCTGTGTTTTGCGTTCAGCGCAAAATCTGCAGCCAGTTGTTTGGTCGCAGACATGAAGACACCTCCGTGTCTGAAAAATGAAGCCAATGCGGAAGTTCCTTAAACGTGCATTCTTTCTAATAGCCAGCTGGGGGCGACCCCTCTGGATGCAATAAGAAGTCTGATTATATAGAAGACTATGTGAAAATGAGCCAGCTTCTTACTTGATTTATTACCTCAGTAAAGGTTTCTAAACATTAGTTTATGGTCTTAATTGCCAGTTTAAATACTTTGTCAATACAACATGATGTTCTTTTAGTGGATTAGCATTCCGTTCAGAGTGAAATAGACGATAAATCAGGGTATGCTTTAGGGCGTGGCTGCCTTGTGATTGATATGTTGCTGCCACGGCATTGCCCACTCTGTGAGTTGTCTGCATTTTCACCTTACAACTTTTCAGTGTGATTTCAGTTCATGACAGTTAATGGTAAACTTTAGTTACCTAAAAATATCTTATTTTTTTTAACTGCCGTGTCACTTCTGGTTGCAAAAAGCTAAATGGTGATGGCCCAAAACCAGATTCAAGATGGCAGGGTGACGTCACTTAACTACGTTCATTTCTTATATAGTCTATGATTGCAGAATAACAATCTCTTTATTGTTTCGGACGTCCAGTCCATTTTTTCAGTTTCTATTGGAAAACCAAACACACAACTTGCAGAATGAGGGTCAAAACCCCCTTGCACTTTGCCTGAGGGAATTACCCACAATTCATAGCAATGTGACGTTAAACACGGGGTAACCAGTGGAAGCCGGAGGCATAAGAAAAAAAAGGTAAAAAGGACGGCACATTCAGTCTGGCATATTACATATATACAAAAACAGTAAGGATTAAAGACGGTACATGAAAACACATGAAAGCAGAGGGATTCAAGCAGAGACTATATTAAACAGCTGGTTTATTCAATTACCAATTATTTTCATTTTGTTATTTACAAAAAATGGGTAAATAGAATATTTGACAAATAACTCATCTCGTGAGGCAAAAGCCTGGAAACTGTTCAAATCAGGGTGTAAAATGTATAAAATAAGTTCCTGAGGGTTCAGGGTTTAAGGCCCTAGGGGGGACATTGGGATTGGGCCTCTGATTCTATATACCGGAGCCCTCGATTGTAGTAGTAAATTCTGGCCATTATAACAACATATTCGGCTCTTACATACAGGACCACCTTCTTAAGCCGCTCTAAACCAAAAACAATGATGTACCATTGTGTGCCATCCCATCAAGTGCCATCCCATCAACCACACACAATATTTAATACACAAAACGCAGATCACATTGACCCTAACAAATAACGCACTAAGGTCTGCTTAATAATTCCAATAACCTGTTTTAAAATCGTTTCCAAATAATAAAATTTCAGATCCTCAAACGAAATATTACCAGTGCAAATACACCACTTTCTCATGTGCGTACCACACACACACACACACACACACACACACACACACACACACACACGAGATGTGCGCAAGCAAGTTCCATCAGTAACTTAAACAACGACTGGAGAGCTTACCTGTGTACGTCTGACATCTGAGCGCTCGCGTTGGTTGTACTGGCGGCGCTAGCCGTCACCTGGTTCGGTGGACGAAGGTGCGCCACCATTCTTGCAAACATTAGATCAACTAATCCCTCTGTTTTGGAGTACTTGCTTCTTCAATAGTCTCCTCTTTTTCTGTTAAGATCAGTCACACAATTTCAGTATTTTAGACATGCTGCAGTACTTATTAGGCTCGTTCAAGATGAGCCAGTCCTGCGCAGAATCGATCACTGGCGATCGGCGCTCAATGCATACCGGTTAGACTTGTGTCCGACTTGATCCCAACTTGCCCTGACGTCATGCACACAACAATAACCTCACGAGAGCGAAGCGGCCGCAGATTTGAGATTTGAGAGCCAGGCGCAGCAGTTGCTTTTGACCGACTGCATGACCCCAGAGCATGATGGGAAACGCTTGGCTGTGTCCGGATCAAAGTGCTGTTTGGCTCTTAGATTTGACAACAAACACCAAGTTTTGTAGAAAATCCTATCGTTTTGTGAAATTGTGATATTTAACGCTGGACTGTTGGCTATTAGTCTCATGTTGTGCAATGAAGGTTTCATCTAAAAACATATCTTGTGTGATTGATAACAATAACGCTTATTTATTTATACAACACATATCAAAACGAGCAGCAAATTTGTTTCACAGACAGACATAAAAAGAACAAAGGGTAAAATACAATGCAGATACACACAACGCCCCCTGCTCTTGCCGCCTGCTCTCCTCCACTTTACATATATTTCATGTAAAAAAGCATGCAAAATGCAGTAAACATTGTTGTGTCCACTCCCTCACTGACTCATTTAACATGAGACATATTTGATTGATATCTTTGGACATAAGAGAGGACCTACTTAGCTTGATATCATCATTGACATTGACATGGTACTTTGTGTATTTGGTTGTCTAGCTGCACTCTTAATTAACTGCCATTAACCACATTTTGCACAAGCATTCCCAAGCGCCTATTTTTCTTATAATTCAACTTTTGGAACACTGCAATACGCACAGCATGTCATGTGACAAGGACCAATCACAGCCGGCATATATCTTTTCTTTCTTTTGTAAATATCAGTAAATATGGTGAAGCTGTGGAGAAGTTAATAATTTTGGTGCAGGGCCACCCAGAGCTTTAAAATCTGTCTCACTGACTGACAGTACGCATGTTTTGGTTGCTTAATAAAGGCCGCCGCCACAGGAGCGCAACCTCCCAAGCATCTTGGTTAAAAGGATGAAAGCAGCACGGCTGCTGTTTTTCACACGATTTTAGACACAACCTGTGAATGGCTCCTTGGGAGTATGGAAATTAGTTATTTGATAAATGAAGAAACTAATTGTATTGTGTTGTATGCTTGATGTCCAGGTGAAGGTAGGCACTTTTAGTAATTAAGTTTGGTCTGAGACTGTTTCTCGTACGGAGATTCAGGCTTTTTCATCCTGGAACACGCTTCGTTATTTAATTATTATCCTTGACTTCCTTTCCCTGCCATACCTTACTTGAAGTAATTTTAATTTCCCTTAGTCTCACCTACATCCAGATATCAATTTAAACAAGGGATTGTAGCTCTGATTGGGAGGACAGTGATTATTCAGGCCTCTGACCCGTGAGAATCTTACTATTCCGTTGCATATATTTCAGCAAATTCCTTTGACATCCGCATTAATATGAGCACACCAAATTGCCTTTTTGAAGTGACAAGTCCTGTGTGAGCTTGTAGGCTAAAGTGTGTGCCCATTAATTTATATTAAATGTCAAACAATGAGTTGAAAGCTGCCACTTCCTATTGGGGTGTTGATTCTCAGTGGCACATAGCAGCCCTTTCACTCATGTGATTCTGTGTTTAGTGATGCATTTAATTTTTTCTTCAAGGCACAATGGAATTATAGATGTGATCAGTGGGATCATTTGGCAAAATCAGATCCATGACCAGCACGTCCGAAGACATTTGTGAGATGTCTAAGAAGGTCTTTCAATGTCTAAATCTAACAGGTTTGTACATTTAGGACTATTCCAGGTGTAAATGTTTCATCTCTGTCAAACCAAGATCTACAAATGTGGTGATGGCAGTCGATGGTTTGGACAGGTTTTGTATTTGGCACTTATTTAATCTATGTAATGATTTCTCAAAGCAATTAATAACACCATACAGTCATCGTGAGATCATGCCTCATTGCATGCTGCAATTCATGATATGAGCTTATTACAACAAAGAAAGATTGTATCCGTGTTACATTTATCTTTTGTCTGGATGATGCTAAAACGTTGTAAAGCGGAAAATATCTTCTTTTAAAGTTCGGAGTTAAAGTTTTGTTTTTTTCTTTCTTAGAAAGATAGATGAATGCAGACTCACGTACACGGACACTTCAAAAAATGATGGAAATTCTCAACAAAACAATGAGTCACTCAGTAATCATCACAAAAAGCTCTGCTGAATGGGGCTAAATGATACCCTTTCCCTGTTGTCTTTGTGATTGAGAGGCATGTGACAATGATTGACAAATTCTGTAGTGAGCTAGAAAAATAATATAGACAGAATATTATAGAGCGATCGCAAAGAGCACATTCGATTGATTTCTCAGAAACATGATTTTCTTCATTTAATCCATAGGATTCAATGATGATCAGTGTTTTAATCCAGTAGCTGTCTCTGCTCATCAGTTTGTTTGCCATGTCCCCTCCCCTAGTGGAGGAGGAAATATATTCAATACCACAGTGGATAAGGGTAGAGGCAGAGACATCATTTGTATTCACATCATGACATGCCATCGCATGTTTGTTAGTGCGAAAAGCAGTCCTGCAGTTTTAGAGCTTGTTTAGTTTGGCCAGCATACATCGGACCACAGGCCCGAGGACATTTCTGTATATAGATAACGTGAGTGCTACTGCAGTTTAATAACCATTGAAATTAGGATTTCCTCCCTACGCGTGGGTGCACAAACTCCTTTTAATCAGTAGCGTTAGAGCACAGTGGCCACACCAAAGGCCGGCAGAGGTAGATGGTATCCACGTGGACAATGGAGGTTTGGAAAAGTATGAGTGGACGAGACAGTCTTTTAAGTGAAATGCTTGTCTGGATGAGGTTAGATGGGTTTTGGTAAAGATATCCCTCAAAGGCGGACTTTTTGTGGATTTTGCCAGTATTTAGTTATTGTTTTTATTATCTGTACAGACAAGGCAGCCCCTTTCTCTGGCCTATGCATATACAGTAGGTCCTGTTTGTGCATGTGTGTATCATGGGCCTGTGTGTGTGTGTGTGTGTGTGTGTGTGTGTGTGTGTGTGTGTGTGTAAATGAATACAGAGTGAAAAATGATTGATTGAATGAGTGAAAAAAATGATATTTTCCCTTTCTAGAATTTAAAAAAGTATGCTTTCTTCTCCTTCTTCTTCTTCTTCTTCTTCTTCTTCTTCTTCTTCTTCTTCTTCTTCTTCTTCTTCTTCTTCTTCTCACACACAATGGCTCAGTTTAACAAAAGAAGCTCTATTCAATCAAATTAAACCAAATTAAGCTAAATCCAAATGTAAACCGTACAGACTGGAAATCAGTGGTGTCAGTAGTGTGTGTGTGGTGATTGAGTGGAGAATGTGTGTGCGCAGGTGTTAGAAAATAAGAAATTAAAGCAACATAATCAAAGTAAATGGGAGAGCAAAGCCGCAGCAGCCACAGCAGAGTGGAGAGTCAGCCATAGAGACGGCCGCTTTCTTCAACCACACCTAAATAACCTTGGAACATCTATTGCTCCAATCATCATCTGCAGCGAGTGTAGAGAAGTGTACAAACTCTGTACATCAAAAGTCAGAAACTGTTCATTGTCATTGCATCACAAATCTTCAATATTCATAACAGCAGTTGTGTCACCCACAGACGTGATTTGTTTTCTGATAAAACTATTAACAAATTGGGACAGAGGTTCCATTAAACTGCCAATAGTAGCCACTATAGGTCTCAAAGGAGTCTTTTGGAGGGATGTGTGTATTTTAGGCAAGCCTTAAAAGCTAGACATATTGGATGTTTAATGCAAAATAACTATTTTTGTCTTGCTGTAATCCAACATCCTTTGAAAGCACTGTCAATAAAATCCCTTTTTTGACATCAGCTGTTGGTTCGTTGTCAAGTGATTTATGACAACAGGTGTCAGACTCTTGCAGTCACAAGGCACAGCCATTGGATGGATAACATCTCCTCCTTCAGGCCTTTATCGGTGTGGTCACTTCGCTCACTGCTCTAACTCAACTGATGCAAAGGGGTTTGTGTAACCACGCACATGGGAAGTAATTCTGCATCCAGGGGTTTATAAACTGCAGCTCTCAAGATATTCATATACTGAAATGTCCGTGCAGTCTTGTGTGTTTTGGCCGAACTAAACAAGCCTTAAAACTAAGAAATACAGAATATAAGGCTGATATTCGCACAGAGAATCTTGAGGATGCAATGACATGTCATTTTGAGAATACTAATCATGGATCGGCCTTTACCCTGATATTCTGGGGTATTTAAACGATGTCCTCATTCGCTAGAGGAGGGGGAATTGTAAACGAACTGTAACACAGAGAAAGCTACTGGATTTATACGGTGAACAATTTAACGAGGACAGGAATTGTTCTTGTTTTCAATGAACATTCTGAGAAATAAGTCCATCCTGTGTATTGTGATTTGTTCTGTGATGTTTCCTCAAAGGTTTGATAGTTTCTATAATATTTTGGTTGTCTTGTTTCATATATGCTGTAAAATAAATATAGCATTAGCTGAACGTAGGCACTGTCCAGAGTCTGATGAGACAGGGGGGCGTATAGGCAATTTAAATGTCTACAGCACCACTAATATCACTCTCATGAATACATGCTTTATGTCGAGACGTAAGTCCCTGGACCTTATTACAAGGTCTTACTATAACCAGAAGATCAACTCTCCACAGACCCAAGTTCTGTTTTCCAGCTGAATCTATATTCCTTTACCACTATTCTATTGAATTTCCCTTTGAATAAAGGTTTATTTCCCCGAGCCGAAGTCCCAGGATGGCTAACTTGACGTACGTCTCAGAGTTCATTAGCTCCTACAACCCTGCTGTAAGTGTCTCATGGTGAATACCATCAGAACCCTGCCTCATTGAGATGGACAAGCACAAAAAACACAAGTGACAATAGGAAACGGAAAGGGTAAAACGTTTCCATGGCAACAAAGAGAAAGGCTTTGATACCTCTGGGCATGGAATGATGAAGACAGAGAAAGACTGCATGGATTTGTGTCTCAGCCCTGCACCCTGTGAAGAGTGCTGCTATTAACATGATTGTTGTGCTATGATGAAACCTTCAAACCTATTGAATTTAAACTTTAACACTACTTTCCCATCTGTTGAGTCCTGTGCAAGGTTATGATGGAGAGTGGACCGCCCCAATCGGCAGGAAGAAATGTTGGCATTGTACATTTCTGCAAAGCATGGATACATAGAATGTGGACGTTTTTGCATTCGGTCAGAGCAAGTGGCGTGGTACAATGATGCGCAGAGTGCCACAGTATGTGGAGCGGCCTGTTACTGAAAGAGCGAGAAAGTTTACAAAGGGCGGGTGTAGGATCTAAGAAGGAACTGAATGTTGATGCTTGTTACATATAACATTGTTACGCTTGATAAGTAAAATTTCGTAAAAAGTCCGCTAAGCGCTGTTGTAATTTATTTACAGCAGGTATTGTGTCAGGTTACGTTCTTATGTTATTATTTTCCCACAAATCATGATCTTTTTTCGAACTTTAACTAAGTAGTTATGTACTAACCAATCATTTCAAAATGTTAACCACGTGGCATTGTGTGTTAAACCATGATACAAGGCTGATATGAAACAGATTCATGAAATGTATTTTGGTTTAGAAATGTCCACATTCAACATATCCCGTGGTTTTCAGTAACAATGCCAACATTTGTTCTAGCGTTTGAAAATGGAAAGTATGTCCTGCTGAAGCCTTCACCACTGGGCTTATCTGTAGTGTCTGAAATCTACGACTGGACCCATAGAGCCTGTGTTGGTACTGCAAATAATCATGTCTGACTAAAATACTTCTTTATGAAGTATAAAGTAATGCGATAATACTTGAATAAATAAATGTGTTACCAGACAATAATTGATTTAAATATATAAGTCATTTTATCTGAAGTCAATAAAATCTGCAATTTGTTTCTTTTTAAAAAAAAAAAAAAACATGGTGTGGCATGCTGTTATGTAAGTGTCTGCCCCATTTTATAGCCAGCCTGTCAGAGTACATTACTACAAGCCTTATTGGTTCCCTGATTTTCATTTAATCTGCCTCCAAGATGCATTATCGCTCACTCTTTATGATCTCATATTGTTTTATTGAACATGCATTGTGCTTCTCTGGTAGTGCTTGCTTTTATGGGAATGCAATAAATTCCACTCTTTTAAGATGAAATCTTGAATTACTTTTAAAAGTTGGTGCCTGGCAGCACAGAGGGCACAGACGACATGTGGAAGATACAGTGTGGTGAGGTGTGGTTTAAGGTCGAATCGACAATAAGACACAACCGTGGCTGAGAGGAATTTATTTGACTGATTAACCCATTGAGCTTCACAACACGATCCAGATGCTTTCCAAAAGCAGTCGCAGTGGCAGCTCAATAATGACGCTGATACAACTTAGCACTCATTGGTTGTCTTGTCTCTAGCTTGAAACATCCTAAAGCGCACACACACATGAAATAGAAAGGTGACAATGTGTTATCGGTGATAATGTGCTTCACGATTTAAATGTCTGATGAGGGCTGATGACATTTCACCTGATCATAAATGGACACATCTCTGATGATGATGCCAGTTTTATAAAGGACAGCAGTTAATACGTGAGAGGGCATTCGTAACAATGTTTATGAGTTTGTATTGGCATCACGTCATGCCTACATCATCATTAAATTAGCCGTAATTATGAGTTTTATATTGTACATTAGACACCAATCTGAGAGGCCACATGATAAAAAACAGAAACATTATCACCTCCCTGTTCCCTACAAGGCTTAGTAAAGAAGCATGTAGCAGCCCGTCTCCTTATGAATAATCTCAGGAGAAATATGTATTTGATCAATTAGGTCGTTTGACTGAACTCAAACTCTGAACTCTGAATATTACTAGGTTGATAGGCAACTACTGTTGCGTGTATTCTTTATCTTGTGGTATTCTGCTGTCCTTTTGCATGGTGGCTAATCTTATTTTAATCTAAAAGCATCTAATTGTCCCTGTAAGTGTCAGCCATGCAATGTGCATTCAACATTTATGTTATTGTGTGCAGACCTAAAAACTAGCAATTGCCCGTTAGCTCCAGATATCATATTTAAACAAGACAGCGGTTTAATCATAGGCTAATTAATTTCTCAACTTCACACTAGGTCCCACAATACCCATGACAATTTCCACTATGGCCTGCTTTTACAGTCATTACTGCTTTACACACTTTATTCTGTAACATAAAGTATTGCATTATTAATAAATAGTAAACAGTATTAATTATAATGTCATTGTTTATTAACAGTAAAATAACTATTAACTGAAATTGTATTAAACCATTTTATCATTTATTGATGCTGGTTATTATATAGTGTTAGAAATGTATATATTGTATTTGTATTTGGCTCCATATTTCCATATGTAACTTTTTTATTACTGTAACCACCAACCCCCTTTCGTCATCCCTGCCTGTAGCTTTCGTGTAACCATTCATATTATTGCATGCAATGGCAACAGGTAGGGTGCCTCTCAAGAAAGTGGCATTTTCACTAATTTGGATCCAAAATGGAACATCTTCTGTATGACTATTCTTCAATGTATAGTTTTGTGCCTTTGATACAGTTGTTCCAAACACACCTTTCCAAGGATAGGCTGGCTTTGAAGGAGGCAGAGCACACATACATAATATACGGTACGGGGGGAGCACAAAAAATATTACAAACAAGCTCCCCGGTTTCCACAAGAATTGGCATGGCAACCAATAAACATGGCTAGTTGTGCTTTATGGGAATCATCGGCTCTGTTAGAGCTCATCTTTGACCAAATTACTTGGCTGAAACGACACATTATATAACAGCATATTAACCACAAACTATTAGTCAGCAAAAATGTAGGACGCATTAAAGATGGGGCAGGCACTATGCTTATGGAATCATTGGGCAGAAATGTCATATTAACCCTTGAACACAGTGTTTTTAGGCTTCACAGAATCTAGCCTACACAGGTCACAGGTCATTTCAGAGTGTGTGGAGTGTGTGGGGTGGGGTGGGGGGGGGGGGGGGGTGGGGTTTATATTGGGTGTTCTAGAGATGCATGCGCCGATCACTTCCCTTCGGTGAAAGCCTGATTCAATGCTGGAATATTCTGTAGGAATAGTTGCTATTCCTGCACTTTCAACAACTGCCTACAAGTACAAAAATATGCTAATCTCAAAAAACAAAAAGTTTTAAAAACAGGTTGTCAAAATGTCATGAATTAAATGTTACAACTAATGGCATTTCCAAAGAAAGCCAGACGGTAATTCCCAGGATTAGGATCACAATCAAGATTGGGATGACTTTTGAAATGAATGTCTATTACTTGTACAGGTTACTGTATGAAGCATGTGCATTAGCCCATGCTTGTCTGGTGGCTTTATTTCACTGAACGTGCAGTGAGATTAATAAGGATACTTTGGTGCATTCAGGCAAAAGAGATAGGCGTAAAACTGTGATTAATATATTATAAGACATCCTGGAGTTCATCGACATAACACCTACAACTATATGGTTCTGAAATAATTTCACCTGAAGTACTACAGTGTCAAACTGGAATCCTCTGTCGACCTTGAGATGCCTTCTCCAAATGCAAATGTAAGTAGTATGCATATGTCTCTATTTCAGTGCATCTAAAACGCCATATGTTTTCTCTGTATAAAATCATCTCTATCTTAATCACTTTTACTTTAGTCTGAAAGAAATATTGAGGTAATGCCATTTACAGATGTTTTCCAGAGACCTCCTGTTGATATTTACTCGATGTCAGTAAAACATATTCATTGCAACTATTTCTCATGCTTAGGAGCTCTAGCCCTGGTGCTGTGTGTAGCGGTTTTCTTCACAGTGAGAAGAATCATATGGAAGTATAAATCAAAAAGTGCATTCTCAACTGATAAAGAGGAAGATAAATAGGCTCAATCCAATACTGCCTCTGGAAGGAGCTGTGGGTTTGATGCATTCAAAAGCAGCCCACCCTCTTCAATAAGCCATGAGAGATGAATGGACTGTTCTCCCATTCCAGGCTGATTGGTGCTGACAAACTATAGATCACCTGTGAGGGAGCAGCACCCTATTTCACCAGGACTTGTCTCACTCTATTCCTCAGCCACTAGAATCACTCTACTCAATACAAAACGCTACCCAGGACTTCTGGTTGATTTGTTTTTCTCCCACACAGCCAGTTTAGTTTTTTTTTAATACAGTACAGGTATTGTGATCATCAGTTGGACAATGTCTCCCCCTTCTAGTTAATTTCTATAAGGCTTACAGTTATACTTTTCCTTGAAGACAGAATTAAGATGTGATCTTTTGTTTTCTGTTGTGAATATCTGCACTTACTTGGGAAGGTACATTTGGATTGCTTGCTTGCTTGCTAGCATGTGCTAATTCAAGTCAAGTCAATTTTATTTATATAGCCCAATATACCAACCTCAGGAAGAGCATCTGAGGAGGGATCCCTTACCCTGGATGGACAGACATGCAGTAGATGTCTTGTGTACCGACAAACTGAAATTAGAGTATAGGCAATCCAAATGACAGAAATTATACATTGAATTTAAATGATGGAAATCTTTCAGGAGGATGTCAAGCAGCTTCCACTTGTCGCCAAACAGCCAGAGCCTAAGCCACACAACCTCCTCTCCATCATGTAACCTGAAAAGTGGGCAGGCACGCGAGAAGCAACACTGAAACGCATCATTCACACAGGTCAGAGAATGAAACAAGCACACAGAGGAAGAGCGAGGCAAGAGGCGAGGCTGAACCAACTGGAGGACGAAGATCCAGATCCAACATGTGGAATGAGGCACAGACAGAGAGAGAGAGAGAGAGAGAGAGGGGTCCCAGGACGGCCTCTCCTTATTTGAGAGAAGACTTGTTACTCGAGTGAGAAATTCACCACTAATCTCAGTCCCTGTCCGTCAGATTAAAAAATGATCAAATGCAGAGATTGTAGCTAAATCATGCTCATATACAGTAGGCCTATATATGGGTCCTATATATATATATGAGTCCCACATGTATCATCCAGTTGAGAACATAGGACAAATGAGGAGCCCATGCCCATTGTGTCTTTTACTTTGAAAAACAGCTCATTAGAGACAGAGAAATGTATATGTTTCCTAACAAAGAGCAGTTGGTTTAGCAGTTACCGAAGCAGTTTTATTTGTGAATGATGAAAATAGTCTGTGAACTAGAGGCAATGCTGAACTTATCAATTGAATAAATTGCAGGATTTTTATCCTGTTAATATATCCTTCAAACTCATTTTTAATACATCTTTTATTGCCTAGGGCCAAACTCTGTTTCTTTGATCCCCTGCAAGTCTGTGCATAAAGGATCATAAAGAATTGTGCCATTAGGATTAGGGGAACAGCTTCTTTTATCAATTACATCAAAGTTTCAGCTGGTGCCCATTAAATACATGCTCACACAGACACACAAACAGACACATACACATGCACACCATTTAATTCTCTGGACATCCAAAAGATTGTTGGTAAAAATAAGGAGCACATTTTTGTACTCGACTTGACTCAGTGTCTGCATAGTAATCAGCTTGTAAATTTGGGTTGAATCACAAGTCAATCCTCAAAGCATCATGCTTGTTAGACCCATAGGCTTGAGGCTAGGAGCTTGGAAGAAAGCCAGGGGCATTTAAAAACAGTCTTCTATCCAAAGGGATGAAAGCTTACTTTTAACTCCTGCTATGTTGCCAGTGTTGAAAGTGCACTATTGCTGTGTTCCGTGCAAACTTGCTGAAATGTACACCATCCGTGAATGACACTAATGATAATAAGCAGCAGGCAATTTTTTGTTATTACCCAACAGTGCTGAGACTCTCTTATTAGCAACTGAAAATGCAGCCACTGTTTACAGTGAAAAAGGAGAGCATTGTTTTCTGATCAAGACAGGACATTTACTTTATTTACAGAATTACTGGAAAGCAACCAGTTTGAATTAACACTTAGTTGAAGGACGTAAAAAGCAACCTCTACAACGCCCTTGTGAGACAGTGAATTTTATGCTGCCCCCTGTGCTGGGCATTCATTGAATAAAATCCCTCATGACTTGTTATATGGCAGCTAAGAGGAGATGGATCACCCGCTCAAAGCAGATGTTGCAGCCACACACAAGGCCCTCTGAAAACAATGTGATCCATGAGGACCAACTAAAGCACACACAGCGGCAGACACAAACAAAACACAGACTGACACACACTGATCTTAATATATTGCATGGTCATGCCCCCTGCTTGTTGGCCACGCAGACACACACACACTCACACACACACTCACACACATGAATGTACTCCTTTTATATACTTTCATAGCACGCAGACACACAGAAACAGCCACAGATACACAATGGGATTTTGCTGGCACACAAAAAAACACAGCAACCAAGCTTTATTTGTTTGCGTTTTATCCTCAGAGCCGCCATAGCAGAGAGGACATCACACAGCGAAGAGCTGTCGATAAAACCTGCTCAGCGTGCCCTGTGGTGTTTATTTTAGTATGAGAGGTAAGGTCACACCATTCTTCAGACAGCAAGTTCCTATAGAAAAATAGCATCCTTAACACTGATATCACATGTAATCTCATAGGGTATATCCCAAATTCCTATTCCAAACCAACGGTTTTATGGATGCGTTGCACTCCACTTTTATGTGGTCTTTTGTTTGTTTTAAAATTAAGAAAACCCTGAATTCAAAATCATGCATGCGTGCTCTAAAAACGTTGTACATCTTGTAGCTTCTTCTTAACGAGGAAGCAGCTCATGGGACCGTTTTTTATTCCATTTTGATATCCCGCTTCCATTTTAGAAATTCAGATGCTTGCATGTTTTGTAAAGTCACCATTGTCATGGGAATAGAAATGGAGTACATGCACACAAAGAGCTAAATGTCAACCTGCCTCCCTTGGGTAAATGAATCATATGGTGCTTGGAGACAGAAGAAAGGTGTGTAATAGACCTAAGTTACACCCAACTTTAAAGTAGTTGAAGGCTGCCCCTATTAAAATAAAAAGAGTCTCACCATTTTGTCTAGACGTTCTTTTCATATTTCATACAAAAGAAAACGATCTATCTTAACCTTACTGCCTCAGCAGCAATTTAATTGAAATTAGGTGAAAAGTGTTTATTCAGTACAAAGACAGATGCAGAATGAGCACACTGGATGAAATCCAACAGACAACCTTTATCTTGCAATCTTAGGTGAAAGTCCATCTGTCCTCAGCAGGAAGGACAATGCTACGAGCTCTGTGTGCAAACTTCCCCATTGTCTCTTTTGTGTGATCTGTAAATGAGAGACAATTTGCATTAAGTGGCATTGGTTAAGGGATTAGGGGACATGATTTATGCTCGAAAGACATTTATCGTTCAAAGCAAATGAGTTTCTTTTCTCAGTGGAACAATGGAGGGCTGCCTGACTCCTCCCTTAATCTTTGTGAACAAAAAAGGGCTCACTAAACTGGAACTGAGGGTCCATGTAATTCAGACCCTGATTAAGCCACTTCTCCCTAATTTTACATTAGCCAGGCTTTCTATTCCCCCAGTTATGGGCATTAATCACGGTTACAGAAGCCAATCAGAGGTCAAACAATCTGATGGGTTGCTTTTCTATTGGTTATTGTTCAGACACGCAACCATTGGTTTAAATTAAAGGTCTTTGTTATTGAATTAGTTCAAAAATTCAGAGAAGCCGAAGTAAAGAGGACATTTTTTCTTTTGTTCTTTCTTTTTCTCTGTCGGGGGAGCCATTTGCAGACTGCGATCTGAAGGTGCCTTTCATTTGTCTAAAATAGGCAGTTGCAAAAAAGAAAAGAAAAACTCCACTGTTTTCAACTGTCCCTTTTGAAAATGATTTGTTGGAATTGGTCCCTGACAGCTCCAGGATATTTTGTAGTTAACATCCCAGATCCGAAAAAATTGTTTTTGACCTCCTCCTCCTTCCATCCGCTCTCCAGCACAGCACACCTGCACCAGAGATCTTAAACACACACTGTAACTGCTGTTTGAACCTCGGTCCAGAAATACCAGGCTAACGGCATTGACTGGAGTGCTTCCTGTTCACTGTACATTATGTTGTTCTCCACATTTATCAGAGATTTTGTCCATAGCCACGAAGAGCCCAAGGGGACGTCAGAGTCAAAGGAGTCAATATGATTGGCATGACTTTCAGCCTTGGTGTTGGGGCTTGGCTGTGTGTGTGGGGGGGGGGGGGGGGTCTTGGCTGTTAACACATGGCTCAGCCAGGGAGATTAATGGTTCTGACTGCATCAGCCCAGTGAACGGGATCAGAGGATGTAATTGGGTTGAGCCCAAATATGGGCATTCTAGACAGCTGCTCATAGCAGGAGCCAATCACACGCTCCCATCCCTGCCACGCTTCCAGTTGTTCGCCACCTTAGGTCAAGACACTTGAATCTCTTTTTCTCTAGAGAAGCTGCTTTTAGATTTTGATTACTTGTCTGATGTTTGAAGAGATTCTTCCCAAAATCAAACATTATTTCAGATGAAAAATAATCTCTTATTATTATCCCTTTGAAGAACTACTTGCAAAATAATAAGACTTTATTGAATAGCCATTTTATTATTTCAAACGGTGTTTGTAACATTGATCCCAATTTTTTGGGAAAATGTATCAAACTTCATTTCAATTAACCACATATTTTACAGTATCATGGCCTACTGATATGCATACTTAGACTGTATGGGAGAAATAAGTGTGGCTGTTATTTGTTTTAAATGTATCAAAAAGCTGGGTGTCCTGGGGGGTCGAGTGGTTTAGGATGAATACAATGCTCCTGGTTCTCCTCTCCCCTTTTCCCAATACTGTCATATTCTAAAATGAATGTAAAATGCCTTAAAAAAAAAATGTGTGAAACGTGAATAATTAATAAAAGTATATTTTTCATTTGAGAAGTACAGCACATTGAGGTATATGGTATGCTCATGTCTACACATTAATAATTAGATTTTTTTTTTAATGTGTACAAATTGTACCTAACTGTATCTAAACGAAGTAATAATCTTTACTTCAAAACTAGCCAACTTGAAAGGAGCTGGTCCTGCTCCTTTGACATTGTCACGCTCCCCTAATTCCAGCAAAGTCCCCACTCTGATCCCAGCTGTAGCAAGGAAGAAATCATGTAAATTTATTGGTGACATTGAGATGGTTCTTTGCTATTCAAATGAGGCCGGCCTCGTCAGACGCTAAACGGTACGACGTATTGGCTGGTAGCGGTAACCTCCCCGCAAACAGCTGTGACCCCATGCAGGAAGTCCGACATCCCACTTCCTGTGGCAAGCTGTGCCGCTGGCTCTCTTGGCCGAGGATGGCTTTCTAATTGGTGTCCTCTCAACCCCTTTACTCTGAGATGCTCCTGCCTGACAGGTCTTGGCAGCGGGAGGATATGTCCTTGGGGAGAAAAAAAAGTCAGATCTGAGAAAATACCAGAGTACAACATTTTAGAAAACGTCCCTCAAAGTCTTTTCAGAAAGTGAACTGAGGGGGAGTTTTATTAGATAGAAAGAACAATGAAGAAAATATTCCACGTGAGCTGTCATGAGCTACCTGATGTTGATGTAAGTGAGATGCTTTGAGAGCAAATTGAAGTTCTTCATTTGTGGATGCTAGTTTAAGGACTGGCATCCAGTCAATCAAATTTCATCTTTTTATGAGAGGCTGAATTGGTGGGTATGTAAAGTCAATTGTTCATTGATAAAAGTCATCCAAGGTTTTAACAAGCTGTACTGAATATCTAAAAGAATTTCTGAGAATTTCTTTCTTTTATCCTGGTTTTGTTGAAAGTGCAGTAGTCAGTTGGATCTAACTAAGTTTTTTAAAGCAAATTAAAAGTAAAACGCTGAACAAATGTTCCGATTTTGTGAAAAAGAAGTCACGTTGTTTTATAAACCGGCGAAAAAGCTTGGAAACAAACACTTTTCTTTGATTAGTGATGTTGTTGACCATTATAGCAACAGTGATATTCCAAAAGATTTATGAAAACTACAGCATACGTAGAAATGCTAGTTAAGTGAAGCCTGATGCAACAAGTTCAGAGCCGTATTCACTAATGACAGGATGCTAAAAATATCCTTTGCTCTGTAATTGTCTGTTTTTCAATGTATCTAGCCATTTGCTTCAGCAAAAAAAACACACACACACCCACAAGCGTCCCTTTCCCCCGTGATTCTCCCGCTGCACTTTTGACTTCAGGTTCAGTTCTGGATCATGCATTCCAGCACTTCTTTCATGATTTCATTATAATGGGTGTCTGGTTGAGTAAGGCGAACCATCTGCAGCTAAATGTCAGTAAGATCAAGGGGGCTGGTGGTGAATTTCCTGCAGAGCGAGAAGCTACTGACACCTGTCATCATGCTGGGTGAAGAGGTGGAGATGGTGCAGACCTACAAGTACTGCACCTGTGCATGCAAATCAACAACAAATCTGGACAGTCTGACAAAAAATAGACACTGTGCAAGAGAGGCCAGCACAGACTGCTCCTCTGAAGGGGACTTTGGTACATGCAACAGTCTGCTCTTCATGTTTGTTCCAACATCTGAGCCCAAGGCATTGCTGTTTGTGTCTATGGATTTAGGAGTTAGTCAAAGGTCTCAATACAGGCTGTACTACTTTGCTTTTATTGCTGTATTGCTTGTATTTTGTGGCACACTGATTCATGCTTATAGTCCTTGAGCTGTAACTGTCTATTTTTTCCATACAGACTCACAGACTAAGTTGACACAACTTCATTTTGCTCTAATTCAATTGATATTCTTTCCTGAATGCTTCATGTTGAGTTTTTTCTGTAAGTATGTCCCCATGGCAATGATTACATTTCCTATTGACAGAACACAATGTTCTGAACTCACAATATCGGCAACCTATATACAATTAAATTGTATGGGTATAAATACAGCAGTAAGAGTATACTAGAATAAAGGAATTCAGTGTGTGGAACATACAGAATCCTTGATATCCATGGTTCTGATATCGAGTGCACTTGCTGTGCTTTCACACTTTATCTGATGATGCACAGAGGAAAGGAGCACTATCTATATTGTTAAAGCCAAAGCCTGTGGGCATCAAACATCGAAATGTCAGGGTTGGGCTAAATTCAAAGGATAAATTATTCATATGGCCCCAGTAAAGGCTGTGCATGAGGTCACCAGCAGGCCTCACAAGCAAAGGAGAACTTGACAGGGAGCAGCACACGAGTAGTCTTCCAACCACTGTTAGGAAGGTGTGGGGGGGGGGGGGGGGGGGGTCATCACTGAAGCAGCTGTTCAAGCAAGCAGGGAAAGTGACCTGCTCAGTAAACCATAAACAAGTGGGAAGAATATGCAAAAAAGGCTTCTGCGCTGTACACTGAGTTGGATTTGGCAAGATAGCGTGCTCACCTTGGGGAGGTGATGAATTGAGATGAGAGAGGCACACACCAAGTCAAACACAGAGATGTCACCGCAGATTTAAGAAAGCGTTTGATCCCGCTGATGTACCCAACATCATGACAGGAATCTCTGCCATCACCTATTAGATGACAAGAAAAAAGTGCCCAGGTCAAATAAAACACAACGTTGTTGATTGGGTTGCACTGTGGGTGTGAAAACATCCTTTTTTTTTCCTTTTCTCTCAGCTTGATTTAGAGAGCAAGAAAGCTTGGAGGCTTACAGACACATCAGGACAAAAGACTAAGACAGGTAACAAACAATTTGATCTTACAGTACGTCTACTGAGGAGTAACTCCAGGTAGATATGATAGATTATGAAATGTTATTTAGGCTCACGCTAAGGGGAAAGACACTTCCTGCTGTTATCCATTTTTTTGCTGCGACAGTTCAGTCTATATTAGAGAAACATTTATATCCCTCACACAGCAGGAGAGAGGACAGAAGTGTTTATCCGCTCCTCTGAATCTGAGATATTGTAGATCATGATTTGAAGGTTTGAAACTGATGCCATTGAGCTTACTTAAATAAAAACGTGGTACAAACATGGCAGTTAATAAATCAATATCCCATTCATTGCAGGGACGCTGTCATTTATTTGATTTCACACATTAGCTAAGAAAGTTTATCAAACACTGCCCACGTTAAAATACTGCTTTAAATGTCACCGATTCTGTTATTGATGGGTGTGTTTCTTTCCTTTGTATGCAGCACATTCTTTCTCTCAGTGTATGTGTGTGCATACGCCGTTGCACACTGTGTGCGCACAACTAGGACGTATTGAAAGCTGTGTTGCTCTAAAGAGAAAAGTTGTATTGACCCAATTAATCCCTAAAGACAAAAGCAACCACTTCCCGTCTTGCAAGACCTTTTTCTTTCAAAAACACGGATTGCTATATTTCTATTGTGTCTCTCTGTGGCAGTGACAAGGAAACCAATGCTGACCTTCATTTAGACTATAGAATGACAATACCGGAGGGGAATAAGAAAGTGAGGGAGGAAAAGAAAAACGGAAAATCAATAGCTCATTTTCTGCTTTTTTGTATAGGGATTCTGATGTTTGCAGAGATAAAGGTCGACAAGCCTGAGAGATCTCTTGCACCGTCTCAACTTGAACAACCCTGAAATTGCTATTGTGTCCACGGCAATTTGAAACTGAGGAATCACATTTTTTCTATATTCTTGTGTGTCTTACAGAAATAAGGCTCAAATGTGTGCCTATATGTTTCTGCACTGTCTAAATTACCCCGAAAAAATAATCTTATCACTCCTCAACTTTATCTTCATTCATACCTAAGAAAATTGACCATGAATCCAGAGGCCAGCCAAATGATCAGAACAAATATGATGAATTACAGTATGAAACAGTAATTTGAAGATCATGTGTTAATGTGATCCATTGGTGTTATGTAAACACATATGAATCACAGCAGAAGAAAAAAATGTATGGTTCAGAGAAAAGCATCTGCACAGCTTGTAAGGTGTGTCTAAGCTGTATATTAAACATTATACAAGATACTTGAAGTGAAACATCAAAAACACTGAAAACAGCTTGGATGTGAGGACCAACAGATGTTTAATTCTGATATTATGAATTACGATTGATGAGGGGATGTCTTTGAAGTAAAGTTATGGACTAAAGTGGAGCAATTTGCTTCTTGACTCAAATGTCAGTAAGCGGTTATAAACAAACACAAATCTAGCCACAGATTGTCTCCACGTGACAAAACCATAGAAATTGGTAATCTCATATTGTCACGGTCTAAAGAACAGACTACTGGGGATGGACCCAAATGGAGACAGACACGGGGAGGATAATCATCAGTGATTTTAATAAAGAAACGTCCAAAGCAAAACGTACATGGCAGATGAGTCTAAAAGTGAGTGACTGAAATACAAAAAAGGGCAAAATGATGAACAAAATAGGATCAAGTAAAAAAGGACAACTGCTTGAGGGATACAAACAAGAAACATAGCAATCGAACCGACAGACAAAAGACAAAAGACAGGATTATAAATACACAAGAAGCTAATCAGACAACAACACAGAGGTGGGCAGACACGAGAGCAGGCCGGAAGCTAATAGGTGGAAGAAACACAAGAAAACGGAGCAAGGCTGACGAGACAAATCCAACACAGGTGATCCGCAGAAAAAAGGAGGGAAAACCACAAAGACAGGGAGCCAAACAAACAGGACACAATCTAGACCAAGATCATGACATATACGGTAGCGGCAGGAGCAGCTCAGTGTGTTGCCCTAGAGCTGCCCACTGCTCCTAATACTAGGATTGGTTAAATGCAGAGGTTGCTGTGTACATGTGTGACAATAAAGTTGATTTTCATTCCCACATGAAATATTCTTTTAAAGTTTTTACCAATTTTACAAGTTACCGAGAAATATCGTCCTCTATCTTAATCATCAGAGAAAATGGGCAAAAATCCAAAGTTATATGGATGTCAAAATGGATTCCTGCTTCTCAACTCTGCAGAGCCAGCCGTCCCTTACCAGAGGCTCCCCGGTGTGCATCCTCAGAATAATTTATAGGTTCGGAAGATGGTGTGATTATATCCAAAGAAGGCTTTCATATCCATCCTCACTTCCATCATTTCCTCCATTTAGAAGGGGACGAGTGTCAAGTTCACAGCGTCTGGTAATTATGATGTCTTTTCTCAGCAGGAGGGTCGTATCTGTATCAGGGCTACTTTCGACAGAAAATAATGGACAGTGTGTTTCATAGAATGACATAAGAGCCAATAAACATTCAACAGTTGAAAAAGAAACTTCATTGTGAGATATTCTTTTCTAACTGTCTTTAGCAAAACTGTCCACTCCTCCAGAGCCGCAGTCCTGCTAAAATCATAAACTTGAGCGTTCGTGATGGAGAATGAGGAGCAGTATGTTCATGGGAAGGAGCTCGTATGATCAGCCAACCCACCCTGTGTAAATAAACATCAAATAAATAGCATCATAAACTGCTCTGCTAACTAGGGTGGGTATTTCAAATTAGATGTGTTTGTACCATGCAGAATTAAACATTATGCCATCAATCAACACAATCAAGAGAGTGGGTATGTTGAATTATGCGGTGTACTGAATTATATATTCCATTTTTTTTTGTTGAGTCTCTGTTCGCGAGGTGTTGATCCATTTCTTAGGCCATCTGGGCTACATTTCCTGAAAAAGAAATTAGCTTTTTCCAGTTAATGTATTGAATAACTTTAAATTGTAGTTTTTTTTGATGAAAGTGTATATAATAATAATATCAGATGCACTTAAATACGCCCTCATTGACTTAGATAAACATGAAAAAAATAAGGCAGGCAATATTTTGTTCTTGTCAACAAATCCCATGAAAATACCAAATCAAACATTGTGTTATTCTGTCCAATATTTTATGACTCTCGCACTCACCTTCAAACCAACTAATTCCTACTAAAGATTATAAAGAAATAATAAAGAAACAAATATATAGTTACATTTTTCAAAGAAAGGCTCAGTCATTTTACAGCTGGGCTCTGTAGTTTTTAGCAAATATTACTTAAACAGGAGTAAATAGTCTATTTGTGGGACCTGTTTGTTGCTCCAGTGAGGACTGTATGTTCGGCAGCAGGATGGTGCATATGGGCTTGACTTTAAGTAAACTACAGAGCCCATGTTCATTGAAATGAAGAATTAATGTCACCCAGTGCAACAGTGCAATAGTTTGTGAACAACAATGGATCTCTACAGCACAAAGGATTAACATATATTAGGCTATGGATTGACAGACAGCCTATTTATATATAGCATCAATTCATTGTTTGCAAGACAAATATACAGTATCTCCAGCCTCATATTTTAAAAGAGAGTCCATAATATATTCTCTTATCCAATTTTCAATTACATGTTTTCTATTTTTTTTGGCCTTAAGTGACGAGCATATGATGAATTGTCATGTTCTCCTATGATGACGCATCAGTCACTTGTTTGTCCACCTGATGGAGATCCATTGATCGAAACCTTGTCTGTCATTAACAGTTAGAACAGTCAGAAATCAATTACAATTAATTTGGCTCCAAACATAAAAATAATGTATACAAATAAATAATGCACTTCATTCTCAATAATCTGATGAGGCCAACTTTGTGTATACATAATGAATAACAAATAATGGGAGGTAATGCAGCAGGCTGGATGTTTAAGTACCTGTAGCTGTTAAACCACCTGTTGTATGTGATTATTTGTGACATTGATGGCATAAGGAATGGAACCAGATAACAGCTGCTTCCATCTAACCAGTCTGCTGGGCTACTAATGAATCACAAAGCCCTTGAATGCTAAGTGGCATTTGAGAAGTCCCAGGGTATGCTTGTTTTTGTTTTTTTTTAAAGTCAGAATGGTTTTCCCAGTGCACCTGCACTATGGCAGCGAGATGCCTCTCTTCAAGTACATCGTATGGACAGCTTGTCAAGTGTATGATGAGGTATCGTATGTCCTAATGTGAAGACGTTAACTGGTTAGAATTAGTAATGTATGTATGGTCAAATTCATCCAAAACGTATATTTGATTTCCTGTCTATAATGATGCCTACCTATCAGTTAGAGTGACTCATGGCAACGTTAGAGATCTTTTATCTGAATAAGCAGCATCCTTTTGCCCCCTGCAATTGACTTGCACACATCAGCTGTTGTCTGCTGTGATCAATTACCTCTGATGAAAGTGACAAGGCTACTGCACCTTTACAGTGCAGCATTTCCTGCACAAGCTCTCTGCCAGAGGAGTGATGGGATAACTCTGTCAGCAAATCTATCTCTTGAAATGCAGGCCTCTCAGCTGTGACACATGCTCAAACAGCAACAAAGATGTGACTACGGTATGGAAGAGAGGTGTCAGTTATTGAATGACCCCCACATATATTGGTGGAAAAGAATGAGGTGTCAGAACAAAAGTGGTAATAGACTGGAATACATTAAATGATGTGGAGTGTCCATTGGACTGGAACCAATTCTGCCCGTTTCTTTAAAGCTCAGTTGCCTGAGAATCAGCAGTGGAGAGTGGACTTGTGTGTGGTTTAGGGGATTATGTGAGGGTCGGGAAATAGAGATGAAAAATGGAATGTAAACAAAGCCGTGTACGCTCAAAACCATCCTTGATTTCATGTGTATTTCGATGTTGAATGGGGAAAAGTTTTGAGTTTTGTGTTTTTGTTTATTTAGTCAAAGTTATTTATGGAATATTACATTCTTTCTTTTTATTCTATTATTTGTTTATAGTGCAAAACAAGTGATCAGTGCTGAAACAATCAAATGAAACATACGACACGGCATTAGACAAGCAGGAGAACTAGACTCAAACTAACCGAAACAAAACAGCAGCAGCAAATATACCAACAACAGACAAAAAGGCAACATGTTTGGGCTTTGAGTTACTAATTGTAGTACATATTTTGTTTGTGTGTGTGTGTGCGTGTGTGTTTATTACTCGTGTTTTGTGGACATAAATCCATTTACACAGTCACATTGTGGGGATTCACCTTCCTTTTGTGGACAAAAAGCAAGTCAACATAACATAACAGTGAATGATTACATTGTAGGCTAAAAACTTGGTTTAAGGTTGGGGTAAGGTTAGGTTTAGGTTAAAGGAGCAGTGTGAAGGATTTAGTAGCATCTTGTGGTGAGGTTGCAATTACATCCAACTGAACACCCCCCCCCCCCTTTCTAAGCGTGTCAGAGATCTACGTTGGCCTTCAGGTAACATCAAAATGTGAAAGGCTGTCCGTTTTGGGTTTCTGTAGAAACATGGCGGTGCCACACTGCAGACCCCGTGAGGAGGAAATAGTTATGAATATTATATCATATTCCATTCCTGCCAATAAATCTCCCTATACACTGCACATTATTTCCCCTCCCCTCTATGAGGGGTCTGTTGATCTGTGTCTGAGGAGCAGCTTTCTAATAGGAGATGGGCTTAGCAGAGATACGGTTCTCTGACTTGTCCCAAACAAGTCGGTTCCCCCAAATGATACATAATAAATGCCATTGAAAACAGAAAATGGAAATATCTTTTTCATTTTAGAACATTCGATTATTTTCTTTTGAGAAAAAAATGTGTTGGTAATTTTCAACAATTCATAAACTTGACACTTCAAAGTGCTCATGGTAAAGCGGGAAAATGACTTTCATCTATTTTCTAAGCCTTTCAACGAAATAAATGTCACCGGTTTATTACCTTATCCATTTGCATGTTGACGCTACACTTAAGCTTCACCGCATCATCACTATGGAAACATAATGCCTCTTGCGGCTCTTATATGTCTTGACATTTGAAAATATTCCAAAGTACATCAAGTATGCCCCTCCCCATCTCACGCACACACACACACACACACACACACATACACACACACACACACACACACACACCCTCCTCTCTAGTCTAGTAAATCTCATAGCATCGGCTGTGAAGCTGCTGGGATCTGCTATTTTGTTCTCTTTGGGATTGCTGCCTCTTCCCTCTTGATCCAAACAGTCAGCTTAGGGAGCTTGTGGCACACAGGCGTACAAGTTGCCAAGGAGCTGTCACAGAGATGTCCGCACAAAGGATTTCTGCTGCAGACTAGTGGAGTTTGATATACAGAACAGAACTTTCCCTCGGTATTTGAATGTACATAGCGGCGGGGGGGTGATTCAATTGCAGCCCCAGGAAATGTTGAGTTTTATGCCACAAACCCAGTTTAGTAACAAAATGACAGCTTGAGAAATAAATGGGTGTTGATGAGGTACAAGCTGCAGCTTGACAATGCTGACAACTGGGTTTATTTAACAGAAAACGGTTGATGTCTGATGCCTTGCAAATGAAAATCAGGCAGAACTGGGGAAGGCAGCTGTGGAAGATAACATGGTTATCATGTATTTTTCTGCTCAGCGCTTTAGACAGAGTGATAGAAAGTATATAAAAAGCAAGAAGACAACAACACAGTAAAACCGGATTTGAAATACACAGAGAATGTTCTTTTTCTGATCTCAATTCAAATATTAGCCTTCTTTCCTCCTGATTACTAATGATAGCACTGCCTTGATGATTGTTTTTTATGTTTTTCCCTGTCGGTATGCCCCAATGATTACTGGCACACCAGTGTTATCCAGTTTGGAAAGGTTTGGTTCAAGTGTTGAAAAACTCCAGAGTGAATCTTCAGCCGCTGTCCATCTAATGGCATCAGAGGCTGGAGCAAACCCCCGACCACAGACAGCACTCAATCAGTCTGAGCCTTCAAACTGACCTTGCTCAGCAATCATCTAGCTACAGGGGATTAGGCAATCACTCAAACCACCTGGAAAGGACTGTTTGTTCACATCCCACAGCCTCCATCGTATCACAGATATACGTCAAAGTTTATTAATATTTTTCTTTAAGCCCCGGGATTCATCGATATCGCTCTGATGAGGGAGCAACCACCAGTGTTTCATACAAACAACAGTGTCAATTGTGCGTTCATCCCTTTCATTTTTTGGATCGAGGCATGTCTCTGCACTCCTAATTGGACATTGTTGCTTGATTATATCTATTATACAATCAGGATAATGAGGAACTGCACAAGAGACATTCAGCCTTGCCTGCTTTTAGCAATAATACCGAAGTTGCTCATTACTCTATAAATCTTTTATTTTTTCTTTAGTTTTCTCTTAATTGTTTGGTTTTGTAAATGCTGCATTATTCAAAAGCAGTGTTAGATTTTGACACTTATTCCCACCAGAATGAGGGTGTCATGGAAATGTCCCCCTCCCCCCATCCTCCCCCCAACAACATCACCAGGTCGCTTTGTGACAATTATTCCCACTTCTCCTCCCAGCGGCTTTCATAGTTTACAGTTTGCTCTTTAATTGCAAATGAGACGATCAAAGACAAATGATGACAGAAGATTGTACTGATATTGTTCGGGTTTGTTTGCCTCTATATTTTTGATTGCTGTCATTTTTGGCCTCATTTAAATAAAGCCACAGCATGTATGTTGGATAACATCAATACTGGCTTCCATTTTTCTCAATGTAAATGTTATTTGGAGAGTTAAACAATATTCATTATCACGCTGTGTATCAAAATGGACATGAAGGCTATCTTTCAGTGGAAGCACTTGGAGCAGTCAACATTAAATCATAAGTGTAGCTGTGCTTTTAATTCAGTCCTTTCATTTAAGCACTTGCTCAGTTGATATAGTGTTAGGCGAAGCGATGCTGAATAGCTGAATGAAACCACACCAGGGCTAAACACATAGAAACACAGCTCGACAACTTGCAGGATCATCTACAGCAACTGTTTTAGCACTGTGGCATGGGCATAAAGGATGTACGCAGTATTTTCAGAGCTTCCATACAAACCAAATATTGTGTTTTTGTTCGTGAAGAGTCAGAATTGATTGACTCAAAATTCACTCAAAACTTGTGTTTGTCAAGCAAAGCCATTGCATTGGAACTCTGTGCCCTTGAGAAGGTCAAATAAACTGGCAGTTCCGGTCAAAACACCCAATGACAAATGTCAGTGCATCATGTCCATTATGCATAAACATTCAAATCTGATGTCAGCTGTTTGAAAGGAGCACCTAGAGCCCCTACTCAATACCGAACCTTTGTAGAAATGCTAATACCTTTGGATCGTGTGTCTTTATGTGCTACAAATAGAGTTAATTTAAAAATCTATCGAAACGGCCATCCTCGTCTATCTTATAATTTATCCTAACTTAGTGACATCTGACCAAGCAGCGAAGGAAAAATTATTATTGCATGAGGTGTGGGAGCCAGCTTAGGAGTGACTTTTCAACTCAAGACACCAAACATCGACTCTGCTCATCCCTTGACTCTGTGCTAAATGTCAATGTGTTAGTACAAATGAGAAGGATTTGCTGGCGGTCATTTTCAATCATGCTGCAGCATCTCTCTCATCATCGCTGTAGTGTTCTCTATAATAAAGCCTTGTTTCAGGAGCGAAAAAGCGCCATCGCATTCTTCCTTTACGTGATACTTCCTGCATCCAATTACGGGCCACATTAGGGTAATTTTCACCCAGTGCTGCATTTGCATTCTGTACGAGACAAGCGACAGGGATGTCAGTCATTAATCATGGCCCAATGAGGGCTGTCAGAGCATTGTCATGCTTGTCAAACGTCTGCTCTCTAAACTCCCTCCAGTTATCAAATCCAGATCTCTGACCCACCTGTAAAGCTTGACAGAACTGGAGGTGACCTCTTTTGAGCAGGTAAACGCATGGAGGAGGGGGATACGTGTGTGTGTGTGTGTGTGTGTGTGCACGCGCACGTTCATCTGTTTCCCTGTCGTTCTTTATCCCGCACTTGCTCTATGTCACTCTCTCTTTGTGTGTATGTATATATGTGTGTGTGTGTGTGTATGTGTGTGTGTGTGTATTTTGTTGTCTGAGATCTCAATTAGCTAATCGCTGTGTTTGTTGCTTGTGTTTTCAGGGTTTGTGTGGCCGATAAAAACATAATAGCTAACAGCGCTCTAACAGAGGCTGGTGATTGTGTGCGAACATAAAGAAGAACCCAATGATTACATCGTGCTAAACAATGCTAATTCAGCTGTGGCGATGCAGGAAAACAACAAAAAACACTGTTGGTTTTCTAGAGCCTGGTGACACTAAATCCATGCCAATAGCGCCAGATGTGAGACAATGAAATGTTTGCACTATTTGAATTGGCTTTATGTCACCTCTTCCTTTCGGTCACTCCAACTAACACCTTGATGTCCATTATCTGCACACATAATTGCTATATTGATTTTCCCTGTTGCTCCTCTCTTTTCATCCCACCATGCTTTCACTTGCTATTGTTCAATAGATGTTCTTGAAAGTAAAGGTTGATTGGGTAGAATAATACTGCTTTGGAAAGGCACACTGTAGTTTCATATCTTCTTTTAAATTCTGTCCAGGTAACCGTTTCTGGTTACTGCGCATTTCATTGCTGCATGAAAGTCAGTTTGCTGAGATTTACACGAGCCCATAAGTTGATTTTCACATGTATATGGGAAAGGAATAGAGAAAAATGAAAAAGGTAGGAAAAAGATAGATAGATAGATACAAACAGCATAGTAGGGTATATTATCACATTCATTATCCATTTAGTAATCTAGCAACAATACAACAACAAATAAAAACCCCTAACCATGGAAATTGATTATATATTCAAACCACAAACACAACACACCCTGCGTCAACACTGTTGTTTTGTTTGATCTTCCGGATTTCAAAGAGGAGGGAGAGGAGACCTACCATCGAGACTCTGACAATAAAGTCCATGGAGGAAGAGCTTCAGGGACTTGGTGCCTTAACTGCAGGAAAGCTGCGTGTGTGCTGAACGTGAACAGACTTGTCAGGCACAGTGGCTGCCCTGTGATACTGTCTTTAGATACGCACAAAGAACTCGCAGTAAAAGCAGTTTCTCTGATGTACTTCCTTACTGCGGAAGGGGCATGATATGAACTTAGTTTCTCTTTACTACCTATTAGGCAAGCCCACAATATACATATATATTATTTTTTTATTTCGTAGCAGGAAGACCCTGAGAGAAGTAAAAACAGTGTTGTTGTTGTTATTAATGGATCTCAAGTAACCAACACTTTTATACTTTTTTTCCTTTTTATTTTCTTTCTTTTCTTTTTTTTTCAGCCATGCTAGTGGCGTGACTTTTGGATAGCAATGATGGTCTGTTGATCAGGCTGAAATATCTCGAACACCTGGATTAGTTGTCATGAATTTTCATACAGACATTCATGGTCCTCACGGGATGATTCCTGCTGACTAGATATCCCAAGGACTTCTCATCTAGGGCAACCATGAGGTGGACATTTTTGGTTTTGAGTGAAATACCTTAACAACTATTGATGGATTGTCATGCAATTTGCTACAGATATTCAAGGTCCTGAGGTGTATATTTCAACTACTTTAGGGATCCTCTGAACTCTCTTCAGCGGGCCAAAAGTTCACTTGTACCAGCAGTAGGCTTCCAAAAACCTACAAAACAAGTGGCATCCCCATCAACCTCAGCTGTACTTTGTGTTTAAAGCTAATACGCATATAAAGCTAAACTTAAATGGTGAACATAGTCAATCCCGTGCTGAACATCAGCATGGCAACAGTGTCCCTTTGAGCATGTTAGCATGCTGATGTTGACATTTAGTTCAAAGCGCCGCTGTACCAGTACAGCCTTAAAGAGCTGCCAGTGTGTAGATTCATGTAATGAAAGTTATTCACTCCAGGTCTGGTATCATATTCTCAGAAGAAAAAAAACATCTGGCTCACAGGAAGTATTTTGTATTGCTGTATAACAAATATTAGTGTAAAGTAAACAGAGGACCAAGTTACCATGATGGCTACAAAACCAACAAAGAAAAAAACTTGTGAAGCCAAGAACAAGACATCACTGTACTGCAGATACTGGGAACACTGGGAACGGCAGTCCAGAAGCACTACAGAAGTGCCTCCTTAGCATCAACAATACCAATAAAATTAATAATGGAAATTATATAGTTTACAGTAATATCTTCGAAGTACATAATATATAAATGGACATGCCCTTTAATACACACGCGGCTACAAAGATTTTATTTTGCTGTATGGTCTGCTGTCTCCTACTTGCTCTCTAATGGCAGCAGGAAATTTTCTGGCAAGGCTTTGGTTCTCTAATGTCCAAGAGGACAAGGTCAATGTTAATTACTACCAATTACCCGAAATTTTAGCTAATCATTTGGGCCTCCTATGATGGCAGTGAATAGCGCTTTTTCCTGACCCTCTTTCAGAACCTCCTATAAATACTTAACTGAGATCATACTGAATGAGGCTATTCAGAGGGCCATGCCATATGGTTAACATCATCGTAATGGTGCCCAGTCCACTGGGTCATTACTTGTGCCTCCGTAACAGAGACACCGTCAACTTGGAAGAAGCCAGTCTTGTGAAGGAAAAAAAAGAAATCTTTATTCATACATTAAAATATGCCGCACTGATTTAGCCACATATTACCTAGATTTCTCATAAGGTTCATCTGTTGTCACTTGAGTTCCACGTGTTGGTGTAGCTATAAAGGACTAGTTTCTCCACTGTTTATGTATTCATGTCTGAGATGTGGAGAACATTTCTGTGCAAGGTCCCGGGAGTACTCTCTGCAAAGCGTCCCTAAAGGTTGAGCAGAAATAGGAAAGAAAGTCTTCCAGACCTCTGCCCTCTCTGTGCAGAATACCCCACAGAAGCATTTAAAGCAGGGGGGAGTAGATGCCGTTAGTGGTTTTTGAAAGTCACCGCAGGAGGATGAATCTGTTGAAATATGTTGCCACTGCTCCCTCTCACTTTTTCTTTTGGCATTTCCTTTTGTCTTAATCTCCTTTCTTTGATATAACATTATCCATTTTTTCTGCAACAGTTCTTCTTATGTTCCCCCGAAGATCTTTTTTTTCTATCTTAACAGGGTGTCAAATATATATATATATAAACAAAGGATAAATAGAAAATAATATACATTATGTTTCTTTATGTAGTTGTTTTCAGGGTTTTTAACATCCTCATGCATGCTACGCGATCTAACTTGAATCTAAATATGGTTTATTTCTTGTTAAATTATGTTAGAACCACCAGTACAAGGATTTATTTGGCAGTCAGCTGAGTCGAGCCCACTCTAAAGAAATGTCAACTTGCACAGCGGGATAATATTGCTTCTTAAGCCTCCCTGTGACAAGGCTATCTTCTTTCTCCAAACTCTCTCCAAAATCTTTTACATTAACTTTACATGAGTCAGTCTATTTCCTGGTCGGTAACATTCCTCTTTGTGTCGAGAAAACATCCATTTTGTCTTTAAGGGCTTATCGCAACCATCTCATTTTCTTGCCCAAAATAAGTTACATTTTCATCCATCTGCTGACCTCATTTTCGGGGCAAGGCGGAAATCTTTGAGTGGAATTTTCTGTGTGTGTACACTCAGCCGTCCCTTGGATGTCGCTGGCATGTCTCCGAAGCAATTTTCTCAACTATGAATAATTCACCAGATATTATACCAAAGGTCATCTTATAGTAATTAGTACCCTGCTGTTGACTAAACAGCCACAAGGTACCTGATGGCCAGTTTAATTACAATTTGAAATGAGTGTACTGTTTGACAATCTCTATATGTTCTCATGACACTTCAACAGATGACACCTTGAGAACTAAGTAGGCTTACAATAAGTTGGCTTGTTAGCACATGGGGATGAAGGGTGTGTGGGGTGAGAAAAGACACAAGCATTGGGTGCACTGTTAAGATCACAAAGTACTTTCTGTTCAAATATGCAGTAATTACTGGAAATGTAGTCGGGTATGCATGTGTTTTGACAGTGTGGACAGCTTCTGCACTATCACTGTCTCATTATTAGCCAATTACCATGAAAATGTAATGGGGCAGGTCACAGCCGGGTCTCATAAGGAGATTGGGGACTGAACATATGCTGAAGATGCTGCAAGATGACACAGTCCAGCAAGCCTTTGGCGCGTTACGAGGTACATGACATGGCTCTTTGTGCTGCGCGAGTTAGAAGTCAGTGCCAAGAGATCCTGTCATGTCCTGTTGTCGTGAACATCAACCTCTGCACCATACTGTAGGCTTGAGGTTTCCTCTCTGAGGGGCTTGTATGTATTCATAAGAGAACTGTGGATACAGCATTAAGGCAGAAGGGCCTCAGGTAGGACATGTAGCCCAAGGGGATTGTCGAAACTGTTGCAGAGTTTGCCTTTGAGGCATCAAAGCTCATGGATGGACACATGGAGTGATGGATGGGTGGGTTACATAGATGGATGGATGGGTAGATGAATGAATAGATACACAGCATAGGTGTGTAACAAGCTATTGCCAAAAAGGTAAAAAACAACAACAAAAAAACTAAAATGCCACATACAAAGTTTTCTGTATCTGAGGCCGAATGGCCACATGTAGGGTGAGCAGCCTCCAGGTATCACTGACGATGCTGAGCGATGATGATGCAGAGTGAGTCCAAGGTAAATCAAAGTTGACATTCTGAGCAGCCACAACGCATGAATGAAAAGATACGTTTTTCTTCTCCTGGCTTAAACTGACATTTACTTCTTGGCCCTAGAAAACAAAATGCTAAAATTAAGGTTTACTGTGTTCTATTGATTTTCCTATGAAATTCATGAACTGCTTCCTAGATTCTATGATCTGATATGATAATGGCTGGACAGTCTAATGAGTAGAGGTGCGACCTTGTGATGGGAAGCTCATTGATTTGTATTGTTGGACCGAATAAAAAAATGTAGGAATGGATCGATGAGTGTTCTGCCCTTCCGAAACAGAAACACTCAAAGTGCCCTTTAGATTCTATCGGTGCCTCAAGCTACATTTTTGAGGCCTGATAATTAATTATTTTCATCACATGAATTTGACGTATATTGACACAAGAGTTTGACTTCAGCATTTTGTGTTGCTTTCTAAATACATCATAACTGCTACCATGTTTAAAACATAACTGAGTTGTCTTAGTCAGTAAAACATGCACCGTGATGGAAAGTAGTGATGGGAACAATATTCACATGACTAATTGCATGTGATATGAAATCATCATCTGACCTACACTGCAGTTCCTGTCAGCTCCACAGAGCTTTATACTGTCGTTCAGCTCGTTGTTTTGGTTTTGGACATTTATAATTTTGATCAGGAAATTTAAGATTTTTAGTATTTTTGTTCTCATTTCATTGTTTGTGGCTGAAGCGGTTTTTCAATGAATAATCCACTGTATGCTACCAGCTCAGCACCGAAACAGCGAGCAACTAAGTAGAGATAGTAAAGTATTTAGCAGCAAAAAAGCCAGATATTTCCCTCAGGAGTTGGTGGACACTAAAAAGAGTTAAAAGGAGAGTAAATATTGAACATAAGTCCACCAGGAGGCCAGAGACAGGTCTCCAAATGAATGCTAATGGTACTCCGTATCTGCTGGATGTGAATGTGAATGTTTGTTCACCATATGAAATTTTGAAGATGACACTATATATATGTCAATGTTGCCTTAGGAGGGTTTTTTTTCTTCTTCTGCCAGCCAAAAGAATCTGCTACTTCGAATGATGAACTTGGGGTATCCATTATTCTTCACATTTCAGACACTTACAAATGTACTTGTCATTGAGTGCAACGTTCAGGGAAATTTGAGGATCCAAGTCCTCTGTGATTTTGTATGAATGTGGCAAAATCCACAACCATCAACAACTTAAACTAATGCCCCTAGAAGCAGAAAAAGAACAGCGGTAGTTTGGGATGTTTGTGTATGTACCCAGTATGTCACCACACTGACAAATTATACAAAAAAAAGAGTGTTGTGGTATTTCCCCCATATACTATAGAGAATCACTCAGTTTTGTTAACTGTAATTATGACATTTAGAAAATATGAAAAACAATACCGAGCATCTTTAAACCTTAGGAGATATCTAACTGCTTTTTCCTTTGCTGGAACTGTGAAAGTAAAACCCCTTTTTGATCCTCCCCTCGGTGTTGGCTGTGCTCCTTATCGTGTTTAATAAGGTTACGTATTTTGTTCTTTTTCCATAAATATACATACATGTCATAGGTTGAGTTGTTTCCCCTGCGGTATTCATTTTCAGAAATGAAGGTGAAATGCCATGTCCAATTTGATGGGTCTTATATCATTAGCTTGTAATTGCCATAATTGGAATACTGTGACAGTATGCTCTCATGTCACATCTATCACTGATATGACAATGCTCTCAGAAAAACCTAATCAAACAACAATGTAAAGTGAAGGACAAGCGTGATACGTGCATACTTTGAGGACTCAATATTTAATGGCTTAAGTAAAATTCAATGACAAGAAAAATCATTTCACCATATGGAAGGTCATTTTTTTCATAGATTTAAATGGGATATCTTACAAAGGCATGACAACACAGACTGTATAGCTTTAACTGACCAATACAGATTTGCCTTCTCTCAAAGCAAAACTTGACCTGACTCACTGATGACTAATTTACAAGCATATACTTAAGTTTTATATCATATTTTGATATAGTTTTTGTACAAGATACATTTGTATACATAAAATATTCTGGCAAGGTGCATGCCAGTACACACATATGTGCACATACACACGCTCATACATGCAAGGAGACACACACTTTCTCCCTCACACACATACAAGATCACCTATAAACACATTCGAACACACTCTCACCAATATTATGCATATGTAGCCATTTACATTACAAGAGAGATTGTCATCTCATCACTTCTTATGTTTTCCATTTTTTTCTTTGAATCAACATAGCAAATTCCAGTATTTAGCCTGTGGCCTTTAGTCTTTACTATATGTGTCTTTCCAGTTTGTCATTGTTGTAGTAGGTTTTAGGGGTACTGCTATGTACAGTTTAAAATCCAGTTCACCTGACAGAATAGATATTTGTGTGTACGTAGAGGCAAAAGTGGTACGCACAATTTACAAAGTTTGAAATGTGTACACTGTAACATTTGTTTTGTTCCAAAGACACACAAACAGTTAGAGCAGTAAACACCAATACTGACACTGAATCTAATGATGGATGCATGAACTACATAGTCAAGTGTGGCCTTGTGGAGGTCCAAACAGTTCATGCAAATTATGACACAAATTGACATGGTAATCATGACACACATTTTGAATAGAAAAATTCAGAAAATAAAAAAAAAAGATTTTACGTATACTGTCTTTACTTTTAGGGCAGAGAGAATTAGGAAACATAGGAAAAGAACAGGGAGAGCCGAAAGTGAGAACCTGTCATCACCCTCCTCATTTTGTTTATTTCACTGTGTGTTTTATGAAAGATGACAAAAAAACTAAACAAATGCACATTCATATGGTATGCTCCTTGTTTGAGAAATAATAAAAGTACAAAACCCCTACTTTTACCTCTAGAAGGGCAAATGGTAGAACAAAGTGGGACAAGCAGCAGACAAAGAAAGTCACGTTGGTGTCAAAACCAATATCCTACAGATGTACATTCATGCAGTTATTATACTATTCCCTCTAGAAGATGTCTTTCAATTAATGTAGCTGCTGCAATATTACAATACACAGAAGTTATGTGGGCAGAGTAAGTTAAAACAAGTGAGGGTTATAGATAGGTAATATTGTGCTTACTGTACACATGTGATTTGGATAAATTATTTCAAACAATCACATTATTATTACAGTGTGACAGTGTATTATCCCGTACATATTTCATGGATATTTTTACCCTCCATGGTATGCGGAAGGACACAATTTCCTGTGTCATATCTATAAACACTCCAACAGCAGAGTGTCTGTTCTTATTGTTAGTGAACGGGAAAGTTTCTTAAAAACCTAATTGTCATTTTTCAGATTTCTTTTTGTGGGAAAGATCCAACCAGGAATTTCTTTGCCCTACTTTTTTAATTGTACACAGAGACTGAAAATACTTTTTGGGGCAACATTTGGATAAAAAAAGAAAGAAAAAAGAAGTGTTGGATTTGCAGTTGTCAAGAGTGATACAATTCAATGTTCAGTGACATCATGATGTTTGTTCCCTTTGATATGTGCTCCTTTGATTAAATATGTATTATTTATACCATTTGGTGATATATGTCTGTACTATAACATTGAAATGAGATGACAAGCAATAGAGAAAAAAAATGAGCAAATAAGGTGAAATTGGATCCCTAAACTGGGACATTTTCATAAAGCAGTGTTTATAGGAGGATTTATTTAAGATGCTTGTTTTGAATTAACTTCACTTTCGTAATTGACGGAGGTGAAATTGCATTGCCCCTTTTTCCGTGTCCTTGACACACTGTTCCTTTAAGTGATCATTTCACTGAGTCTCAGATAAATCCTCTTTATAATGATAAGATTCCTGACCCCAAGTATCAGAGAGAAAAGGTGTGGTAGCTAAGAGCATGCAAACACAATTTCCCTCACGCCTTCCCTCGAGAATGCCGCGTTGCACTATAGATTTAGGCCTGTTCCCAATTTGCAAGATAGAGAAAATTAATCGCATGAATCATATACCTGATGATGTAGACACATGGCTTGGATGTTACTGAAAAAAAAAAATGGGTATCAGCAAAGTCACTTATTGCTGTAGCAATAGAGTATACTGCACCCAATCTGTTACAGCAACAAGTTAGTCTGAAGTAGTTATAATCATCAGTACAATCTACACACTCAGGCAGTGATGCAGTGCATGTATGAAGAAACTATGCTGTGGGGCAGCCTTCCAAACGGTGCAAACGCCGAACCTTATGATAACTACAAAAATAGCATTAACATTAATAATTTAGTTCGACTTGTGGCCCAGAGACCATTTTTCCATTTCCAATTTCTATTATTCCAGTGCCAAAAAAGAGTAAAAACTGATTAAAGAAGATTTGCCAAAATGAGTTCCATAAAAACACATAAAGTAATTAATAGTAAGAACAAAAGGTGTTATCAATGATAGGGTTGGAAGAGAGGGAGTGTTTAAAGCTGCTATTTCTTAGCGTTTGTCACCTTTTCATTGCCTCCGCATATGCAGCGCATGTTTCTTGCTAGCCAACAATTCCGAACCAGAATGAGGGTCGCTGCTGAGATCACACATCAAAGCAATTAGACTGAGAATTTCATAATTGGCTCCATAGCTGTTATTACTGTACGTGAGTATTTCTGAGCAACAAAATGTGAAAAAAATAGAAAAAGGGAAGGAAATAAAGCGTATGTTTCCAAAGCGCTAATCTTTCAAGGCTAAGCTGCTGAGAAAATGCAAGTAGTGAACATTTTCGTAATGGAGTTGGCAGAGCTGGAGCAACCATCATATGGAAAACATCTTGGGTAAGTGTGTGCATGTGCAGAAGTTTTTTTTCTGTTATACTTTGTGTGCTGGTCCACGGTGAAAATGTAGAATGCAAAAGTTTGACGGTGTTGTCTACTATTGGCCTAGTTATGCTTTGTAGACTTTTTTTTTTTTTTTTATCCTTCTGCAGTCCCCTGACCAAAATAGACTTCTGAAACACGTTCAGGCAAGACAAAAGAAAAATCCTCCACCACCAAAAGAGTTTGTGCTGCGTGTTATACAGAGCAATACTTCACTAGAACATCATCCACTCAGAGCTCATAATTAACAGTAAGCGCGATTTAGCTCACCTAACACAAAGTACTGTATTTGCAAGTGTTTCTGCGCAAAGAAATGGTCACTATCGGGGACCAAGAGGCTTGAAGCGTACATTACCTTTTCTTGTCACAAAGCAAACATCACTGAACTGAAAGCAAAATTCATTTTTTTTTTATGATGGAACTACTTTGGTATAGAACTACCTATATTTATTATACACGGGCCTGTTATGTTAAGACTTACATTACCTTTCAAATGCTTTAACTGTAAGACTGACCCCATATGGTTTCGTCCGAACAACATCATCATGATCGAATCCATTCTCATATGTATTCATTAGTAAAACTGAACCGGAGCTGGTCAATTCAAATGACGCATACCTCCACACGTACGCATACACACTGATCATAAAGTCACTGACAACAAGCCGTCTATGGGTGGAGATCTGTCTTTTACTCTTACAACTGGTGCTCATGTAAGAAGGAGCTGCTGCCCCCTCCAGTGGGCGTCTGCTGCCCAGGAGAGGAGAAGCTCGCCAGGGGGATGACCTTGAAGGGGTCCTCTCTCTTACTGCAGTGTCTATCCAGGGTGTTGTAGAACTGTGGCCGGTTGATCCCTTTGTCCAGTTCATCTTTTTTGGGCACAGACCTGCCCAGGGTATGGCGGCCATCCATGACCCCCATGCTGATCATGTTAGCTTTGGCTCCCCGGGCGCAGCTCTGCTGGAAGCCAAAAGAGGGCATTGTACCGGTGATGGTGGTGGTGATAGGGGTGGAGGTGGGGCTGTTGCTGCCAGGACCCTGGAACTGGGCCAAGGCTGGTGGCATCCAGCAGCTGTCGGAGTGGCCCAGTATCAGACACTCCTGGGTACAGGTCTCAGAGGCCTCAGCCAAGGCTTTCTGTAGGTTCACCTCGATAGCTGTAAAAAAAAGAAAAAGGAGAGGAGAGAAAAAGAATTAAACAACAGGTCAGAACATACAGAGAGTGCAGTTGGAATGCAACCATTTTACCAGGGTGCTGAGAAGCACTGTATGAACTCATGAATCACAATGTAAGTCGGAGAAAGTTGTCATCTTATCAGCAATTGACCCAGAAAATGTCAGCCTTTTATTGAAATGAAAGTCAGTGATAAATGTTTCATTTCATCTTGTAATGAGAAAAACACCAACAGAGCATTTAATTTCCATTGGTATTCCCATGACTCTGTCTGTTTACCTACAATATGCAAGGAATTCCCTGTAGCTTAATTAGAGTTAGAAAAAAAAAAATGTCTTGCTGTCTGTGTCTCGTATTGGCTTTGCTGTGTTAAATATTTAATGAACAACTTAACAAAGCCTTGTTTATTTTAATCACTGTCAATGTGGCACACCTTAAGCCCCTCTGATCTTCCAGAATCCCAAATAAATCTGGTCAAATGAGAAAACCCATACAAAGAAATCCCATCACCCCAGGATCCTGTGAGCAACTTTAGCATATTCAGGTGCAATTAATATCCATGCTTCATTGTAGCATTTAGTTTGCATGCATGGAAGGGAAAACAAAACTAAAAAGTGAATGAGGAGGCGACTGAGCAAGGCTAAGCACTCAAACTATCTTATCTCATTATCCCGGCACTGACATCACATGTGGAATGAGTCTGGGATGAGGCCTCAACATTGAGCCTCAGCAATAAAGCCTGTCAAGCCAGATAATTAGAATGTAAAACAGCGGGCACCAAGGCAACTAGGAGCCTGCAGTGTTATGTTTCCTAGGCCATGCAAAGGAGAGACGGGTCCTCATTCAAACATCACATCGCTCCTCTAGGCCTCCGCTTCAAGCTGTCATGTAGAAATTATTTAGTATATTTGCATAAGTAAGGATGCTATAAATAATAAAGTGTTCTTAGACCCCGGTACACAGGGACGGCTATTCCTTCACGCGCTCAAGTTCTGCATGCTCCGTGTAATTCGATTCCACAAACATCCGCAAATCTTCTCGCCACCTTGTTTATTGTTTTATGGCATTCTACTAAATATAAATGAATATTCTGAGTGCGTTAGTGATACCAGCTTGGCCTCCCAAAACTATCTAGATTGTTGTATAACGGCCCAATGCACTCATTTTATTTTTTTCCGTATTTCCACGCGGCCGCAGATTGAATAGCACAGCGTCAACTTTAATTATAAGAGCAGTGTCTGAAAATGAATCACCTGGTATAAATTGTGAGGATATATTTGGAGTGCCCACATGGAGTCAAATCTGTCCTCTCCATATTGAACTGGAGCCTTGGAGCATGAGTGTATAAATCCCCCGGGCGGTAAATGTGTCACCTTTCAGAGGGTCACTAACTTCATTAAGGAAAAAATGGATGCTGCCTTCTTATTCTCTGAGCTAGCACAATAGGGCCGAGCCAAGTCTCGGCCGTGCCCTGACTCAATCTCTCTCAGAGTGTTTTCTGCCACTGGTAATGCCTTTTCAGGACACTGTCATTTTTGATGAGGTAATGCTATTAGCATGAACTTCTTATTCCACAAGCATGCACAAATAAGTGTTCCTCACAAAAAAACACACTAAAGGGCATCTCTGCCAGATTTCCTCCCTCCTCCTCAACTTTAAATGATCAGTGCAGCCAGAGGTGAAGCTGTCTTTAACGTAGCGTACTTTACAAATGAAAGGGAAGTCTGTGGCTCTGTGACTTCACACAGTTTGAACTCGTAGCAGTTCTGTTTCAACAGCCTTCAGTGCTTCTGAATTCTGCATGCAAAATTTCACATCCAGACGTTCCAAAAAAGACATGGGTCTGTACTATTTTCTATTCCAGCGGGACAGTGTGGATAGGCGGTGGCGGGGTGCGGAGGGTGGAAGCGCGGCGTGAGTGATGTTGCTGACAGCTCTGGCTGCTTTCGTCAGCTAGAGGTATGCCGCAGCCTGCTTGTGATGCCGCTGTCTTTTGTATTCAGGGGAAACAACTGTACCCCGCGGAGCTTTCGGGAGGAATCACACATCACTGACGCCATGGATCCCCTGATGCTGAGAACATTCTTTTCTACGTTCCCTTCAAGGAAATTTGAATGGCAGACAAGTGGGGATAATGGCAAACAATTGGTTGTGATAGACGGCATGGCTTGGATCAAACCTACTGTTTCCATTTGAGAACATTCATCTTCGCTGAGAGGCACTGGTGATGTGGTTGAAACAAAACTGTGCTACCGGTTTAGTTGCTCTACACTAGACTTGACTGAACATCTAACACAAGTTCACCTGCAATCAACCCGAATAACAGACTGCTGCTGACTCCAGGAATGAAGTGGTATTCAATTCATGTTCTGATGCAAAACGGCCTGCAAGCGAATGACACTGCTCTGTCATAAGGTAATATCATCAATGGTCTTGTTGTGGATTTCTAGATGCTCCACAGTGCCACCGTCCAAGGTTTTCTCGTTGATCTTGTGGTCATATGCAAGGTCAATACCAGTAGTAGCCTCCAGCAGCCTTGTTCTGCAACATCAACACATCCTTTGGCCAGCCACAGTTTGAACACTGCTGCATCCACCTTCAGCTGACCTTCCATCCGTGCGGTCAAACATTACAGCTTGTATCAACATTGGACATGTGTAAGAGAGAGGCCAGAGCATGCTGCACGCCTCTTTAGCGCGAAAACATTTTTCTGCACTAAATGGGAATACCGCTTACAATTTGACTGGAGACACTTAAAATCTTTTAATTAAAAAATACAAGAAGGTTGGACACAATATTTTGAATGCCTGCAATATTTTGCAATCCAATTTATTGGCGCCTCCAAAGGTTTTTGAGACTTATATGACTTTATTATCTAGTTTAGTTTGTGTTCTAGTAAGCAGGGGGAGAACAGAACATGAGAACAGGCATCACATAAACCTCTTTCAATCTAATGCAGTCCAGTACACCACCACGACACTAACAAAGCCTACCTCAAAAATTGCACATATATTGTATTAGCTTGTAATATAGAGTACATATGTTCATATGTTTGTATACGGCCACTGTTTAAACACATTTTGTAATAATCCAACCAGCTGGTGTGCAGCGGATTCATCAATAATAATGTCCCTTTAAGTGCAGCTCTGATGGTGAACTGTCCCAGAAAACAGATTCATGTTCTAATTTAAAACAATTGACTGCTCTGCATGCACACCAGCGTCTCAACTACAATCTTTTATAACAGTGGTTAATATAGGATTATTCTGGTAATATTAGCTGTGTTTATGGCCATTCCTGTTTTGGATATTAATACAGGTTGTAATGCTGAAATAATAAGCAGTAATTCAAATGTTTAGGGCCATGGTGCTGCCTGTTATTGAGGTCACTGTACACAGTTGGTAATATAAAGATAAGCGGTTGCATTTTGGCATCAAGGTAATGTAATTATTTGTATAGCCATGATAAACAGAGCAAGGCTCAAACTCATGAGGTTGTTCAAGAGCTACGTTACCAACCACATTTCTGGAATGTTGACATTTTGTTTTGCGTTATATTTTACCTTTTTATTATGCCGCTATGCTTTAAATCTCGCTCATTTCTTTCTCTCATGGCCATGAAATCCACTAATGCAAACACAAGCTCTGACAGGCAGACACACACACGCACACAGCTAGGATGCATATTAGCCGGCTTTCCAGTATAATAGCACGAGATATTTAACATGACAGTTGATGATATTTACTGACAGAGCTAGTTACATCTTGATGAGCTTCACATTAAGGTCTGCACACATATCACGATTCAGCCTATTATTTCAGCATGCACAAACTCATTATTGCTAATTAAGAGGATAATTGCATGCATCTAGGACATTAAATTCCTCAAACAGCCATCAGGAAGGTGGCCTACGCCTCAGACTCATTCTATGGTGTTAATTGGTGCAGTCTTTTCATTCTTTTAGCCTGAAACTTATATTCATCAAACTCACTCGTATTGTCAAATGAAAGCTTTATCAAGCGCTGCAGACTTCCTCCATGTAAGCATGCACAGTGCCACATTTAAATTATATTTGTTTGTTGTATGTGTCACGTGTCTGCTACATATTGCAGAATGTTATTACGCCAAGAAAATAAACCTTCCACCATCCAAAGCATTCTCACCTACAGCTCTGCCCCTCTGTGTCAATTCAAACAGGTTTAATGGTGCCAGAAAACAAAATAAAAAGCAAAGAGGCTTATATTCAGCTGTATTTGATATTGTATACGGCCAACATGTCTTTCATCAAGAGTAAAAGCACCATCTTAGAATACTACAAGTACTAGCAGCTATTATGAGTGAAATATCATCATTATCATATTATGTGTTCTGGTGTGATAGGGGATGAGATGAGACCGAGAGAAAGACGAGAAGAGAGGTGATATGAGCGTGTGTCTCGAGTCTGGAGGGAGACCAAAAGACAGAAAGACAAGAATGTGGAAGATTCCTTCAAACAAATAGAATCACAGTAGAAATAATTGGGTTTGTAATTACCAAGACTTTATCACTTCAGTCGGCCTTATACCCACTCCAAACGTACAATCTGGATAAGCAAATGGATGGTCATTAATAATAATAGCGCTATTAAAACCTTTTGGTGTTGCGCGGAAAAGAGAGATGCCATTACTTTCATCACAGCTCTGGCAATCATCATTTGAATGAGAGACTAACGTCTCACAGAATAACAAATACAAGACGGACAACTTAAATGCAAGATTCTATTCAGTCTGCTTTCGGAAGGAATGAAAACTATATGAAATACTAAGAAGTCCTGCTTATACAGGACTGTGACGTATAAAAAGAGAATATGCAGGCTTGTTGACAAGGTCCGTGTCTTCTCTGGAAAAAGCCCGTCTCTATGGCAATGCGACTAAAAATTAACTTTCCTCTGTACATCAGACTCAAATGCTATTTGGTTTTCTTTACCTTTATCAGGAGGCGGTATAGTATAATCCTCGCGAAGGCAATAAGAGCTGTCATTGTCACTGCTGACAAGGGCATGGAGGAGGAAGTAAATATTCCATTGCAGCAAAAAACTTGGCATGATCTTTGGAAGGCAGATATCAACCGGGCTGCAGAGGTCAGTAGTGCCACGTAGGAGGCTGACATGTATTAAGATATACAAGGAGACGTCCTGGGGTAGACAGCTCCTGTGGAATTGTATTAATAACTCGATTTTATTATATAATGTGGAATGAAACAATAGATGCCATTCTCATCAGCTATCACATGCTCTAAGAATGGCAATGAGTTACCAACGATAACAGTGCAGGAGATTTCTCCACTGAAACATACATTTCAGCTCAGTTCTGTGCAGCAGCGATACTAAGTGAGATATAAGAAATGGCCATTGCTCCTCTTCTTTTTTTACGTTTTAGGACAAATAGTGCCACATGCAATAAATGGCCTTTCTTAAAGGAGACAATGTGACACAGATAAAAGAGGAGCGAGGTTGTCCATATATACTTGAGACTAATTAGTTTTGATGCATTTACTGAGACGCCGCTGAACATGGCGAGTCTCTGAGCCACATACGTATTTATCACCACTTGTGGGACCTATACAGTTCATCGCCTGTAATCCATCTAGCCTTGTCTACTCTCGACCCTTTTTGCTTTCCTAGTGTTTGACCCATTGTAACTGAAAGTAATTGCAGGCAGAAAACAACATCTAATGATTACTTTATCTGGGAGTCTGAGAGAGAGTGAAAAGTCACAGACAGGTACTTTCGACAAAAGGAGGAGGTCTTTTTGTTCCCGACACACAATTTCAGACAACAAAGAATATTATTGACTTGGCTGAGATTAGAACACCAAAACAAATAACAAAGCACAGAGAGAGGACAAAGTGCACAAAGAGAGAAAGGATCCCTTGAACAACCCAATGCCATGCACTTGCTTCTTTCTTTTTGTTACCATTGATTAAAAGTATGTTTAGGTTGAAGCACCCATTTCCCCGCTGAGAATATACAACAGCAACACAATGTACAGACCTAATTTAATGTTAATTCCTTCGTCACAAAGTCACCTTCGTTGTCGGGGGGAGAGAAAAGAAAAAATGTTCATATCGCCTCAGCATAAAATGTTTACAAAAAAAAAAGCAATGCCGGCATCAACAACAGCAGTTGTGTGATTTCCATCAACAGAGAACACAGTTGGTAAGGTAGAACGCCGCAAAAGCTTTCTTCTTGACACTTGACTTTCTGTGTGTGACATTGGTTGATTACGTCTCCTTTATTATGTGTGGACTACTATTGGGCCTCCCCACCTGAGAACAAGATGCCGGTGTCAACATCAACACAATCAGGCCTGGCCAAATACCCAGCGTGGGCCAGATAGAGGAGAGGTGCAAACACCATAACAATCTGCAATCAGCACTCATCACCACAAAGACACAGAGGAGGAGGCATGCCGTTTCTATGGGGGGGTAGAAAACACAAGACATGCTCATGTAGATAAACACACGCGCGCACACACCAGTGCTGTCTTTTTAAAATATCACACAAGAGCAGCCATTTATTCTCTTTTTGTAAGTCTGCACTTGTGCAAACACTGAACGATGGTGTAGATATGCCGTAGGTGTGCTGTCCCTGACAAGGAAGCAATACATAAATGCATATTTATGAGATTAAAAACGTGAATCCACCTTAACATTCATTGCACATGGATGAACGTCTGAACATTTCCATATTGTGTAGATAATGTGAGGTCTGGGAAATGAAAATAAAGAGCGTGGAATGAAAAGGAAGTGACATTTTTGTAGGGGGATGAAAAAAGACAAAATAGGCTGATTAAGTGGGACCTGACAAAGCTGTTTGATATTTGCAAGAAGATTGGAGTGTTCCGGCAGAAATACTAATCAATCATGAGGTTTTTTTTTTTTAGATGACTTTGATCTAAAAATGAAAATGTCACTTTACACTCTTTGCTTTCCTTTTAACATCAAATTAAAAGCTTTCTTAGGCATAAGCAGGTCGTCAAAGAAGAGGAAAAACCTGTTGCGTAAGAGCCAATAAAACAAATGGATTCTTTTTTTTCCAGGTAAAAGCTAATAAGAATGAGGCCTTTGCTTCACATGATGGGGGAGAGACTAGAGAGACAAACTGTACAGCAATCACTGTGCAACATCCTGTGTCATGTAACAAGCAAATTCATCACACTGACCCATTGCCCCCAATTATTATGGAAAACAAGAATGAATCAAATTAACATTGAAGAAGCTCCCGGATCTGGCAGCCTGTCTGTACAGCCGACGGATTCAGCAGGAGGAGAAGAGAAGGTAATAAACAAGGTGCCGCCGCATATGCTATATATCTTGCAGTCATTGATGATTAGCTCTGTTTTCCCTTAGCCATACATTACTGTTATTGCCTCCATGGCCAGGCAGATAGGAAGTGGATACAAAGGCATCGTGAAGCCCATCTTTCAACGGATAACTGGCAGGCTGAAAACCACTCAGCACCAGCGGCGGCAAGATTTCAGTGCATGAGTGATCTGGGCATGGTGGAAATTGTAATCTCTTATATGATAGAGCTCAGAAGACGACCCTGCAGTACAGTTTTTGTTGTGTTTTTCTAGGGCATTTGTTTATTGTACAGTGAAGTGAAATTTTTCAATGTTGTCACAAAAAAGGACTCCCTCTTCAGATGTCAACAGCTCAAGTTCCAGTGTCTCGTCCTACCAGGCAATCCGGGAAAAAATGTGTAATCTATACGAGGCGTCGGTGTCAGAAGCAGACACTCACGCTGTCCCTCTTTTGTGCACTTTTCTTCCGCTTTCTTCAAAATATTATGAGGACAGCTTAGGCATGAATGCAGACTGTATACGGTATTAGTCACAGTCATTAATGCTGAGCAAACTTATATTTGCAATATCAGTGTGTAGTGTTGCGTGGTAAAGGTTTTAACATGAGGGGCAGACTCGTTACAGATCCCCCTGTGCATGTACACTTTAAAGGTTTTCCTTTTCCGGAGCGCCACAGACCCTCCTCCCGGGACCACTATTAATTTTTCACTGAAACCTCCCTTGAATAATGAATTCTCTCCTATTTATACGCTGTGATAAGTCCACTGAATGTCTAAAAAGGGGTTATCATGAAAAGGGTAAGGCTTTCAGAGAGAGACCTCGTCCTGCTTAACATGTTTAATTCATCCGCATCGCCATGTTCTTGAAAGCGGGAGAAAAGTCATATAATGTATCACTGGCAAACATGAAAGCAGACCCAAGCGGCACATTCAATAAATCAAAGCTCTACTTTTAGTGTTTTGATGTTGACTGTCACAATCCTCCACCCAAACACCAGCTGTTGAAAGTTCAGATATATGCCTTTTACTCCTCCAGGCCCCGCTGACGGATATGCTCTCACTAAAATCACAGTGGTACTCAGTGGCTTGTGTTAATGTTTCTGTCACTACGCACTTTATTTGGGATGTGTTGAGTGCAGGCATTGTCAGCTAACGTTCCCAACAGCGAGAGCAACAGATACAGATGGAAACATGGGGTGAGAGTTTGTAAAATGGCCGGGTTGCTGAAACATAAGCAAAAAAATGTGTTAAGTTTAACAAATAAATAACACAATAAATGAGGAACGTGTGAAGAAAAAAACACTAGAATTGATTAAGATGTGTTGATTAAAATAGGCTTAACTGTTGCTGTAGTGACTTCAATTTACTCCAGCATAGAAAAAAGCCTCATTTTGCTGCTGTTTGTATCGGCACTTAAAGTGAAGCAACCCATTCATTACAGTTACACTCTCGGACCAAATAAGCATGAGGCTGGCTCATCATAAAATTGTTACCCTCACATAAAGACAATTAATTGACTCCTTGAATCACAGCCAGTGATATCACATAGTTCTATTGTCACAAATTAACTGCAAATAATAAAGATGTGTGGTGATCTTATTCCACACTAAAGCTCAAGCCTTTTTAGATCATGCAAGTACAAACGCAATTATAAGTGAATGTAATTAGCATTCAGTTTCTAGTCAGTTTGAATCTATTTATATAATGAGAAATTGCTAACTATATACGATATTGGATTACTGGTAATACTAAAGAATTGTCCATACCAAGTCCTAAAAATAATTCATTATATTCCTGTTTATTATAGTTCGCTGTCATCGTTTTAGATTGTATCTCAATATATTGTTAGCAGTTTTAATCACTGGGCAATCAAGCAATTTGGCCTCCAAAACCTCCTTTAGTGTCTTCAGTACTGCTTTCATTCCTTGGGTGGTAAATCTACCAGCTACACTTCGGTTTCCAGAAATATATATATATAGTAAAATAAAAGGGCAGAAAGTAGGTTCGCTGATTGTGTTCTGTATGTGATGATGAAGAGAATGCTCCAATGGTTACAACAGTCCACAGAGGAGGAGGTCGGTGAAAATAGCCACTCGACTAAGTTTGCTCTCGAGACTGCCAGAAACCCATTGACCTTAATGTATTTCATGCTGTTTAGCCGAGAGCGCTAACTATCAGATATTAACACCCTGCGTCTTTGATTTTGCATGCCTGTCAGGCCCTGAGGTCACCTGTATACATATTGTTTGACCCAGGGTGCCATCCTCTTTATGTCAGTTGTTTCTTCCACCTCTAACGCGACCAAGCTCCCACAAAGAGGCAGGGGTATGTCACATTCCTCCTGCCTGGCATCTAGCATCGACTCTACAGTTGACATGTCTTAGCAGAGCCGGGGGAAGGTGTGGAGAGACAGGAAGTTAGCAAATAAAAAAATAAAAAAAGCTTGTCGAATTGTGGGAAAAATTTGCCCGAGCTTCCTCCTTATTACCGCCACCCACCACTGTTATGATGATATCACTATAGCCAATTTCATCCTGCAGTTTATTTCAAGCTGCTGGGTTTTTGTGTGCATGTGAGTGAGTGCGTGCAAGGAGAAACAGGCTCGCCCTCTATGTAATTCAGTGTGTGAAGGCACCAATTCCCATCTCTATGATAATTTTCTATTCACCATGAGCAAAGACAGCAACACTGATACAATTCATTTCCCCTTTATTAACTGGTGCGGAAATGTTGGGCCCGGCAGAAGTGCCTTCTGAAGTCCATCGGGGTGGCAGAGTTTGTTTTACGGGTGGGAGGAGAAAGCTACTAGTACAGGGTAGATGATTCCTGCAGCCATGCATCCATAACAATGTATTTGCCGAGACAAGAAGCTGAACGTTTAGCGACCATTGCATGACACCCGGGGTCAAAGCAGTTCCGACGATACACTCGCCTTGTGTAAGGAAAAAGAAATGACAAGTCACCCCTCCGAACTTCTGGCAAAGTTTCAGTAGTCATATGTCCCGTATATCTTGCTGGCATTACTTGTTTGAGGTTCATGTGTGACATGCAGAGTCCAGTCCAGTCAATCACAGTGACATTCAATTCACTAGACGTGATGACTTGCCACCAGTCTGCCACTTTTATCTCGGAGCCGGTGTCCTCTTTATTTTTCGTCATCCCAGACTCTCCTTTTCGCCCACTCTGATAATGCTAATTATTTCAAACTATCAGGTAGACAGTTTCAATTTCAATTAAATCTCGTCTTCCCCGCTGACCTTGGGGTGGGGAACAGGGTTGCTCTCTCAGCCCTGAACACTTTCATTGGCAGTTATGGGTGCCATTTAAGAAGAAATTTAAACTCCATTTTAGCCTGACTTCAGTGAATACAAGCTGAGTTCACCCTTGTCAAGACAGAAGGGTGCTCAGTATATGTATTCCAGTAACACACTTAAAGTGATAATTAAAAGGGGCCCAATTAAAGCTTCAAGGCATAACTGGCTACTCTGAAACATCCTCGGGTAGCTGTGAAGGACAGATTTACAACCATATGCAGCTAATCTGGCTGTCTCGGATGGGTTATGAATCTTAATACACTGATGTTACAATGACGTGTCGGGCGGCGGTAGTGCACAAACACTATCTTTTGCTCACAGTATCAACAAGCGGGTAAATGAAGCCATAAAATTCCTGTATGGGCGGCGAATGTGTGCACTTCATAATAATGGATCAAAAAGATAATAAGTTCTGCACAATGGCATAATGGCAAATGGAATAGTGGAGCCTGCTGCAAAAACAGAGGGCACCATGTATGTAAGAAAAACAATTACGTGATATTGACAGCTAGTGCAATCAAAGGCTCCCCTGCCAGACTCAATGAGGTGCCAATCAACTGAGTGTCTCTGCCTCACATTGCCGCTGCTGCCTTTCATTTTAGAGTCAGAGGAGATTCTGCCGTGGTGAATCATCAGTCAATACCTCAGAGCTGATGGTTAATGCTGATTGATGACACTCACCCCCCACCCCCACCTCCCGACACACACACACACACACACACACACACACACACACACTCCCCATCCATCGGCAATGAACAGTCAGGCTGGGGAAATCAAGAGTAAAAACAAGCAAGCAAGGACTACATTTCAAATTATTATCATTGTCATTAGTGGTTGTTGTAAAGTAGTAGTAGTGATCGTAGTTGTGGTCGTAGTAGTCAGTCGTGTTTTGATGGCTTTATTGTTCCAAACTAGCTTAAAAGCCTCTGTCACCATGTTTTGATGGCTTTATTGTTTTTTTGAAACCGGCTGCTCATCGGATGTTACTAAAGGTCGTTCATGATTGATTCATGCTATAATTAAAATGATTATTAAAATAAATGATAAAGCACGGGATACTTTCTCTTCACTCTTCGCTGAAATAATGTGAGAATTAGAATGTCATTCAAAGCATGGCATTAGCCAACACAGTGTGCAGGCATCGGAGAACAATTTAGTACAGGCATGTAATTAGTGTGATTCTATCAAATGTGACATTTCTATCACCACAACACTCTGCCTTGCTCTTCCTTCCCCTCACCTGTGGCAGCTTGCTCATGACCTGAATAATAGAGCAAGATTGCTCCTCAACAGCGAAAAAACATCATTTCTGTGGAAGTATCCTAATGTGAAACACGGCAATAGTGAGCTGTAATAGGGACTTTCTAACCCAGAAATGTCAAGCAACAGTGCAACAAAACATAGGTATAATATTGAAGTGTCACCCCTAAAAAAAAATATATATATATATATATATATATATATTTTCTCTCCCTCTTTATCTTCTCTATCTCTCCGTCTGTCTCCATCTCTTGTTATCCTCTCTCGTACACACTCACTTCTTGCTGTTTATTTCACTAGATTTCATTCTCTTCTTGAGGGTACAACTTCAGGTATTCTGCTTCGTTATCAAAGCACGCACTGGATCAGGCAACTTCCTCTGCAGACTGTCAATACAACAAGGAGAGAAAAAGGCTGACTTTTTGTTGGACATCATCCGGCGATGGTTTCCTGTATTCAGCAGGGTTCGTAGCATTTCCTTCATTATCCCTCTTCCACTCCACGCCCACACATCCACTCTATTTATTTACAGTGGCTCTCAGGGAGTCAACATATTGAAGTCAGACTGAAGGAAGGCTGGATGTTAACCATCCATCTCTTTGACAAGCTGAATAAACTAATTTGCTAATTTGCGAGCATGTGACCCCAGTAATTTTCTATTCATAATTCATTACGGAAATACAATCAGACATCATACCTCACCTTAAGACAACATTGAGATGTTGAAAAACACTTTACGAAGGACCTTTAAACAAACTAGCTGCACTGCCGAAACAATCTCAACAATGTATTCAGTGCCTATAGACTGTGAGGAATGCATCCGGCTCCAATCCCCTTTATTTCAATTGCTCTTTGATTCGCATAGGTCTTCAAAGAGCAAGGTGGGACAATTACCATTTTAAGTGGTTAACATGCCCCAACTGGTATTTTCTTCCATTTCCATTTAAAATATTACTCATTTTCAATATTAAACATGTTGAGGGCACTTCTCTGGTTTTGCCTGGCTACAGTGTACATCTCAGCCACGAGGTAAACAGACTGAAAGCTCCCAAAACCAAGTTGCAAGAGGGGAATAATCATTAAGAAACAGCTTCCAGGAGACGCTTCCCCGTCAAAAAAAATTAAAGAATTGAAATGCTATAAGGAAAATAATCACAATGATATTCCATATATACGACACTTAACTCCCCGTCTATTCCTCGTTCAGTCCACACTTCACAGAGCACACAACAAAGAATTGTAAACTCTTCTGGCAGAAGAAGAAAGGGTATTCATTTTCCAACCTGTAAACTGTAAACTGAAAATACCTGTGAAGTGGATAATTCTGTCAGGGAGAGACATGCATTTTCCCCTTCCTTGTGTCAACACAACTTCTTTTGAGGTGTGCAGCGATGTCTGTATGGGCCCGATAAGTCTCTTATTCTTAGCAAAGAGTAATTTGCAAAATGCAGACGGCTGTACACAGACTCTCCACATTGTTAATTAAATCATCCCGCCTTTGATGTTTTCTCAGGTTTTAATGGGAAAATAACCGTAATAAATAGGATGCTCACTTCCCTCCTTGTGAAAAGCCTGATCCATGGATGGTGCATCAATGATTGAACCTGCAATTCTGTAAATACATTAAATTAACCATGAATAAAACTGCATGACTTCCTACTGAAAGCAAAGCATTGTTTGTCTTTAAAGCTGTCAAGGTTCTGGCATGTGAAAGCAGGCATATATTATTCACAGTTATTTGCACCTAATACCAGTTGCCAAATGAACATTGACCATATGGTCAGGAAACCACCAAAGGGTGTGTCTGATACAAATTGAATATAGTCTCTCCTTTTCACCTTATTATCTAAAATCAAAGAGTCTTTGTACCGTCGGTTTTAGTTTTCAGTCTCCCCCGACATCAACATGTATCCATCCATGAAAAGTTGAACCTGTCCGGTAAAGCCAATTCAGAAAGAAATATGAACAAATACACCTGTCATCCCCTTTTTCACCTCCCGCAACCTGCCTTTTAATTTGATCAATAAAGATGTGTTCCTCTCCATAATGAAATTCACACTCAAGTCCGTCAATGGCCGCCATTAAAAGGTCAGGCACTAAAAGGAGATTTTTGTTTCCTAATTAGTTCACTCTGCTCAGCATGAAGCTGCTAAACAACCGTCTTGCTGAAAAGTATGACACCCACCATTTTGTTCAGTCAATAACTTCCTGGACCACAGATATGATGGCGGTATTACATGGTGACCTTTGCACTAATCAATCCAACATATTGTGTCTAAAGAGTGAAGCAACATCAGGCAGGGAAAGTCAATCTTCCAAGTAGGGTCAAGCTGATAACAGAATACAGCCCCTAAAGTGTTAATGGCAGGCTGATTATCTGAATAGTTAGTGTTTTGTACTGCGACCTCTAATTACTTCCAAGGCTAGTCTTTGAAAAAGCAATTATGGGCAGGGCTAAACTGTACATCTCACTTTAACGCTTCAATTCTTTTATAATTCATTTGTTCCAATTTGCAAATATCAGCAATAGGTAGATGAAAAAAAATAAATAAAAAAAAATCTGACTTTCTTTATTTCTTGAACAATGTGCCTCAATCTCCGCGTTCCATTCACAATCAAATATGTATTATAATTCAACTCGGCCGTAATTAAATCTGCTTAACCCACAACAAATTCCTGTAACCTGTAATCATCTCTGCAAAGACAGGTAATGGCTCTGAAGGTCAAGCATAAACAAGATGCATTACTTGTTCCTTTGTCGTAAAAATGTGAAAAATGAGTAATAGGGCACATTATTTCAAGTGAGCACATACGGAAGGAACCAAAGTGCTCAATTATTTGCTTTTATCCACCAGTAGAGGGCATGTAGTCTCCCTTAGTGTCTCTCTTCAACGTCTTGCATGAAAAGTTACTCAAGACCTCACTTATGCTGCAGCTAAACCCCTTGATGTGCCATTTGGTCTGAGGTACCTCTGCAGGGCTCTCTGTTGCAGTGTGTCACCAGCAATACATCCATCCAGCAACATATGCAGCATTGTACAAGGGAGAGCAACAGACATAAACCCCACCATCAGGAAATGTGCAATGGCTTTCAATGCGCTCACACTTTTTTTTTCTTGCGGTTGTCCTTGAACAGTCAAGAGTCCACAACATAATAAAAAAATATGAAAACTATATACCTGTATTGTGTGTTTTATATACAGCATATATACATTTAATTAACATCCATCAATGTACGTGGTAAGACGTGTAGGTGAGGTCAGATTATTTGAAACTGTCTTGTGAGATTTCAAAGGTGTGAGGCGAACGCTTAAATGATGTGTCCTGCTTCTGTCTAGCCACAGATGGACAGAAACAACTTGACAGTGTGGCCCCAAAGACAGGCCCAGGATTAATGATTTGTGACAGCTTCAACAAGCCAGGATATGAACAGTCATCCTGCAGCCATTACATAAGTAGAAACAGCTGTTGTTTCAGCAGAGGCTTTGATTTCTTACTGTAACAGTCCTCATAGAAGCGTGGCAGGAGAGGGGACCTCCCGTCACATACAAACAGGCTGAACAATATCGTGGTGCAGCAGGTTTTGTAGCGAGCGAGCGAGTGGCTGCAGCACTGGTTGCAGTTTCAAAGGAGCTGGATAAAGTGACTCTCTAATGTCCAGTTTTCCTTGCAGCCCTCAAATATTGAGACATCAAGGAAAAATACTAACTGTATCTATGTAGTTTATATTGGTGGCTTCAGAGGCTGCTGCCAACGCCTGTTGTGTAATTATAACAGCCTGAATTATGTTTGGCGGTAATTCTGCAGCAGAGACTAAATTGTGATTACAACGGGCATGAATGGAGCTAGATTAAACCCAGTTGGAGAATATTGTGAAGGGACTGCAATTAGATACAACATTATTCCTTTTCTATTTGATTCTGAGAACATTGCCTTGTTCTGCCACAATAGGATTTAAAAGCCTATTTTGAAAACCTGGTGAATGTACAGAACATGACGAACCACTTTGTTTAAACTGGACAAAAGACGAGCTTTGCATGTGTTTTCTGACAATTGCCTTTGCTTCTTTTCTTTCTAGATCACCCCAAAGAGCCATACAGAGGGGCTTTGAATAGACGTCCTGGAAACAGTCAAGAGATTGCTTTGTATTGAAGGCACAAATGCCAGGTTGATTCCTTGTGAATGGCCGTACCACGTAGTTTGTTACATCATCGTCACTCTTTTATTTTGAGCTTTTATTTGGATATTGTGATCGGAAAAATGACCACCATTCAGAATTCTAATTCAACAAATATTTAATTCAGCGCCAATTAACTAATGACTGACAATTTCTGCACAATTTGTAATGTTATTTTGGTACATCGTGACGTACTGCACTACCAAAACACATATTTTCCAGGAGAGCTACATAACACATCCTGAAAACGATTAATAATTCTTCCGGATTCACCTTTTGTACAATTCTTCATCAAGCTTGCAAGATGTCAGTGTCTGGGTTTGCATGTCTGCATGCACTGTCCTTGCTTAGGATTCAGCAGATGGAACCATGGGATGGAGGTTATCAGCCATCCCATTCCCCTCTGGACTGTAATTCGTTGTCGACAATGTGCTATGGACCCTAAAGGCCTGCCATCTGTTTACTTTCGCTCCTTCCAAAAGGTGAGAAATTTCAAATCACCACCTGGTTGATGTTTCAGCCACGCGTGCCACCAAGTACCCATGTACATATTGTGTAAAAATAAAATGTACAATAAAAAAAGTCATTACCTAACATACAATTAGCTGTATAATTAGAATTATATATTGTATGTGGTGAACGGGTAATCTTAAAGATATCCTCTTTAAGGTTTCCAACAAATAATTCAGATCTTTCTACTTGAGTTTTTATGAAAATTCACAACGTGAAAAGGAAAAACAGTGCACACGCTGACTCAACTGTGGAATACGATTTCACATTAAGAGAAACTATTCAGAGTTGAAAAAGTGTCTCGTCACACGCTTAGTCATAAATCCTAATACCAGTCTAATAGTCTATACTATGATTGATGGTGTGGAACAAAATGAGCATGATAGAAATTAGGCGAGTGGCCATACAAAACTCGCCCTCATTCATGATGTGTCCATGTTTTGCTCTTCCTCTGTGGTCACAGACTTCCTCACAGAGAGGAAGTCATTTTCTAGCTCTGAACGGATGCCTTGTTGCTTATGGATCAAGACTGTGTTCAGAGATTGTGTTTTGACAAGCAAGCCATCCTTAATCCTTGGTCACATCCAGTTGCCAAGTCAATGTGACAAAATGTTCTCTCTGTGTACGTTTGTGTAAGCACATTTTGGGGGTAGGCAGTGGGGTTTACACACAATATAATAATCTCATCTGTCTGATAAATGCTGCATGTTGTACATCCAGTACATTATGTTGCCTCGTTAAAAAAGTTTCACGGTTTATAGTGCAGTCAATTTAGTGAAGATTGTTAAGACTAACTGGCTGGGAACAGAAAGCAAAAACACATTTAAAAACACTTTAAAAATGTGTGCATATTACAGTTGTTTATTCAGCTGGTGGACTAAATGGCCACATAAAAACAGAACGAGCATTACTGGATTACTACCAGTATATTTCAGAAATCTCGGTGGAAATTTCAATAATTCAGAATTCCCCTGAATTAAGCAATAAGCACTTTTGTAGCACCAGTCCCTCGCATCTTTTGGGTTATCTTTTGAATTTAGGCAGCTGATTCAAGCTGCCAATTCTGAATACTGCTCATTAAGTAAATAATTTATTAGGATGTGCTGATCACGATACTGCATATTTATTGTAAAGTTGGGGCATTTCCCAGTGCTGCACAATGTGTACTTTTGCTGAATTTGGCAGATGTGTAGAAAACACAGAGGTGACTTAACAGATACACTGTGTCCCATGTGTGTCTTTACACTTAGATATCGAGCTCTTATCCCAAGCTCCTAGCTAACCCTCAATACATCATCAGATTGATCTAGTGATGAAGATTTAAGCCTGAGCTCAGAGACAGAAATCTCGCTCTAAGGTCAGGTAGAGGGAGGCAAAGGTCATGGGTCACCTGTCCCCTCACACCCTTGATGTATCCCAAGACCAACTCCCAGAGGACAGAGGAGATCCCTATTCTGCTGATGAGTTAAACCTGCTTGAGCCACAGAAAGCCACAGGATTTCTATTGGCCTTGTCTGCTGCTGTGTAGGACAGCAATCGCACTACTTAGCTACATCAATCAATAGCCACGCAACATAGACACAGCATGTAGCAGCTGATGTAGCCAATGCATGACGTCCAAAGTTTACCCAGAAAACCAAAGTTCATCCCACAAAAACTCGAGGCAATTCATCATGAGATGGATTTTTGCAAGAAACTTTGACTCTGCATGGGCACATGGATTCCTCAGGAGGCATAATCTCATTACACTAAATCAGTCATTCCCTTGATGCATGGATAGGAGAAGTGGTAAGCTGTGTTGCCATACAGTAAGATTCAGGGTTGCTAAGTATAGTGCATGCAGCCCATAGAAGCTGTGGACAGAAGGTATCCTCTGGGCGCTCCGAGAAATATACGTATTAAATGGAGCGGCAAACTTTCTCTTTTTTAAAATGGGGCATTATGTATGCATGTGGGGATGTTTGTTAAAAACCCTTGTCTGCTGTCAGGCTTCACCTCCTTTCCCCTAAGCTTGGAGAAGGAAACGTAAGCTGTTTACAAATACAGTATGACAGGTTGGATACTGCTAACTTAAGTTTTCATGTCAAAACCTGTCAGTGACATTTAACAAGAAGAGAAAGCATGTCAGATCTAAAATGCTTCCAGAAAAAAAAAAAAAAAGACCAAAACAACAGACATGTGGATGAAAATAACACTTAACCTGGGATGCACATTAAAGCCCTTGTTCTAATGAAAAAGCTAAATTCAATACACATGTTGATATGTTGTGATCTGATATATATCTATACTTATGTGGTACTGTGATCCTACATTTACTCAGTGAAAAAGCAAATCACTTAATTATTTATTTGATGGACAACAACATTTTCTTTTTTGTGGGGGCCGATTGAGTAAAATCACACTGTACGTGTCTTACTGTAATTCAGCGCCACGAACACTGCTGTTTCTTTTTGTTTATGTTTGTTGTCCACCTATAGCTGAATGTATACAGGAAAAATATTGAGTTTGGTGAGAAAGGACTTCGGGCTGTTTTGAGTTCAACTGGGAATAGATTTTTTTTTCAAGGGCAGTGTGCAATCATGCTGTGTTATTCCCTATGATTGCCAGACCACTGGCAAAATGCACACACGCACACACACACACAAACCAGACACGTGCACGTGGCGAAGCTGTGTGAAAATGTGACTTCACAACATCAACAACATATTCAAAGGGAAGATCAGAGTGAAGAGACATCAGACACCCCAGTCCAGGTGATATTACCATTTCTGGGCATCAGAGCTGCCCTTCTTATGGCCCTTGAACTACGGTTTAGCCATGTCTGTTGTCAAGGGAACATGATGAACATATCCAAATGTAAACGAAGAAGCTTTTACAGTAACAAGAACCTCTTAAAATGACGCTATAGCAAAACAGGTCACACGGTCAAAGCAAACAGAGCAACTGAAGAAAGGGGACAGAGAAAAAGGATTCAGTGAGCAGTTTCAAAATTAGATAGACGGGCTGCAGCTGTCCACGTTTTAGACAATTGGAATAGAAAGGTAGAATTGTGATGCAAACTATGTCACACTGTGAATATGATTGCCATATTCAGCCTCAATCGCGCCTGATTTATTTATTTTTTGGGGGGAAAAAACTCAAAATATCTGAAAGAAAAGGATCAAGGGCGTCCTATACTCAAGACAAAGCAGTGATTCAGTATTCACTGTGTATGAGGATGTTTTGTGTTTCTATGAGCGCAACACAGCTTTGTTAATACTAAAGATCTCTGCACTAAAATGTCAACAACCATTTACAATTTTTGCTGGAAACATGAGTCACGGCAGTCCGTTTTTCATTTGTGTTATCTTATGAACAGACTATGCATATTGCTCCGTTGTTTTTCGTCAGATTAATTACTTTTATTAAGTTACCATTATTCAGATTTTTAATTTTCCCAACTTTGTGATTTGTGTGTGTATATATTTTTGCCTGCCTGCAGTGCTTTGGGGTTTTAGAGTAATGAAAGGGAAACAATTTCAAAGAGATTAACTCTTCAGCTGCAGATAATAATGAAACAATGCATCATTTTCTCCTCCTGTTACAGCCACTGTATTAGAAATCAGGGAAGAATATGTTGTGTAATTTGATTATATTTTCTCTCGCTCTGTCTCGTTTTGTTTATTTTTTTTTTCCGATTTTATTCGAAGGAATATTTCAGGGCACAGACAGCATAATGGCTACCAGCCAATGAACTAAAGAGTGGTTTTAAGAAACAATAATTGAGCCTGAGATCAGAGGCTACTGCTCTTCCATCACTGCAAGCAGCAGCGAAAAGTCAGGGAACAAGTCAGGGCACAACAGGAACTCAACTGCTGCGAGATATATTTGTTTTGCACTAAAACCTATGGTAGCAGCCAAGTTTGTTATTCAGGAACTCAGCGAGCAACTTATCAGGGCAAAGTACATTAAAAGGATACAAATGTGAAGCCTGGACCGTGGGTGGAGGATGGCTTCCATCTTGTTAAAAGGGCCCGGTGAAGTTATGTCGGATTTTAACAACCATTCTCACAGATTGACCTCTCCAGCGTTCTAAAAGCCCTTAACGCTCGGTTCATCACTCCTTTTGCTTGCAGAGGGCAAGCAAAAGGCAGGGAAAGAGCAGCACTAAGGTATGCTAAAGTCATCCACGATGGAATCTGTCAACTCTGCAAATGGCTCCCTTTCGCCCTCCTGCCTCGTGCGTGTTATCAGCCGAAGGAGTCGATGACAGAATGTCTATTGAACTCTGACTCTCTCTCTCTCCATACAAATTATTTATATCCGTTGAGCAACGTATGTGTAGGACAGAGCTTGATTATTAGTCAAACAAATGTGGACTCGGCTTGACAGTAAGAGGAAGAACTAAGGAGGTGGTACTTGTCAAAAGTGCTCAGCCCCCTAGTTGGCTGGGAGCATCCCTATTTGCCTCACATCAGGTCTTCTTTTTCACCTTCCCTCGAGTAATCATAATTATATTGGGAAACTCTATTTTGTTGCAAGGCTCCTGACAGCCCTTGAGAATGAAAAATACAATTAAATAATTTGGTGCTGCCAACACATCTTCAAGCACAGCAGGATTTGGGGGCAAAAAACTGCGGGTGGGCTTTAGCGACATTATGAATGCTATTGGATCAGCTTTTGATTGACAGATAACTACCTCAGAGGCCCAATGAAGTTTTCCCCAGATGGATTTGCTTAATGCTAGTTAACAGACCTGTTTATTCTTATCATTAAAACACATTATCGCCCGGCTGTAAACGGGAAAGGTTGACAAAGTGACTTCATTATCAATACAGTTTGGTTTTGGTTGATCAATAACTAGGCTTTGCACGTGTTTTTAAATATGCATGCTATATTAATCATTCATTCCGTCTCTTAAAAGCTGTTCTGTTTTCTTCTGAGACTTACCCTGCAGATGCTCTGATAAAGAACTGCAAGTTACTTATGCTGTTGACAACAAGGAAAATCCTCAAAAGGTAGTAGCCTAAGGATTTCTTTCTTTCCCTCCTGAAAGTCTACCCCTTTGTTGCTGTGGTGGAAAATAGTGTGGGATTTGTTGGAGGGTTGAGTGTTGGATTTGGGCATACCGAGTGCTAGGCGGCGTCCTTACATTTTGTTTCCCTCTACTAGTCCAATTTCATATTGATGAGCTCTGCAGCAATTCAAATTGCATGTCTTCTTTAAACATTTATCTAGCAAAGAGAGCAATCACAGTCTTTGCTCAAATCCTGCCTCTGCTGAAAAATGCAAATGCTATTGCTGTGAAAGGAAAATGTGAGAGAGGTACTGCCTGAAGAAGGTCAGATTCTGCAGCTAATAAGAACAGGCTTTGTCTTACGGTTATGACATGGACACAGCGGGTTGAAAATGCAACCAGTCCGTGTGATGGATCCTTTGCAGTTCAGCTTTCACAGAGGATCAATAGTAATACTCAATTGTAATTTAACCATCTGTTTCAATATGAAATTGCAACTTGCTCTCAAGGATTTGCCGTGCTGCATATGTATTCCTCAATGGATGTCAACTGCATAAAACAATAAAGTGGGATGCCTCTCTGATATTTGCTAGGAGGTCCACGGAGAGAGACCGCTGACACACGTTTTCAAAAAAGAGATCTCAGTTCTAGGTCTTTTTTTCAGTTTATGAATTATTTAGGAAAATGGAAACATACTTCTTTGCATCAGCACCGGGTATGAAATTGCTGTGTTATTCCTTCATCAATAAAAACAAATCAGCTTCTAAATGCATTATTCGGATGACAGCTTATGCTTAGTCCTTGCTCAGTCAAAGATGATAGATATGACAGCAATGTGCAGAGGCTGAATGTGTCCGCCTCAGTAGTAGTTGGCACAACAGAGGGAAGCTCACGACGCCTTAGGAACTTGATTAGATGAGGGTGGACGGTATATTTTGCAAATCGTATCAAAGAAAGTAAATTGGTGAAATAACTAAATTGGTATAGTCTATTTAGTATAATGCTCATTCTGGATCGTCCCAAGGAAGCTGCTTTAAAATGATAATCCAGTAGAGGAAGGGAGAATCCCTATAGACCTGCCTCAAGCTCGCTTTCAACCCTATTAGGAAATATTATGCAGCCTTCCAACGAAACCTAAACTCGAGCCTTAAACTCTGCTGCCTGCAAGCCTTCCCCTTCCTCTCTGGCTGAGCAAGTATCACAATGAAAATCTCAGAGCACTAGTCAAATAACTAATTAGTACTAATGATTATCTTTGACAGATGTCCATGCAGACAAGTACATTATTAAACATTACAGTTTAGCATTGTGTTCTATTTTCAATTTGATGTTATTGGTCATTTTGAATAATTGATACTGTAATTAATACTGTAATCTAAGCAAAAATAAAGGCCATAATAACAATAATAACACAACGGCCCCCCTATCCCCTGTTAGAGACACACTTTATTTAACCCTTAGCTCAACCAGGCAAAATGTACTTCTTTCAGTGAATTTATACAACGATTTACAAGATCAACAAAATGCCCAAAAGATGTTGAGGTCCTGGATGTACCTCCAACAAGGTGAAAAAATACAGATCTTAGCTTTCTCACACTACCAAACCAAATCCCAAAAGTGCTGCATAGAAGAGTGCTCTGCCTGGCTCCAAGCTATATACGTGAGGCTGCCTCAGGCAAATTCTGGGACTCTTCTCTACACGTAGCAACAGCATATCGGCTAAGAGTGCATTGTGGGTTTCACTTTTGAGCCTTTTTGTGTTCAAAAAGCATGGCGCTCTTTCCTTGTATCAATAAGCTCGATTAAGATGTTAACCTTATTCTGTTTCAAACAAGATTGATGAAAGTACATCTGCTAAGTTAGCTTTCCTCTGTTTGCGTATAACTTAGGGTATGAGTCTACTGTTTAGTTTCTGCTATAATGTTGTGAAATTTAAGCAGATTTGCACCGAACTGTAGCTAAAGGCTGTCTCTACTGCTGCGAGCCAACACTTTAGGTTTACTGTGTATAAAACATATGAGCGGGGGGGGGTTTCGCAACTAAATCAATCAGGTATGAAAACATTTTACGATTTAACATCTGTGCCCAACAGGAGGCCTAGTTTACCGAGCACACATCTGTCTGACAGGGTGAAGGGAGTTCAAACCTTGAGTATACAAGCTTCTCCGCTAACTGACGACTTGCTGCGTAAAATTCCAACATTTAAACGAATGCATTAAGGTTGGAATATATTTGATTTGTTTTAAGTTGCACTCAATAGGCATGGACAGCAGGAGCCCTCCAGTGAGTGATGCTAAGGCGCCGCCCAGCTCCATATGGTCAGTGATATTTTGTGGAATTACTGGATTAGTGTGTGCCTTTGGTTTGGTATAAACTCAGTGCTTTGTCAATATCCATCACGGCTGAAAATCTTACAGTCCATGCAGTGTTCAACGAGTCCTTTAAAGACTGTCTCTCTTGTGGCACATATATCAATTTGTTCAGTGATTTATTTGTTGGCTAACTGAGCTGGTATCACCTAACTCATTCAGGTAGACAGTGTGTGTACTTGCTTGTGTGTGTGTGTGTGTGAGTCACAGAGAGAAAGAGAGAGAGAGAGAGAGAGAGAGAGAGAGAGCGAGAATGAGCAAGAGAGAGACAGACTATGCAATGCAATCATACTTGGCCTGCATCCACTCACACTGTAATGGGAAAAGCAGCGTGCAGGCATAACTCTCATGAGAAAACAGGGAAAGATGAGAAAATAAGTGGGTCAAGCACTAGGCGTGAGGGGCAGGCCTGGCAAAGAGGACCCCACAGAAATCAATGCACTTCTCAAAGCTTGCTTTGGTGGGATATCGAACACCAGAAAAGTGTGCTGTGGTGGTAAATGACGGGCTAAAAGCTGGAGGTGCCCTATCTGAGTTTGATTATATCATTCCCAAGGCATTCTTCGTCATCAGATCTTGTGAGTTAAGTATCATAATAGCTGTGTATTTTTGCTGTTGCAGTAAATGCTACCCCAATTGTCGACCATTACAACGCTTGCCTCCCAAGATAGAAGAAATGTTACATCTCTGGTCTTCTTGTGTAAAAGAAGCTAATTGCTGCTGTCAGTCCCTGTGCAAGTGTGAACTGGATTTCCAGGCAATTACCAAGGGTATTAGAATAACAATAGCAAACAAACAACACTCGTAAAAAACCATATCATTTTAACTCTTTTGTCTAACCTTCATTTACTGCCAGTTTCGTATTCTAATGTAGCCTTGTTGTGGTTTGCCATGACCCTTCAGAAGAAAAAGAAAGGTTAACACAGTTGGCTCTTTTTTTTATAATGGATGACTGTAAATGTGGATTGCATGGACCCAGTAAAGAGGTGACATGGTGCCCCCTATTTCTTTGTAGCAGGTGGCCAGTTCTTATACTGACAGCACGTTTACATTTGAGCAGGTTTAGAATATGAAACTGGCAGTAAATGAAGGTTAGACAAAAGAGTTAAAATGATATTGTTTTTTACGAGTGTTGTTTGTTTGCTATTGTTATTCTCATCCTCACACTTTCAAAATGTATTTTTGACTTTCTCACCTCAATCTGTCAAATGCTTCAGTGTTTCTAAGCTTCAAACTATAACTCAAAATAAACTTCCGTATCCACAGGAAGTTAGGCTTGGAAAACAAAACCACTTAAGTTAGGTTTAGCAAAAGAGCGTGGTTGGAGTTAACTTGACTGACTAAGGACTCACGTGATTAAATACACAAAGGTCTCACATGACAACATGTCAGCATATACTTTCAGTGTCGCACAGGAAACGAACAGCGGTTTCCTGGACGAAAGTCCTGTGTTTGTTTGACCCGCCCACCTAATTTGAACTATCTCGCACTACTGCCAGTGTGTATAAGGACACAGATGTGTTTACATCGGTGTGTAACGTACAGACGCTGAACAGTGCCCCCGAGGGGCACTGACCAAGCTGCAGTAATTGAGGCATTGGGAGAGAAAGTGGGTTTGCCTATCGAAACAGCAAACTAAATATTAAATAAAAATATCTCACATCATGTCTGAATTCTACCATTCCATTCATAATCCAAGTTGATTAACAAAACAATGGCAATGCAATTTGGGTTCAGGAGACAAATGCTGTAAGTGAAATTAATGAACAAAATTCATACATTTTATAGAGCTGTAAGATTTAAAAGTCTTTGTCTAATCTTAAATTGTGTGTGTGGATCAAAACTGAATGAATAGACATTGAAATGAGTTACAACTGTTCAACATTATATGCTGCATATATCCTCAGGCTCTTAATTGTCCAAATAACTGCAGGTCTGATAATTGCTTTAAATTTGCCAACACTACAGTCCTCTATAAATGTTTACGTAACCTGGCTGCTGAGATTCTTAGTGACATGCTGAAACCTTTTTGGGCTTTTGGCTCAATTACCAGGGGCACTGCTGTGGGAAATTGCAAAGTGCTCTGTCACAAAACCTCCTTTAGACAGGCTTTTTTTTTTTCTATAAAAAGGGATGAACATATGGAATCCCTTACGCACACATCACAAAATTGGCCATAATTGAGACCACTTTAAATACAAAATGGAACACTTTCTGAAGAGCAACCAGCCTTGATGGAATCACGGGTGACCTCGACTCTGTCTGCTGCATCTCTGTCCTCTGTCTCTCTCCGACAACATTGCACTCTGTAGCCTACAATGATATGTTTTTTTAGAAGGCAATCAACATCACAATCTAGCTCATTGAATATATGATTGTCAATACATTATATATAAAAAATTGATTTTGATTCAAATATGATGTTTATGTTTGAGTTTCGGTCAACTGTTCATATAGACTTAAATCATTTTAAATCATGGCTTATTCAGTGTTTTCTTCCACCAGGCACATTGAGCCATCTCCTCTTTTACACTTGAGCTTCTACACAATTGAAGCAAATGGTTTATAAGAGGAAACATAATAGAACTTTTCCTCAGGGGAGAATCCAACATTTCAATGTCATATCTACTTTATATTGTGTATGGTTTTGGTCAGCGCTTTAATGTGATATAAAACACCACGGGTCCAGTTCAGGGGGGGGGGGGGGAAATCCCATTTACAAATTGTGTCCTCGTTTGTTAGTGCCACGGCACCTCAATTACCCAGTGAGCAGGTTTTTATTTATTCAAGCAGACAAAGTCACGTATTCATGAGGATTAACCCGAAACTCGCTCATAGACTGGCAGGCACAGATTGCATATTTTACCATATGAGAAATAGCTGACGCGTTTACCCCTCAGAAGATTGAGAGAAAGCAAGATGAGAGCAGGAGGAACGGCTGCGTGAGCTTTTGGGTCACTGTATGGTCAGTTTCACTAACTTTATTCTGATTTGTGTTTTCAAGAATATATAAGAGGGTATTATGAATAATATGTGTGCAGTGAAGAGTGTTCTTGCTTGGGAGAAGTGAAAGAGCATATGGCTCTATAACACAAGATGGGGAATAGTGTAACACTTTGTATTTGTAACCCGACTCTATAGTTCTCCCAGTGGAATATGGGCTTTGGATCTGCAAAAACAATTTAAAAAGGAAATATTGCATGAACAAATCCAAATACAACATCCACATTCACAAACAAGCTTAAAAACAACACAGACAATATATGCATCGATTCCCGTAACTAAAAAAAGTCATAGTGTTACACTGAATGCCAACAAAATACATTACCTTCAGATCAAATGTAGTCCCTCCGGAAAATATCAAATCATCCTAATAGCTAAAGTTCTCTTCAGAAATTGTTAGGGAAATCCTCTGTCCCCTGTCATATTACCCACATTTATCAGGATGCAGCTTAGCCATTACGTCTGGGGGTTTATCAAATTATCTGCTTGCAGAATGGCCGAAAAGGGACACATTACAAACAGCAGCTCTTTGTCTGAGCTGCTGCAAAGCAATATTCCGGGATGCTGCAGCAACCAAAAGCAAATTATGGTGAACATAACACAGAGTTCAGTGGAGCGTTAAGAGAATGGATGGCCCTATCCTGATTTTCTATCTGTTGGGACAGATGTCCCTACGTCTCTGTGACTCGTGAGGTGGACGGCCCTGTAAGCGATGGCAGATGCTCCAAAGGTAAGACAGATGGATTTTGCCAGTGTTCAGTGGAAGTATGCACATTTTTCACTTTGGATGAATTCATATTAATAATTTGCAACACAACAATAAAATCTGTAATGCCTAGCTTGGAACAAAACTAAAGGTTCTCCATGTGAGAACGATGAACAAGATTTATCTTTACAAAAGATTGGAACTGTTATATTCCAGGATATACAGCATTATTTCAATGTCTTTCATTTTTTGATCAAACACAGGCTCGGACCTCTTTGCCTTCTTGACCCTAACGACCAAACATGTTTTTCAACACTGAAGACAGTCCAGAAGGCGGCAGTATAGAGGGACTGGAGTTTGTCCCGGATGTATGGTTTCCTTTGTCCTAAACCATGAAGACGGAACACAGTGAAAACAAGTCTGCTGCTGAAGGGGTGTATTTAAAACGTATATTAAAGTAAATGAGTGCCTGGTTGAGAGCACAAAGGCCTGCGTCTGCTGCTTATGAATATGTATCCACGTATGCCTCTTATTTAAATCTCAGCAGCTGCTGACAAGAAGCCCAAACCCAGTATTTCACAAACACCATGCCTGCACTGTGATATCGAGCTCTCATTGTTGGGTAATTGCCACTGATGGAGGAAAACAATATTTCATTCAACACAATCTGTGGTAAACTGAAATCAATGAGGCTGAATAGTGTGATTAAAATTTGATCGGATCACTGACGACCAACAATGACAACAAACATGGAACAGAGCTCCTTTTTTTTTTTGAACACACAAAGCCGCTCAGTGGTTTAAATGTTGTTCAGTGTGTCCTGGATAATGGCAGCCTATTGATCCTTTTGGAATTGATTCTGAAACGCCAACTTTTCCAGTGCTTCACGTTAATGTTGAATAGAGGCAGTAGCGCTATGTGAGACCTAGTTATTGAGACACACTGGGAGATTTTTCTGTTTGAGTTTTGAGTAGTTGGGCTGCTGTGTTTATGTTTGATCTCTTGCAGCAGGAGAACCACACTGAAGAAGGATCAGCGAGTGGAGGCTTTCAAAGACCCTTAGCTTGTCAATGGTAGTGTTTTGTGCTTCTTAGTTGTACAAAGGTTTGTTCAGCTAGATTCAGATCAAGGTGCATTTGTGTGTATGTGCCTCTGTATGCCTGCATGTTTTCTTTGTGTGCCTTGTGTTTGAAGTCTTCGCATGCATCTGTGAAAGTAACGGTGATTAATCAAGTAACCAAATACCAAATAGGATGCTATTTTTCTTTTTTAATAAAACAAGAGGAGATATACAGAAGAGGGGAAGAAAGTAGGTCAGGATTTAAGCTTAATGTGTGATGGAGTTGGACTTTAATAAAGAAAAAGATAAACATTCTCTCCCAAAACCCAAAAACCTTTCTCCAATTATTCTCCACAGATTCATTAAAATATACAATTAAGACACAATAAGTGTTTGTTTTTAACAGAACACACATACATGTGTGATAGGTTCAGTTTTATACGATAATAAACTTCATTTCTTTTACTTTAAGACTAAAATGTTCCCCATTCGGCATTTTCTGGCATTTTTAGCGGCTGCTTTGAGACGGGCATAATAACAATGAGAGCATTAATAATCAAATGTATTGAGTTCCTTCAGGGCTGATTTCAGGCGTGAATTCAACATGTATAACAAGTTAAGTTGCAAGAGATGGTTATGGTCTGTTATATGGACCTGTGTTCCCTCAATCATCCTTTATACCACATGAAATGCGAGCCAGCATCAGACCCTATGGCTCTGTCCACACCACCATGTGTTGCATTGAGGGTGTATTATGTCATGGACCAGTGACTCCCAGATGCGACAGCAGGGCTGATCATCAATTATTATACCTCAGTGGATCAAAATGAGCATATCCGCTCATTTCAACATCCCCAGAGCTGGCCTGTGGCGGCTGAGCGACGGCTTAGTGCACCTGTAAGCTCAGCGACACCAGCCGGAGCCCTTGCCGAGGCAGTGGGACATGCCTCGAGACAACATCTGCCTCCCCTTGGTGACCTGCCGAGTTAAGCCAACTGCAGAATCAAGGGCATGCTCGCAGAGGTCCCTGATTTTATCATAACAAAGACTTTGCTACCGCTGCTGCCTGTAACTGGCTTCGGGAGACGTTCCAGTCTATTTTCTGCTAACACTGTGAACTCACTCTGTCTAACACAGTCTTCTTACACTCTATTTCATTCCTTTTCTTGCCATTCTATCAAAAATGAACACCAAGAAATACATCCAAGGAACCCAGATTCATGTCTGTGAAGACATCAGCCACTATTGTTACCAAAATGAAGATTTAAAAAAATGGGTTTTAGAAACTTTGAAAAATAATAATTTCCCCACAAAATATTGGAAATATGCCATTTTCTTTCTGATAATCCAATTATTGTTGCGTACTCACGATCAGTTCTGTGAGGGTAAAGCTCGTGTGAGGGTGATGCATTAGTCGGCATGAGGGAGCCTCTGTATGACAGATGTTTGACACTTGAAATCCAGTGGGACCCCTGGCTAAATGGAATCAGGACAAATCAATGCAATCAGGCAGGTGTCTGGAGGAAATGGGGACAAAGGGACACATTCTGTCTGCCGGCTTGCAAGAGCTCCTGGCGAGGATTAAGCACCAGGTCCGCTTCTGTTTCTGCATGGAATGGCAGACAGCTGACTGACCTCACGAGTGCTACATTGCCTTGAGGTCCCCACAGATGCCTCACAAAGAGCCCGGGCAGAAGTGCCTCGCGAACTTGACCACGGTGAATGTGATGAAGACCTCGGCTCGCTTGCTGAAGAGGCTACACAACAACCGGGTTTATGTGTTCAGTGTCAAGACCCTCAAAGACCCCTGTCATTGTCTGTTAGGCCAAACATGTCCTGCAGGGACTACCTGGAAATCTACTCCCTCAGCATATCCCATGTGAAAAACCACATCCTAGTCTTTCTAGGATGTAGTCTTTCCTCTCCTCCTTTTTCTTATTCTTGCCACACCTTCACTCCATTTGTCAGACTTACCGGCCTGTGCGTGGTTTCTCAAATGTTCCATTTGTCCGTGAATACCAATTTATCAACCAGTCAGTGTATACGTTGATCGGTGCAGTACATGTACAATGCAGTACATGTGGGAGTAATTCCCTTCATGGGTGTGCATTTACCACCTGGGTTAAATTAGTAACTCAGGATGCAGATTAAAAAACATTCTGTAACCTGCATGTTTTATTATATTCCAACCAATTGAATTAACTGCTGCTAACTTCATCAGAATTCCAGTGTTTCTGTGCATGTCTGTGTGTGTGTGTGTGTGTGTGAACTGTTATGCATGAGATGTATTGCAATTCCATGCCCGTGCTTGTGAAATTAATGATTTCACAGGAAAATATTGCATTCCTTGTGAATGACACATTTGACTTGAAATATGCTAATACACGAAATATAGACAGATGGCATCATAGTTGTAGCCGTCTGTCATCATATCATTGATGTCATTGCTGCAATACTGCAGCTATCACTGTCCATTTAATCTCATCAAAACTGCAGTTTATCTCATTGTGATTTCTTATTGAAAAATAAGCAAGAGAAAAGCAGCAATATCATTTTACATTGGTCACAGCATGCCGTTCTCCAAGCAAATTTACCTTGTTTTTGTTCCTTTTTCTCATCTGTCAGCATACTTGTAACATTCATTTTGCTCTGATGCGTCCACAAATGTGCTCTTTTTAGGACAATGGAGCTTTAAAACGTCTCTGCCATACAGGATTTCTGTTCTGCAGCATATCAAGACAACCCAGCTCAATAACATTAAAGGCTGAAAGAGTTGGTGAAAATACAACCCCCGTGATGCTGTGGTCCGCTCAGCCTTCAGGAGACATATTGATGCACAGTTATTTTGGTCAATAAGTCCTTCTGAGCAGAGGCCATCCTTATCCTTGAGACCGACTGCATGTGAAAAATGAGAAAGGGATGAGACCATGCATTTTAATCTGTCTATGCCGCTATATCTTAAAGGGAGGAAGAAGGGATGGGGGTAGAGATGGAGCATGTGGTGGGGAGAGAAAGAGGGAGGGGGAGAGATGCACTTCCTCTAACCCCGTCTCAGCCTCACTAATGCAGTTGTTCACAATAAACCGTATATTGGTCGTATGGAAATACAACACCTCTAAGCCGGCGCATAATGGCTTTATTGAAATACGAAGCAGGCTGACCTCTGACCTCATGAAAGAATTTATAGAACATCAATTCTCAAATTAGGAGATTTTGTGTTTGCACATTTTCATATGCACAGATGTTACATTTTGTTTGGTTTTCAAGTCAAAGAAAGACCAATCCCCATTGCATAGAGCAATACAATGCTTTTGGTTCAAGTTTGAACTGGGAAGTGGCAGGTGTGCACTATGTGTGCACAGTGTTTGTTTGTGTGTTGGTTTAAACGTTGTGTGAGATGGGTGGGGGATGCTGCGAGGGACAGCAGCAGTTAAATTGCAGAGGAAACTATTAATGCAAACACAAGCTCTCAAACTAAAAACGAAAAGCAGTGGGTTTTTTTTTTTTGTAAAAAACTATCTATAACAAATGGCCTTGAATAAAACATTAGCACATCTATATTTTATAGCTTCCCATGTTTCCCCCTGCTTCTGAGGGGAGTGAAAGTTTCTGCTCTTTCAGACAGGTATGGCCTCAGCTCATCACACTGAAAGGACAGCACGGTTCTGGAAAACTGTTGGGAGGTTTGCGGTGTCCAGATCTGCGGGGAGATGTCTTCAAAGTTTAGAAGTTCAAGTAAGTTAAAAATGATCTGACTTAATCGTTTTTTATGGCCGCTTAATTTCAACCATAACAAAACGAGGAAAAAAATATGTGATACGTTTCCTCTTGCATCATATGCCAAAGACACTATGAGCATCCAATAAATGGCTTGCCCATTATTTTTCCATTGAAGATGTGTTGCTGTTGTTTTTAATTACTTTTGTTTGATGTTACTGAGATCCTATCAGCTACATGGAATCAAGGGCTAGAATAGTTCACCTCTCTAGATCACAGCATTTCACAGGTTTAATATGCAGTCCAAGCCATATTCCAGTTTAGGCATCACAGAGTCAGTGAAATGGAAGAAAGTGAATTGCTGGCTGGGGCCTTTGAGCCTCCATTCTTGTTTGAAGTCTCTCTCCATCCCTGCCGAGTTCAGAATACATTGTCCAGAGACAAGATCAAACTTGGCAGCTATTGATCCCTTCCCAAACCAGACACAAGACTTACTGAACATGTTAACAACTTCGGAATGAGTATTTTAATTGTACAGGTCTTTAAAAGCCCACTCAAGTCACAGTGCTGCTGAGCGAATTTGAAGCAGCAACTTTCAGACAGTCAAACATGGCGTATCGAGCCAACTCTCTTGTTTTTCTCTTCCAGCTGAACTCTTTGAGTATTCAAATCACATCTCTCAAGGCACACCAGAGCATTAACTAATGTTGAAATAAAAAATAAATGTAGAGATGCATTAGCAACAAAGACAATATGTTTATTATATATTACATATGACTAGACTACACTTATATAACTAGATACATATAATTAAAGACGTTAATTTGTTGATGTCTTGTGAAAAACTAAAAAAAGCATCCAACAATTCTCTCTTGCATTAAAAATACGTTTAAAAATAAGTATACTACATATAAGTATGTGTCACTCATAATGTGCTGTAGGTCTGTTTTCAGTCTTAACACTGCGTGTGTTTCAATTAGTTTGTAAGTCAGCCCTCAACATTGTGATAATGTGCTGAAGTATTTTCTGCTCGTGACATTGAAGCACTGCTAAATGGTATGGAAACTGTAAATGCCATGCTCTGATTGTCCCGAAATCTTTCAGTAGCCTATATTTCCCCGCTTTGTTCTGTATAGATTTCGTTGTTTGTACCAGAAAGCCCCCGTCTCAACTTCACAGAAGACTATGGCAGGGCAACAAAGAAGGGGCCTAATACTCTGGAAAAGGAGGTTTCTAACATGACACTTCTCAGTCGTTTGAAATAAGGTGGAGAGAGATTTCTGTGAGCTGAGTTTACTCCTCCAGATCAATAGCTTGTCTCTCTCTCTCTCTCTCTCCGAGACGACTGGTGTGGCATTTGAACCAGATAAAACAAGAGTTCCCCTCCACCTCACCTCTGAGAACTGAGCACTTCCACCAAATCCCAATCGGTTGAGAAGGATACAGATGAGTCCATCTAAATCCCCTCCTGACTCAGCTCTAGACCCCCGGTGGTCAAAAAAAGCAGAGAGGAAATAAGAAGAAAAAAAAATCTCAAATCATCTTAAAAGCCGAGGTCCAATCTATGTAGGTTAATACTCACTGTTGCTTCATTTAGCTCTGTTGCAGGCACTGGGGCAGCTGTAAAAAGTTCTGGGAGCTAGAAGCACAAAAGCTTTTATTTATTTATATGAGGGAGAATATATAGCAAGAAGCAAACTGGTGCAAATGATGTGAAAAAAAGGAGTTTGAAGAAGTTATCTTGTACGTTGTGGAATAACTGCAAGAAAAGGAATAGGCTGCATTACCATTTTATGTGCGGCATGAATTAAATATACACACCGCAGACAGAATATCACTGATAACATGACAATTTGTAAGGTCATGATGTGAAATGAATTAGAAATGCTTCCTCCCATCTTTTAACAACCACCAGCAACGTACCCCTAAGCAAGGCACTTCACTCTCAATTACTTTATTGAAGCTGCTCATTTGTCAGCAGCAGATGACGAGATGGGCAGGCAGGAGTAAAAGGTTGCACTAAGTGTTAATGTGGAGAAGGGCATTACTATCAAAGAGAATGCCTCCTCAGCCAATTTGACATGAATCAGAAGTTGGGGGGGGGGAAAAAACTAAGCCTTAGAGTCTTACAACAGTTCATCATCTTTCTAACCTGTCAGCCAATTATCTGGATCTTGGTACAACGTTGGACTTTAAACTCTCCGAACAAGGGTCCTCTTCTCCTTTGCATGTCAGCTTAGTCATTCCCCCTGGTCGCTGATGACATTGTAACACTAATTACAGCTAATTGTTCTACGCTGAATGGATTTAGTCACATTGCAAATGATATACCATTGGTCAGTGTCACAATGTTTCCACAGAAAAATTCAATGGGGAATGGAAATTTGCACAAATGATTGTAATTAAGAAGCACATTCATTACTTCTAATTGCATTTGAGAACCCTCAAAGTGAAACTGAGATTGGACTCATATGAATAATTAATGTAGCTTACTCAACTGAACACTATGGCGTTGTTGCCGTCACATAATGATGTGCTAAACTATTGGCATGTATGACAAAATGCAGTTCAACAGTTTTACACAGAGGCTTAGTTGAAGAGTTCCAATCACAACCAACTGACTTTTCTTTTTCATGCTTCCTCTTGAAATCCCTTTATTTATGGGCAGATTGTGTCTAGACAGTTGAATTCCAATCTTAGCACAAGCTTGGCATTGGCGGCCAGACACACTGTAATAAGTTAGAGGTTTGAAAAGTATTAAAAATTCAAGTGGTCCCTTCACACTAGATTTTTCCAAAAAAGGCAGTTGTAAATCAGTCAACCGCAAATTCAGTCTGAGAGCTATTATGCAAATGTTGGACCTAAAGAAATCAAAGAGTTGGGAACGTAACCCCCACAAAGTATGAACCCAGCAAGCCTTTAATCAGATTATTTGTCTACTGGCATCAGGAATTAAATAATGAACTATAAAAGCCTTGGACACAAAATTGCACAAATAAAATACAAATTATTCAAATATCAAACAAAATCATTGATTGAAATCTGTTATTTGATGAAGCAATTCCCTTTAATAAAAAGTCTAGTTTTATAATACACTAGCAGCACGTTTAAAACTATAATCTTATTATACTTGCAGTGTTTAAAAAGGATTGGCTTATTTTAATAGCAGATTTAGATCTTAGACAGACAAGGTGTAAGCTGGTCATTTGAAAGCCATATGCCACAGATTAAGATACGGCACTATATTGTACAGCTTTTCATGTTTCTTCCAGAGACTAATGCACTGCTTCAAAACGGCCTGTAGTGAGTTGCTTGTAAGTGGGCAAAAAGCACAAGCTCTTAAATCCCTCAGCTCCAACAACAGGGGGAAGAAATAAGTATATTACAAATCGCCCCCAGAACACAAAATTGTGTATTGTTTGAAAAATGTGAAAGATTCAGACTCAGGGATTTGCTCCCACTTTGCTGCTCTTTGTCTGAGGGCTTAGCTCTGTGTGCTGTTCATGACACGATGATTCCCATCATTCAGAGAAAAAATACTTTTCAGGACATCATCAAGTCAACAACAGACTGGCCAAAATGAACACACAGGATTTAATCTTTCAATGTCAACTAATCTTAACCGATCACGAGTGCATTCACGTCACACAGAACAAGGCCAACGCTCACTGTTGAAAAACAACAGAATCTCGTGCACTTTGTGAATCCAGGAAAAGTCAGTCACTTCTGATGCCTACGGTGAAGCTGTGTAAACCCATATGGAGGACGCCACCGTACTGAGCCACCAGAACGTCAACTGAAACTGCGCATCTTTCTTATTTGAGGGAAGAGATGCATCGCATATCATTATGCATTCCTGCTTCTGATGTTTTGATGAAGTGTTGCAATTTGGCTAACAGGGACAGGTACGATTCATCACGCCTAATTGTTCTGGATGTGTAGTTCGGTAAAAGCCAGCTGTCAAGACGCATGGGGGTTGGACCTCCAAACACACATGCTAATGATATTAATTTGCAGCTTTTATCTATTTGTCGAGGCAGAGGAGGAAATATCAAAACCTTTGGAACAGTGTGTGACAAAAGAGGCGACAGCACAGAGACTGATGACGGGCGGTGAAGAAAGCCTGGAGGGGGAAGCAAGAGCCTATAAAATGAACAGCCGCCTAACTCATAAATAATAGAAACATAAAATGTCATATGAACTTTATTTCAAGAGTGGGTGGCCTAATAAAGATGCAGGTTTAAAGAGGAGTTGAGAAATTCATTGTCATAAGAAGGCCACATGGCTTGCCTTTGGCACGGACAATTATTCAGTGCAAGCTGACATTCTGGTCCAAGCTGAGGCACCTTTACGAAACCAAACCGCATTTGACTCCTGAAATTCTGTCTCTAGCGACTCCACGCTTGAGTCATTCAATCGCTCAGCTCTATTTCCTCTTCTTCACTTGGAGTCGGTCCATCTCCTCTCCCCACTTTCCACGTTTCCTTGTTCTTTCTGCTTTACAAATTCAGTCGACATAATAAGCGATTGCCACCGCCATGCCAGCCTGGTGCTCATTGATAAAACCATATCAAATCCATCTTAGACCCCCCTCTGTCACCAACGCACTCATCTCTGAGACGGTCAACATGCACAGGATCCATCTTTCCTTTTGAACGGAGCAGTGCAGAGTCAGAGTTTATCTTTAAACCTCTGGAAGAAGAAAATGGAGCCGGATGAGTCAGGCGTCTCTCACTCTGTCTTCAAATGATGTACGAACGGGTGTGCGAGTGTGTGTTAAACCTGCAGCATCTAAAAGCAAATGAAAGAACTTCCTTGACTTTAGTTGAGAATATTTCATCATTCAATTCTTAGTAATATTAAATATGAACTTTCTTAGCAGCCTGGAGAGGCAAACAATAGATATGTGAAAGCTGCATAGTTCTACATATATTGCACAAGGAATGATATATATGTATGTAAAAATAATCAAATCACTTATATGGTGTTTATACAATCCTCAACTATGATCTGCTCCCTTTTTTAGGGTAACGTCAGTAAAAAATATATTGACTTTACTATCATTTGGTGTGATGAGGTTACGACAGAGTATTTCTAGGAGCTTTGTGGTCAAATAAGTAAAATTACTTTTATAATATCCAACTACTAATATTAGACTCCAATATTACACTCTTGGTTAGTCTGTTAACACTCTCCCTCTGATTTTTAATGCAGCAATTTGTAAAAGTACACATGCATTTACCACATTAGCATGGTCTTCTATCTAAAACTAATCCACTTCAACAAATATTACCCCAGAGGGAAAGTGGGTAATAAGTGCAGTATTTGAGTAAGTTTATGAGGTATGAGATGTTTATGTCACTGAATATTAATGAGATGATGAGCAATTGCCTCTGTATGTGAATGAATCCCATATATGAATCACTGCTGTCACAATGGTGAATACATTAAAGTGAACAGCTGGGAAGGAGAGGTTTGATCATTAGATGTATGTGTTTGGATCTGTGTTTATACACGTGCCTGGTGTACAGATATGTGTGTGTGTGTGTGTGTGTGTGTGTGTGTGTGTGTGTGTGTGTGTGTGGGGGGGGGGGGGGGGGGGGGGGGGTGGGGGGGGGGGGGATATGGAGGTCAGCTGGTTGTGTGTCTTGTAAAAAAAGATTGCTGGCAATATCCTCTTATCAAAAATAGAAAAATCACATATGGGACGTACCTTTGCATGTAAATGAACAGGAAGCCATGGCCAGGATGTGTCACCTATCTTGTCTAATGTCTAACAAACGCATTCACAATCACACTCACACTGACACCCAAGCCCCGGACCTGTCAGCGCAGCTGCTGGGGAGGCAGATGCACCAAGGACTGTTGTCTCGCTTACAGCTATGACACAATGGCTATACTGCACGTACAGGTGCATGCAAACCAATCTATTTCTACCTGTGCTGTAGATTTTCTCTGCTGGATTTGACAAGTAACTCTGTGCAATGGCTAAAGCATTTCGAGCAGTGATACACACGGGCCACAGGAGGCGTGAAGGTCTGCTCCGATGTGAGCCTCGATCCAGCCTGCAATATATGATGCAGAGGGTTACCTCCAGAAAATATAATCCAACCCACCAGGACTAGAATATCTAGCTTGAAGTGGAGGGGGTTGGTATGTGACAAGGACAGGGATATGGGACTCAGAATAGCCTTGTTCATGTTAAGGTGGAGCAAAATCATTTCAGCAGCATCATTGGCATGCTGCTGGTGCACAGGCTTTGGATCTATACTACCACTGGTGGAAAAACCCAGGATCCTCTGTGGTGTGTCTTAAGCGCACTTCTTTTTCCCCTAAGCCAGTTATTTGAGCAATGCGTTTAAAATAAATCTGTTGTATATGTATGAGGAAGGAGTGTTGCTTCCCTGCGTTCAATGGGGCTTTTTATGGAGAACATCATCGGGCAGTAAGCCAGGCAGTGACAGCTGTCTTGTGAATTATTTGAATAAATTCAGTTCCAACTTCAGAGGTTTAATTCCCTTACCTTCTACAGCTTAGCATTGGACAACATTTACAAAATTCTGCCTTGCAAAATTAATTGTCATTAATATAATTTCTGCACTCCCATGACAACAGATTCACAGCTTGTTTTGATCAAATCCAATTAATTTGCTTTTCTAAAATGACTGAGCACATAAACACATAAAACTGCTGGGTTTTTCTCAGGAATGCAGCCCTCCGTCTTGGTTGACTTCTTGTGCGACAAAACTGTTGTCCTACTCGTCTAAAAAATGACCTCACAAAAACAGCAGGTATAGCAAAGAAACTTTTCTGTGTATCTACTTTGTTACTAGTTTACCAGAACGTGGTACCTTGTTAAATGTTTGCAAGGATGTCTTGTTTCTATGACAATCACAGCTGTAATCTCAGTGAATTATTTTACTATCTGAAAAACACAGATGGTCACTAGTAAACTATATTATGGAGAGTCAGCCTAAAAAAATCACAACAAAATTATAACATTTTTTAAATAAAAACAAGATTTGCCTGCTGTCTGAGCAAAATTCAGTACTCACTAGATTCGGGGTCTGAGTTTCCATCTCCCTCGGTGCGGCTGTTTGGTGACGTTTGCTCATAGTACTCCTCCTGGGGGAAACTGAGGGGAAGAGGTTGGGTGGTGCTGGCTGTGCTGCTAGGCTCCGGGTCTCCCAGCCCGCTGTCACTGCAACTCTCTTGGGAACCGTCTGGAAGATGGAACGTCACGCGGCGCTGGGTCTGGAGCACACCAACAAACAAGGGATGTTCTGTTAGAAACTGTTGGAAAAAAAGTGGGAGAAGAAAAAAGAAGAATGAAAGATTAGGAAATAAAATGTAGTGTGGGGGAGATTGTGAGTGACAGTTGTCCTGTAGGTTACAGCTAAAGACTGAGGGCTCTAAAAGGGCCAAATACCAGGAAGATGCATCATGCTTCAATCCTTCAAGGGCCCTAACATGTGTAACAACACTAAAGACCTTTACTGTTGAATACGGGGTTACAAATAACCCTCACAACATTGAAAGACTACATTTACAAAATCACCAGCAATGTTTCTTGGTCGAAATAGCATCTAGTCGGTTAGGTGCAAATAGGATTGTTGCCATGCGATATGCATTAGGGTGTAAATAGCCACATTGGCGAATAACCAATTTCTTAAGTCAGCTTGTGTGTTGACCATGCATTTTTCGTGTGTAATTTTGCGCTGCAGCAACATTAGAGGCTCAGGTTAAGTGCACTGGAAGTCAGGTGAAAAAGTATAAAGAGCGAGGAAGTCCGCGCAGGGAAAAGGTGGATGAATGGGTTAAACAAACACGGGACTTTTACCCAGGAGGCCGTTTGTTCGTGTCCTGTGTGAATACTCAACTGACTTACTACTAACAACCTTGTTAAAAAGCCAATGTCATAATCAATTCAGTGTTCAATCCTTGACCTCAGTTGACTACACGGTCTTTCTATCAAAATTGACCACCAGAGAGAGGTATGTAAAATCAGATATCATTCCAGGGATGAATGCACATTGGTAGTATCCTTTACAGGTATTCTCTCTGCTCCTAAAGAGAGACTTGATACACCAGCACTGACAAACAAAGAGTATTAATATGAGTGGTGACAACAATGCTCATTTATGCATGAATGAGTAGCGTTTACAAGGGAAACCCTTGCAGGATTGCATCAAGTGTTGTTGTTACTTGCCCAGCACTGCATTCATCACCTTTGCCTGATTTTAGTTGACAAATATGCCCAAATTGCATCCTGTCACCGGGGGGGACTAATTGAAACAGAGTCCTCATAACCCCAAAATAATTTCTGCTCTTATGAGTTTAGTGAATTACTTTTCAGATAATAAACTGACTAAAGGATGTATAATTGAGACTTCTTGTCCTGTGAATAGATAGGAGGTGTATAATAAGTTGAAATGTCCTAGTTTTCCTTCTCAGCCAGTTTAGACACAAAAGTGTGAATGTGTGTGAAGGCTGAGACTTTGATCTGTAAAGTCTTGGAGATCACAGGAGTGTGGGCATTTTCTTGTGAAAGGTGCAGGCCTCTTTGATTTCTCTGGTGGTTTACAAAAGTTCATGTTGCGACCTTTCTTTGGAGCTAAAAAAGAAAACACATCCTGTGTGTGCAGTGATGTCTGCTAACATGTGATCGATTCCTCCGGAAAACACACCATTGACTTACAATAATTCACAAGGTAAGGCACAGTGGGTAATCTGTACGGGAGATTCCACTGATTTCATTTTGACAAAAAAAATAAAAAAAAGAGGAGCGAGGCGATCTGACTCGGCTTTGAGGTAGTATCTGTGGAATTGTCACAGTGAAATATACCTTAGCTTGAATTCATGTCTTCACATGACTCCCTGAGTAGCATCATGCTGCATCACAATGTATAAGACAATAAAAAACATAAAACTTAATTACACCCTCAGCTACGGTTTTTGCTGTGAATTTTATTCGTCCCATTATTCAAGCTGATAAGAGATTTCCTTTTTCAAGAGCAAATACAACTTGGCGCACAAATTGCTACCTTGATTTCTTCATCACTGTAGCAACAAGAGCAATATGTGTGTCCTGAATTAAAGGCATCATAAACACATGCTCCCTTATGCTCAGGAGGAGGTGATGTCTCTGTGCGAACAATGTTTTTCCTTAGCCACCATAGTGCGTAGATAAGCGCTTATTGTTCTTTGATAAGACTGAATCAGGCTTGGAAAATAGGAGAGAGGGAGAGTGAAATAAAGTCTGGCACTAATGAAGGACACACTGCCAAAAAGCAAGTGCACAAAAAGCTTCATTTAAAAACTATCAGAGAGGGTTGACTAACCTAAATCCACACAATTAGTACCCTGAAAGCACAACTGAATGGTTTTCAATGCTGTGATGTTGAAACGGCTAGCTAAATATTCTATTTACTTGATTCATCTAGATCCTGAGGCCACAAATAGCTGTGTGTGTGTGTGTGTGTGTGTGTGTGTGTGTGTGTGTGTGTGTGTGTGTGTGCTAGTAAGTATAAGACAGATAAGAAATAAGAGTGTAAAATGGGCGTAGAGTCAAAGACAAACAGAAAAACAAAAACACAACCTTCAACACTTGTGGGATAACAACTCCAAAGCAGAAGCTTTTTGTTGCTGCTGTTTGTATTAGGAGAATAAGAAAGAAAACATGCACCGCACTTATTTCTGAAAAAAACATACAAATATAAGATGCGGGACTCCTTGAAATGTATCTTGTTTTTACTGCATGTGTTGTGCCAAATGATGAGGTATATTTCTATGGTTCCATATAGAGAGGAATGTTTTCCCCCGCTCCTCGTGCGGTTTTATTCATTTTCTGAGACAGAGATGAATACCTTGCTGGCAAATTCATATAATGTGTGCCATGTTTGCCCACGCTTTCAAGTAGTCCAAACATCTACTTTTTCTCAAACAGCGTTGGCAGCTGTTTCTCAAATTACTGGAGGATGCACGCAAAAAGCGATGTCCAGGTTCCAGCAAAAGAAAGAGCCCACTTATGAAAGGTTGGCAGCTCTACAAAAAGCATGCTTCCTCTCTACATGACTCTAATTATTGGAAACTTGCTCCAACAATGGCATCCAAAATCTATTAGAACAAACAGCTGTCCGTGACTATTAGGACATAATCATTTTGCATCAGGGAGTATCATTCATTTTCAGACGGCTGTTTATTCAAGCCCATTCAAGTTGCTGCCAGATGTTAAGAAAAGTCTAATTTGATTTCACGACGCATTCAATACGAGCTACAATATTAATTACAATTAAATACCATTAATTGGTCTTAAATAAATAAAAGTTTTGAATGGCTCATGTGAATTTAACATTATGTTGAAAGATAAACATGACAAACAAACACAAACATTCACCGAGGAGTCAAGGGGAGTGTTTTGCTAAGCATTATCACTTATTTGAAGAAGCTGCCAGAAATCCATAAAGCAAAGACAAGCTGCGGTAAGAGATATCAAGACCAAACAAAGCCCGTTCAGCCAGATAAAACACCGCCTTGAGAAGTATGTACACAGCGATAAAATGAACAGGAGAGATGCATGCCAAGTCCTACCATACAACATGCAAGCCAATCCAAAACCCTCCCTCTGGGAACCGCCCAGACAATAAGCAGATCGGGCTGGATTCACAGGTTACCGGATTAGAAGTCCGTTATATTTAGACATAGAGGGAGGAGAGGCCAGGTGGCCGCAACCTTTTCCTATGGTAGGCCACAGCTCTTGCGGTTGTATTATACATTTCGCCCCCCAACTAAAGCTCTCTAGAAATGGCAAGAAGTCAGTGCTGCACAGAGAAGGACTTGGCTGACAACCACCTCACTTTGAGTGATAAACAGGGACCACTTAGGAGTGAATCAGGGGAGATTGGCTCTGCCATTTCAGATAAAGATCAGCTTGCGGGCACACCTAGACCTGCATAAATCTGTTCAGAGGAGATGGTGATTTGTCATGTTCCACATGTCTTATGTGTAGGAAATAAATAAAAAAAAACAGCAATGTTAAGGTATTTATCCCAGAAATGCTGTCCTACATGTCCCTATTCTGCATAATGCCAAGATCGTGCAACATCCACTCAACTGTTAGTGATTTTACTTTGCGGGTGCATCCTTTGTTTTTTGAACATGCTGTTCCAGCTCAGCCTATTTCGTTTGAGGTGATATGCCACTGTGTGTGAAATGATGAGTTAGCGGGAACATTCAAGAAGGAGGTGATTGTAGCAAGTGGGTTGAGAGATTACTGCGTGATTTCTGACAAATCAAGTTCTAACATGTTCAACCATTATTGAGTCATATGCTATGATGACCTTCTCAGTATTAGTAATATGTTCCAGTCTGAGCAAAGCAGGGTCTGAGTACGAAAACACTTTAATAATGTGCAGTCATATGTTACCAATTGAGAAAGTTTGAATAGCATGCTATTGTGCAGTCCTGCTCTCATTGACCAAAGACTCGTGAACTCTGTTCCCTGTGTGCAGACATGAGCTGCAAGATAAAGAGAGTACCTGAAACACTGACAAGATAAGAGATGGTATGATGGTCAAATGCCACAACACAATTGAGTTTAATGTTAATGGCATTTTGTAAGGAAGTGGGAAATGCCCTCTTGAGCTGAGTTGACTATTTCACGTGAACAAGTAACAATGCAGACAATTGAAAGTAAAGTACATTTTTGCTCACAGCAAAACTTAGCAGAAGGGTTATGTATGTAAGGACCCAAGGGAGTGCCAATGTCGAAATATGGTGCAATTCGGTCACATGACGTTCCATAATAATAAACTTCGAATGAACAAGCGAACAGGGCTCTGTGAAGTAGTGGGGGCGGGGCTTCAGGGCTCTGCGGACTGAGTAGAGGATGTTAGACCGCAGCTCATTGACTGCAGTTCACTCTACAACCAAACTCTTCTTCACTTCTCTGGAGTCAATACGAGCGGATAGCCAACAGAAAGCCGAATGGAACCAGAGTGTGTTTCACCAGTGTTTCTGACCATCAGTATGCTGCAACTTGGGTGTGTTTTCCCCCCGTGAGTAAGACTAGATTTCCCTGGTTGTAAGACACTAATAACGTTACCGCCACCAAAATACCTCTGCTAATTGAGTCCATGCTCTACTTTATAACCGCGGTGATTATGTCAAAGTAAGCGAACCTCCACCACGTGTATTCCTGCTGTGTTTCTGGCTATACTTTTCACCATTTCTCTAACTGGGAATGTTGGTATTGGCAGGGGTAGAAAAAGTAACAAAAAACAATTTTTGAAGACTTTGAATGGTAATTCAATATTTGTAATATCTAAAGGTCATAATAAATATATATATCTGTTCGGGGCCATTTTAGTTGTGCCCTGAGGCAGTTGCCTCACGGTAAAGGTTGCCCCTGGAGTTTTTTTTCCTGTCGGAGTGTATTTCTCTGTTGTTTCTCACCTTGAGAGGCCGCGACTTGGGTGTGTGCCGCAACTATGATTGACAGGTGTATTGCTCAGTTAAATTGTTTGTATGAACGGTATTTGAGAAAACTGCAACCAGCTACATCACATTCCAAGCATTCTGCCGGTTCTGAACAAGCATATCTTAAACGGGCACTGCACTACAATACTGCAAGGATGGAAGAATCCGTGCAAAAATATGGTCATGACAGTGACATAGCAACTTTACAGAAAAATATGTCTGTAATAGATTAATCATCGCTATTGGAGATATTCTATTTTTAAGACATAAAACAATGTTTTTATGGTTTATAACGTTTACTAACGTTAGCATCGGTGTAACTTGTGTAAAATATGGTAATACAATTCATGCTTATGGAAATATACATGCAAGAAGGAGCAGAGAACAGACTTACGTTCACAGAGGTTATCTTGCCAAGTTGACAGGCCTCCTGCAAAGACAGAAGAACATTTCGAGTTTTTTTTCCTGTCGGAGTGTATTTCTCTGTTGTTTCTCACCTTGAGAGGCCGCGACTTGGGTGTGTGCCGCAACTATGATTGACAGGTGTATTGCTCAGTTAAATTGTTTGTATGAACGGTATTTGAGAAAACTGCAACCAGCTACATCACATTCCAAGCATTCTGCCGGTTCTGAACAAGCATATCTTAAACGGGCACTGCACTACAATACTGCAAGGATGGAAGAATCCGTGCAAAAATATGGTCATGACAGTGACATAGCAACTTTACAGAAAAATATGTCTGTAATAGATTAATCATCGCTATTGGAGATATTCTATTTTTAAGACATAAAACAATGTTTTTATGGTTTATAACGTTTACTAACGTTAGCATCGGTGTAACTTGTGTAAAATATGGTAATACAATTCATGCTTATGGAAATATACATGCAAGAAGGAGCAGAGAACAGACTTACGTTCACAGAGGTTATCTTGCCAAGTTGACAGGCCTCCTGCAAAGACAGAAGAACATTTCACATCACTGACTGTAACTCTACAGAGCATTTACTATGGAAATGTGTGTGTGTGTGTGTGTATGAAACCAACAAAGGAAACTACACTGGGAACTTTCCAGTCTTCTTAAAGTCAGTCAGAGTTCACAATTGACAGCCTCATAGATTTTGTGGTCGAAAGGCTTTTTTTAAGTTGGAATTGAGATTTAGGACACATATTGATTTCTTCCGCAGAACCGGAGTTTTCTGAAGCATATTTCCGTGCTCAGTTGGCGCGCCAACAAACCGGGCTGCAGAGTACACACCCTCTCCCCAGAAATGTAAAGAATAGGGCAAACCTGACACCCTGACAACACAAGCCATACAACTGACACTTTGATAAAGATGTTTTCTCGGCATGTCAGGCAGGAAAGTGAAAAGAATATCAAATGAAGCATCAAAAATGAACAATAAACAGCGACAAGCTTCTAAATTGGGAACAAAGGACAACTGCAAGCCTGCAAAATAGCATCCTCTCTCTGGGGACTGAGATAACTCACAGAGAGATAAGAGTATTTAATTTTTAATCACCCATTTTGTTTTCTTTGTGCTGTGTATAATAATCTAAGTACATGACTTGATTTTCAAAGAAAATAAAAGAAATCTGGCAGTGAGGAGCCACTTAGACAGGGAGAATCAGAAAGGACTGCTGGGGCAGAATGGTAAAACAATGAACAGGAAACACATTCATGTCAACAGATTATCCCACTATAATTGTTCACCCAGGGATGCTGCTACTAACTGAGCAATAGAGCAGTACACCCGAAGCTATTCACAAAACAAAATGGAGCTTCATGGTGGACAACTGAACTCAATGGTCTCCAACCTTCTGACAAATAACGGCACAGTAAAACCATTGTATTGTAGAGTATTTATAATAAGTCATGTTTTCGAGTTGGAGATGGGCATTTTTGAGAAATGTATACTGGTCAACATTAAATCATCGTGTTGCCATGAGGCATCAAGTCAAACTAGAGTGACTATTGTTGAATATCGTTGAATTTGTCTGCTCTGTTCTGCTCTGAGTTGTGGGTGTGGCTGTTACTAAACAACAATAACAGTAACTTAAACGTGTCACAGTAGAAGGGCTGTTTTCAGCAAAAGAGCTCGGATTAACCGCCTAACCAGTACCTAATGGGGAAATAAGTCATTATTTCATTGAAATAATGACAGTCATTGAAAAATGTAGAACAATATGATATCATTTAGCACAAAAGAGTGATGCTTCAAAGTCATCAGTTAACCTTTTTTGTTGCTAGCTGAAGTGTCCTGCTATAAGGCCCCTGCATTCATTCGATGGTCCATTCATAAAGTATATACTAAATCTATGAACTATGATCTCAAAAGTGCAGTTACCATAATCGTTAAGATTAGAAAGGATTGATATATACAATTACTGATGTCTGGATTACTTTCTATTTAATATGAGGCATGCAATTATTATGCAAAGATTATAATAAAATATAGACACAATCTAACACAGGACTTTTCTGCATATGGGAACATATATAGGTCTATTTATCTTATAACCTTATAACCTTGTCATAAACTGGTGAGTATAATTCAACTACACCTACTGTATACTACACACATCAGTGTGACATTATGGCTGGAACATGCTACAGCACTAACCCCTATAGATTAATTGAAAGGGATTATGAATGTAAAATATTTCAACTTTATTTCTTAAATAAATGTAATTAAAAAATATATACAGATGTTCTTTTCTTTTCCCTTTCTTGCATAATTGAGCACACCAACATTTGTCAGGACTCATTTGCATCCAGTGACTGGTCATTTAAAGCAGGATTTCACTTGAGGCTGCCATCAAGCAGTTGTTTCTTGTCCAAGTAATGTTTTATTCAGCATCTCGTGACACATACTTCAAGTTAGAGACCCTGCGAACCAATTAAATATATGATAATGTACATGAGGGATCTGAGAGGGTGACCTATGCTTGTCTCATACTTGGGTGACATTCGAAATAGCAGTTGTACATCTGATTGCTGGAGATCATAAATGTATGAGTTTGCTTTTTTTCCCCTCCTCAGTATGGATTGGTCAATGACCTTCTCTCTTTATGTACGCCTCTCAAACTAGCGGTTGCAAAGCACCCGCATGCATGCCTGGGAGAGAGAGTTATGCTTAAGATAAGTGCATTTGTTGGTGAACCACATCAAAGTAGAGAGGGATGACTTAGTGAGCAGAGGCAGTGGAGCTCGAACCGAGCCTTTGATCACCCCAGGCACTCTGATCATTAAAATATTGGATAAATAATTGATTAAAAACACCAGACCTTATTGTGCTATGTTTCTGTATCCAAATGAATCCCAATTTTGAGACACAGTCGCTGCACAATGAATGTATATAGGTAGGAGCATTTACAATACCGTAACACTGTACGGCATGCTTTCACACCACGCGCAAATATTTACTTTTGTACATGTGAAGCACTGTCTATCTGTTCCCGAGCACTGAGTTACAGTATGAACAGGATACAGGTTGAAGCGCTGCAATAACCTGCTAAGTCTTCTCCAGTGAGAATCTGAACTATGGCACAGAGGTAAAAGGAAAGGGTTACAGTCTAAAGGTAGGGGAGAGTGCATTCCAGCTGTGCATAGGTTGCTGGAGGGTAGCTAATATTATATCTACGGTGAAGCCTGCAGTGTGCAAAAAAAAAGACAATGAGCCCACTGTGTGCATACCAGGGATATTAAAAAGAGAATTTCCCATCAGCTTTTGTACATACGCTAGTAAATCTCCCTCAGTACATTTAGAGTATAAAAATGAATCTAAATGAATCTAGATTTCTAACTTAGAACAACAGGCCAAAGAGTTCTGCATTTATTACTTTAAATGCCTCTTTAGATGCAGCGTGAAAGCTAAGCAATATCTTTTGCACAACTATTGGGTTGCCAACATAAGCACAGTTGGTAGTTATTAATTGCATTAGTAGGCTTGTGTTTCATTTCAAAAGTCCTGTACTGTGATATCGGAGCAATAAAAGATGGAGCTAACAGGAAAGCTTGCTCGTTACAAGTAATGATGGGGAGGCAACAGCAAACACAGCAAACCTATTTACTTTAAGTGATGAGTGACAATTCTTGGAGAGCTGTCTCACACGTACCTTAAAACACATAGCAAATCAAATAACTACTATGTCGATTTCCTTGTTATTTCCATTTCTTTGATACGTTTTTCCCCTTAACCTCTGTGAGCTTGATGACACAGAGCCCCGTCAACTCCAGATAACTAAGGAATAACAATCAACTTCATATTCCTTGTGCTCATTTTCAGCAATTACGATGACAGGTGTCAAAAATGATCAGTTGGCTTCACAAGGGAGGGCGGATTCCACTACATTAATATCATATAGAAAATAAAAACCCGGCGCTTATATGTCCATATTAAATTGGCTGACCTCATCAATCTGTCAGGAATAGGACAGCATCACGGTACAAAGCTTTGTTGAGTTGTATCCATTAGCAGTAAGGTCAAAGTCTTAAAAAACGGTACCTGTAGACGCTTTGCTGCAGTTTGTGAAAATATAATTTGAAAGAATGTATGATGTGATAACTTCAAGTTGGACTGAAAGCTTTAAAAAACCCTCTTCCCAGGGGTCCCCATGCTCCTAATAGTTTAACACTAATGAGATCTGGTGCTCCCATCTATACAGCCTCCCACATTACAGTATACTCCATAGTGTAAATACCTTTGAAGGTGGGGAGAAGCACAGAGTGAGGCAAAGAGACAGGAAGCATGCCAGCTAGCCATAGTCTCTTGAGCTGGCAAAGCTCGTCCTTGCGTATTTCACATTTGTTTTGACTGACTCAGGGGTTTATTGGTGAGGCTCACTACTGCTGTTCAATTCAGCTAGTCTTCCTGCATGAAGTCTGTGAAAATAATGGTCAGGCAGGACTTGTCAGGTGTGCTCTGTGTACCAGAAATGTCCGGGCAGTGCCTCAGTCTACGACTTAAACTGTTTAGAGAAGGTGGGAGAAAAGCACCTGGCCTGCTATCAAGTGGTTATCCCTACGGGCGAGATGAACGTGGCTGAATTCATCAATAGAAGAAAAATGACAGCTTTGTCAGGTAGCCGTGTCACAGTCACACACATTCAGACATATGCCCGCAGAATACAAATATCCACGGTGGAAAACTTGGACGTGCGTGCCATCTGCTCGTGTGTGCACGCACAAGACACGTGGACGTCTCAGCCAAGAAACAGTGGGCAGAGTTCAAGTTTGCATCCCTTATATTTCTGGCAAACGCAGCATGTCTTAGACAGCGTGATAAAACTGTTGCAAACAAAACACCTCCTCATCAAAAGGGGCTAATAAAGTCTTCAATATACTTAAGTGTAGGCTTAGATAAATAGAATCCCCATTTCCCTCTGCATTGGTGTTCAGTTGTCCAAAGTGTATTGATGTACTTATTGACATTCAATAAAGGGAAACCCTCTCAGCAAACCACACGAAGTGGTGTAAATCCTGTACACTTCTTGAGTGTGCACAAGGAGCAGCTTTCCTTTAACACAATTACTAGACAGCAATAACGCCGGAGTGAGTTCGAACCAATTTTGATTTACAAGTGGACAACATGTTGCCTTTTCATCAGCTTATTATTATTAAGTGGTCTGTATATGTGTGTTTTCCCTGGACAATCCCCCCTCTTGCTTCACTCTAAGCGAGGTATTGATCCTTCCAGTCTACCGCCCCCTCCTAATTTCATTAGGCTAGCTGCTGTTAATTACTCCACACTCTAACCTTTTGCTGTTTCATTTGGACCGACAAATTGGGTGAATTAAAAAAAAAAAGGGGAGGTAGGAAGAGGAAAAGAGAGAAAGGAAGAAGAAGAAGAAAAAAAAAAAAAGAAGCTCCCTGGCAGCTGTAGTGGTAGACCCCCTCCTCTCTCTGTGGCGCTTGTGTCAGAATCCCAAGCGGCATAATAATTAAAAAAAGTTCATCAATTTTCTCTTTGCTCATCAAATTATGCAGAAGGAGGCTACTCCGGTAATTGTTGCAGAGGATTCATTTACGAAAACCATACCAGCTAGATCTAGTATGGTTGTCTGGGGAGTTGGAGCATTTTGCCCTTTTCACTTCTTCATGTATTTGTAAAAGACTTCTCAGCTTCAAGCAGGCCGATCATTTAATACACACCTTATTCATTAATGCATATGTATGTACAAGGTTCACGTGGCAGACATAACTAACTACTCATTTTTGTTTTACACCCCGATTTACTGACAAACCAATTTGTCTTCTTAAGGAAGGTATTATGAGAGTGATGTGACACATAGCTGCAAACTTATAATTAGACTTGATTTAATACCTTATGTCATGAGCTTACATGTGTGCTGCATGGCATCTAAGGCATATTTAAATCGCAGGGGAATGTAATTGATTAACCATATGAGACTGTAAATCAGATGATGAGGACGATGCTCTTAATCCATGTTAAATCAATATAGTCACTTCCTACACATCAAGGGATTATTCAGAGAAATTACTACCAGCTGTAATTGCTGATTTACAACACATCAGATCATTTCTGGCTTGGTGCATCAATGTGCTAATGCGTACATGTGAGTCAAAAACATTTCTCTAGGAGTGCTTTAATCACCTGCTTTAAAGTGGGACAAGGTTTCAACATTAATACATTTCCAACCAAGTGAGTGACATTTATAGGATCTCCTGGATCCTTAATATGAGAGATGCCCTTTCCTCAAGGTTGAGTACAGTCTAGTTGAAAAGATTCTACATGATGCAGAAGGAGCCATTCAGAGTACTCCCTTTGGCTGAGATAATAACTTCATCATAATTAGCTTGTGGTGCTCGGGAGTGTTGAATTGTCGGTTGCAGTGGGATCTGGGCTGATTTATTGCTTGATTTAATTACGAATCAAAATTCAATTAGACATGCTTTCAACCAAATTCAAAGTGAGTTTTGTCAAGCTGTCCCTTGAAATCCGGCGCAGCTTGAAGGACATTCTTCATAATGCAGTGACATCTAACTTAATAATTATCGCTTACCAAAAATCGCTCGTGCTAAAAGATGAAGATAGAAAAAAATAAAGTGTGCTCTGCCAGTTTTACTTGTTTCACATCTCAACATCGACATCAAACAGCATCAAATAGTTAGAAACAGACCTTGATTCAGTGGTGGTGTGAAGAGGGTTGCAGGTACTTTACCAAAAGAAGATACATGACAAAATGCTCTTTGAGGTTGAATCAAGCTGAGGAAGTGTCTGGCTTTCTTTACCCACATCACTCACTGCCTGCTCACCCCCTTTCGCTCCAGACTACACTAGGGAAAAAAAGGGGAGCTGTTTAGAATAAGTGCCACACCAGCCTCCAAGAGCTACATTGATCTTTACTACTATGCAAATTCCGGATGTCATGGTGTCTATGCTAAGAAGCCAAGGAAGGGAAGGACTATTTCAGCCGGAGGTCTTTGACTGAAGTGTAGTCCTTTACCAGGGTTGTAAATACACTCATTGACAATTTTATTAGGTACACCTTGGTATTACTGTGTGTGGCACTTTTCGACCCTCAGAACCGCAACATTTCTCTTTGAGGCATTGATTCAACAAGATGCTAGAAATGTTCCTTTGGGATGATGTATACCGACTTGACAGCGTAGTTTTTGCAGGTTTTCAGTGGCGCAAATTCTGTGAACATCCCACTTCACCTCATCCCAAAAGTGTTTTATTAGGCTGTGATCTGGGGACTGTGCAGCCCATTGGAGTAAAGTAAAGTAATTTCCTGGAACCGTCTTCAAACAGCGACACATTATCTTGCTAGAAAATCCCCTCGACAAAAAACAGTAGCCTGTCAATATGAAGGGTTGCACCTGGTCAGCGACAATGTTGGCTGTATTTATAGAAGCAAAACTATCATAAGCACACCAAGTACTGGCAGACATGAGGCCCTTTTCTGCTTTCATTCAAGCTCCTATTTGTTTCCTACAATATCGAGTATTCATTACATTGCTGAGATGAACATCTTGCCCTTCAATACCCCCAACAACACGAACATTACATCCTAGTTATGTCTTAGCATACGAGCTTTTTACTTTTTGTATGTTTACCTTATGTGTATCAATGTTGTATTTACTGTTACAATACACAACAACTAAACAGCTACTGTGGGGCGACTTTGGCTAAGTGGACAGCAGGGCCGTCCTACAACCAGATGATCGGCGGTTTGAACCCCGGCTCCGCTAGTCACATGCCGATGTGTCCTTCAGCAAGACACTTAACCCCAAAATTGCTCCCGTGGCTGTGCCTACGGTGTGATAGAATCTGAATGGAAGTCGCTTTGGATAAAAGTGTCTGCTAAATGACTGCAATGTAATGTACTTTTGTGCAACATCCCCATATAGCTGTTCCCAGCCAGGACGGCTGCCGCTAAGGAAGTCAGGTGACGTAATATAAAGAGGGACAAAGTGGTCGTGGACAGATGGGTCAAACAGACCCGAATTTTCATCCATGAAGCCGCTGTTGATGTCTCATGTGAAATCAAATCGACATTGAATCACATAACCTTATTTTTGTTATACATAGTTATTTTATGTTTTTTACTTATTTTAACCCAAACCATGATCCTTTCCTGAACATAACGAAATAAGTTGTACTGTCTAAACAAAAGGTTCGGCACTGTACTGTTCCGGGGAATAGTCTTTTTAAGTACCCTATTTAGAATTTATTTAAAAGTTTGTTTTTGTTTAATTTGCTTTTAGTTTTTTTCACAACCTAATCAAAACAAGCCTGAACTGCTTATGTGTGTTATGTAAACTTCAAATGAAATATACACTGGACGGAGATTACTCCAGCATCCATTTGCTAACAGAATAACCTGTTAAGTATGCTGTGGCTTGAAGAATACTTGATATGTATGGGCCTAATTGTGCAAAGAAAACATTTCCCACTACCATTAAAACCAACAACGCCCTCTGATGTTGATACAAGATAGGAGAGATCCATAGAGTTTAAATTAGATTCTGACAATCCGCATGATGCAAGAGAAACTTTTGTAAGACGAGGTAAGGTTTCTCTACTCTTCAGGGATTGAGTTTTAATGACCATGTGTCTACTCTGAAACTTCTGTAAAATCACGTTTATCCAGTCCAAAGGTCTTCCGTGTGCCACAGTATGCAGATGTTCACACCACCTCATCACTGCAGCATTTCGTCCGCTAAATAGGGCACTTTGTACAGAATCAGTAAAAAAAAATAGAAAAGTGTACTCAGTGCAGATCTCCACCAGGTGTGTCCGCAGCGGCCGCTACTGTAATGTTTCATTGAATGAACACAAACCACAATTGTTTAACCCCCTGTGTAGACTGCAAGCGTATTAGTAGCTTTTTTCACGCAACAGATACGCTCTCATGTTAATCTATGCAGCTGCCTGCACCGGCGCCGTTCAGCTAAACTGCAGTTCACTGTGTAGCGCTTCATATTTACTGTAACACTTCCTCTCACCAGAAATTGTCAGTCGTGCTGTGTTGTTAGCTCTGTTGGCCTAACACACTCTAGGACTCCCACCAGCTGCTAACAGCTAACTAGCTCTCTTCCTACCAACGTAAGAAGTAGCGCTCCATTGTAGCCAGCGCTTGGTTTAGTTTGTAATTTGCTGAGCGATGGTTATACAGACTTACATGCAAATGTATTATCTAATCGGGCAAATCGAGGGAGGAACAATTCGTAATCCGTAGCGGAAACAAGAGTCTAAACTGAAGCAGTTGCTGTGATCCCTAACGGATGGTTAAGAGCAGTGAGGAGTCAGCAGTCAAGGACGGTATCAAACAGAGATGCCCACTCACTCACGCACACACACACACGCAGATATTAAAAGTTGGTGCATTTGACTGAAATTAAACTATAATGTACTATAGTTGTCGGTGACACATGCGTGGAGCCTACAGGTTTAGCTGGACAGTAAGTGAACCTCTCAGCCTCGTCTGCTGCATAGTGAGTCAAAAAGGCTTGACGCAGTGTCTGGGGGAGTGAGCCGCATTAATGGGGAGGTACGTGTAATAAAGTGGCCACTAAGTGTATTGTCAAAGAAGAAACATGGTGGAAACGAGAACGGAAAGCCCCTTGATGTGTCAAAACTTCAGTTTATCAAGATCTGCTAGTAACGTGTATTGTTCATGCGTTTGATCTCTCTCCCATTGAAACGCCTGACAGTTTTCTTCATTGAGACTGGCAGAGAGGCATTGTACATAGATTGTGATGTGCAATGACATACTGTATCACAGGCTCATGTTTGAAGCAAAGCCAGAATGATTGTCACTCACTGACAAACATGAGGCACAATGATGATACTGATTAATGATTTTTTTTTCGAACATTTATGGAAATGATCTCCTGAAAGCTGGGAGTTGCTTCTGACTTTAATTTAAAAACACAATTTATAGCCAAATGGTTAGCTATGGCTTTTAGCTAATTTCATCTGGGTTTCAAAATGTATTCACTGCCATTCTTCACATATCACCACAAGCATAAGGATTTTACAAAGAAGCTTGTTAAACATGAACTATTCCACTATTCCAACGACTGTGAACAAGCAGTAATACTACTTTATCAATGTCTCGAAGAATAATTGCCTTCTCTGTGCTGAATAGTTGATAGGTCTCACTTCAAAAAGACTGCGTTTGTTGCTATTTCGAGTTATACAGTATGTAACCTGACCATTGCGCTGAGATCAATTTTATGGTAAGAGATCAGATTTATCATCGAGAAAATTGCAATATATGTGCATCTGGAATCTACTCTACAACCATTTACTGTGGGTTGTAAGTCAGAATATCATTGCTGTTATATGTTTGCTGTACCTCAGTATAAATAATCTCTGAACTGTGGATTTGGAAGCGACTGGACCACGTGCGCCAGAAAAACCAGGCAACCAGTGGCGCACGCTCCAAGAGTTGTACATTTGTGTTAAAAGTGCATGTGATCAGTCGAAAGAATAAAAGTGCCGTTGTTGGCATGAATGGGAGAACTCACGGTGACAGCAGTCTTGCTACATTTAATTTTAGCATCAGCAACGCTTTTTTCACCTCATAAGTGCATTTTGGGTGTTGCACGATGCCGTTTAGTGGAAAAATATGATCGCCAGGATTTTTTTTAAATAACTTGTGCAGTAATCATTTGCTCAACTATGGACAGACAAGATGTCACTAAGGAAATGCTTATACACCTACAAGTGAAATGTTGATAAAAAGCTAAAAAAACAGATAGTAAAATAGGCAAATAGAAATGATTAGTAAAAAAAGAAGGCAACTGCCTATACAGGGAAAACACAAGTTGTTGCTTAATAACAGCAACATTGAACACACCCAGCACACAAGAACTAGTTTAACTTTTCTGCTCCTGATAAAATATTTACAGTCAATATATTGAATATTTAGGAAGAGACTACATCTTCCACAGTCTCGGGTGAGACAAATGTCAAGTTCATGAATAGTTTGTCAGGTAATCTAACCATTAAGCAAGAAATATCTGTATGCATGTGTCTGTATGTCCTCATAGCTCAAGAACCGTTCACATCATCTACTTCACACTTGGCGTGTATATTGCTGTTTTTTTTTGTAGCAGCGGGGGAGGGGGCTCTTGCGGACTGAGTCGCAGGCAGATGGGAGATTTAATTTAACCCAAACCACAATCTTTTCCTAAACCTAACCAAGTAGGTTTGTTGACTAAATTCAAGCAGATTTCTGGAAGAAAGGGTTCTCTGGCAGAAAGCCCTTGAAGGCACACTTCTCACATGAGCCATCCGAAGTGGGCTGTCCACAGGGGGTCTTTACAAGGCCGCATCTCACTGACTGCAGTTCACGTTGCAGTTGTGAACTAGATGCTGAATATACTAACGTTACAACTAAACTTTTCTCCCTGGAGTCAATGAGTAATGAGCTGTTTTTGATAACTTCCGGGGGGGCCAAGCAATCGGCACGGGCTCCCAACAGTCATTGCACTAGTTCATATGAATGTGAAAGCAAAGCAAGACGATACTTAGTTGCAGTGAATCCTTGTCAGCATAAGCTCTCCAAATCTACATATCGTTGGCAGTTGTTGGAAGTTCCGCATTTCTAAGCACAGAGCGAAAAGGCAGTTAAACTGCATAATATTCCCTTCTATGTTCGCTAATGGTGACTTATATGAACAGCATACATTTAATTGAATATTTTTCTGACAACTTCGTTCCAATATGTACCGTAACTGTCAACTCTTGCGTGGGAACACAGACAACCCTTCTTGCGAAGCCAGTGGCACAGACTTGGTAAAACATTGATAAAGCACAGAGACAAGGCTCACAGTCATATCCCCATTTGCTCCATGCATATCTTCCTCAAATATGTTGGTGTCAGTTTTTCTGGCAGTGCAGTCAGTTAAAAGTGTGCCACTGATGATATTCAAAAGCCACTGAGCACAGAGCTGTCTCTCTTCCCCTGCCTGCCTCACCCAATCGGGGTCCATCACCATCACCAAAACAAACTTTGTCTCACTGCCAGGGTAATTTTTGCTCCTCTTTCACCACTGAGTACCAGTCATATTAATATCTTTGTAGTAGGCAAACGTGTGCTGCAGGAGGCCAGTCCCATGTGCTTTTTTCCCCCGAACCTCTTGCTGTTTCTCTGGCCACAGCCAAGTGCATTAACATATGTTCTAACAGTGCACAGTGCTACTCTGCATTGGTAAATGCCTTATTACAGCAAGACCCGCTCTGTGCTTTTCCACTGAATAACCATAAATAGTAAAACAGCCATATCTGCCCACTCAGAACAGTAGGGATGTGTCTCACGTGACAGGGGGGCTCCTTAAAATTTAGTCAGAGGCCATCTTTGTCAAATTGATATTCCTCCCACTCACAGTAATGGCGGGTAGTAATAATGACAAATAAAGGCATTATAGCTACTGCATGGTACACACTGAGCGTAATAAGGTCATCTGCTGGTTATGTTTCTTTTTTGCTCTCATATTTATGCCTTTTTAGCATGCAGAGTCACATTCTCTCAGTATGACTTACATCTCCGAAGACTACGCCAGTGTGAAATATGCAAAGGCAGAGGGTGAGAAAAATATCCTGAGCAATGCAGCATGTTCTTGCTTAGAGAGCTCGCACGCTTGTAATCATTTCCAAACTTCAATTTCCTCTTATTATTCCATTTGTTTCCTTACAGTCTAATACAAGGCATTTCAAAGATCATGAAATCTGTGTCAAGAAATAAAAGCATAGGAACTGTATCCTTTACAATGGGTGCGAAATTGGGAGATGACGCTCACTTTTATCTAAACAGTCTCTTGGCAATGATGCACAAACTACTTTTGCACTGAAGAAAAAAATAATGAGGCACATGGAGACACCTCTCATGGTGTAGCAGAACATTTTTGACAAGGCATCGCATGTTTGCAGTTAATTTAACTGATGCGCGGTGCATGTATTAGTTATTTAAAAACATTAACAACCTCTTGAGTACGTAAAACAGAGGTGATGACATTCAGGGAAAAGCTCGACATGTTAAGAATTAGAAGCGCAGCTTGATTAGCACAAAAAGTGTTGCTCGTATGGCGACAATGAATTGTGAAATGGGAGAGCCGACGACACACCCACGCAATCTGCAAATGCAGCTTGCTGATGATTATGTTGATTGCTGCTCAAATATGGCTTTGGGTGGAATGTGTCTGCAGCTATCAACCGGCCATCGAGGTGGTTTCAGTCAGTATGCTTGCGGTCATTGGCTCCCTCTGAGTTTTTTCAAGATTTATTTTTCATTTCTAATTTGGGCAATCTTTGTTCTGTCTGCCAGAGACACAGTTGTGCTGTGTCGATCTGAAGACATATTGTGAAAGAATGTGTTTCAAACACTACAGAGAACTTGTCTGATTCTTGCACAAAGAACGGAGGGCTGGCATCCACGTCATCCCACAGCACTGCACTGATTTATAATGGTAGGGAGGGGAAAATAAGAGGCCAGGATACATCACTGAAACATGAAGGTATTGAATAATACTTTGCTCATGAATAAAATCATTAAAATAAGCTCTTTTATGACTTAGACCATAAACATGAATCTTAAGCACTTTATGATTAATGCTTGATCTATAAATTAAAGGTTTTTTAAAATGTATTTATTTATGTTTTGGGTTATTTTCCATTGTATTCCCCTTTTGACGGGGCAGATCACCTGAGGACACAAGTTTTGTTTGCTTTAACTTTATCTCTTTCTTAGACAATCTAGTTCGGGTTTGCACCACTGTGCAAACTAATGAAGCCTCAAAGGCTTTGCTTAAGTCATTAAACATGGAAATCTAACTACACAGTTTTCTTCTAATGGCAAACAATTGCATGATAACAACCTGGCCAAGAAAATCAATGTCAGTGAGAACTAATGTAGTTGCATTGTTAATGTTTTAGCCAGGAGGATTTCACACATACATATAACCTCTGTAACCCTGGCATAGTACATCTATTAGGTAGCTGTGGTTCTTCTTTTTCATTAATTTAGAAGAAAGGATACAATGTCATTGAAAAAAATGTACAAGTGTAAGGGCATATACATCACAAAACATGCTTCTGTGGAATAATAGTCAAGCCTCTCAACCTTCCTGATTCTTGGCGCACGGATCCTCAATCTGAAAATCAGTTTTTTAATTAGAAGTCTTTTGGGCTTAAATTAAACAAAGCACTTTTATCTGTTGACATTTAATTGTCTACTCTTTACATCACAGATTGATGTGACTTTATATCCTTGCCAACGTAACAACGATACAATATTCGGAATACTCACTATTGCCAGTATAATCCAATGTGCAACTCTTTATTTTATCTACAATGCCGTTAGACAAATGTTTATACGACAAAAGCACAATTTCCAAAATACAACACAACTCAAAGTGATCCCCTATCCCTCTAGGACATTTATACAAATTAGGCCTGGTAAGATTAATCTTAAATAATATTAATCGTATCCACAGTTTTGAAAAAGACATGGGTTCATTCCATTTCAAACTTCTTGCTAAACTTCTTTAACAGTAGGCTGGCCAAAATATTCTCACATTTGGACACTAAATGCCACTGCTATCCAACATTTAGAGGTGGAAATTACAAATCACTTCGGCAAATTGTACTTGTTTTGTTTAGTTGAGTATATAGATCTCTAGTCACTGACTACCTATGTAGTTCCTTGACTTTTGTTCTAATGCACTTCAGTTGGTGCAAGAGAAGCAATCTTGTCTCTGTCAACAATACTTAAAAACGCTTCGGTCTGCTACTGTCTGTCTTCAGTTCAATTATACATTCAATCTATTAGTGGGTCAAACTGCTCTGTTCACTACAACATTAAGCCTTCACAAGCACAGTTTATGAGGTCAATAGATCAGCAGCCACCTACTCACAACAGACTCATCGCGACCGTTTCTTCTATTTTTGGTGTTCTGGCTGCAAGCGTACAACCCATTAAGGAAACGCTAAAAGTGTTTTTATCATTCTAACCAGCTGTTATTATTGTCTTGATGGAACTCACCTTCTACCTGCATTCAGTGGATTAGGAGAGTGCTGAAGCTTGAAGTGCTGGCTTGGAACTCTTTTTCCAAAACTGGTTTTGTACTGTGCAAATCATATGAGGTTACACAACACGTCATTTTTATAAATCGGCTTAGTTTAGCCGAATTGAATTTGGCTAAGACAAGAAGGCCACATACACAACCTCAATACACAGAAACACAAGGAAACCTAAGCAAAAGATCATGTAGAACAGGCCCTGCTACACTGACCTAAAAAAGTAAGTGATGTTCCAGTAAGTGTATTCACAGAAAGGTAGCTGACACAGCATCAGCCCATGTGAGAGATAGGACCATCTGAATGTTACATGCATCAAAATAACAAGAACCCGTAAAGAATTACAAATACAAGGCCTATGTTCCATGTGTGGATTAGTGTATTTAGTCACTTTTTATGGTATAACTCAAAGTTATTGTCTGTTGACATTGTAAAAATGTAATTACATTTGGTTTATGGATTCCAACATATGTAACATGTACTGCTTCAAAGCTGTACACCCTTTAACTGTTCCCTACTTGTATCACAGGGCATTATTATCTCACATGAAGAGCACCGATGAAACAAGTGGAGAGCCTGACTTTACCTCAGAATTAGTTTTTTCTTCTCATGGAACACAGTAGAAGTCACCATTTACATTCTTTTCATTTATGTTACATCTGCCATCATGATTTGAATTATTTTTTGTTGTATTATCTTTACTTTCTTTGCTTGATATAGTGATTTTACTATAATGAATGTCTGTTCATATCACTACAGTTGCATTGTATTATTTATAGTTTGAATAATTCAATTCATACACCCTCCTATATGGTTTACTTCTTTCTCAGGTTGTATTTTCAGAACTTGGTGCTCTTGATCTTAAGTTTCCACTATTGTTTTGTGTGTGTTTTTCTTTCATTCTTTTAAAACTGTGTACTCATTGTATCTAATCATTGTGATGTGTGTCTTGAGTTCAGATGTATCATTTTATCAGGATGTTTTCTGATCAATGTTGATGAGAGAAAACATTGGAGCACATGTGAACACCTGCAGCATGTGCACTTGCATGATGAAAATGTGAATTTCTGTACTCTTCGACCACCAAGGTATATTTTGTCGCAGTAGGTCAAATGTGATAATGCTGCGCTTTAGAAATGCACCTTGGAACACGTTCTGCAGCTTTTCTTCAGTCCATATGAACACCTCAATTAGGATCTCTGAAAGTCACATTTAGCCTGCCTTTAAAAATAATCCAAATCAGTATTATAGACCCTGGGACTTAGCATTATCCACCGGTCAGGCTAAGATGCTTATACATTGGCAATCTACGGGACCAGGCAGCTGGACAGCAGTCCTGGAGCACACAATGACTTCCCATTAATGGGTTGCGGAGCATCGGGAGATCCCACCCTGAGCAGAGATTTCCATGTGGATGTGACCTATGGCACAGGGGTACCTGCCCCCAGCCATCTGCACTGATTTGACAAATGATTCTATATCAAAGGCCTCTGCACTGATTTGGGTGGTAATTGATTGGAAGAGAGGCCCTCAAATCCCTGATTGGTTTAGCGGGATGTCGGGGGGAGATATGCTGTAGCAAGTGAGAGGAGAGTGAAGAGAGAGAGAAGTGCAGTGCAGGAGATCTGGGAAATATAAAGAGCGTTGCCTCATTTGCACTCACACAATTTTGTGTGATATGCAATTTCTACACACAATATGCATGGCGTATACTTTTTTGCAGAACCACCTATGGCACGTCTGTTTCTGTTTCTTTTTCAAATGTAACCGTCAGGATATCCAATTTGTTAGTGTGTCCGTGAAGATGGGATTTCACCATTCAAAAAAAAGGAATCTGGTTAGAAATGGAATTTTATTGATTTGTTCCACATGGAGGTGTGGTCTGATGCAGATATATGAGCATGGCAAGCTGGCTGAGAGGGAGGCACGGATTACATATTCCTTCATCAATTTCCCCTGAATTTCTGACGCTATTAACCCTTGTTGTGGAAATCGTGTGACAAGAGAGATAATATCAAGCATGGCGGTTGGTCATTGTTAGTGATTCCTCTGAGGATTACCTCTACCTCGTAAATCAGAAGAGCACTGCACGACAGCACACACATGGCAGTTAAACATGCTCTTTAATGACAAATACCATTTAGAGATTTATCAGTCAAATTACCACTATAATAAATGTGAATCCAATAATATGTATTGATACGGTGTTCCACATGTGGCCCTAAAATCCGTTTTAATATAAAGCTTGCACAATTTACAAGCTGTGACCAGTCCTTCAAGTTAGTCATGTATACCGTATGGCATGTTGGATGTTCTGCAGATAAGCCAGGAGACTGCAGAGCCCTCTTAATGCAACTGTGACAGCGAAGCCACATACATATAGGCCCGCCGTCTTTATTACACGGCAGGCTGGCTGCACCGCATACCTTTTGCCATTTGACACAGACATGTGGTGCATGCTAGTGACAGATTCTGCACAGCACTGGTCCCAGAGGTCACACATGACCTTTGGGATTGTCTTTTTTTCAGTCACAAAGAATCATTTGTTTGACGACGGCCACCAATGCAACCCTGGGCACTCTGATGGAGCCGTGGGTTGTCGCTGCTTGTCTTTTGAGATCACATTTGCCTCGTATGAATTGTGCGTGTGTGTGTGTGTGTGTGTGTAAGACGGGTTGAGTGAGTGAATGTGTGTGTCTGCGTGCTTGCATGCGCAAGGACATGCATGTGGACGTACGTATTCAGGAAGATGCCTCACTAGCCACACATAGTCAGCTCGATGCCTTTAACTAAGCTTAATTGCTGCATGACTAGCCTCTTGTTTGGATGCCAGAGGGATTTTCTTGTATTATACAGAATGATTCATCATTAAGATGTGCTTCTTCAGTGGCCTTTCCTTGGCTTGAAAATGCTGCTGTGCCCACAGGATCTTCTCAGCATTTTATCTGTGGCAATCAACGTGTTTGCATTTGCACCCTTATCAGACACCACAGGACAAAGTGTCTGCCTCGCATGTTCGCCACTCTCTCATTCAATTGTTAGGTGACATTTCACAGCAGAGGTTCTCATCTTGTGCGCAAAGTAAAACTGTAAAATGGCTTGGAGCGGCACGGCTTTGGTTTACCTTAGCAATTTCAGAGCTGGCAGGAACAGGGTGCAGCGCAGGCCCCATACTGTCAGAGGTGCTTGATCCCCACCCCCATTCCTGCCCTCTCCATCTGCCACCTAACTAGAATGCACTGTTCACGTAGACACACAACATCTATTTACGCATGCATGCACACACATTCTTTGGCACATACTTAACAATAATATCAGCCAGAACACTGCTCTTCAATATCATACCAACCCATAACTAAATATTTCATATATTACATTTTGAGGAACACAGAAATAAACAATTGTCTTATTTCAGACGTTTCTGTTTACCATCTCTGCTACAAATGTGACTGTGCTGGAACGTGTATGCATGTGCACATCCCTCTTCAAAATTATTTCCTATCCTGTCGTGCTGTAATGAGAAACTGTTATTCATGCTGTAGATTCAGAAGAAATCCTTGTGAAAAACTGACACAATTTTCCATCGCCTGAAGCCTAGTGTCAGAAATATGATCTTACCCTCACCTCGTGCCCTGACTGCCGTACTGTAATGATGCTCTGAGGTGAGCCCACTCATCAATTATTCACAGAATGCAAGATTTTCACTCTTTATCTTCTCGCCAGCTAGAGGAGACCATTTAAGAAAAGTAGAGGAGGAAATAAAGGAAAAGAGAGAGAGAGACAGAGAGAGAGAGAGAGAAAGCAGCAAACCGCTTTGCGGACGAATACGAGAGCTTGCTGTGGACAGACAATGCTCTTGATGCGAGTTATAATTGTAGTTTAACAACGTGCGGACCTCTGGGATTTTCAGTATACAATGTATGGCCTTTCGACTTGGATCGCTATGGAAACCAAAGGCCCTGAAAGACCTGCAGTACCCACCCACTCGGACAGCCGTTAATCATCTTCGCTCAGATCCTGGCACTGCAGAATTTGGCCAATGTGTCAAGAAGCAATTATATATACTTAGTGCTCGGGCACCCGATCTCCTCCCTCCCCTGTCTTTCCTCGCTCTCACACTCTTAATATAATCACAGAGTAGTCAGTTTAAAAGCCCTCTGTTCATTCCACTATCTATCTGGGGGATGCACACAATGCAGATGAAGAGAAGTGTAAAAAGACAGAGGATATTCTATTCTGAGAGCCATCACAATCAGAATATTCTTTTCATATAAATCATATCCAGCCATTTGCTCGTTTTAGCAGCCTCCAGAGCTGACTGACATACTAAATTAGCCCAGCTGGCCCATTGCATTCACTGCACATATTGGGTTGGTGCGGATCATGGAGACTAATGTGAGCTGACTAGAGGGAGATTATGTTCCGCTGCTAACAGCTAAAAAGTGAATAACACGATCCGCAAACCCGCGGTGTTCCCCCATTACATCAGTCCATGATCAGCTGTGTGAAAATGGAAAGGGAAAGTAAGTGAGAGAAAGAGATGGAAATGTGGCGGGACACAGACAGACGTACTCGAGCTAAGGAGAAAGAAGAGCTCCTGTATTACACATCTGCAACAGCCCGTCCTACACTTGACTATGTCAGACTGAAATTTCTCATCAAGAGCAACCCAAATATAAAAAGTGCAGGTGATATGTGAAGGGCATGCAGTGTTGACAGACTTCCAAACATAAGTTGATTGCCTTCCCTGTGATTTACCAATGACAGACATGGGGGGGAGGCGAATCATATTTTATTGTTATTTACTGTCCAACACCATCTAAAGCTTTCAATGCCAGCAAAGTCATTTTAGACAGCTAGCTGTGCATTAGCGATGTAGAGGAGTGTTAGGCTTTGAACAGTTGATGACAGGCCGTCAGACAGCTTCCCTCCATTGGGCTACTTTTACCAAGGTTCACTCTTGCAACAAGCCACTCTCCACCATACCAGCCATTCATCCAGAAAAGGACACGGGCATTTTTGACACATTTGGTGCTAAGTGAACTGAAATCGTGTGAATTTCACTACATAGCACATTATCACATTTGCAAGAAGCATGCACCAGGAGCAGGAACTGAAGGGGAAAGTTATTTCAATGTGTGGAAATGACTTGAGACCATCAGAGGGAAGTGATGACTTTGGCTGTGCATGTACAGGACTAATTATCATTGAATAAATCTGCTCTTCTCACCTCATGTCAAATAAATGTTGAAATAATGAAATGCAGAGAGACAAAAATAACAGGGAGAGAAAAGAATATGCTTGATTTTTAAGTGAAAATATTGTCTTTTTAGAATAACTGATAAGCAAATTAATTTGCACATCCTTTGGCAAATATTTTTGTGAAAGGAATGTGCTGCATAGATCATCAAATATGTGAAAACATGAGAATGGTCTTGACATGATATGAAGCTAATTTACAAATGTGACATGTGAGTAGGCACACAAACAAAAGCTAATAAGACATTAAATGCTTAAAATAATTGTTGCTTTACATCATGTTGTTTGTCCCCTTGTCTGAAAGCAGCTTACCTTATGAGGACAAATGGGGGGCGGTGAGTTGAAAGACTTCTCCGGTGTCTGGCTCAGGTTCTACAAGAAAAACACATTATCAGGGACATGTTTTCTGTGGAGGGCATCTCCCTGCAAATCGTCAGTGACAGAAGTTGCAGCTTATTCCCCAGTCCTTACCATTAGCATTTTTGCAATATATTTTAGAGGGGGTTAAGCGACTCGCAATCTTTGCAGCCCACTAATCCAAAACCACAGATTTTGTTGACAGTTGTATTTTAAATCTTTATCTTGACAATATCATCTTAGCGTCCACCATGTGAGTGGGTATAGTGATGCATTTTGCTTTGTTTTCCAGTTTCCCCTTCCTTCTGTCCCTCCGCGAAGATTTTAAATCCTTCTTTGTCAGAAGATTTCACTGAACATATGTTCAGACTTTTGCACACACGCCTGAGCTCTTTTTTTTTTTTGAGGTTAAATGATTATCACATTGTTAATACACCAATACATCACTCAGATACAAGAAAACACCATTAAAAAGCTGACGCAAGGTAAGTCAACAAGCCAACAACAGATGGCCCCGCTGCTTGTGATTATGCAAAGATTCTAAGTATTTGCATACTCACAATGCCATCATAAAAAAAAGAGACAACAAGAAGCCATCTTGAGCTGACCTCGGTAAGAAATGAAAAGAGAGATGAGCGAGGCAAACCCAGCAGGGATGTGGATGGGCTCTGCAAACCTTTTTGGGAATATACCAAGGGCCGGCCTCCTGGGAAGGCCCTGTTGATTTCCAAGCAGGTGCTTTCAGTTATGCCCTCATATCCAATTATGTGCCTGTGGTATGCCTGATGCTCCCTGACACTATTAATGGCTGCCTTATGGTATCACCAGGACACATGACACACTCAACTCTCCAGACTCTTAACATTATATTTCATTGCAACATAGAAGGAGAACACCTCTCTGGCCGAGGCAACTCAGAGAGTGAAAAAAAAACAAAAAAAAAACAGCCAGGCTTGCACTGCAGCGTAAACACTGCGTCATTAAATATAAATGAATAAATGGGCCTTGCTGGGATGATGGAATTAGTAGACAACATTTTCCCAACAGATTGAGTAGTCTATATGACCATGATATCTTAATTGATGTGACAAATAAACATGAGTTATTTTCTTTGGGGATGAGAGCAATAAATGGAATTTGCTTTTGAGTGTGTTGCATGTGTGAGGATGATTTACAGTGGGGAAAACAGAATGACCTTGATTCCAAGCAGTCTCCAACATTGTGACTTCTATCTTTTATATTGCACATTTAAATGGAGATGAATAAAAAACTGAGGACGTTCCAATGACCTGAACCCCAGCTTTTACAATATGGAGATGATTATGCCCTGTACCACTATTGTGCCAATCAACGGGTAACAATACTACAAATTAGAAACATAAAACGTTTCCAGTTCACCATATTACTCCCATTCACTCTAGAATGGTCTGATGTGCTACTAAAAAAAAAGAAAAGGTTGAAATATTTCATGTAATCACTGTCAAACTGGTACAATAGATATCTGCACACTCAATTCTATGCAGAGAATGCCTTATTTTTAGCTTTTTGTCTAAAGTACCTTCATCAGCGCTTGCACGGTTCAGCTGCGGCAGGTGTAGAAACAAACAAATCACATCCCGATCACTGTATGCATACAGTACACCTGTGCACACCCTGGTGGTAGAGGCTCTGCCTCCTGCACCACAGCATTGAAGTGCTGAATGTAGTACTAAGAGGTTTACAAGTGGATGCCATACTTAAACAACAACAAATAGCGGGGGGGCGGGTATACATACAAACAACATATACAATCACAGAGTACCTCTATAAAAATACCACATCATTTCATTATATAGTAAATGGGGCTTTGAGAGGGATCAGGCTTTGGCCATCGTTAATCAAAGATCCCCAGATCTATAAGAAAGAAATATATAATCAGTGTCAGAAATCAGAAGAGAACATTGCTAAGCAGCAAATGTTAGGATTTATTTTATGTCTGTATAAATTTGAAGCAAACAATAGGGTTTCTGTTTCATCTTCGTCAACCACATGACGTGGACGAAGCAATATTTACAAATATAATGTGTTGCTGCTTGGATTCAGTGCTTTAGTTGATGTAACAAAAGGAGCCTTTTTTAAGTGTGATGCCAACCATAGATAATCTAAATCCTTTTCCCTTTCTTGGACACAAACACAATCACACAGCAAGGTCTCCCCAGGCTATAATCAGGGTTTTGTTTTTTACTGATCCCCCCCCCATTACAATCTCATTTTATTCTTTGAGCAGAGCAAAACAGCACTTTTCATTTAGGCCATATTCTTTTGTCACACAGCTCCAGTGTAACGCACACATGTGAGAAGTAATTAGTAATCATTCATTTTTTATCAATGCGGAAAGCAGGCAGCTTTGTGAGCAATAACCCACAGTCCATGTTTTTACAGGAAACACAAATGCGATGATGCTCACGTTATCAGGAGACAAGTCATGAATAGAAACGGAATGGAAGGAAAAAACATTTTTCAACTCACCTTTGGTCTGGAACATTTAGCATCTGATAGGCAAACATTATTGACAAGCCTTGCAACCGAGGGTCTTGGATTACACCATATATTGATGTTTTAGTCTTTTCAGAGCACTTGAGGTGGTTATTGTAATTTGACGAGGCCCAGAGAGCACAAGGCTATGATGCACAGCAACATTTATTTTCTGAGGAAATGGAAAGATAACTGAAACATGATGTTTCTTGGATACATGCTGATTTAGCAAGTTCTTTTTTTTAATTCTTCCCCTACAACTACCCTCACCTACAAAATTAGCAACGTTTGAATGATGTACTTTATAAACATATGTCCCTTCGGTATAACAGAACTATCCAACTCAAGCTCGCTCAAAAGGAATGTTAGACCAAACCTTGCGTCACTTCCTTTCTGTTTCTATGTGCCAGATGTAGTATATAGTAGTCTGGTCACACTCAACAAGCCAACTTCCCTTACAAGTCCCCTGAAAAAAAACAAGAGCACTATTCAGTGCTGAGTGGACAGGGACTTGTGGCACATTTGTGTTTCTAGCTCCATCAGCTCAGCCTCCATTCTCCACACACACAAGGAGGCTTTATGCTGTCGTCTTCCCCAGCTACATCAAAAGTGCCGAGCTACATTTAGTAAACTGCGTTTCCAGCAGCTAGTTACTGCTTTTCTTACTCCGTTGCCACCCTGACATTGTGTCCCCCCCCCCAACCCCACCCCCAATAAAATATAGTACTCTCACTAGGATTAAAGGAGCAATATAGTTCAAGGATTATCAAATGCCTTTGATCATGTGACTGCCATGTTTTTGATCTGCAGCACACAGCACCAAATATATTCTCTTTTTCTTGCCTTCTGTCTCTGTCCCTCTCCATGGATTTCCCTTTGCTTGATGGTTCTCTGCAGTGTGAGAAAACCTCTTGACAGGGAGTGAAAGAAGAGAGTGTAACATGCGTAAAACACAAGTGCTATGCAAGATAAAGCTGTCTTGTGTTGAAGTTTGATAAGCACGTTGATAACGTGTAAGGAGAACAAGATGCGTTTATATTTCAGCCAAAACTTGTTTTCATACAATCCTTTTATAGCCTTCTGAGTCCATATTGGATTTAGCGTTTTCCCCCATTTGACGCAATGACAAAGATGTTTTGAGTATAAAAGAAAGCGACCATCGATTATTTGTCTTTGAAACAGGAAGTAAGGTTTCAGATGACTCAACCCCCCCACTGTACCCCCAACTGCACCCTGCTGCTGTTCATTAGCAATTTCTGAGCCTTGGGCTATTTTGCAGTGTTTCCATCCCTGCATTATTATTATTTAGTGGCTGACTTGGACATGCAATCAAAGGGGCACGCAATATGTGCAACACTTGTATCGCCAAGCAATGCCTTTTCCGTGATGCCCAGACTAAAACCCTATAACTGCGAGCCAGGGGATTACGTGGCTCAAATCTAGTCAACATACCTCACAAATGTTCTTTATCCTCATTGTACGATCACCTCCTATCAATGTCATTGCCAAGACAAAAACGGGACACATCAAAACAATTATTTTGATGTGGCTTCAAGCAACACAACATTTCAATGTGAATGGCACTCGAACCTTGAATCATTACAAGGCGTGGTTTCGGGGCAAAAAAAAAAAGCCCATCAAAAAATGATTGAATATCATTTTAATGGGTAAAAACCTACAAGGCTTTCATACTGTCTACCTGCCATGTTATTAGATAGACCATGTCAGTCAAGCTGAGGTACAGAGAAACAACATACAGACAGGCTAACTAGACATAAGCACACTGCCTTCCATCTCCGTCCCTGCTTGGCGTGTTTATCTATTCTTCAATGTGAGCTTAGTGCAGTACTGTGCATATGCATACAGAATGATGAAGGTTCAGAAACTAGTGCCTGAAGGAAGCTGCACATATAGCACGAGCTCTTTGAAATTGTGCCAGGGTGAGGCTCATTTGCAAAGCAATTTGACAACAAAAGTAAAATGCTCTACAACTTCAAACCAAATTCTGGAGATGCCAACTGGTGCGGCTCTGCAGTTTGCTCAGAGAGGGAATTCAAGAGGGTTACATCCGGTGTCTTGTGTGCGTGTGTGTGTGTGTGCGCTTCTGACATGGCTTATTTGCAGGCCTAGCATTGCACTAGTGCAATGTCATGATTGCTTTGGCAAGGAAAGAGGCTCTAATTTACATGGGAGAGAGTCCTAGAAGCACACAGGAGCTTGCCTTTGACCAAGGTGCCAACAAGCCTGCAGAAAAACAATGTAATTACAACGTACAAAGCTGCTGTGTTTGGAAGAAACTCACTCTCAACACAGCAGGAACACATTCTTGTAAATCAGGCATTCCAATAGTGTGGTATGATAAAATATGTTTTATAGTGGTTGGTATTCATTCATTAGTATATACACTCAAATCTAATTTAAGCTTTCAAGGCCACTTTGGATTCATTTTTTCGCGTATGAACCTATTTTATGCAAAATTTCCACAGCATTATATTCTCCTCAAGTAGCCTGGAATCTAGTACATCTCCAACATGAATCAGTCGGTCACTATTCACTCGATCACCAGTCCTCATTCATAGGAGATTTAGTCTTCAGTCTTTTGCGCCATGGATTGTTTTGATAAGTGCAATATTGCTGTGGATTAACTAGAACCGGATTTCATACCATGTGGGTTTATGATAATCTAGAACGTGTCAGGGAAGCTTTATATTGTTTTTACTGCCTTTACAACTGCTATGACATTTCAATAGAACATTGAGATTTCAGAAACCTGACACCTGCAGAGAAGTCACAGGCTGATACGGTTTTAAATTAAGCAATAGAATTGTTGTGTACCACAATACATGCAGGGCATATTTAAGTGGCTCAACAAAGGTTTGTGTACCAGTTCTGAGCATATGATGTCTTTTTAAAAATCAGGTCACACAGTTTCTATTCTTTTTTTTAGTTTCAAGCTTTTATACTTCGACTCGGTGCTTTCAGCTACAGTGCGTGGCCTTCAGGTGAGACAGGGGGCGACTTGATTTTTTTTAAATATATTTGACCTCCAAGAAGAGCCACAGGTCTACACCGTGTATGCGCTTTTACTGAAGATCAAGCTCCACTTCAATACGAAACCAAAAACTATATTTATTAAACATAGCATTGCTTTCCAAGAATGTTTCATTTGACAAGTCTCTGCCAAACTGTAAACAGATAGCATTATTTGCCGGCTGTATTTGCCGGCAGATCATGATAGGAAAAACATTTGGACATTTTTTGTTTGTTGAAATAGTCAACCAAGTAACACACTCTGAATCAATAATTAATCAATTTGAATCATATTAGCATGGTATTATAAAAATAAAACAAAAACACTTTTTGTTGATTCTTTTTGTAATTATCTTGAGTGAGTTGCGTACATTTCCTGGTTTATAAGGGGAAAAGTCTCCTTGGATTAAGTTGGATGTAATTACATGTTTAGAAATGTGTACTTATATATATATTACACCAGTCGGTGCGAAAAATATGACCTAAGAGGCAAACAAAATCGTCATCGCTCAGATAGTTTGGAGAGGAGCGGCAGTTTGATACAAATTGAGGCCACGAGAAGAGAGACTATGTGCTGAAAAGCTCTCTAATCCAGTCATATTTTGGTTGACTTTCTAAGATAAATACTCTGGCATTGTCTTGATGAGAAAGCCTTGCCTCATTTAAGTGTCTTTGGGATCTGGATCAATCCACATGGAGGGAGTCAGACTTGTACACTTGACCATATAATGTGGCATGCTTGTCACAACCCGGAATGCATTTCGCTCTTCAAAGTATATTTCTTGGCCTGCTCTCGTCACTCACTCCCTCTAACCAATTTGTCATTCTAAGCCTAGCCTCTCTGCTGCCAGCGCCTAGATGATAGCAGTGGGCCTCTCTGATCCAGGCAGTGGCTAGGGAGCAGGCCAAGTGTTACGCGAGCCACCCTGGGACACCAAGCAGGCGCTTCTGCCGGCTGATGCACGCCTCCGCGGCCGAGAGAAACTGGCTTTGCAGATGCTTTCAATTCGACACAGAGTGGAGCTCATCTACTTTGTGGGGACATTTGCTTTGTGTTTGTGCACTGCATTTGAGCTTGTTTGTGTATTTTGTGCGCAAGCCCGTGTGTGTGTGTGTGTGTGTGTGTGTCGGAAAGATTAAGAGAGGTCTGCGCGTCTGTACGCATTTGTATGTGAGTGTTTGTGCATGACTGAATATATCTGTGTGTGCATGCATGAGAGTGTGTGAAGCTGATTTTTTTTTTTTATATAAAGACACAATTATCCTGAAATGAGGCTGAGCTTTTTCTTTTCTTTCTTTTTTTGGTTCGCAATTATAGTATTCGTTAAGTTGTGGTGACCTACTGCTTCTCTGCTGATGTCCTTTTAGAAGTCAATCTTGTCACCATTTTCCTCCATTGGCAGACCTTCCTCTCAAGAGCAAGAGGCAACACAACACTGTTGTTCATCACTTCATTATTCCTGTTTTAAAGAACCGTTAATGCCCTCATTCGAATGCTTGGATGCCGCTTTGCTGTTAAGTTTATCAGCAACAGTCAAACAATTTACTACTGCCGTTCTCTCTCTAGTCGGGTGAGCAGTGCATTAAGTGTGTTCAAAATTACATTAGCTGTACATTGTTATTGACTGCTTCTCACGGTCAGGCAAAACTTTATTTTGATAAATGAAAATAAATGCCATCTCATAAAGTCAAATTACCCAGTGCGTGTGTTATGCATTCGCAAATCCATTGTCCTCAGCAGGCCTTTTTGAGAAAAGGAGTTAGGAATAATAAATATCTCAGTAGCTTTTGATTTAGATGATACAAAACAATGCATTTGAGGAACAAAGGGATGCAACACTGTTTGCAAGTACATTTGGCAAACGTATGGTGATCATCTTCTCAAAGTCAAAGTCAGCTTTATTGTCATTTCCTCAGTACTTTACATACAGAGAAGTTGAAAAAGTCATTTCTCTCTAGTCCCACATAGTGAATACAAATAATAAATAATAAAGTGCAAACACAACATCTTCTGTTTGTCAAATTACGGAGACGCCGCTCTGTTTTGATGAGCAGTCTACTCTCCTCTCTGCAGAGGTGCTCGACGTCGACCTTTCATGACCTCTGAGTTTTTTTTTTTATGTTGCGGCCCTTTGCAAAAGTGTTTAGGATTAAATGATGCATGGTTAATGCATTTCCACAGGAGTAGACATATTTATCTGCTACCTACCATTCCGAACCCAACAATCGGCTGTCCCAAAATAGACCCCTTCCTTCGTCTGCATGACAATTGGGACTTGAAGTAGCTTGTGGAGTGCTTCGCCCAAGCTTTCTCGTTAGACATTGATACCCATCTCACAAAGCAACACCAGTATTTGATTGGGAATGAATCTGGAAGGCTGCAATCAGTTTCCCTTGTATGGGCACAGTTAACATGTGTGTGACTGCTCCTTGAGCACTGATGGCAGAGACGTGGGCGATTAAGGCCAGAGCCCCAATCAAACCAGCTGTGAGCCAGTCCCCCCATGGCACTGGTTGTGCCAGGCATGTGTTCCACACTACTAGCAGGCAGTATGCCTCCACCAAACCCCAAGTCTGGGGAGTCACGGCCACACATGAACCAGGACATGTAGGCAGATTGGGGTTTAAGCTACACAAACATTTTTCAGAGACAGAGCTGCTATGCAAGCAGAAATAATCTCATTGGTTGCGTCAAACCTCAGTGGAGGGTTTTTCTGTCCAAGCAGCAGCAGGCTGCTGAAGCCCAGTGCAAAAGGCAGGGGGTAAGACAGTAGGTAGCTAATATTATGAATCCCAGTGCTCTTCCTGGGTAAAAGAATGCAATTAGGGCTGGGTTATGACTATTTATTGTCATTCAATGGAATCATATCGTGATGAAATCATACAGAGATGTCGTGATAAATTGATAATTTTGCACTAAAGTGCTTAATTAAATGAGAAAATAATCACTATTTGTCCTTTGTCAAGTATTGAATTCACACAAGAATAATCAAAACCCTGTAGTTATTTCATGTAGTTTTATAAAACATGCTATATTGTGATACATATCGTTATCGAGAAATGAAATGACCTATATAGTGATAGAAGATGTTGGCCTTATAGCCCAGCCCTAAATGCAAATAAGTCATACTTAAGACAAGTAATCTGGGTAAAATAGAAACCATTTACCAAAAGTCACCGTTTGTATTTTATATCTATATTGTTCAGAGCGTTCTAGATAGATAGCCTTTGCTTTGAAAAAGAATATGATTACAAAGTTTCTAAACATCATATTTAAGTACGAATCAAATAAATCAACAAAAAAGGAAATATAGAAATCATCCCATTTTTCAATTCAATAACAAACACCTCAACATTACAAACTGTAGCATTGCCTACGTATCTTTGGAAATTCCACTTTACAATGTAATATTCAATAAGCACTAACCCCTTGATCCTCCATTCTCTGTAGCTGTCTGTTAATGATTTTTTATAAATTCCACTCGGGGGGCCAAAGACAGATATTTAATTCTATATAGCAGTTTAAAACAAAACTGTTCACAAATATTAAACTGTGGCTTCTATTGGATTCAATATAGAAAAACATTTTGGATTAAAAAGAAGTGTTTTAGACATCAGCATGGTCTAACTGCAATACGTCTGAATTCTTGAGTAGTAAACTGCCGTTATTAAGAATGAAAACAAATGTCGTAAAGACGTGGTCAATAACTAGTGTTGCACAGGGATCAATCTGTAAGCAGTAGCCCTTCATGCTGCGCCTTCAATTCCCACATGTGCTCCTAACATAATAACTGGAGTGTTATGATCACGAATGGAATTGCAAATCTATTTCTTTTTCTGTTTCAGGTGGACATACATGAATTATGCAAATCCAGGGTGTTACAAATTTAAAAGAGATTGGTTTTGAATAGGTGTTCTCATTCTGCAGTTCAGACCTCAGCGGACCTCACTAAAAAATTATTGTCTGGCTTCCGCCCCGCCCCCTCAACACAAACCTTGTTCTCTGAATGACATGCTGAATGTATCAAACGGAGAGAAATACAAGGCCTTCTAAACACCTATTAGAGCTATCGATGGCAGAGGCAGAGGTTATGAACATAGAATGGGGCGGATATTTGTGTCTCTCACTCCGCATTACCAGCATCTTTGGAAAAAGCTTTATAGATTTGGACAGAGGCAAAGGGAGGCTTTATCAGCACCAACACAGAGAAACACATTAAGGGATCAGAACCCCAAAGGTCAATTGTGGCTGTGGGCAGTGCTTTGTTATGGTGTCCTCTCTGTTTATAGTGCCCTGAAGCCAAGGGACTCATGTGAAAACAAGGAATTATACCAATTTTGTGGACATTTTCGAAGTTTTACGTCCTCAATGTAATACTGCACACTTATTGAGCGTGTTAACATTCATACATATTCCTCTTTTCTGTGAGATACAGGGCCAGTGTTCGGCATTCTGTGTCCTTTATCACAAGTAACAATAGGATAAAAGGTGCGAATGTTTCATGAAATCAAAAAAAAGGATGATAGTGGAAGCACAATGTAAGAAAGCTTTTTGATAACCAGCTTGCAACATCCTGAATGTATTCATCTGTCAACTCATATATGACAGAAGTAGAAAATCAGAGCCTTAACGCAGTTTTGTAATTTCAATATCGTCTTTCGAAAACTGTTACTGGCGCGAGAGCTGAACTCTGCTGCAAACATCATTCTTTTTTAAAACTCAATTATGTGACATGCTGTTATTAAAAGAGCACATTGCCCTTGTTCAGGGGATGTAAAACATCTCCTTTTCAGGATTCAATGTTTTTTTATATATATTCATGATCTGAACAAGAGACGCTGTGACACAGTGTTGTGATTTACTTGTGATTTGCAGGGCAACACTCGCTGGTTGAGACAAATCCTTAATCCCTCTCAAGATAATAAAAACAACAACAATAATAAAAAATAATAACAATACTAATAATAGTAGTAGTGTAATCCTTATTCCCAGATGGAACCATTTCCTGAAAAGACTGTTTTTGGGCCCACGGAGGTTCTATTCAAGAAGAAGAGCAATGGGAAGCGATTTGAAATACACAGCAATTAAAATAAGACACACTGTCCAATCCTACCCACCACGCTAATCCTCTCTGATAAAGATGCAGCTATTGTAGTGCAAAAAAACGTTCTCATTTTACTGTATCTGTTGTGTATCAGGTCGTAATATTGCACTCTCACCCCATCCCCCAAGTGTATTTCCTCAGAAAACACAAACATATTCTCAGATGCCAGAAGGTGCAACAGTGGTCTGATTAGCTGCCATTGAAGAAGCACAGGCTTTTAGTTTCAAAATAGCAAGTTTACAACTCTTTGGGGGGGTTAAAAAAAATAGAGACAAAAAATATGGCTGCAACAGCTGCCGCAGTGCTACTGTAGAATAAATGCAGAACAGATGAAAGATGATGAGTGCCTTTTTACTCCTGGACTTCACAAGAGTCTGAGAACACACACATGCGCAGGCGTTCACACAGAGAAACGCATCCACAAATGCAAAACGCGGATAAACATACGACTGAAGACGCCTGCTTTATGTTTTCCCTTTCTAATGCAAAAGACAACCGACGCTGGAAACAGATGGAATCATTTCTAACCCTGAACATTTGTTCATGACCACAATTAATGATGGTGAATAATCCTAATGAATGCTACACTATTTTTGTGATTGCCATATTGCTATCTGCATACAGCCTTGTGGAAAATGTTAATTGTTATGCTAATCTTCCAAACGGAGACAAACATACACAAGCAAAAGCACACGTATGGCGCATGTCAAGATAATCATTAAAAATGATATCTTATATTTGCTGTATATATGAATTATTTAGGTTCATTTCTCTTTTATTTTCTGTCTTTACTTCTGTTTTCCAATCCTTTTTGTCTTTCATTCTCCTCTTTTTTTTCCTTCCTTTTGAACGGCAGTCTGTCTAAATCCAATACAGTTTCTCTCAGCGTGAGGCAGCTTCAAAGCTCTGCTCTGTGGTCAGGCCCCTCGATCCTCTCACCCACCTCCTGGTTGTTTAAGAGAGAAAAAGCACAGCAGTGCAGTTTCTTAAACACGCAGATCCAACCCAGCACCAACAGAGGGACCGCTGTTTGGCAAAAGAGTCTCTCTCTCTCACTCTTGCTCTCTCTCTCTCTCTCTCTCTCTCTCTCTCTCTCTGTATCTCTCTCTCTCCCGCTATCTTTCCTCACCTTGGACTCTGACTCTCTCATTACCCTCCCTCCTCCATAGACCTCATTATACCCACATACTCCTCTCTCTATCTCTCTCTTTCTCTCTCTCTCTCTCTCTCTCTCTCTCATACAATTGCCTCTCTCACACTTATTCCATCTGTCAGTTAGCTCACCCTCTCCATTCCTCCACCATCATTTACCTTTTTTCCATCCCCGGCTACTTCAGCTGTCCTCACTTTTCACCCGGCACTCCATCCCAGTGTCCCGTGCCTCCCCTCTATCTTTGCTGCAGCTCAATCCCTATCGCCGCCTCTTGCCTCACTCTCGATGTAAAGTGATTGATGCCAAGCCTGGGCTGCGGGCCATCCCTCCTACCACACACGCAGGGACATCACACTGAACCCAGAGGGGATGCTGTTACCGCGGAAAGGGAGTTGGAGTGGAGCGTGGAGCTACGGGAGGTTTGCCGTACCCACCCACGTCTGAGGGGAGCCGGTCTTGGGGGTGCCCTTGGTGGGGAGCACGAATTGGTACACCGGAGTGCTCATTATGGCTCTGTAGGGACTGTCCTGCGGGCCAGCCACTGAGTTGCTCTGGAGCTCATTACACCAGGCAGCCACGGAGCTCGAGGCACCCAGAGGCAACAGGGCTCATTGCAGAGACAAGAAAGGGGAGGGCTGCCCAGATTACCCTTAATCAGAGGCACCTGTAGACAGTCAGCGCCTCCCTCCTCATTGCCTTCCGTTAAGCCTCCCCCCCCTCCCGACGCGCACGCACTCTCTTTCTTGCCGCTGTAATTATTGCAATTGCTTCACTTGACTGTCATTCCCGAGCACGAAGTTGCACAGCTTGCCTTCTAATGAGAAACCCAGCTATGATCCGTAGGTGTTATTTATTTATTTAATTATTTATTCAACACAGCATGTATAATGTCAATTATTTAAATTAGTGTGATTTTAGCACGCCATGCTCTGCAAAGCTCTCCCCACTGTGCGTTATCGACAGTCGACTCACATCCCTCGCCATCCACCTCTATGTGGCGGATGGCGAGTTAATTAAGTTTTAATGCGACATGTGCACCAAACTGAAGGGATATGATTCAAATCTGCTATTGTTGAAATGTGAGGCGACACATAGGGTTCAATTACATGAACGTTTCACCTATGCAGTATCTAGTAAAATGAAAAGGTAAACGGTTTAGACAGTGCCCAAAACAATACATACAGTGTTTATAAGCGAACGTGAGTGGATTAGAAAGGCCTGGTCCAATATCATTCAGATGCAATCACAGTTTAGCTGGTTTAAATGAGTTGTACTGGAGCCCAGGTAGTCCGATTTCAGCGGTTTAAACTGACAGAGGGCCAACTACTTCAAATTACATCATTTCAGTTTTTAGGTCACCAGGAACTGTGGAAATCAAATTTTGGAAGCGATAATCTCATTCACCCACTACATCACTTTTCCTCCCCCTGTAATCTGATGTGGAACCAGTGCTTCCCTACGCTGAGAGCAACACAAACTCCAACCTGCCTATTTGCATAATAAGCAGCGTGACTGTCAGTTGTTTGGGCAAATGTCTATTTCTAAAGGATGACAGAACAAACAAGTGTTGACTTTGATGTGAGTTGGAGGGTGCTAGCTAAAGTCTGTTTTAAGTGCTAAGGAGATGTACAGGAGGGATTAATAAAAACAAGAACGATGTGATGTGCATGACTGAACCACTTTTGTTATTCTCTCTCCTTCCTTGCACACCTCCCTTTAGGTGCTGAGACGTTCTTTGAAACCAACTGTCAAGCTGTTGTCTGCGCAGGCAGCATACAAAGAGTTCATCCAAAAACCTGCACTTTACTTTTTGAAACGCTTGAATGGAAGTGTGGCCTGGCTTTTCTTATCACACTGTTCGTGATATGTTCGAGACAAAACTAACCGACGTTTATCACTGTTGTCTCATTCTTAACAGCTTATTATGAGCCACGGTGCTCAGATTAGCTATGTGCTTATTATCGCTATTCATACAACATGTACGCCATAATCACACTGCAGGGGAAAAGTAAGACTCCGTGTTGGAATACTTAAATTGTTATTCCCCTGGCAAATCACATTATTTCATGTCACTTAATGGGTATTAGGAATTATAAAACCAAAAGAGCATAAACATTTAAACTCCTTAGCAGCTAAAACTCCCCACCCACATCCCTCTATCATGTCACCCAACAGATTCTGCCTCAATTAAATTCACACGCCCACTTATAAACTGGTTTGCTGAATTTATCATTTCAATGTTCACGGTATGCATATGTTTAGTTTTGCTTTTTATTTTTATTTCATTATTTTTAGCCTCTACCTAATCTACCATGCAGTCTAAGTGTAAATAATACACAAATAGTTTTTTTCAAAAAAAAGGATCTTTGGGTAAATAGTCACACGAACCAACTATCTGAAGCAGTTTAAAGAAACAGTTTATAATCACATAAATATCTAAAGAGTTTTTGTCACAAATCATGGAACATGGCCTCATTATTTCAGCTTGATGAGCTGCCACACCTGACAGAAATATGACACGAACAACAAAAACAAAAGATTTGTGTTGAGAGCCTGATCAGCTCATTCCCTCGGTGCCCAGTAAGAACACGCACTTCATGGGCTACAGTAGCTGCACCATGGGGGAAAAATCAAGTTCAAAGGAGTTGTCGTCTCTCAAACTGGAATAAAGTGGTGAAACATTCACAAAACATCCAGTTTTATACATGTTTTATCTCAGAGTTTAGTTGATGAAATGGAACCGCCACACATTTTGTTTTTGCCTGCAGTGAGAAGGCAAAAGGTGAAGCAAAGAAACAAAATGCGAGAAATAGAAGAAAAAAAAGGCACTTTCAACATAGAAAGATGTATTTTCAATCTCTGTCACGGTCACAAATCAAAATCCCCCAAGTTCCCTGAAAGATGCAGCCCCACGAGCCTTCCCTTGTACTCCTTTAGTCTGTTTGTAGTTATGCAAGTCTGAGAACTAAAAGCTAAGGGCTTATGACAGAGTTACTGAAACTAAATTGTCATAAATTTCCATTGCTTACAAGATGATGGATTACATTCATCAGTCGAGGCCTCTAATCTAATCGGGAGCTGCACTCATCAAAGTCCTCTCAGAGGAGGTGTGCTGATCTGGGATCACTAAATATGTCCTTGTTTTTCTTCCATTTTCGGCGTGATCCAAGGCTAAAACTGATGTTGGATCAGCAGGGTCACTTTGGAAATAATAATCCTGATCTCATTTGTGCTTTTGATGAAAGAGCTAGAAAAGACACTATCGTCGAACCATCTCAACATGATATCCAGAATTTGTAACGCTGTAACGTAATGAGATTTTTGCAATTTCGACAGAGAGATAGACAGAGATAGATGGATAAATGGATGGATAGATAGATAGATAGATTTGTTCTGTGCTGCAGTTGCATGTCTATGAAATAACTGCAACCTGGTGTTCAGCTTCAGTAGCGGTCTGCGATTAGGACACTTTTGGCTTTCCCTCTCCCTGCCCACACATAATGACACACTTGAGTTGCTCAGCCTGGTGTTCTGCATAGACCAGGGCCACAGTCCTCATACCAAATGACACTGGAACGTGAACTGTGTTGCAGTGTATTTCTTTTCTTCAGCCTGCCAGTACATTTGTTTTCATTAGATGAGATTGGTCAGCAGTCTAGGCCCCTGTGTCCAGTAATGGAGCGTACAATTGTGGGCCCATTATAGACTCACAGTGAAATAAATGATGTATTGATCTTAAATATTTCACACTCTTGTGTCTCTCTGAACAGCTGTTACTGCCGCCACACAAAAATCTCATTACGCATCTCCTTAAGGGAATATTCAGTGCACTTCATGCATCTCACTCATTGGGTGTAGCTCCGGTAAATGCGAGTCTCCAGGTACACGTGGTATACTGTGTGCAACATTTCTTCGATAGATATTAAGACCCGGAACAATAAGGCAGCAGACCTGGTAAAGCAATCGCGGCTAATGTAAAGCTGTAATGAAAACGAACTATACGCAGAGGTGCGACACTGAGCATTAATGAAATTACATAGCTGGAACTCCGTCGACTTCTCTGTGTATTGTGCAATGAAACAGAACAGGACAGGAGAGCAACTGATGCATGCGAGTCACAGTCACAATTACTATTTCATTAAGGAGCTGCTACCGTTGGCAGGCGTTCTCTGGCATTGTTGTGGGGAGGCTGGCACGGCACCGGAAGGGGGGTGGGGGATGGGGGTTTGGGGGGCGATGGCGGGGGGGATCTGAGGAGGAAGGGGGAGCAGTGGGTGGGGAGGAAACATGCTTTAATTTGGGTCATCACCCAGTCTGCACAAGGTCGGGTGACAGAGCCTCGCCTGCACCTAATCTGAAAACACATATGTTGTACTGGGTATCCACCTGAATTAATTGACCTAATTATTCCTGATACAAGACAGAGGGGGGGGGGGGGGGGGGGGGTTAAAGACAGAAAAACACATTTTTATAAAATGGTATGGCATGTGTGTCCCACAAAAACGCGTGGCACGCATGCATCTAGAGAGATGGAGGCTACCTGTCAAGATGACAGCATAGCCCTTAATTGCTTCAAAAGGGAGAGGATGTGCATGCTTTATGCCGAAGAGTGGAGTGTGGTTGTTGGGGGAGGGGGGGGGGGGGGGGGTTCATCTGCCTTACCACAAAACACTCACACGCACACACTAGAAGAAGACAGGCGCCACGGGTCAAGATGCTCCCTCGGATGCCACGTTGCTAAACAGCTCTGATGCATCTCTCATGACAACTTTTCATACTGAGCCAAAAGGACAAGCAATAACCAATAAACAACAATAAAAAAAATGAAGAACTTCGATTGAAGCGGAGAGGTAGAGGCAAAAGCAATACACTTGGTAGAAATGAACATTTGCTATTGTGACACATTTTAACTGACATTGGAAAAAACGTCACCTTGTGTCCTGTTATAAATCGAAGAAATGGCCACAACAAGATCTCTCTGAGGCTAAGGATTACAAAGGGATTTAGGGGGTTTGATATACAAAATGGACTCTATGTGACAGCATTTCAAACCCACACTACTATGTGCTGCTACTAAAATGCAATTAAAGACCACAAATGCAGGGAGCAACCCATTGCACAAATAACTGAAATTATAGTTCATTACTGTTCATTTCTAAATTACCTTGAGTTACTCCGACTACTTCAACCGTCACAAAACTGTGGCTGATGGTGGCTAATTTTTGCAGGTGTTATACTGCACTTTATTCATCTCACTTTATGTGTAACTGGTTATGTTAATAGGATTTCAACTCAATTTATTCAAGTGCTGATCAATGGCATGCAATCTCGGCACTTCATGCATTATGTATTTTAATGGAACTCACTTGCTTTATAGCTGAATGGCTAAAGGTTAACAGTCCCAATAGGTGGGACTCCCTGAAGACTAATCTGAACTTCAAACACAGCTCTTTTTTTTTTTTTCCTCGCTGCACAAGGCAAAAGCGCACAACAACAGAAAAGTTGTTTTTATCACCACTTCTTATGGCTCATTGGGAGAAAGAAAGCGATTTATTACCCCACATCCTTTGCTCATATTAATGTGACTATAAATGCCCATAGATATTTTACTCTCTGCAGGAAGTGAGGCAGAAAAAGGGAGGAGTTAGACGTTGGGGAATTAGTAAGAGGGGTACTGGCGCAAGGGAGGGAGGGTGGGAGGAAAGAGGGAGGGTGGGAGAGGAAGAGAGGAATGTGGAGGTAGGGTAGGAGTGAAATGAGAGGAGGGGAGGGAGCGGGATCAAATCTCACACAAACAACAGATAGATATGTCACAGTCTCGACAATTATGCTACTTTATCTGGCATTTTGATATCGAAAAACGAAAGTCATTTCACCAGTGCGATCTTAAGCCTCTCTCTCTCTCTCTGCAGTTTAATATGGAAAACATCCAGGCGTCTCCGAGGGCCCTCGTCTCTCTCCACTGCCACTCCCTGCTCAATAAAACTGGCATGCTACTCCCAAGATGAGAGTCCCACTGGACTACGTGAGGACTGTGAGGTAAAAACCCCTCCAGTCCCTCCTAAATCTAGAAGTGGGAGACAGAAGGTGCTAGAGACATATCCTATGAGGGTCACTTGGCAGTTTTCATCTTATTGTATTCTCAGTCATCAAGATTTGCCTGTGGCTTTTGGGAAATGATGTTGAGCCGCCCATGAGATGACTTCTTTCTTCTGCTAAAGAAACTGTACATTTATGTCGCCTTGGCAAAGAAGACCTATATGGAGATCTCAGTCTATTATGTAGAAATTATGAGCAGCGTAATGAATCGGTACAGAGATGGAGAGATTTAGATCACTGGGAATTTAAAATGGACCGAATAAGGAAAGATAAAAAAAACAAAATCTGGCTTTTACAAAATGGACGAGTACTGCAATGAGCCTCACAGCTGGCCTGCTTGAATATGGATCGCTGTGCTGGGACACTTTACACTATTGCTAGGTAAACAAACATGAATGCATGAATCAATTCAAAACAAGTTAATGAGGACGAATCTTGACTTGTGCAATCAAAATTTGGCTGCACTAACTGCCATTATCATTCTGTCTGTGTTTTAGTTCCACATGGATGAAAGTGGATTATTGGTGAGATGTACAATTGCTGGAGGGGGGGGGGGGGGGGTGTAGGGTGTTTCTGGTGGAAGCTTAAAGCTGTCAGAAAATCACTTAGTCGACAAAATACTCCAGTCGGAGACATGACGTATAATAACCTGTAAAGAAGCACTTGCCTTCAACACAGCCTGAACTGGGGCCAGCCATTTTAACTGGCGCCATCAGTCTCCTCCAGGTAATGCAATTAGATGCCACTAATATCTTGGGATGCTCTTCAAACTGCAAATGCACTTTTGCTAAATAGCAAGCACTGTAATAACTAGTGACAGCACTCAGGGAGCCAGATTGAAAAAGCTTTTGCATGTGATTGGTTCAAGTAATTGCGTATAAACAGAATGCTCCCACTGATAGAGTCCATGAACTGCAACCAGATGTTGTCCAAATCTATGCTGGCTTGTTTGCTTTGTTGCCAGGCAACGCAACGCACCTTGGCTTAGAGCATGCATGGTAAATTGGTAAGACGATCTTGGGCGGTCCTAAAGGTGCAATTACAACTCTGTGGTCCGTTTGTTGGAGTCAAGTCAGATCAAGTCACCCGGTTCACTATCCAGACCACAGAAAAACAAATCCACTCAGGACCTGAAACCTGTAATTATTGCTGCGCTCCATCTGAACATGGAATCAGGTGTCTGGGATCACTATTTTTTTCAACTGCTAGCGTGTAGATGGTTTTTTTCTTTTCGTTAACTGAAAACAACATTAAGAAATCTCGAGCTACAGTACAAAAAGCCTACAGTAGCTCCTGAGTAGCTTAAGGGAAGCTGTGGGGCTGTCAGACCATCGGTGGCAACGCTCTCACTATCTCGCAACAGTCAAAGCCGCCCACGTGAGAGATGAAGACAGCCACCTTACTTAACACACACAAACATACAAGTGCACAAAATGTGCGTCGCGGAAATGCCTCAGGGCTACAGACATGAGTAGTGTATCATCGGAAGTTCATTGGATCACTGTAATCTTTGGCTAAATCTCTTCACTTCACGGATTAACTGGAATATCAAAGAACACAATGCAATATAACTAAACAGGGCTGATCAGGAGCTGTGATAGTGACTACGAATCCAGAGAAAGAGAGAGATAGAGAGACAGAGGAGGCGGGAATGGGATCTGCTTCTTGCTCCCACTATTCCCCTCAAGGCAACGTCAGGATAAATCTTCGAAGGGATTATCCCAGCTACACAATGTTCTCTGTTCTGCCCATTGTATGCCTATTTAAGCACAATTGATAAATTACTTATTTATATTGTGGATAGAGAGTCAAACACTGGATTTTCTTTTGATTTGGCTGCTTTTGGAAGCATTACGAGCTGCGTGTGTTCTTCCCGTGCCAGATTCCACTGAGTAGACGTTCATGAATTTGTATTTAAGCGTACAAATCCGAGTGGGGAAACTTTTAGCATGCCAGTAGTTTTTCCTTTTTTTTATTAGCAAAGTGTACCTTACAGGTATGGTTTTCAAGTACGGAACTGTCAGCTGCGTTTCCGAGCTAAAGAAAGGGCCGTCGGCCAGCAGGAGTTAGACAATACTCTGCGGTTGAGATGCTCTGCTTCACTGATTTCAGTTCGCCTGCCAGCTCAATAGGGGCCCAAATCAGCCTTAAATGAGTTACACATGGGATCAGGTATCTCTGTGGTAACCCTCCTGCTTTTAATTTAAGGTAAACTAATAGCTTCATTTATTTGCAATTAAAAAAAAAAAAAAGACCTTGCTTTAATAAAACGGTATCATGTTATCCACACAACTGGCAGCTCACTCTTCAATAGTTCATGAATTTTAATTCATTTCGGTGTTTAGGCCAATCTCCCAGTTGTATGAAGCGACAGAGTTTTAGTCAAATTGAATTACCCTCTCTGTGTTTCACTGGTCTCACCCCCTGCCGCCCTCATGTCCCTCATCATTCTACTCCTCCGCCTTTCTTCTTTTTCTCTTTCCTTTCATTGTACCCTTCCTAGTTTTCCTTATTTTACCCATCCCTATAACTTCCTCATTTTCCTCATAGACTGCCTCGAGACAGCAGTAAGTTGTGTGTCTGTGTTTTAACTCTTGTTTCGCCTAGCACATGTAAATTACTTTGGTACTTGATGTTTGAAGAGAAAAGATGAAGAAGAAAAAAAAATCCCTAAGTGCAAAATCAAACAGATAAGAAGCAGGAATTTTCACTTTGCTGGACAATGTGTGTCTCGACATGTGGTCCCTTTTATGTGTTTCTTTTAAAGTAGTCAAGGACAGTTACTTTTGGAGGCCTTCTAATCCTGAATGTTAGGGATGCATTTATGGGTTTCCATTTCTGTGACATTAGGTCTTTTTCTTTATGAGAAATCCTATAGAAGTAGAACAGACACTGCTATAACTTTCACACTAAACCAAGCTGATGTGGACATGTTGGCCCTTGTGTTATCACCCAGTCCCATATGTGTGACTCTGCTCTCTGGAGTGATCTTACATACCTAAGCAACCCGTCACAGTCATATAATAAAACCTGGTAGAGAGGAAATATCTCGCATGCCAGGCACTTGGTTGCTCTGTGCGTTTAAGGCTATATGGCCACATGACCCGCAGTACAGCAAGTCATTCAAATGACCTTTGAGGTGTTATCTCTAAAAGGCAAACATGGCAGCATTACTGCCCTCTCCTCCTTGCCAAGGATGCCAGGAAATATCTGACTTTGCAAAGATCCAGTCTCGCTGCATCTGCAAATTCGTCATTTTCAAGGTTAAATGTTGTATCGAGAATATGGGAGATAATGGTGTTACAATAAATTATGGGAATGCATCCCTTACACAGTTCCAGACGAATAAATCGATGGTTGAGCAGTCCTGCGTGATAAAAGGAGGGACAACCTAGCATGTCCTGGTGCGGACGGTAACAACCTTGAGATTTAGAAAGAGCATCATGAACTAAAGGGATATGATTTGAAGGGAGCTAAGGCTAAAGATGCAGTGAGAATAAGATTAGTGTTTAGACTATGACATCTACAAGGTTGAGAGGTTAGGGTCTGTCTCGTGATCCTTCTTAAGAATCTGTTCTTAACTTCTGGTGTTCAGCACTTTGTTCTTCTCTGACCTGGATCATCAGCAGAAAAACCCCATTAGAAAGAGAACAACCAGATGACGAATACCCCAGGATCATGCTGAGTATTCATCTGCCACATTTGTCTTAGTGACAAAGCATTTTCCTGCTGGCAGGGAGGGTAATCATACAGGGTTACCGTGCGGCCGATGGATACGTTCTGTACGTTTCAGAATCGACTCGCTGACGATGTCCATCAACTATTAGTGTGGACAGAATGGCCATCCGTGGACACATCCATCTCGTGAATCCCACAGAGGCTTAATTGACATTGTCTGTGGGGAGACGCTGGCCTCCATCTCTTCCCAGCGTGTGTCTAAGCCCTGAGACAAGCGGTTGTACATTGACAAGAGGATAAAACTCCATAACTTAACGGGAGGGACTGGACACCCCTGGCAATCTTTTTTGTTGTGTCTAAAAATAGTGGGTCCCAACGGTCTCTCTTGAAAAAAAAAAAAGCAGGCTCACTTCATTATTTCATTCTATCCCCACCACTCTGATTTACATGCACACCAGAGGATGAGTAATTTATATCTGAGCGTCATGGCTGTTGCAAGGAGCTGTGTACTGATCCCCAGCAGAATAGCGGGTGGCATCAACAAGATCCTCTCAGTGCATACCACCCTCAAAAGGCAGACATGATCTCATGTTATCCATGTTTCCCCCAAAGCATGAAGGCACACATGCATCATGTCAATGAGACCTGGTCTAGGAAACACAGCCTTTTCCATCATGATAAATAATGTATCAAGGAGCCGAATGGAGTTCAATTGAGACAAATACAGGATTCATGTGTTGCATCATCATCTGACGCACTCGGGTTCACTCACTTGATGTTTCATTTTGCCTGTATGTGATGCATACTTAAGTACTTAGATGTATTTGCATATTCCCTAAGAAACGATGAATACTTCTTTATTCATCTTATTGCATTGGCTCACTGGCATTGCTCTGCATTACTGTGCACTTTCACCGATAGTTGCCATTGAACTATTTGTGACCTCAGTGACTCTCTCCCTCTGTGCAGTCAGCACCCATAGTGAGTACAGAGCAGTATTGGACACATGAGTAGCAGCACGCTGAGCACCAGTCATCGATTACACTATATATCATATTGTTGCCCACGTCGAAAACAAATGAGGCCAACTGAAGCGTAAAAAGGTAGTCTTGTGGTTCATATCTGCTAAACAGCTGGTTTCATCCGGAAAATGATGTGTGGGAAGAATTACTCTTGGCTACTTGTGGAGTTGAATCTTTTTTTTAGATTTGTCACCAAAAATCTAAAGTCCGTGTGTCATGTAAGGAGAGAACAACATGATTTTTTGCACCTCCCGGGACAATAGGGTACTTCAATAGATGTAAAGTCTGTTCCCGCAGGTGTATTTAATCATCCTGACACTCTTCCAAAATATGTTGTCAATGGCCAATGTTTGCATTGAGGAGGAACCCCACAAAAGACTCCCAAAGGATTTGCAGACATTGGTCGATGCGAGTCACTGGGGGGGTCAAACAAATGTGGTGTGCCTGGGTGACCTTAATCACTTCCAGGTTCATCCAGGCTCGGATTTCACTTGTGTGCCTTATTTCAGGTCACTGCCTCAAAGTCAAAGTAGGGCACAGTCATTATCTGAGGGAGCATAACACAATCATCCACACAATACAATAAGGTCGGCACAATTCACTGAAGTGTTGTCCATTACCTCTGGGCTTGAACACGTGTGCTCCATCACAAGCGGCGCCTGTCTGTATGTGTGGAGCATTGGTAATATATGTAGTGAATTTGTCTGTAATACATGTGCAATTCTCCTGGATGCCTGGGACTTTCTCTTTTGTTGAAGACAGAGGATGTAACCTCAATCACAGCGAAACACAAGCAGAGGAAAACTGATTTGGAGAAAAACATATTGGTCTGTACATGGGATCTCAAAAACAGAAGGCGGTGAAGTCAAATTGAAAACAAGGTGATGAAATGGTGTTTCCGATCTAACTATTCCAATCACATCAGATTGGCTACAAAAGTATTTATTGGAGAGGAAGACCATTAAACATAAGGATCGTGAAAGTGGTCAGATTCCGGTTTCATTGGTTTTACTTGTAAAAGATAGTACCGAAACTGCAATATCCTTATCCGGGAGAAACTGTAAATGAAGTCAGTTCTTTGAAAAAAAAAGGTTACAGTTATAACCAAGACATAACTGCAAAAGAGGTGTCTCAAGGGGTGTGTGGGAAGCACCAATTTCCCTCAAAATTCATGGCGCGGCATGACGTGAAGCCATTTCACTTCATAATGACTGCCTGGCCAAGCAACAAAGACCTCTGCAACAAAAAATCCTGTCAAAATGACATGTAATCTGTCTGATTGATCAGGGGAATGAGTTGCTGCTCTTTTTTGAAGACTTCATACATTCTTTATGAGCATCAGTGAATATCACACACATTATTTAAGAAGACACTTCAAAAATATCTCTGATTCTATCTTGCTTTCATGTTGCAAGCTCTGGCTATCCTTCCACGTTATTGTGGGAAATGATCCCGGGCACTAAAGCTATATTTTTACATTAGCTATTGTGTATTAAAAGCAACATGCTGTTCAGTTCAACAAAGTGGAGTTTGCTTCTGATGGAGAAAAGTGATACGATCAAAACTTTGTTAACGGCTTGTTAAAGAGATGTTTGTTTTGTTGTGCTGTGGTTTGCACTCAATGAGCCAACAGTGACCTAACATTGACACAGGTAGAGATCCGAGCCATTACAATGTGCTGTATAATTTGTGTTACCACCGACTAGCATTAGCTTTTTTGTTGCGGTTCACCATCCATCATTCTCCGCTAATGGCTCTTTGCATACCTCCAAGCTGATATGCAGTTTTCATACACATCTGAAGCACATGACATGCAGTGTGTTTCTATTACGAGGAAGCACTTACACTTACAAAGCACGGCACTGATGACAAGGAAAAAAATTGTAATTACGGCATTAATCATAGCAAGTATGACACAAAGATATCAAGCTGTGGATGTAGTTGCAATTATAACGTGTATACCGTTCGTGGGTCTTGTACAAACTGCTTTGAATGTAATCAGATATTCACATTAGAGTGCTTTTCAAGCATTCCCTTTGAACCCTTTTGCTTGTCACTGGATGAAGTGAGAGCCCAGAAAGAAAATCGGCATGCTGTTGTGTACATGTGGATTAACTTGCACTGTGTAAATGTTGCATTGGGGGCCTCTGCTTGTCTTTTGTGTTTTCTGCCCCAGATTGAGCCTGACAGCCATGTACAATATCCTGTTATAGAACACACAACTGCACAAAGGACGCCGGAAAAGCATCAAATGCCTTTGGTTAAACTGTCCTTCTGTACGTCCAAACCTTTCCACAGTCATCCTACTTATGTCATGGGAAGCTCTAATTAGTTAATGGGTTGATCTCATCAGACAAATTCTTTTGTTGCGGGAGTCCAGTACTGAGCTGAGAAGATTGCCAGAGGCATAAGGTTTAAGATGTGGGCTTAGAAACCCAATGTAAACAACTTAGCCGCTTGTATGTAGTCATGCTTACGTATTACCACAGTTATTGAAAAGACACGATACTGCATCTTGTAGTTGTCACAGTGAAATGATATGCAGTGAACTCAAGCAAATAAGAGTTGTCCTGACATCTATTGTGATTCTTTCTTTTCTTTTTCTTTTTTTACTGCACAGCGTAAAAGAGAAAGGGGCTTGCCTCTGTCTGTAGTCAGAAGAAGTCAGCACACTCACTGTTCAGTCCAGAAGTGTTACAGTTACCCTGGAGTAGATTTCCGGGTTCATAGTGTGAGTGTCATCAGCATTGAGGAACAAGCAGCTTCAAACGTGAGTACTGAGGATATGACTCATGGCGTGTCTTCCCGTGCCTGGATGTGGCATGTCCACTGCGCCGGAACAGGGGGTGTTTAAAATGCAGTGATTAGAGCAGTGTCCAGTTAATTTTATCAGGGTTTGCGATGGAACTAATCAGGAATTAAGAGTCGGCATCAACTTTAAATCGCCTTCTTTACGCATTCGTGGGGGGATACTGTCAGGATAGAAAAAGGCAATTGTCTGCGGTCTCCCGATTATCCCCTGCAAAAGCCTATAATCTGGTTGAAAGTACTTAAAGAGTCAAGCAGCAAAATAAACAACATTGATTATCATTCCACTGTTCTTTTTTCTTCTTTTATTTCAAAGTGGACCGCGCAGAAAAGGGAGGGGGTTGGGGGCTAAGGTTGCACCTTCCCCCCTTCAACGCCATCTGCTTGGGCAAATGTTAAGGCAGGCTAAATACCCCCTGAGTCCTCTGTTCAAACCAGATTATCCGCTATTCTAAGGAGGCGGACGAGCATCTTAATCATCTCCCAATCTCTTTTGCAAAAGCAAATCAAGAATTCTGCATAAGGATTACCAGGATTAAGGAGGAAACAACAATGTCTTAAGTTGCAGCCTCTCAGTCTGAAAACCTTTAGCATGCAAACATGCAACATCCTGTGACGACGCTGTTCTTAACACCGGTTTATACTCTGGAGCTAAAACATCACCTCCAGGAATGGTTGTTTTTGTGACAAATGGTATAAGGTTAACATTTGTGCAGCACTACAGCGTTCAATTGCATTCATTTATGACTGTTGGAACTCGTTTAGTCAAACAGCCGAGTTACGCTTCAGAAAAGAGCCTCTGCTTTTACAATATTGACAGCATCACAGAGTATTGAACAATGACCCTAAGTGGGACGTGGAACAGTTTTGGAAACTGCATATATTAGCCCCAACAGCATGATTGATTGCTGGACAGGTTTTCCACTGTATGCTTCAAAGAGGATGAAATGAGGGCAAATTTCAATGCAAATAACCTCTATGCGGCTGTCGCAGAAGTCCACAGAATAACTGATGCACCTGGTAGCAAAAAAGAAATACATTTTGCCGTCTCTTTACTGTTTTTTGGTTGCGTGCTTGGGGGGGGATTAGTGTTAAATCTGCATGGGCAAAACTATGGTTGAAACCTTGTGATCAAAGAGGGGTGGGGTGAGGGAAATGGGGGGGGGGGGTCTCCTAAAGAGTGCTTGTAAAGCTCACTTATCCCTTCTGTAACAACTGGAGTAACATCTACTCAACAAAAGCAATCAAGCACTGACAAAACCATGTCAAAAGCAAGTACATCTCCAAACCTTCAGAGTCCCTGTCAATTGTGAGGGCATTGCTAATCCGACACGACCGATCATGGGGGATTTCTCTACCTGGGATATTTTAGGGAAGACGGAGACAGACTACTGTCTTGCAGGCACACCGGCAAACCATATGCTCCTCGCACACTATCAGCAACCACTGTTTTAGATCACACTTTTAACAAGGAACAAACAATTGTACAAGCAATCGATGTTCCTCTGATCCCCGCTCCACAGTCACACCTCGTTTAATCAACAGAATTGTTTTCAATGAAAACAATCTCCGGGCTGTAGAGCTACTCAGTGTCTCAGAAAGAACCACTCGGCGGGCTTCCACACTGATTTGATTGTTGCACACACAAAGGTAGCTAGACCACCGCAGCTATGGGGGATGATTGAATTATTCAGTTTGGCAGAGATTTGGCAGCAATTGTGTGGAGTGTTGCCTTGAGTGGAGTGCAACAGAAAGACAGCATCTTCTTGTTTCCTGCTCCACTGCACAGCACATGCATAAATAGCCCTTGCTTATAAAGTCAGTATTGCTTCAGGACAACTTCACATCATACTCTGGAACGTGCTTGCTGCTGGGCTAATTGACCTACACCTCTCCATGGACACACTTGGCATTAAATGATCAACTTAAAGCATTTATCATATTCATACTTTTAACACTTAAAGGAGAGGCATTGCTTTTAGTAGACGTGCAAAAACTCCAATACCACTTCCCTGAGTAAAGGTGCTAAATTTGATATTCAGAGCATTAATGGCGCAGCAAACAGTTATTTTCTATGTAAATATATAGTGGAGTAATGGCAGATGTTACCTGCGCAGATAATTAAGTCGCTTTCCCTCTGTGTGGGAAGTCTCTCCTTGGTTTGTTTACAGAGCGAGGCATGGCTGCCAGTGCTTTTAGTGCATGTTCGTGCTCGTGAGGGTGCCCCATTAGCTAGCGCATGGCCGCTACTGCGCAAGCGCTGCGCTAATACGGTGGTGGCAGCTAATAACGGAGTTGTCGCGGAAGCGTCGCAGCACCTTTGCCGTTGTTTGCGTTGTTGACACTCTTTCTGATAAAAAGCCTTGAGGGCAAACTTCCTCCGAGAGCAAAAGGAGCCCGGTACTCTTTCCACATGTACTAGCCACTCACAGCACAGTAGTGAGGGTCTTGGCAGAACACTCACAGGGAATTATACAACGCCTGCGAGTCATGTTGAGAGCTGTTCAGAAGCAATAGAGATGCTCCCAATCTTGTATTTAGGACTTTTAGGTAATGTTAATGTGAAACATTCAATGAAATAAGGACCATTTACTTTGACAAGTTCATTTCTGTAATTTCAGAGTTCAAAGAGCACGACTCTTTCGAAATTAATAATGACTCCTAGGAGTCTGCTGCCCAATATGAATCAACATACCACAACCTGAGGGACAGTGAAGGGCCTAGACACACACACACACACACACACACACACACACACACACACACACACACACACAGTGTGATGGGATCTGTTGAAATGTAATTGGAGAGATGATTACTGAATGAATTATTCTGTCCCTGAGTACAATCCACAACATCACTGTTAAACTGGAGATAGGATATAGCTGCTGTAGCCCACCCCTTCATCCTTCCCTAAACATAAACCATTCCTCAGCACACACACTAAACATGCATATGTACTGTCAATGTAGTAAAAATGTTCATATTACTATTGATATTTTGTGATGGTGTATTGTCCAAATGTTTAGACAAATTGGATTTTGATTCTTTGGGGACATTGTTATTGAAACGTTCATTCCAATAAAGCCTCTTTGAATTTAAATGTTTCTGATGTCACCACTGAAAACACCCTGATGTGTTCGGATTTTATGAATGCGTGCGTGGCTGTCAAAATCATCAAATTCATGACTTATCCAAACTGATCTTCAATCACTGATTTAATTTCAAGTTTAGAGAAATGTTGTGAAATATCCTTCGTGGTGCTCAGGTTGCTCAGTGCACGCTGCTTTTAAAAGGTTAGCTGAGACGGCCGCTGCTGCAATCTGTAATCTCGAATCGTCATTCTATACCATCTGCAGAGGACTGTGATCTCGGCGGACAATGTGAGTGACTTGTAAAATCAATGTAATGAGAAGAGAAAAAAACTGGGTTTTGCCATCTTGATAGCTTCTTTGCAATGTTATCCACAGAATAACAAATAGGTTCTGGTTTTTGTTACATGTATCAGAGGGGAAGAATTGATAACAGGGGAGAGGGAGGCACTGATTGTACTGATTGCATTCTCAAGGTTGTGGAAGGTTACTGGGCTTTTACCACTTCTATTTTTCTTTATATGTAGATTCTGATTCATCTTAAAAAATATGACTCATAACTGATCATGAACATGTATTCTTGATAATTGCAGTGCATTTAAAGATTTTATATAACAGGAAACTACTGTCTAACAAGCTTTACTAGAAAAAGGCCGGTGGCATGTGAATGGTAAAAAGAAAAGTCGAAAACAATAAAAAATACAATTAATGAAGACCATATGGATAGCCTCACCACCGCAGCACAATGAATTGCTGTGTGTGTCTGTGCAAGCTCTTCTGGGCGGGTCTGTATATGTTTCTCCATCTGCAGACATATTGCATTAAATGTAATCAAACATAATACATATAACTAGCTTCCTGGCCTGTTAGACGACATTGAATACTGCGTCTTCCTAAATCATGAATCAATAAGTCATGAAGCAACTCTGGAATTACTTCCCTCAGTGACATACTGTAATACAACCATGGGCCAACCTTTAAAAGTCCTTTTATAGATGGTAAAAACACCGGGAATGCACTTAATGTGAGCTGACCAAAATCACAAGCGCATGCTGAGAGCCGTAACAACTGCACATTTCTGTGAGTACAGAGGAGCAACAACAAAATGGTCCAAGGACGAAGATATTTTCTGTTATAAACTAGACCGGCAACTCCTGCTTCCAATCTTTTTCTTTCCTCTTTCTCACCTTTGGCTTTGCACTCTGAAGCAGAAGAAGAATGCATTTATCGCCCACTCTATCTTCACACACAAATGGTGAGACTCATTAACGCTGTGGCTTTGTTGTAGTTTTCTTTTTAAATGTATTCATGGCTCGTTTGAAAACATTTCATTGCTTGATTATGAATAACAAGAAAAGTCTAATCATAATTTATCTAGCTCAAAGAGATACAACTACCTTATGATCAACCCGAGCTCTGTGTGTTTTTTTAAGAAAGAACGAGGCATTTAGCAGGTTTACATTTATCTATTAATAGAAGGCTGACATTTATGCACTCTCCATAAGAGAACGCTCTACTCGACTGTGCATCATTTTCTCAAATCACCAAGGACAATTTCCCCGAGGGAACTGATTATCTCTTTCTCAGTTTTAAAATATGAGGTAACTTTGATAAGCAATTAAACATGTTTCTGTTGTCTCCTCTCTTGCTTTGTTTTATGCCTTTCAAGTCTGTATTTTTGGATCAAATCCGCATAAACACTGCACAACACAATGTTAGAGCAGCGGTTATTGCACCCTCCAGCATCAATCTTCCTCTCAGATGTGTAAAACCCTGTGTTTGTGTACTACTGTACATCATAATAGCAGGGTTATCATTATCAAATGATCATTATCAGCTCTCATGGAGGAGAAACGGAAAAGAAATGGTGTTCCAAAAAAAGCTTTTCTTCTGCTGTTTTCTGTCTGTGCACTTCAAAGGATGTGCGCCAACCAAATTTCCATAACTTTTTTATTTGTAATCTGTTCCTAATGAGAGATGTATAACCATTTCTCCATCTCAGTCTCCTAGTTAAGTGCGTTGCAAAATGTAGAAGAAAAGGAGGAATGGGCAGCTTTTCTCATGCTGAAATGGGCCAATTAATGGTGTCCAAACCAACACAGCTGCACATACGTCTACAGGCCACAGCCTCTTCGACATATACTATATGCTCCTGGCTAACTGTGTATGAGAAAAACAAATGATTACTCTACAGTGTGTGTTGTGCCTCATTTTAGTCTTACTGCTATCATAAAGCAGATACAGTACAATGTGCAGAAAACTGAGCTGACTGAGTGATGCAGACTAATATTGGATTCTCGAGGCAATGAATAAGAAGAGTCGTCAAAATATGCAATACAATGCAAAAGACTTTAATAAATTTCAGAAGCGCACACATACATAAACAAAACATTTACAGTTTTCTCCACACTGGCAAATCAAATTCAATTACAAAGATCATGTAAGGTGCATATTGTACTTCACATTGAATAAAAGTGAGGTTGTCTGTCTCCCTTACAAGGACAAAAGCTCTCCCCATGTATGAGTATTTTTTTTTTTTCTTTTCCCAAAAGATCAGGCAAATCTAATCATTACACAGTGCTAGGATGCTATGTATATTTCATACTGTGGCTCCTACGCAGTAGTGAATACATTTGATACCATAATTACATGAATATACCTCCTTCAACAAGAACAACTTGCCTCAAAAAGAGGCAACTCACATACAATTAAAAGCTTTAAAATAGACATAGTCTGTAGAACCATGACATATTAAGTCCGGAACAAAATTTGAAAAGGCAGTCCGTGCAGTAATTTCATTTAACTATATATAGTCTCTCACAAGAGGGGAAAGGGCCTCTGGTGCAGTCCATCTGTACATTTCCAATTGAATACACAGGCTATGTCTATTTTAATGACTCTAATTCTATGGTTATATGTATGTGCTGTAGGTGTATTTTATGCCTTACCTATCAAAGCAGTCTTTAGCTTACCAATTAACAGGACTATTGAACAACAATGCTGCTAACCCATCAAGCCATTTATTGGTGTATACTGTAGAAATTATTCTAGGCAGGACAAACTGTACCATAATGATTCTATAGGTGAAGAAACAGTGGAAGCAAAATGATGCTCTGAACAAAACGGCTCAGAAGTAATAAGTGCACCATAGTGGATTTTCTGTCAAATGTTAACTTATTGCTGTTTTTAAACCGAAGCCTGCACTTCCTTTTCAGTTTGGTTATTCTCGTCAGAAAATGTATTTTGTCAACGTAAATAAGTGCATGAAGTCAAGTCATTTTTGGCCTAAGCCCAACAACTCATTTTAAAGACTGCCCGAGGATTATTCTTATTCTCACCGGTAAAATCACTTCCGAATTGAAAGCGAAACACAAAAGGTCAGGCTTAGCGGTCTTCAAATCTGCCCTACATAAACAGCTTTCATTATAACCCCAGCAGTTAGTCCCTTGTGATTGTGGCTTAGCTCAAAGTATTAAACTTGTCCTACCATTCGTCCCACTGTAATAACAGCATGGCGATCGGTAGCACTGTTGTAAATCACTACAAATGTGGTCGTGTTGTGGGGCCGTGCATTTTTCCGTAACGTTAGCCACACTCTTCACTAACCACGCTACCAGTGGCATCAAAAGTGGGACAGAAAGAGGCCAAAGTTGACAGAAAAGGTACACTGTGATGTGGGCTCAGTACTAATGTAAGCCTACAGGTTGTAGACCTAGCAGCATAAATACACTGCAAGTCATTACTTCCATGAGCAAGCCCAGAGAGAGCAACGTCAAAAGACACACAAATCAGAAAGTAAGAAAACAAAATGGCCACCAGAAAGTTTTGAAAACAAAGCAAAGAATTGGAATCAATAAATATAAACACCATCAACTCTGTGACATACATAAATATAAACATAATTTACAGATCTACTGACTGTATTTAACACCTATTTTACAGAGTGGGTGCTGGAGAGGGACATTTTTTCGAGGAGGGGTTCAGGGCATACAGTATCGTCCTCACTGACACAGGTAAGTAATAGCATACGACTCAATAAAGCATTTTTAAACTTCCAACGGATTCACAGGTGGAGCTTTGTCAAGTTTCAGCCAGGCAACATGAAGCGTCTCTCGTTTTCTGAGATATCCCCCCCCCCTCGCCACGCCCCTCCCCTCCAAGTTCATCTTTTCTCTCGATTGTATGAAGAGATGGGGTTTGAGGCTGTAGAGACAGTAAAGTACTTGTTTCACCTCTTCAGCTCTCTCCTTCCTTCTTTCCTCCCTCTGCCCTCTCTCTCTCTCTCTCTCTTTTCTCTCTTTTTCTCGCTTTAGGTAGTGGGAGCTAGAGATTGATTTTAATCCTGTGGGAGCGAGCTGTACCTGTGCCACAGAGTGTGCCATAGTGTGGTGGTTTCAGTGCCGTCTCCTGAAATATAGAGAGACAGACAGATATAGGGAGATTGTAGTTACAATATCATCGAGCTCTGAGCAGCCTAAGCTGTAGCCTTATCAGTGTGAGGCTACACTGAACACTGAATAAAAAATCTCCGAAGAGAGTGGAGAAGATAAAAAAAAAAAAAAAAAAAAGCATTCTTCAAGGCACGGCTGGCAATCAAGTCATTATCTTGTCAGGTTTCCTTGAAGAATGCTACAAGTGTCACATGCTTGTGCATTTTCCTGTACTTATCAGAGCATGCAATCCAATTATCACTCCCAATTTGTCTTTTTGTCTCCCACCACACTAGTGCAGCACTCTTCATTCCCCCTCAAAAAAGCCATTTGGATGAATTTAGGCCCACTCTTTCTTTCGAACCCTTGCCAGTGGGTCCTCTGATATGTACAGAATATGACATTTTGCTGATCCTACGTTTAGCAACACATATGCCAATATCTGAATCAGTAAGAAATCTAACCTGATGGCGCGTACATTAGCAAGGCACAGTGATGCACAGATGCAATGACTCAACAGAAGAAAAAATTATAATAATTTAAAAAAAAACAACAATGATAATAAAATAAAATAAAGCCACAATCAGTAGCGAAGATTTAATACTGGCATCGGATTTGATTAAGAAGCCTAGTTAGCCTTTTAAAATCATGGCTTTTACCCCTGGCTATGCACCCATTAGGAGTCAGCACAAGCGCTTTGTCATCATGCTAGTGTGAAAGGCCCATACCGTCGCCCACACAAATAAATGAAGGGATGCAAATATTGTGTTCAATGCTGCCCTCATGATCCAATCATTTTATAATGTGATCTGTTTTTATGAATAATATAATGAATTGAATTCTAAAGATGGCATAACTACAAGATTATGGTCTAAGGTCTAACTGCAGTGCATGTGTGTGTGTGTGATACTACAAAAACACCAACAGCAGCTTATCTTACATTGAGTCACAGGAGGAGTTTTGTTAAGCAGTGACCCTATGTGCTCCGTGTGCCCAGAATTATGGGCCAAACAAAAGAATGTATTAGCCTTTTTATGCCCTGCATATTCATGCTGATGTCTGAGATCACTCAAGCAGGGTGGTACTCATTTGATCTGCCTCCGCTAAAGCACATGCACTCACAAGAGCTCCTCATCACTGGAGGCAGATTGACCTCTAATACCATGGGGGTAGGGGTTAAAAGAAAACGATGAGATGCGTAAAAACTGAACAGAGTGGTGAGGGAAGGGAGGAGGTTCGCATTTGCAAGCACAGCTCTCGCTGAATAATGAAGCCATATGGTGACACAAATCTGTGGTCTCTGAAGTATTTTAACAAGCTTTACTCTTTATCAGCTACATCTGTAAAGTCCCTGAAAACATTTTGGTGACCTTCAACCATAATCATCTCCTCCTTTGTGCCCTCCACATCGTTATTCCATGGGTAGGCTTTTCGCCTTTGCTTTATTTGCAGCTGCTTTAGGTGCGTGGGAGGGTGTGGGGCAAAGAGAGATCACTGTAAAGGCCCTAAAGCACCATCTGTCACTCTGATGAACAAAAAAAGAAAACACGAAGACCTGCCTGTGATCTTTAGTTTTGGACTTCTGGTATTAGGTTTAGGCTCAAAGAGAGACTGAATAGCTGGCATTGACAGACCAAATGTAGCTTTTGTTTTAACAGCCACATTTGAAATAATCTCTGAAAAATCAATTTTTTTTTACCTCCTCAGATAAAAGCACCAACCACACTTTTTGAAGGAGTGCTGTTTTTTTTAAGTGTTCTTCTTTAGACTTTGAAAACAGAATTACTTTAAAAAAAGGAGCACAAAGATGAAATCAAGCAACAATGAAATTATAATAGCTTTGACAAACAGCTGGTCATCTATTGTCACATCACTTTGGATCCTGACAACGTGACTCACACAAAGATAGTGCGTGGCATCACTGATAATCTTAAAGGACGGCTGTCTTTTTTCTTCTTATCAGCCTCATTCCAAACCTAATTACGGTGATTTTAATCATACTGTACTACGAGTGATTAACCCTTTAGTGCATTTAATTAACCTTTGCAGCCACCGATTCTCCTCAAGCAAAGCTTTATGCTATTTTTTTTCCATGACATGGGCTTTAAATAAGCACACTTAAAACTGGTGGGAAATCTAATGTCTAAAGTGGGAGTCTTCACTTTTCAATTGCTCAAGGGGACAGAAAAGAATGATATATTATCAGCTTAACATCACTGATGATATGGTTGGTGAGTAGAACCAACGAGGACATTTTTTTCTTGATAATATTCAAATTCTTTGAATTTGAATATTATCTTTATTATTATCTTTAATATTATTATTCTTTTTGAAAATGTTAATATTAAACTGACTAAACCTGACCGCTCTTTGAGCAATGAATAAGTATACAGTCCCGTAGAAATAAACTGATTCAAACAGAGCCTGAAGATTTGGTAGGATGTTTACTAATCATATATTCATTGATTTTTAAATTATTTCGACAGAAATACTCCACTCTGATCAGCAACATAAGTGAAAATCAATTTAAGTCCATGATGCATAAAATTCATAACAGAAAATAATTCAGAATTGTAGAACACATACTGAATATTTCTGCATATTTCAGGGCAGTCACTACCAGTAAGAGGGGAAAATCGTCCTGACAACTCGTCAGTGTGTCTTATAAACACATTCTGAATTTTGGTACCAAGGGCATGTAGCTGGCTTACGTATAATGTACCATGGCAGATAGCTTTTAACCAGGATTTCAAATAAAAGGTGGATGAAGGGAATGACTATCAACTCTGTGTGGGTGTCTTCATAAATTATCCTAAGCACAATACTTCACAGGATCAACAGTCATTCTTCCAAACTATGCCATGAGGAATATTTTAATGCTTATAGATGTCAAACAGAAGCGTACTGGGAGCAAAAAGACAGATACGAACCAAAGATCTGAAAACTGTGTGCAATATAAGGCTAGACACAAACAAAAGCAAGCACCTCATCAAACAAAATCAATTATTGATGCAATATCATGAAATTGACCCAGAATTGGATGAATGGCAGTTGGGATAATTATGATCAAAACAGTCACAAAAACGAAAGCCAATGCAACAACAACCAAACCCCCCCCCCAAAGAAAAATCACAAAAAGAAACAAAATGAAACACAAAAAAAAAGAAAATGGTTGAAAATGGCAACAATTTCAACTTGATGTTTGACACTGAGGGGAAATATGGATAGAGACATAACCGTATAAATAAATTGCTACCCGGTGCGCAGCCTTGATTGTGCTGGTGATAGCAGGTCAAATATCAACTCGTACATATTAGGGATAGAATGATCTTCAGTATCCTCTCTAACACAAACTACAACACATCACAGCAGCCATTACAGCCTCTCCTGTGTGAGGTAATTTAAAGAATGTAAAGAATGTGTATCTACATATGCCGTTTATAACAATAATTGGGGGTCATTAAAGTAGAGCATTTATGGGCTGAATGCAACGCCTGCGTAGCAGGCTTTTTATGGACTACTGCTCCCTTGGTGTTTAAGTATATTGGTCTCAAGGCTCTGCGTCACCTTGATCTCTGTGACCCCCTCCCCATGCCCCAAGAAGTGCTCAGTCTTCCCCACAGTGCTCTGCTCTGGCTGTCAACACTGAGCAAGGCCACCTCTCCTTAACTCTGATTTACATTTATTTCCCTCGCCAGCTTTTATTTATTGGGGCACTTCGCATTTGGCACATATCTCTTACGGAATCATAAGCCCTCTGCTGTACTTTGGCATTCAAATCAGCATTCTCTCACAGAAAACCTCACTGGCGAAGGCTAAGACAGCACCTAATATTTTAAGGACAAAATCCACAAAAAGTGGGACTATTTATCAAGTTGTTTGAGGACGTCAAGATCTTTTTTTGTTTTGTACTATTACCGTCACACTTTTTCCGCTGCCATTTTTTTTTTTTTTTTTTTTTGCTATGCCATGTTTAAACATGTCAATCAAATATATTAGCACACACCATCATTCGCCCCTGACCTCAAATACATCAGTAGAAAGTTCAATCATTGCCGCCTATCCCACGCTCTTCTAAATCAGGCTACATTGCCACCAAGCACTCAGACTGAAGGTAAAATAGCTAGCCATCATAATTGCACTGCTGCCATTAATCAAGCTTTTGAATATGAAATTAACCTGCATATTTTTGTAAATGATTATACAATTATGAGTGCTTATGAAGGAGGGTGAAAACATGAATTAATAACGGTAAAGTGACAGGTTTGCTGCATTAATTGTGACAAATTGTGTTTTATTCTTTTCATTTTTAGGTGCAAATGACATTCATGTAGACATGGTCATGGTCTGTGTGGGAAAATCCCTTGGCTCCATGCTGCCACCCTCCCCCTTTCACATCACCTACCATGGGACAGCAAGGGGAGTGTGAGTGGGGACTAGTGTGGGTGGGTTTAAAAAGGAAGTCATGAATTACCTGTCGGGTGGTGATTTGCCCCGCAGTCTTGAATCCCCCCTGACAGCTGCACTCTGAGACACTGTATGGGTCGGAGCTAGTCGATGAGCACTTGGAGAGTGAGTCACAGCCCACCACGAACGTGTTGTCCAAGGGGAGTTCCTGGATCACATGGTGTTTCTTTGGGGCCACTGGAGTCTCCGGTTTGATTTGAAATGTAGGTTGAGGGGACGCGGATTTGTAATGCTTGGCTAAGTCTGGGCTGTCAGGTTTGAAGGTGGTGGGCGTTGTGGCCCAGTTGTACTTCCCCATGGTTTGCTCCTCTAACTCCACAGGGAGATCCAGTGTGCCATTAACATGCTCATGGGTGGGGTCGTCAGGCTTGGATTCATCTATGGTCACAAAGTTCAAGAGGAGGCTCTTGGGGGATCGCTTCTTTCTCTTCTTCTTTTTCTTGATCTGACGGTTGTCTTGGTTGGGTGACACCCACTCGCCACTCTGCTTGCCCTTCTGTACCACTTTGTGTCTGGGTGTCTGTCGACAGCGCACCAAGGCAGTCACAAATATCACCAATATGACAGTCATGGTCCCTGCTATGATTGCTATGACAACAATCACATATCCATTGGCTTGAGTTGTTACCTCACTGTCCCCTATGTTACGATCCAAGGGTGTCTCCATACTTTTTCGCAGCTGTTCTTGGATAAAGGTAGCATTTGACACAGTGTCATTGACAAACAAGTGAATAAGTGCGATAGCGTGTAATGACTCAGGCTGACCCAGATCTTTGACTTTGACTACCAGCCTATGCAACCCCTGATCAGCTGCCACTATTTTCTCCTGCAGTGTTATGTTACCCGTTGTCTTGTCGATGGCAAAGAGACCTCGAGGGGAGACCCTAGATGTGATGATGATGCTGCTGATAATGCTGTACTGCAGCTCAGCATTCATACCTGTGTCATTGTCAATGGCAAACACTCTGGTGACCACAGCGCCAGGGGTGATGGTGGTTCGCACTAGGTCATATGAGTAATTGGAGGATGGGATGACGAACACAGGACGATTGTCGTTCACATCGACTACATTGATTGTGACCTTGGCGTAGGAGGAGCTTGGAGGTTGCCCTCCATCAACTGCCTTGACCATAAATGTGTAGGAGCTTTGCTGCTCCCTATCAAAGGTGATATTGGGCTTGATCACACCGGTTTGGGGGTCGATGATGAAATTATCTTTACCGTTCAAAACGGACAGGGTTATAATCGCATTATCTCCCGCATCTGCGTCCGTCACTGTGATTAAGCCCACAGTCCCGTAGAGAGGCAGGTTCTCAGGCACATAAAAGTTGTACTCAGGGTGTGTGAAAGCTGGACTGTTGTCATTAAGGTCCTGGACGATTAGCCTGACAGTGACATTGCTCTGCAGGGACGTGGAGCCATTGTCCCTCGCTATGACAGTGAATGAGTACCTCTCCTGCTTCTCTCTGTCCAGTCGTTTGCCAACGGAGAGAATTCCTGACCGTCTGTCTATGTTAAACCCGTCAGGCGCATCAGGGCCAAGAGTATAAATAATCTCAGCATTAAGTCCGCTGTCTGCGTCAGTGGCGCTGATTTTTATTAACTGTGTAGAGGGGTCATTGTTCTCCGGTATGGAAAGTTGGATTTCCTGCTGGGGGAAGATGGGTGCATTGTCGTTCTCATCCTTGATTTTAATTAAAACCATAGCTGAAGTGTTCAAAGGAGGCGTCCCCCTATCCGAGGCCACTATCTTAATTGCATATTCTCGAGTCGTCTCATAATCTAGGGGGGCAGCTGTCTCTAGTAAAAATTGGTCATTAAAGACAGGCTTCAATCGAAAAGGAACATCATGGTCAGTGTAGCAAGCTACTTTACCAAAAAGATCTGCATCCTTGTCAGTAACAGTGATGAGAGCTATTTTGGTGTTGAGAGGAGCATTCTCAGACAGCAGAACAGTCCCATTAACCAGGTTGATAATGTAGCGAGTGTCTATGGAGGGAACATTGTCATTAACGTCTGTTACATTAACAATCACTGTGGCTCTGGAGGGGGTGGAGCTGCCATCACTGGCAAGGACGATGAGTTTGTGAACAGGAGTTACCTCCCTGTCCAGTGGCTGCTTCACAGTGATCAGTCCTGTAGAGCTGTCAATGGCAAAGTGACGTTTGGTTGAGGCAGAGATCTGGTTGCTGAAGGCGAAGTGGATCAGTGCGTTGGAACCCAGGTCTGCGTCCGAGGCGTGAAGCTGAGCAACCGATGTCCCCATGGGGGCATTCTCTGGCACTGTGACCTCCACCTCACTGTCCTTGAAGACGGGACGGTTGTCATTGACATCGGAGATGGTGACTTGGAGGATGGCGGTGCTGGATTTGGGTGGGTTGCCACCGTCCTCTACCTTTATCTTCATCACAAAGGTGTCCTTCTGCTCGCGATCCAGGTTCTGCTGAACGATAAGCTGCGGCCACTTGTCCCCTTCAGGAGTCTCTATGATGTCTAAGCCAAACTCGCTGACACTCTGCAAAGACAAGACAACATTTTGTGTTACGCTTTTTCTGATTAGTACTCATAATGTTCAAATGTGAACCCCACTTCCAAAATTGTAGCCACATTTTCACTTTGTTAATGACAAAGAAAGGTAAGGATCACTATAGTATAGTATATAGTATAATATATTCTGAGGCATTCTTCCTCCTGCTTTTTTTGTATAAATTGTACATTTGTCAATTGTCTTAGAAAGCCAAACAGCTTGTCGAGGTATTTTCTTAGGTTTCTCAGGTTCGTTTGTAACCCTTGTTGGGATCAGGCTTTTAGGCAGTGATGAATGTCAAGAGCAAATTAAATGGCCCAGCACATTTTTAAACAAGGCAGCTGCTTCTTGGCTCCGTATTGCTCATCTCAGTACGGCACCCGTTAATCAAAAGCCTTTTCAAACACGCTAATCATCAGATTGTTTTACTAATTTCCCCCCTACACTGTACAATACTTGCCCCAGAAACGTAGAAATTGTCAGATTATTCATATTTTTACAAATGTGACCAATCATTGCAGTAAATCAAGTCCCTCCACCTCTCCTTTTTCACCCTACTTTCCTATCTTGTGTCAAGTTAGAATAGAGCAGGCAGCCTTGCAGAATTTTACTTCATAATGGGAGAGAGAACGCTGGAAATGGAGACAAAACAGTGAGCTCCCATTTTAAATACACTGCAAGACCAGATCACCACAGATTAAGAGAAGGGAGTGAAAAACCCTGCATATTAGAAAGGCTTTTTGCTCAAGAAGGGCTAAATCTAGGCAAAAGTAAAGCCGGAGGAAATTGAAAACAAATGCATAAGTAATCCCCATGAGAAACCGGAGGAACTGGCACCGGCTGTTAAGAGTAATTGCCTTCCTCCCAAAAAACCAGCACTAATATTTACAATTTCAGATGGGGTACGGTATGGATCCATAAATGTTTTCAAATTAGACAAGAGAGGAAGGAAAGGAAGGGCGAAAGAGGGAGAGGGAGACAAGTGACAGAAAAGGAGAGAAAGAGAGAGCAGGGGGAGGAAATAAGAAGAAGATCAAGCTCATGAATGAGCTGCATGCACATTATGAAACAAAGAAGCCCTTTGAAGCTCTTTCAGTCAGAAGTAGTTTCATGGTAAAACAAGAAAAAGCATCCTCTTTAAAGAGATAAGCTTCATGCTGCACATAATGTTGGAAGAGATTACTCTGTCTAGGCACAGCTATCAAATGAGATTAAGATATATACATTCTCCTCGTTCAAGGAAATAACATTTCAACCAAATTGTGAGTCCTCAGTAGGTTTTAAAATGTAGAACCGTCCTCGTGCCAGCATAGTGTTGTAGCCTACACAAGGAAACGTGCCGCTGCAGCACGTAAATTATTATGTACTTTAAAAAACTGCTTGCCAAGGGAATGTTGTCAACATGTCAGTGATTGACAGAACTACTTAAACCAGCCAACACTGCAGCAATGATCTTTCAGACCTTATTTTGTGATCCTTCTGGCAAGCAAGAGTCATTTAGGGATAAGCAGTATATACAATATGTGTGGAAATCTAGAGAAACTGTTTTTTCTCAGGAACTGTGCTGAATCTTCATTGCTTTGCAGAACTATTTCTGCCAACCCCGAAAGGTCCAAGACAACATTCTGGGGGCTCCATTGCTAAGCACTACTCCATCCACGCAGAGCTCCTCAATCCCCAGTTGTTTGAATAGTTCACACATTCGGCACAGTATCTGAGTATCTGCTGCACTGATATTTGGCAAAGCCGGATTTAATAGTAGGATGTTGAGTTAGAATGTGTCAAAGGGAATGCTGCACAATGATTTATGAGCCAGCATTTCCTCTATGCTTTTGTCTTGGTTTCACACAATTTTACAACTGACAAGACGGCACTCAGCGCATTTCAATAAGTTGAAGGGAGCTATCTTTCAGGCTGTGCATCCTCCTGAATGCAGAATTAGCCTGGTGGATTGTGATAAGATCTAGGGCAGGCTAAGAAAAGGCCAAATACTAGCATGAATCACTCACTGGAAACCCTAAGGCTGAGCGAGAGAGACGAAGCGCTCTAAACGGCTAAGTATGCCCATTATACCGCTTTCTCTTCCAACACACATGTACTGTACAGGTACATGTGTTCTTGAACTTTGATGACTTTCCGTTCATTCCCCATTACTGGTCTCGGCAGCGATCAGAGAAGGATCATGGCACTGTATATGTGGTATGTGTGTGGTACACAATCTATTCACAGATGGCTAATTTAAATGAAAAAGGGACACTGACAGAAGCAGTGGTGGCTGATGATGAGGGAAGGATGACTCCGAACCCCGTTTTGCAGACAGCGCCTGATCAGTGGATGCATCTTTCAGTCAAGTTGATGACCTTATTAAAACTAAGAGGAGACTGAGATTGGGCTGTGAATATATCAGGAGGACTCTAGTCACGGTGATGCCCATGGATAGGGCTAACTGGGGAGGGCTATTCATCACAAGCTATAGCACCTCTTTATAATGCTGATAGAGACTCACCCTCTCTCAGTCTCTCGCTCTCATTCCTCCCTCATTCTTTCTCTCCATCCCTCATCTACTTTTGCCCCTGGCCATGATCTCATGCATATAATTAAGACAAAAGAAGCTGGGAATTGTTTGTCGCTTTTTGTCAACCCTTAGAAGAGGATAATGTGTCAAAATAGGATGCTAATGAAAACTGGAAGAGCTTGACAGTGAGCTCTCTGCCCAAAAACCCTATTCACTGCCTATAGGCAGTATGCAATGCATTAATCAAATGTTTCTTGCTACTTGGCAAGGGAGCTTGAATACATTTTGCATCTTCAAATGCAAAGTTAGCATCAGTTTAGGAATACAATTATTCAAGCCCAGATTTGGAGTGCCAGCAAAACGACCACTCCATTCACTCAAAAATAGTAGACATATTTGTGAAAGAAATTATGCAAGGGGAATGCTAGGTAGGTGGCAAAAGGTTAAAGCTAAAAGCCCTCCAGATTGCCCAACCAAAATGTGGGCACGCACTTCACCATCCACTTCATCAGTAGAACATGGCTCAACATGAAATTACTGGAACACAACGCCCGCCTTAAATGTGTCTGAATATGCTGACATAGATGGAACTTGGATTATTGTAGTGTGTGACTCTGGTAACTCATAAACCAATGAAATAAGGATAGAGGCCAATGTTTGTGAACAGTCGAAGTCCCATGCAACGTCAAGAGCAGAATCTCCTTTGGTCTTTGGTATGTTTCCGTGTTGGCCTCTGAGTTATCCTGTGAATATATAAAGTGATCTAATCTGCTTTCATGGGAGATCCTCCTCCATCCATGCATGTGATTGGTAACTCTGACCTTGACCATTTCTTGGGACACCTTCTCTGCTGTTCTGGTGACGTAGACCACCACTACACACACACTACACTGATGGCAGAGTTTCACTCAAAGGGTGATTACACCATTATGTGCAATGCCAGAGCACTGTGTCGGATGAAATTACCCGTTGTCCCTCTTAACTTTGGAAAAGGACAAAGTTGTACAAAAAGAGGTTACCACGTTTCTCTCATTCTTTCTGTATGTTGACAATTCAGGCATGCTACATGTGGAGTGGTGGACCAGAGTATGGCTCACTGTGCTACACAATGGTAGCAATTTCAACACCGTGCCTCGCACAACACAAGGAAACTGGGCAAACTATCGTTCTGAGGGAGCTTCTGAGACAAATCTCACGGGACCATACAAAGATAGTCCAAGGGTGGCTTAGCGGCCAAGAGCTATTCTAGGAAATGCTTGCACATTCCTTCCCCACTAAACCCTCGGCTTTCTACTGCACTTCTGAAATAAAAGATACCAAAGGTTGAACATGTTTCTGGCTCCTTTAAAGTTTTTCCCTGTGTTTTACTCATATGGAACCTGGAACACAAGGAAATTAATCTTGAGTACAATGAGAATATAATGAGAAGAACTGATTCAGGGACACAATGCCGAAGTAGCTCTAAGACAAATTCCCTGCATAAGATAATACAACCACAGTCTAGGCGAGGGTTTTAGAAAGCTTTATATTGTGAAAAGGGCAAAGAAAATGATTGCAGATGATCATCATAATGAGCAGAACATTTGGTTGGTGATTTTCCAGGCATGAACAATTCACGACATTGCGCTGGAGAGGCCTTGGCAGTGGGACTAAAAATGTAAATTGGTATTCGAGGCAGACACGGAGAGAAACGATTCTGTTCATTCCAACCCAGTGTTAACTTTATGTGAGACTCCAAGATGGACATGTCATTTCTGTTTTGCACCGTGCTCTCAAAATCCACTAACCTTTCTTTATTTATTATGTTTAGGGTTTCCTCGAGAGTACTTGCATCTCCCTCTTTAATTACACTTTATTTGTAAGAGCTCATGTCATCTCCGATATCCATCTATCCACAAAGCACAGTGTGTTGTCTAGACTACAAATGAAGCGTCCATGATATCATCCTACATTTCTGGATTTAAGGCCGACTCCATTAGGCAACATAGAAAATTCCACTGCACTTTAATAAAGCATCAATTAGATGATGAAGAATTTGTTTCCCTAGTTCTGCATGAGACACCTAACATAATACAGTATTCTCCTTCTCACATATCTACTTAGTTCAGCACATGTAACCTGTTGTTGGGAATTGGACATGCAATATATGCTTTGTGTGCACTTTCTAATGTGTTTTCTCAGACATTACTGTACATGGTGAAAACGTCCCCTTCTTTATAGCCTTCTCTCATTATGAAATAAAGCATATGGAAATATTAATGGCTGGTATACAATTTTGTAGGCCTTATGACATATTCTACTTTATGAAAAAGTAGGTCATTTGAATGAATTTCCTACTTGGAAATGCACTACAGCACTACACAAGCAATATAGCAGGTTTACAGGAGAAGCTGTACTGCAGAATCTGAATCATATTACATGCAACACATATAATAATAAAAATCTGATGACAGTAAATGTCGTAAGGACTTAATGATTAAAAATAGTCATCCAATCAGACCCCTGGCATGCTGCAGGCATAGCAGTGTTTCAGAATCCTTGTGTGCAGACTGCTATTCTGCCTGACTTCCATAGTTATTTGAAAAGACAATTAATTTCATACTTTGTCACCCGTTTTATCTATTTGTAATTGTTTCTCCAAGACATATTGCTACAATGGTCCTTGGTTTATCAAAAGTAATTGTTCTGTGCTTGGATTTCTAAAATGCCTAAAAGTGTTTTATTCTATTAAGTCCATAAAGCAAACCAGTACCTTTGCACTGTACCAATAACATGATGCTTCAGGGCTGTATCATTCACTATCAATATCGTTCACTCATTCACTATTGAATTAAATTAACATAAAGATTTTGAGATACAGTAATATCTACTTAAGTTAGAAATTACGCTTCGGGTACTTGGGTGAATTCAGTAAATATCCAACACAACAGGAATGTATGGGAGTCATGACTGGAATGTACTCAGAAATCAATATTCATAAATGAACCAAATGGGCCTTCAGAAATTGATTTATATGAACACAAAACACATGATTTAGACAACGTGTTCTTTTATAGAAATTCCCCCTCGATTAATACTTCTTTTGTCAAAATTAAGATAACCAAGGACACCCTGAAACACAACAAATACCTATTCATTTTCACTTTCTATATGTGAGAGATGAAACGGGATGAGCCTCACCTTGACCAGTTCATAATGTTGGATTCCATTGATTCCTACATCAGGGTCAAATGCTGAGGGCACTGGGTATCGAGTGTTGATGGCTGTGTTCTCCGGGATGGAGATGTTTATTACAGTGGACTGGAAAAGGGGCGCGTTGTCGTTTACATCCTCGATCAGGAAGCGGATCTTTACCAGTCGGAAGATCTCATCCGGCAGCACGGCCACCTCGATCTCATAGTAGCAGCGTTTCTCAGCGAAGACCCCTGAGCACAGCTTCTCCCGGTCGATTCTGTGATTGGTGGTAAAGATCTCCCCTGTGTTGGCCTCCACCCTCACCAAAGGCACGTCACCTGTCTTGTACACAGGCTTGAACTGCAGCGGTGAGGACAACCTGATGTTGGGGTCCAGGTTGAGGTCCAGGTCCTTGCGCAGGTTCCCGATGCGGACGTTCTCTGGCTGCTCCTCCTTCACCGTGTAGTCCCTCTCCTGGGCCTGACATAGCAAGACCCCACAGGCGAGCAAGACCACCAGCACATGAGCCTGACTTCCTAAGTCCATACTCAAGACTGGATGGGAGCTTCACTTGAACAGCAGCAATTCTGCCAAAAGAGAGGTGAGACAGAGAGAGAGAGAAAAAAAGAAGAGCGAAAGACAGAACATACAATGTCAGTGCACAAAACGACATGGCATTCAAGTTCTGCTGTAATTAGTACTATTTCTCCCTCACGGAGAGTTTTCAACTTGACCTGTTCATCCTAACTAGTTATGAGCGCACATCCTTTGTATGTCTTTCAGATCAAATTAATGACGGTTTTACACAATTAACCTTTGATGACATCCATTGAGCAAGCGGACACGTAAAGGTTAGTAGTTCACATATTCCATCAATCCATTTCATCGCTTTAATGAACCATTTCATATTTTTATTGAGAAGTATGAAAGAGGTGGAGTCCAGTGTTTCTTTGCTTTTGAAAGCTTGCTCACGAACTACGTGCAGGAAAAAATGTGATGGAGAGAAAAACTTAACTCATATCTGAGTCAATGTCAGTCAATATGGTGCAGCGGTGTCTTCATAACCTGCACCCCACATCCAGACTTATTTGGAGGCAGCCGAACTGAGCCTTGAGCATCAGTGCTTCCATTCGCACGCGCACACACACGCACACACAGACTTGCAATAGTACCGCTTGACAGCAGCTATTAATGGAAAACCTCATTTGCTCCAAATGCAAACAATTGAGCTCTCAAATATTTCATGAATGCCCATGTGTGTAAACATACGCAGAATGATAAGAGCGCAGTTTAGAGTATCTGCCGTGGAAGGAGACAACAATGTGTTATTTACTGCTGGTGCCGGCATCAGTCAAATTAGTGAAATTGAATCATAACTTAATTACATCCTGACGAATGGTTCTTCCAACATCAACTGTGAACAGCTTTCAGTTTACTTTTTGTGCTGAGTGATGCCTAAGATGAAATTGTTTACCATCGCTGAACAGTAGTCATTAATAGATCTACTTGTCTTCGGTTGCCGCTGTATTTCATGCTGTTGTTCTACAAAATCTTGAACTGTTTTATATGTGCAAATGCTTGCCAAAGGGTAAGAACCCCATTTGCCAAAACCCAAGTAGGTCATTGGAAGATGATGAAGGAGTCATACTCTGCAATGCCTTCCTGCCAGTATATGCTAGTATGAAATATTGACTACCTTCCACCAGTTAGCGGCATATTTAGTAAGTTATTAGGGGACTCACTTCATGCAGTTTGCTAGCTCACATTTGGATTTGTTCATTAATTTAATCAATTCTTGGATATCGTTAATAAATGAAATTCCATAATTTCCAACAGAATCACACAGCTTGGCCACACAGGCTATAATTGGCTTTTTGGCATTACAGTGGTGGTAATGGAGTTTAATTATCAAGGTATATTCATGTTCAGTGGGTTTTTTAGAAGTAGAGTAGAATTGCATTACTGGTCTTTAGATTGTTTAATTGTGCAATGGCGAATTAGGGTAAAGCCACCAAGACAGAGCTATGTTTACTTCTCATAATAATCCTGGCTCCCCATGTGTATTCCAGTGCAATATATTTAACGACTAATATAATTTCATTGCTCATATCCCATTGTGTATTTAGGTCCACCAACCCCCCTGAGTGTTTATCAACTGCATGATTTTCCTGAAGGTATTGGTTTATATTCATAAGGCAGCTGCCTTGAAATCAAACGTCCATTTTCTTCAAAGTATGGCAAAAATGTATGACAGCCATCACACAAATGATGCACAGCTGGTGCTGAAAAGGCATTCATACCCAAAGTAACAAGGGACCACAAATAGCTCTCTGGGAATCATAATATTTCCTACTTTATGAAATTCCATCCATTTACATGAGTCAAACAATATCCTGTAGAAAAGGTATGACTGCCTAAACTGCACTACAGGGGTCTTCTAAATTGCCAAGGCAACAGCGTTCTTATCCATTGAAGCTTTCGGCCTACCGACAAAAGGGAATTGATTAAAAATAAGAATTTAATTAAGCTGGTTTTGAATCAGCAACAATTGCAAGGCATTCATGCAGCCTGTAAAGACAGATTTCTTTTCACACATTTCATAAAGCAGTCACATGAGACTCATTAAACAACAGTGTGACATGAAAAAACATGGCTCTGACATTGATCAGTGTGAGGGTTATTCATTCTACACATATAGCACAGGCAATGTTGTACTGTCATGTCAAAATATTGATGAGATATATCCCATTAGGTACCGTGACACCCTTTACTTTGAAGTGTGCATCTCTCTGAGAGTGAGCAGCAATTGCTTTACTGTGATGATCGCCGTGCAGTCCAAGGCTGAGCTCGCACAACGCATAATGAAGTTTAAATTACATCCTTAAATGGGATGTGATTCGACAAAGTGAAAAAAAGAAAGGATCAAAGCATGATCTAGATTTCCTCTCCCTTATAAGTGACAATAATGTTCCGCAGGATGAAGGGATGTAGTATGTTTTTGAGTACATGCAGGAGTACAAATTTTGTAACAAAAAGGACACCCTGACAATGCTAATGGGATGTTAGGAAACGTATTAATGACTGGTATAGGAGATATACATATAGAGCCTACATGTGGTGTAGTGTATATAGTAGAATAATATATAAAGCTATTTATCTTTTTTTATATATTTTACAGGAAAGAGGCACATGTTGCCCTTTAACACATTATGGCCAAACTTGATTACTCCGCTTGAATTTATTAACTTAATGCTTTTCTCCTAACCGGGATTTTTCCAACATTTGCATGGCATTTCACTTGTCACAACTCTTTATACGCCTGTCCATGAGGGACAGGCTAGGTGAGAGAAAGAATTGTGCTGGAAGGGGGAAAAAAAGTAGGAGGGAGGGAGAAAGAAATCCTAGGTGTCAGTCAGAGTGTCTCCTTTGCTTACATTTCACTAGTCTCCTGAAATGCTATTTTGAGCCCCAGACAGCAGGTTGAATCCAGTAGGCAAACTCAAGTCTCCCTCTTGGGAGACACACAGTGAAGAGGAGCAGGCCGGCCCAGGATCACTTTACACAATAGTGAGATGGACAGGCCTTCCTGCTGTTTGCGTCCGCTGAAGGTAGCAGTGAGAGGGGAGACATACAGCTACTGTCAGCCCCTACCTTCACCCCTAAAGATACCCTCAACTGGAAACTTTCTGTGTAGTTAGTCTGAGGCTGGGAACCAAGACGTTTGGAGTCCTTTAACTGTCAAAGCGAGGTTTTCACCACTGTTGTATCTATCAATACTGCCTTTGGATCCAAAGACATTTTCAAAAGAGGGCATTGGTAGAAGTAATACTTTTGATTGTCTTGGGCATTTTCTCTTTTAGCAGCTTTAAGGATCGCTGACAGCCTGACACACCAGGTTTCTGTCAAGATCAGTCAGTTCTTTTTCAGTCCACACAGCTAGAACAATTCTCTTTACATGGTGGAGGAATAAAAGTTGTTTTCTCTTGGGAAACTTCAGCAATGACTATATTACCTGAGTTGTACAGGAAAGTGAGAGTGCGATGAAGTGATGCTCGACTTAAACGACCACATTGACAATGTTAACAGTAAATTTAATACTGACAAAAGATGTATATTAGAGTTCAAATATCACTGGGATTTGCACATCACACATCACACATCTTGTATCAGTGAAACAGGAAATAGCTGATATATCAAAATTCTGACCCATAATTTGTTCTACAATATTTGCATAAAGTCTGCCAACGCTGTTAAGCTGCATAAACCAGTGGCTTTTCACATGTCAATCAGTTTTTTCATTCTTAGATAGACTTGGATTATGAAGAGTTGTACTACTTGGGTAATGAAATGGTCGCTAAGTAATATTTCTGACCCTCCTGCATTAGCAAAATGACAAACTAATTTACAACGCTGTAATCGTGGACCTCAAGAGGGCAGTCCATACATGCAAATGTAATCCTAATGCTAAATATAAGTGTGATCATTTTGGTGTAGCTGTACATCATCTTTAATGTTTACTTGGCTTTAAAATCCATTATCTTTAATGAAAAATTCTAAATTATAGACAATTAATTTATCAGAGAAACCATGCAATTAATTAAAACAAAGTACAAAAAAAATAAAACTTATTATGACCAACCTATTATGAATAATTGCTCAAATACAAATGTATTTTTTAATGATACTGGAAAACCATTTTCATATATATCAATATGGCCATATTTCAGTTGAAATGTGTGCTGAAGACACCATCGTGAATTCTGAAATATAGGTTCAATTCAATGTGGAGAGTCATATTCAATATATTATCCCTTATGGGAAGTAAAAAGGACAGTTCAAATACTACATGATATCAGAGGAGAAGATCTATAACCAGAGATGTCAAGTTTTTTCTATATAAACTGTATATGCGACTGTGGAGGCAGAGTTTTGAAGGAGCTTGAATGTGAACAACCAAACATACACTGTAGGATTAAAACTAAAAGCAAAAACAACATCTTCGATACCTGGGAAGCATCTCTGACACAATTCAATTACTCCATGAACTCTTGACAATACATACAGTTTTCTGACAAGTTGTTGACCCCTAAGCGCATCATGTACTCAATATTTTGTTGAATTTATCACAGGCATAAAAAGAATAACTGGAGATTTGGTTGTCATAGGTATAAATCAGGATATTTCAGTTGCTTTGTACCTACTTGAAATGCGGATGTGCATGTGCAGATGGTTTTATTGCGAAGTTCAAATCAAACAAATACTTAGCCTTGCTTTCCATTTACCCACCGACTCTTCTTTCAATATAAATGCCTCAGCCTAAAGCCAAAATATACTGCTCACCTTAGGATGGTTCACATTACCATTTGATTTAATTCTCCAGCAAACCTAGAGCTCAGTAGGCCTTGTGGGACTCTTTAAAAACAGGCCCAGTAATAATCTATTGCATACTGAGCAGGTATAACGTATTAGGAACTCAAACAACCAACTGTGGCGGTTAATCTTCCGGTCAACGGGGATTTACATCGTCACTATTTGAACTATTTCTGGTTGGAAACTATAATATATTTATGTATTTTATTTTTTTTCCTAGAGTCCGAGCGTGAACAGACTGAGCCCCTGAGGTTACGGTCTGTGACAGCTGAACCGCTTGACCAGGCGCGCGCTGTTACCGCGCACCCACGCACCGAGCTCAACGGCCAAGCTGCTGAGAAAACCTGCACTGACAAGTGCCTGCAGTTGGATGCTCTTGGAAAGTAGGCCTATCTATCTAGCGATCAGTGTTGAGCAAAGACTAAATAACGCCCGAAGTCGTGACCAACCGCGCGGTACACACACTCACAATGCGACAACTCGGCTTAGATTCTCCACTGAGCGCCGTGTCCGTGGATAATTTCTATTTACATCAGGTGCGCGGAGACGCCAGTTATATATTTGGAGCAGCTCTAGGAAAATCAAAATGACCCACTATCGCAACACAGTGATTTATCCAAGTGCCGTACACTAGCACTACATTTTCCGCCCGGCTCATGTTGCTCTTAACTGATTGTAAATATAACGCAGGTCCTCGCTGGTATTGAGATGTCAATTTGAATTTTACACGGACCACACAAATTAGGCTGTTGGGCGCTCTCCAGCTTCTCGGAACGCGCTCAGGATACAGACCAGCCATGAGCATACATATGCTCAGAGAGCACTAAAGTAAGAGAAATATAAAAACATTTTGATCTCAGCAGTAAAGTCGTGGTTAAGAGCAAATCTTACCTTTTCCGCTCGAATATGACGACAAAATCAGCCGTGGGTACCGTCGCGTGGAGACATCACGGATTTACAAAAAGAGAAGTGCCACGAATTAAACTGAAGTGGGAGAGGATCCTCATCAGAAGCGGAAGCAAAACGTAATGCAAGTAGACGAAAAAATGTTATCCACTACAAAAACTTATCCATGCGCTAAAGAAAACTGTGGTCCTCATGTGCAAGAGAAAAACAAAAACATGCACAGCGATCAAGTTTGATTGAAAAGGACGCTGTAATTCCTCTTCGGGTGTCTTGGGCTCGCAATCCCACGGCCGACGATACGCATCGATCCCGGCTTGTTCTACATTAACTTTGAATCCCTAGCTTACGTTTGCCTTGAAATTCCTACTTTTTTTTTTTACCAGCATAAAAACGCTGGCACAGAACTTGCACGTGCGCGTTAAATGCTTCTTGACCAGCGCGTAAAACTTCAATCCAAGAGCGCAAAAAAAGGAACTTCTGATGAAAGACTGAAAGCTTAAACCTAATTTATTTTATGACCACTTGTTTTGACTGATTCGAGGTTGTGCACGCTCCCAAAAAAACTCTTGAAGGAGGGATGCAGAGAGCGCATCGCCCCCCAATGGAGTTGGATCAAAGTGTGCTTCAGCGCAGCATCACTTACAGGAGCCGGGATAGGCGGTTCACCGTATCTGTCTGCTAAGCTGTAGATGTCTCAGTAGTATTGTATGAACTCAGTTCCTCAACACTGCCCACCTCTCTCCCTCTCGCTCTCCCTCCGACTGACATCATGGCGGAAGGAGGAGCCAACCGCAGATTTAAGAGCCCCGGTCCTCTTAAAGCCGCACTGCGTTGGAGAGCTGCTTGCATTGAGATGTAGGTGGATGGCGGAGTATGCGTGGACCACAGATGCCTCTGCTGTTTGCAGTAGCTCCAGTGCTCCAGAAATCCGCCTGCAAGCAAGAGGGGGGCACTGTTCACTTTTATACCGAGCTCTGTTTCTGCTTTTCATTTCCAATTAGTTCTACTGTATCATTGGCACCTCTGAATAATTATGAGGTTCAATTTCTTTTCAGACAATCCCAAGAGTGTCAACAGGCTGTGGCAGAGCTCTTATCATGGATCAGAAGAGAAATTAGACCGATAATGGGTTTGCTCATAATTTCCATAGTTTCCATGGATAGAATGGTGTCAAATAACCTAATTCCTGTGGTCTATAAGCCTATTGCAGTTTGGATTATGAACCTTGAACAATTGAGCACTTGAAATGCAAGGAATGATGAAATGGCAACAAGAAATTATCTGGAAAATTGAGGCAAATGTCACTGTATAAAAATTGACAATGTAACTCAAATGCCTCATTAAAATGATACTAAAGTGAGAATCAGATATTCAGCAAACTGCTAAACGTTGTTTAACAGCGTGTCATTCGGACCATAAAACCTATTGCGGGGAAACATCAACAAGTCTGCTCGCGGCTGAAGAGCACAATGTCACACAGGCATCAATGCAACATATCGATGGGCTCAAAAATCCCTGATCACAAACCATCAAGCTTACACTTTTCTCTCTGACTGAATGGGTATAAAGTAGATTCTAACAGGTGCTTTTATGGGGGTCATTCAGGGCTATCGTCACACAAAGGTCAAATCATCACCACCTCCATGCTACAGCCGATTACCCTTTGCCATCACCTCATACAACAAATGGCTTTAACTTTGCATTTTAACAAGTTTAGCCCCTGGCAAGGTTTCATTAACAGCATTCTTCACCTGTTCATCATTTCATGCCACAACACTCATCCCTGAAGACAAGCGGGCTGGGGTAGAGCCAGATGACTGTTGTTTTGTTTAGGCCAAAGAATATTTTACTCTAAAAGTGACTGCTGGGAAATTGCAGAGCCATCTTTATTCATCCAGTGAGAAAACACAGCATACAGCAAACAATATGTGTTTTCTTAATTCTGCTGTTAGTCTCTGAGGATGTTTCCCAGACCCCTTTTTAACAGCCAAAAACCAGTAGTATCTGTCAGAAGGCTCAAAATTCCTCATGCATATGGCTTTTTTTTATATTTAAAAAAATAACTTTCAGAGGAAACTTTTGGCATTTCCAATACGAAAATCTACATGTGTCAAATCCTATAGGATGCATCAGTGGGCTGTTATTATTCACCAACCTGAAATATAGCTATTTATGTGTGTAAAACCTGTCTGACGCTGGTGGAGATTACTGTTTTACCCTTGATTGATTATTCATGGCAATAAATCCTTGGTTATAATGTTGTAGCATCTTAACCAAAGCAGAAGATTAGCTTTAATAGTCCAGTCACTGACGTTTACTACGGATTCTTGTTCTATTCAATAGTTCCAGCGCGACATGTCTGAAAGACTACACAGTTCAAGGTTGAGTTTGAAAACATCAACAGTTAGTTTGGAATTGTCGGAGAGTGGAACGGCTATTACTCATCTCATGCTATAGCAGAATCAGGGGACATACTGTTATCTTTTAAAGGGATAATGAGCATGAACGTAAAATGCTAACTTAAGACATTAAGACTTAAGACATCACTTTTAACTTGTCTGCTGTCCAAGCAATCAAATATAACAACCGTTCCCCACAATGTTAAATCAAAATGGTTCCCTGAAGGGACTCTTGTTTCTTTAAGATATGATCAAATATACCTTTTTCTCAACATTGCCTTCAGTCATGCTTACTGTTGCCGAATCCATGACTTGTCATGCACACATGTTGAAGAAATAATTGGAAGAAAGAACACACTGACTAATATATCTTATCAGTCTGGCACAGCTGGGCAAGGGGGTGGCTGAAGGAAGGGGTAGAAGAGCTAAATTGCAAGGTCGTTTTTGAGAAAGGATGGATTCTTTGCCTACTTGATTCAATGCCATTCTGTGTTTTTTTATTATCCTTTCAGCTTAAACAGCATAAGTTGTCCAAAGAGACCACAATTAAATAGCTGCTGTACCAACATCTTTGTTCATCACTCCGGTAAATGCTGCCATGTTTTTTTTTTCTTTCTTTTTTTATACTTAAGTATTTGAGCCTAAATTGTAAATGTTCTCTGTCCAGCAATAAAAAAACGAAAGAACTAAGAAAGTTGGCAGTGCAAAGTGTCTGTAGAATATTATGTAGAAATACAGCAGCATTTGAAGAGTTGGAGACATCCTGACACAACTTCTTTTTGTCTTGTCCATACAGGCTGGATTTGTATCCATGGCAACTTTCAAGAACCGCTGAGATTTACCACGAGTTGAAACTCCTTTATTGTGTCATTTCTTTCTGTATGTCTCTTTCTCTCCCACTTTCTCAAGGATCTCTGGAGAAAGAAAAGATTTGAGGAAGATGGAGTGGACAGAGCAAGGACAATTCAATATTTGCTTTTGCCTTATTGGCAACAGAGGTAGAATTTCAGAGAAAAGATGTAGAAACCCAAGATGGACAAAAAAAAAGATACCCGGAGTGAAATAATATTTGAACTTTTCCATACAGTATGAATATGCAGCATGCATGACGGTGGTTTTGTCGAGAGCAGAATAGTGAAGAAGAAAAGGCCTTCAGCCAAGACGATTACAGTCTTATCATGTCAGAGGCAAAATAGCTAAAAGCAGAGCGACAAATCCCAGGATATCACACGGTCATCCGTATCAGACTATTGCTTTAAATGATCAACCATTTAAAATATGGGAAGTCTCCACATACAAAAATATTGAGATTTTAGTCTTATTTTTTTTTAAATATACTCTGCTTGGGTGGCAAAAACCACCATTGAGAAATCTACTTCATGTACTGTATACTTTGTCTCTATAACGTATATGATGTATACTGTAGAAATCACATCCAGTGGCGATTAGATTTAGGGGAAATTGAATTTTTCTAGACTTTGACTTCTCACTGTGCTATTTTAACCCTCTTCCTAGGAACAGCATTGTAAGAGTTTTGTCAATTACTTAAAAAGACACCTAAGGTAACTGATTGTGTCTCTCCAATGAGTGACGCCATATAGGACCTAAAACCCACGCCTTGGCCTGCCATTGCATGCCTAACTATAAAAACCCTAAATGAGATCTGACATCATTTTCTTCCAGCTAGGTTCACGTTAAGAGAAGGGTATGGTTGCCAATCTAATTTTATATTATCAGCAGAGAACTGCACATGATCTTTAAATGGCCGAAGTGCCCTTTTAATTGTGTGAAACATTAAACATCTCCCTGTCTCAATCAACCAATCAGCCTCAAGTTGACATTAAATTCTTTTGCAGAGAAGACCACTGTCAACAAGATCCTGTCAGAAGTTGAAGCCTGGCCAAAGCGATATGGGGCAGAATATATCACAAGGCACACAACTCTTGAGGCTAATGAGTCTTGCATTGAGTGACATGTATTCGCAACACACCAATTAGACTACAGCCAGCACTGTGAACCACCATTATTGTCAGTTGACATGTCTTCGCCTAATGTTCCAGTGGCAAATTAATGTGTGTGTGTGTGTGTATGTGTGTGTGTGTGTGTGTGTGTGTGTGTGTGTGTGTGGTATAGGTTATTGTTAAATGAGAGCTGATTCAAATGTGTGTTCATGTCTGAAAACTAATAATTTCATGCACAAGCATTGACTTCTGTGTGGTTTTGTCATTGTGAGCCATTGCACCATCAGTTCCAAAAGAAAGAACGAAAAATGACAAAATAGGGCCTTTGTGCTGAAATGTGTTCCGTGTTGTGTTGTAAACTAAATGTGATCATTGTATGATACAGCATGGGTGGAAATGTGGCAGCTAATGACAACACATGTAAATTAATAACGAAACAGTAGTATTGTGATGCCGTTCTGCTCTTTTTCATGTACATAACACATCTGCTTCCTGTAGCAGTGCAAGATCAATTTGCAGAGCAAAAGAAGAACAAATGTTTCACCTACTCACTTTTGTCTGTCACTTTTTGCTCAAAATAAACACAAACATTACAAATGCTCCAAAATACATGCGGAACATCAACAGATATCAACTTGACAGTGTTTCCTTTTGAAGATGGATGCCTAAATCATAATTCTGCTTTCTTGGAAATCTTTCCCTTTTTCAAGAAGTAACTGTTAAAACAGCCTTTGTGTATTGTTTGATGAAGGCGATTGTACATGCTGTGGTGATGTTTCCTTCCATCTGTCTACTGTGAAACAGAGCCTGGGGCAACACTGTCAGACGAGAATGGCTTTCTTGGCTGTATCCTGTACATTCAGCTGAGTAAAGTCCCACCCTGTATTCATGTGCATTTGTGCATTCATTCATTCGCACAATAGTTGGGAAAAACATAAAAACCCTCTGAAAACTGCTGATTTTAATCACTGGCAAACTATTTTGATCAAAATGATCTTTTACAAAGGGCTGCTGTCTTTATTTACTGTATTGTAGTTATATTCTGGGTTGCTTTGTCTTGAGTTGCATGCATTATATCTCAAAACGGAGCCACGGAGGAAACAGATCAGAGACACAGTGAAAGCAGAGACACAGAGAGACTGAGCAGGCAAACGCAGATGCAGAGCCGAACCTGATGCTGGTCCGAGGAAGCTGGAGTTGCGCACAAGTTGTAGGCCTACTCACCCAGGCGAGCCGCACGCGGTCTGGACGGCTGGGACAAGTTGTCCAGACAGAGTGTGAGAGCGGCAAAGTGAGAATATGGGTGAACAAGTACTAGTGTGGTCTCCCAACTGGTGGCTGTTACCATAGTTCTATATGGGCGACGGCAGCGGCGCAAGTGCGTAGTAGCAGGAAGGAGAAAGCAAGCTAGCAGTTGTCGTGAACTGGACTGAGGGTTGAGCGGCCTTTCAAAGGAGTGGCTGGACCAAGACTACATAACTCTGTGTCGTCCAGAAAAGACTTTGAGCTTTAAATATTTTCATACAAACCCTGTTTTTTACGTTACTCTTACTTCTCCTGCTTGGTGCCTTTTTTATTGAGTCATTTTTTTTTTTAAATCATTCAACTTGTTTTGTCTCTTTTTGGTCATTTCTACTGCTCACCCCTGTTATTGTAAGAACACACACGAGTCCTTAAAAGTGAAAAAACGGACATGATGAAGTTTTAACCTCCTCAGAATCGCTCACGGAGGACTTATTAATCAAGATATGCAACACTCGTTTAACACAGTGCCTCAAATCGGGACGGGTTTGACAATGCGTTTGCCTTTGCATGGTGAAGGTCACTGCATTGATTTCAAATAAAACTTTATGTGGTGAAGATTTCAATCTTAATGAGGAGCCTTTGTGAGGTCAGGAACTGGCCCTGCTAGCAACAAAAGCAAGTGGAAAATATATGTCATGGAAGTGAGTTAAGGGTGGATGGAGGGGTTTGAAATCAATCAACGTCTTTGAATTAGCAGCCTTTTTTTTACCCTCTATTTTAAAAATTTCATGTAGCTTTTTTTTTCCCCTTTTCACACAGGACAGGAGAATTGGACCAATGTCACAGGAACACATGGGAAGATCAATACACGCATATTTCTCCTTCATTAACAATTTTTGAGGGTGTGACAGGAGAGAAAAAGAATAGTGCTTCCATATTCACTAAGGAGTCATTATTTGGCACTCTTCCTCCCCAGATGGCCGAATGCTTGATGTTCATGTCACGTCGTGTTGCATTTTCCCTGCCTTGAATGGGCTGTGTACACACCCATTGTTTGATGAGTAAAATTGAAGGCAAGCCTTGTTAACTGTGGATGCCCCTTTGCCAAAGACATGGCACTGCAAAGACAATGTGTGCAGACATCTTTTTTGCACTCTTGAGACTTCATGCTCCTTAGCTTGAGGCTTGGAGCAGACTGCATTATGTTGGGAAAAAACTGAGAACTTGTCTATGCTTGAAAGCTTGAATGCTATTATAGTTGAAGAAAAATAACCATTTAGCATGATGGTTTTATGTTAAACTACCACGAGCCTCAGATTAGATTTCATTTTAGTTTATGACTAACTCGTTGCAGCGCACAAATTATCCCACGACTTGACAGAGAACAGATTTCCTCATCTGTCATGGCTGCCTGTGCCAGCGCCACAAAGAGAAAATCTGTTAGAAAAGACACAGCATAAAGAATGACCAATATCAATCAACTTCCAACTACTGAACTTATCAATCAGCTCATTCAACCATTTATCCATCTATTCATCCAGTCATGCTTCTGTATTATTGTCTCGGGCAAGATCCCAATTTCAACACAGCAAGTAATTAATTCAGGCATCAGTTTCCCAACTTTGCACTCTAGATGACATAAACTGTCCCTCTAGCTTGACCTGGGTCTTGAGTGAGCGCAGTACATATCTACTCCAACGTTGGAGGACAAGCCATCTTTTTCCCTATTGAGGTGCCTGTTCACACATTACATCAATACCTTTGATTGATTGGCAACAACATGGCAGTGTCCCAGTGTGCAAAATGAGTTCCAGCGCAGGCCCAACTGGTCTGCTCAGAGCCCTGATCGTATCCCTACTGAACACCTTTGAGATTAACTGGAACACGTTTGCTAGTCGGGCCTTGTTGAAATGCCCAACATCAGTGCTAATGCTCTCATACCTGGATGAAAGCAGCCACCTGCAGCTTCATTTCCACAACAGTGGAGGCTGTTATGGCTGCAAATCCAACATGATCTCAAAGAAATACGTGAAATGACCACAACCTCATGTAATGATTTTTATTGTATACAACTGACAGATGTTACGTAGTTCATTTTTTACAGTTAAATCTAGTTAGTTAGTTAGTTAGCATCATTGTGACAACCAACCACTAGATTGCCCGCTAAATGAGCCAAACTAAACACAAGGCAGTACTAACTCATGCAAACTTTATTACCAGGTTTTATGCAGACAGACTAATTGCAGGATAATCTGTGGTGTACATTTGAAGCTCCATTCACCGCCTGTTGCAAACCATTTGTCCTTGGTACAGAAGATGTTCCCTCAGTCATTCAAATAAAAGTTCAAACAAGAAAAAAGAAAACCTCAGAACTCTGAAGTTGACAAAGTTTTCCACGTACAAATCAGGACTAACAAATGCAAACTGTATTACCATGTTTCATACACACAAACTCACTGCTGGATAATCCATCCGTGCTGTACATTTGAAGCTCCATTAACAGTCTGTTGCAAACCATACCACGGAAATGATAAATGGCATCAGAATTGTCCTTGGTGCTGAAGATTTACCCTCAGTTGTTAAAAAAAATTGTTCAAACAAAGAACAGAAACGACTTTGCTTTAGAACTCTCAGATCATCATCTTTCCACACATGAAGCATGAAGCAGTACTAACTACGGCTGTTTTTCTTTTTTTACATTTTAAACTTCTATTGAGGTTTACGAATGAAGCTGTGAATGTCTGTCCTCATATTTTATGGTGACCTCACTCCAAAAAACTAAATCCGCAATCTGAATAAAAAGATTTGTTATGTTGTTTTTTTTAATATTTATGAAATCAACTTTCATTAATTAATTAATTCAACTCATCAGTGGGTTCCTCCTTTTATGTGCAGCAAACGGGAGAGCAAACCGTTTTTGACAAAATGTTGATTTTGAAAGGCTAAACAGTAACAAACATAGATTGAAGCAGAATATTTGTTATGATAAAAACATGTTTATCATTTTTTGAACGATTAAGTCTATCTTTTTTCACATTTCAACACTCTTAGATACTGTTGAGTTTTTGGAAATGTTTGGATCACACGAGAAAACAATCCTATGCAGCCCTCACCGTTATCTTATTGTACAAATACACATACATATATACAAAAGGTTGTTGCAGTATAATGGTATACATTTGAAGCTAAATTAACAGCCTGTTCCCTGTACGCCTGGTGTGTGCTGTTGTCTTGCGCCGCACACATACAAGTTCACGTCCGCTCCTTAGGGCTGAAAACGCCGCTGGATAATCGCTCCAATAACAGCCGCTTCCTCCGCATGTCGGCAGTAGTAGAATTATAAAATGCTAAATTTAACTGCACAACAGCCGATAGTATACACAACAAGGTCAGCAATGCCTTTGATGACTTATCCATGTAAATTAACCTGGTAGTCGATCGATAATCAAGGCTTTTGTTGTTTGTGTTCTCCCGGATAAGGGTCACATGATAGAGGTGTGACAAATCAGGGAAGGACACGTTGTGACTGCGAAGATCCAATTAAGTAGCCAATGCGGGGGTCTATGTCATCGTTTTAAAACTTTAAAACTTTACCCGTCAACACTAGGAGGTATCCCCAGATTTTTCAAACGTATCCGTCCTCGGGAGTGTTTTTAAACGTTGCTCTAAAACTCAGGCGTAGTGTGGACGCTCAGTGTCAACGTAGCAAAAGATATGCGTTTTTTAAAATGGAAAGCGTGATCATGGCCTAAGTCAGACACAGCATCAAGAGGAGGAGCCGGGGTGGAGTCGGGTTGCAAGCGTCTTGCAGAGAAAGGGTGAGCAGGCTAAAGCAGCTTAAACGTCCTGAATGGGATTTTCCAATTAAATGCATAGTTGGGATTTAGCTGATCCATTGGCAGATTGGAATGGCTTGAGAGGCTATAAGCTGATGTTGCTGGAATGTGAGCTGAGGTTGATTAAGTGGCCTGTCAAAACTAACACTACGTTTAATTTTACTTATTCTAAACCCATCCGTGATGTTTTTCCTCAACCTAATGTTAGCTTTGCTGCCTAAAACTGGGCATATCAATGCACACAGTTTTGAAAAGACTTTAATGTTTTGGTGTATACAAAATGTGCTTTGTGTGTTCACATAGTTTTGTTCATTAAGTGCACTAACATTCACTCTGAGTGCATCAGGACAAACTCCGGTCAAATTGATTCAAACGTTACCAAGATACAGACTCTCAAGACCTTAGCTGTAAGTTGATAATCTGTTTCTTGAATATCCAACACTGAAGCAGTGGGAGGATTCTCATGAGTCTAACAACTTTTGAAGGCTATGGTTGCCTCCAAAATTTCATATTAACATGCCATTTAGTACGCTACAACAGGATTTTTTGGTATGTCTGAAACTTTAGTATGAAACCCATAGTACGCAATCTATTACAAAATATTCAACCACTGGACACGATGCTGGCATGAATATCCCACAATGCAATGCGTTAGTAATGACAACGTTCATAACAGACAATGGCGGAAAGCTCTGTAACGTCAATAACAAGTCAATAAGTTTAAACTTTGCTAGGCGTAATATATGTTTTAAATTAGTTCAAACTTCATGATTCTCAAAAATCATTGTTTCTTCGCATCATATTGACACGGGTGACCATGGTTACGTGTCTTCAACTGGCAAAGAGGCTCTCAAGAAGTGATGTGGTCGTTGTTTTTCAGTGCTTCCAAAAAGATATATTCTACTGTTTTTTCTCACAAAAGTATGTTGAACGATAGCACACATAACAAGTATGTAGGGCATAGTATGCAATTTTGGAAGTTTCATGTCTGGATTAACTAACTTTGAACACATGGCTCTATGAGTGAAAAGGTAAGAGTGGCAAAATGAATATCTAACAACATATATATCCATGAAATCTTATGTATAAAACGATGGGAACATAGTCATGTATACAAAGCTGTTTTGTAGTTATTTGCTGCGCCTTAGTATCTTGCTATAAAAATTGTATTTTGACCAACTCCTGCTGTTACTATGAAATGCTTGGATTTGGATCGGCCTGTTGTCAGGTAGTGATTGACAGATACCATAAATAACTATATAGATTTTCTGAAATGTATCTTTATTTTCTCTACGGTTTCAGAGCACTTTAGCTAATCTACCCTCAGGAGCTAGTAGCTAGCTCGCCCACTCCACAAGATGTTTCTTTGAGAAATCTGAGATCTGCATGAGTGATACTGTGTGTATGTTTGTAGTGGCCTATCTAATCTAATGTATGAATGTTACTGATGAAAAGCACAGTTGATAATGGCCCCCAAGATGATTCAATGGTTTCTGCTCCCATTACCACTGTCACACAAGGATGTTAAATCATTGCTAAGTACAGTTAAGGTGGTGTCATCTCAATGGAAGTTTCACCCTGTTATGTCTGAGACAGTTCACGTAGAAGAGATACAGTGCACAGGCTTTTCTTAAAGGTGACTGGTGAAGCAGAAAGGCTAAGTGACAGAAAGCTGGTTTGAAGAAGTGTAGCTTGACAGGGAGTGTGGTTAAGAGGGAATCAGCATGTTTAAGCCAACATTTAAAAAATGTTTTGGGTGAACGGGTGTCATCTTACCTATAGGACACAGTAACTTGAACATTAACACTTTTTTTATCGTTTCACTTACTACAATGGAATTGTTAAACCCATGGGTGCAGAAGGAGAGCAACTAAAATTTGGATAATGATTATCCAATTAATCTTAAATTCAAGGTGGAGTGTAATGATGGGAGCAAATGTGGCTTCACTGCTCGCATTTTGATGTAGTGTATCCGTGTTTAACAGGAATGGAGATTGTAAAATACTCCTAATTGTCCGTAAAATGTCCATGTAAAATCTCATAAAAGACTACATTAAATTCACTCATACAGTAAACTTATTTACTCTTTCTGATTGTGAATGAGTCATCCACATTTCTACACTCACCCTGATGAAAAAAACTTTCAAAGTGTAATTAAAAGTAAAGTTTGGAAATAATCTCTCTTGACATAAGTGAGTCACTGACCGGTGATGTCCACACTACTGCTGGTAGACATTGTTCACATGTTGAAATGTTTTTCACTAACCGAGTCCACTGAGTGGTCACAACAATACAAACAAATATATTATTTCTCCTTTATATTACATGTAGTTGGCAAACACGGAAAGGTGTGTTACTGCCACCGTTGGTAAGGAGTATGTTTGAGAAGACAGACGGGTGACAAGTGTAACATTAGTTCTATGAGCACAAGCCGAGACCACACTTACACTTACATCCTCTGTTGTGACACTAGGTACTATACTGTACATATACTAGTGTATATGACTGGTGAATGTGCTCCTAGATCAGGTTACAATGGGAAACCTTCGTTTTATTCCACAAGCTTTTGCTCCCTAACGGTAAAGTCTGGGAGGAGACACTGATATTTGGCACCTCCAGCTGTGACATCAACATGACATATTAATATATTTATGGAAAAGCTTCCACACAAAGTTGTTATTAAAGATGAAAGGAGAGAAAGGTTACCAGCTAATCAAAAATCAGTAAGCAGTTCAGATACTTGGCCCACAAACAAATTTTAGCAAAATAAAGAGAAGCAAGAGAGGGTTGCTGAACAGAGAGCCCAAAAAGGATTTAACAGCGTGAACAATGAAGGAACTCACCACCAGTACTCAGAGGAAAACCTTCCAAGGATAAGAAAAACAGAGCCAGAAGAAGTTGCCAAACATAGTTGAAGCCTGTTACAGCGTAGGACACACACACTGTCTATGTAAAAAAAAAATTCTGACTACTGATGGCCGCAAATGGGTAGAGATGTCTGTGCTGCAAAAAACCCTCTCTGGAACCAATCGCCTTCCTTTGTGAAACAGCCAGTGGGGTGTCGCTCTGCAGTCTGGAGATTCTCCTGGGAAGAATAAAAGCATGTTTGTTTCACACTGTCTGTGCATTACCACCCAGCCTTGGCTGGGGAAATTTGTCAGAAGAAGAGGGTTCCAACAAAATGGCTGAGTTCACCTGCTCTAGCTCCGACTGATGCTAGCACGGAGTGAGGGAGAAGATCAGTTCACCCCTGACTAAATGCTTATTGCTGCCCAGCAGGGGTGCAAAACTGAAATATGAAGCTACAAGATACAGTGATAGAAGGACCTGTAGACTCCCAGCTACAAGAGCAAAACATTCTACCAAGGTGGAGGCTTATCTGTCGGAGGAAGGGAGAGCACCCTTCTTCCTCCACCCACGTATAATTTCCCTGACAATAGCCTAAGTGTGAGATGGTGTTGTTGGCAGGGACAATGAAGTCTTATGCGTCAACATGACTCTGAAAGTTTCATCACCCCACTTGGATCCTAAGGTGAGGTAAGAGAATGAGGATCCAAACAACGCTGATGGTGTTGGACACCAGTAGCTGAGCACTCAGGCAGATGTTGAAGGCTAAATGAAGATCACCTGCCATTGTGAGATCTGGACAGGAAGGGCAGCTTTAAATGGGCATAGGGTGAGACGAGGTCCTCCTTGACTGTAATTAGGTCATCTGAAGGTGCTGTCGCTTTTTTAGTTGCAAAATCAGAGCGAATGCCCATTGGTTCATAGTACACTTCAGGACCTCGAGAAAAGATCAAGACGATATTGTAAACTACGACTCACACATTTCAGTATACCGTTTCACAGAGGAGAGTGGTCAATGCCATTGAGCTTGATAGAAGACAAAGACGGAACATGGCTGAATTTTCTGTTTGTCCTTGCAGCGTTTACTTTCATTCTGGAATTTCTGCGTCTTTGTTATTGTCTTTTTGTGTTTTTCAAAGAGCCTGCATTGTAATTGGCAAAGATGGCAAAATAATTGAGAAAACATCTTTTGATATTTGAAATATCTGTCATGTAAAATATATGTTTTCCTTGACAAGTCTTTCTTTTGTAAAGTAACTACAATCATATGATGACCTCATAGGTTGGGTTGTAACATGCTGGCTGCTAACCAAGGCAAACGGTTATTCCTGAGCTATTCCGGATCTTGGATCAAATCACTCTTGTATGATGCCAGTTTAGGGCAGATCCAAGGCCAAACAAAAAATAAACGTTTTCAAAACTACCCACATTGGTTTGTCATGGTCTAATAGCAGGTGGGTGACAGAAGAGTGGGAGAGGAATGGTAGCAGAATGCAGGGAGCGCAGCAGGCCGAATGCCATTGCCAGGACAATGATGACCAAATAAATGAAATGTGTCCACATCAGCGGCATTTACAGAATGTTATTGTGGTAGACAGCAACTTGCTTCAGGGACACTGCTGCCATCTGCGTTGCTTTCCTTCATAGGAATTGATGGTATGCATTGTTATTGACTCTAAGAGCCAAATGAGAAGGTAATCTCTGTATACTGTAAAAAAATGTATGTACTGTATATATTTATCTGAGGTCAACACCGGTTTACCAAACTATAGGACGCGAGCAGCTCAAAGGAATGATAGAATTTGAACACACAGGCATAACAGGTTGGCAAAATTCAAATGAACATCCAGAAACAAGCCTGAACCACAATGCTGTTACTTTGTGTGCTCATATACACTAGTATATGTACAGCAGTGGCGGGCTGTGCATTTTATACCTGGGCCTTCTGTGCTGTCCTACTACAGTTGAATTACCTCCTAATAACCTCATCATGACGCATCAATCCAGCAAACCTGCAGCAGATCCACACATTCCACCACACAAGAGCACGAGCCATTCAAATACTATTCATAAAAACGACACGATAGACAAATGAACAATAGTAACGTTACTATGTAAAAAAACTAACGCAGTTTGTTACTTACCAAAACTTAAAGAGTTTAATCCCAGTACATCGTTTCAGTTCCAGTAGTCCTTCTCCATTCATGGAGCCAGTGATGACAGTCGATCCTCAGTTGTATTTCGCCGGTCTGCTGCGGCAGGTTCGCAGCAGACCGGGAGCCCACCGGCCGGCGCTGACCGCACGTCGGGCCGTGATTGTGGAGCTGTTTCCCTGTGAAAGTGTTCGTTGAGTTGTAGATCGACTCCAGTCTCTCCAAAAGTTTTCAAATGCTATGGTGTCCTCAGGTTAGCGTAGCATAGCTCCAAACCCAGCCATAAAATGTGCAACTCAGCCACTAAATCCGTTTCTCCTCCTTATTCAGCTGTTGAGTGCTAAAAAAACAAAGCTAGGTAAAAAAATAAATAAACTCCTCCAACTAAGCTCTGGTGGCAAGTTAGGTTTCGTTTTCCAATAGTCACGTGCTCGCCCACTGACCAATCACAGCACACACTGCACCCCACTCCTGCAAAGTGAGCTGGAGAAATGCTGACGTAGTTGTAGGCCAGCAGGCCGCTCTGGTGCGTCTAAGAATCTGAAACTAAAGATCTGATTAGTTGAAGACTATGACAATCAACAATATCGTCCCCATTCACTTAAACTGCATATGGAGGCACTTGTGAGTCTGCAGGCCTGGGGCCTCTCTTCTTACCTAGAGACACAGAGGTGAACTCTGATTGGATAAAAGCTCTACTTAAAACAAGCTGCACTGGAAGCAGAGCAACTGAGGAAGACAGTAGCTGTGCAATGAGAAGATAAGATAATGAGAAAAATATTTTTATAAATTATGATACATGTAATTTATTTAAGAAAAATTATTAAATTATAAAATAGCTATAACTGTGATTCTGTTTAGGCCAGCAGAGAAGGCTTTGCAGGCCCTGACAGCCCACAACTGATGTACAGTATAGTACCTAATGTCTCAACAGAGGATGTAAGTGTAAGTGTGGTCTCGGCTTGTGCTCATAGAACTAACCTTGGTCCCACAAGGTTAACCAATTGATATTAGGGTGAAGAATAGATTAAAGTCGTTGGTTAAAGAAGCAGACTGTAGGATTTAGTGGCATTTAGTGGTGAGGTTGCAGATTTCATCCAACTGAACACCCCTCCGCTCACCCTTCCCTTTCTAAGCTTGGAGAACTACATTGGCCTTCAATGTAAGAACGCAAAGAAGCAAAAGGTCCTACCCAGAGCCAGTGTTTGCTTTATCCGTTCTGGGCGGCTGTAGAAACATGGCGGTGCAACAAAGCGGACTCCATGTAGTTTCCAGTAATACGCTAAATAAAACATAGTTATGAATATTATATTATATTCCTGCTAATAAATCCTACTAAATCCTACACACTGTTTCTTTAACATTAGTCATGTAGCGCTTAGGGTTTTGGTTAGGGTAAGTTTCCACGGAATTACTCTAAGTCAGTCTACTCAAAAGTGCTAAATTCGAAATTCAGAGAATTAATAAAGCAGCAAGATATTTCTTATGCAAAGATATTGTAACGGACTGAGTGACATGTAATGTTAACCTGTTATGAGTGTTATTGTGTTAACAGGAAGAAGTTGTTCAGGATAAGAGTAATGGTTATTGCATTTATTAAGTTCAGGAGGTCAGTGAAGGTCTCATGACCTGCAAAGTTGCTGTCAATCATTCTAGCTAACTATGAGGGTTGGGCGGCACAAGTCAATGTTTACTGAGGTAATAAATCAAGTGAGAAGTAGGGTTATTTTATTTTTATTTTAGCTTCTTTTTGGAACCAGATTAGTCACCTCTTGATGGCCATTTGAACTTTTGCCGCTTGGTTAAATCCAATTTCATGTATCGACTTTTATGAATATGACGAATGTACTGATTAAGTGTAAGTTCAGTAACACTTCCAAACACTGATGGGGGAATGGGGGGGGAGAGAGGAAAAAAATGCATTGGCCACGCCCATTTAGGAGACAGGAAGTGAATACCATTTCAAACCATTGGCGAACTGGTGATGTGTCAACTTTGCTATGGAGCAACTTTGTTAACACCCAAAGATTTTTACACATCATATATAACAACATATGGATGTACAGAATCCTCTCATCTAGGGGGCCTAACTGTCGCTGTGTGGTCACACTGCTTTATTTCATTGTTTTTGCTTAATGCATATTCGTAAGAAATATTACGTTTTTGCACAAAGAAAACCCCAAAACAATTCTTAGATTGATACATTAAAAAAACTGAAAGCTAATTGCTAAATTTATAATTTTCAAAAATATTCTAAAGTGTTTACATTTTAGTGTTGTCTGCAAGCAACTTAACGACATGATCATGGCCCCATCCCGCACTGCCAGATGCTGTAGAATGAATGAATGAATGTCTCAAACAATGGATTTTACTCTGCAATTCATAGTCTTCCCTTGAGATGAAGACCTATATTGTTTTATTCTGTTAGTGTGCAGTTGTTTCATTGTCCGACTCAATAAGACGAAGCTATAAAAACGGACCCTTGTTAGAGCATTCGTGTTAATGAGAGTGTCTTCAACACAAGCAATGGTTAAAAACTACAAATACAGCATTGGATGTGTGGCCGTGATGTGGACCTCTGAAATGGAAGTAACGGGGAAGCACAAAAGCAAAGAGCATTTAACAGCTGGAGACAAAAGCACCGACTCATTCAAATACACTTCCTTGCTGGCAGCAAGAGATTGTCACAATAGATCACACAGTAACTTCCTGTAGAGCTGTCTGTGTCAGTCCATCAGTCACATTAGCAATCTAAGTGAGGCTCAATCAAGTGCAGTCTTGGTGTGGGGATTCTGTCTGTCCCCTGTATGTGTCCATCAGAGGGAAAATGTTGAGTATTGATTTCATGTCTGGTGAGCCTACAGACTGCAGCTGGAAGTGACAGTCTGTGAGTCAGCTCGGTTTGGTGACAGACAAAAGCTGAAAGAGAAACAGCTTTGAAGGTGCACAGAGAAACTATCAAGCAGATGTCTACTGTAAAGACAGAAAGTAATTTCTTCTTGACAATGTCATACGAATACTTGGTGCCAACTAGTTAACGTGGCATCACTGAACTATCGTCCCGCTTATTTCTGATCAGAAGAATGACAGCATTGTGCCAGGTTTGTGGCAGTGTGCCAGCCCGTGAATGCCAAGACAACAGCTCAGTGTAAATTCACATTCATCTTCTTGCCAAAAAAATAAATAAAATTCCTAAGAATAATGAAAATGATGCTATCAGTTTTGTCCTGTTTTCATGTTTGGTACACTGCCATCCCTGTTGCTTATTGACTGTTGATGTTTACTTGTTATTGTTTTCGTGTGTTGGCAGCCTGGTCAGACCTTTATAATGAGGGCAAATAGAGAGGCCAGGCCGAATAAACACAGAGCCAAAGTATGTGTTCCAGAGTTAAATGCTAAATATTTGCTGCCAAAAAGAAGCGATAAAGGAAGCTTTCTTGAAGTGTAGTATTAATTTGTGCCATTTTGCTGTTTGTTTCTGTAAGTAACATGTTCTTATTGGTTGTTTTTTTATAATCACAGCATTACATCTCCGATTTCAAGGGGGGGGAAGTAATCCTTTTTAATGAAGAGATGTCCAATGACCGGCAATATCCAGGTGCACAATGGGAAATTGGGGACCCAGTGTCTTTGGAGCTTGACCCATACTAAAAACTAAAAGTCAAGATGCTGCTTCCATTTCGACCAGCTTTTTGTTGTTGTTCGTCTCTCGTGAGTTCCCGAACCTTATGGGAGTTGATAATAAAATGCTGGCATACTCTGTTAAAAACAATTTTAAAAATAATTCCGTTCTTTTTGCGCTCATACAGTATGTTTGTGAAGGAAAAAGTAGGCGTATGCCATCTTCATATCAGCAGAAGTAGAACGCTGGTGGATAACTTTATCAACTGTGAGAAGTTTCTTCCCCCGAAGAGCTGCGTGGATGAGACAGACACATTCCGCTGTTGTCTTGTCTTGGGATTGTTTTCTGTATCATCAAGAAGCAATTCTTGGAGACAAACATTTTATTTCAAACTCACAGAGTGAGAACATTTTTGTTTCGGGAATATCAAAGCGTCAAACAGGAAAATAAAGAATAGTATAAGAAACTCATGACAAAACACTTGCTTAAATTATTAAAACATGTGAATACCTGAAAAACAAACATTTTTATTCTATTTCGAAGCAGACTGAAGACATTTTTCACTCAGGCAAAAACGGCTTGTATTCAATGTTTATTAACAAGCTCTTGAAGTCCCTCCCTCTACTTTGTCAAAGCAACAATAAAATCCCTCTTCAATTTTGTTATTTGGAGACTAAAACAATTCTCTTTGAAGTGTTTTTTTTTTCTCCTTCTTTCTTCATGGATGCAGATTTGGCTTGTAACCATGGCTTCCTTGGAAGATTTACATAAAAGCCTGCAGTCTGGAAAGTTTTGAACAGATTCTGACAAAAAGTAAACTAAGGATGTGCGACAAAATGAAAGCCTCAAGGACCGGCGGATGGGTGTGTGGGGGTGTTGGTGGCGAGGGCAGAGGGAGGGACACTGGAGGGGGTTGCTGGGTAGCTGAGCTTTAGCCTGGCTGCGTATGAGAGCAGCAAATCCGACTTGGTTGGTAAACAGAGGCTCCAGGGACACTTCTTTTGCATGCAGGCTGCTACGGACTAGATGGAAGCCCTCTGTGATTCTAATAGAGTAAGCTCATAGAAATCACCGTAGAAAATGCCAATAAGGCTGTCAGCCACCACTACAACACAACACAGGCTCTCACTCAAACACACCAGCACTGAAAATGTTATACAAGGCACAGACACGCACAGGCAGACAAATAAGGATTGATCTGCGAGCGTGCATGGGGACACACATCCCTTTCTGAAGAATAACCAAGTCTTAGCTGAAAGTATCATAAGGGCATCATCTCTCTTTAATTTAACCCCCATTGAATTTGGACCGGGCTAGTTCAAAGGAAGCGTATTCCTTTTCAACTGTACACAAGAGTTAACAAACTCATTTTATGGTCGCGGCTTTCAAACTGGAATGTCACACATTTTATACATTTTCCAACTGCAACTGTTATTCGTTTGCCCTTGGACAGTTGAGGCAAAAGCTGACTTTAAATGGCGTGCTGACTTTGTGCAGTCATACGATTTTTGTACCCAAACGAGGGTCACATTCTGCCTCACACGAGCAAGAATTTTATTAACTTAGTACGTCTGCACGCAGTCAGCGCCCACAAATCAGCAGCCCCCGATTTCACATCCTGGTGACATCACAGCTTCAAGGGCTCTGCTTCTGATTTCTTGCTTTGGGAAAGACTGATGCAAGTTCACCGACATCGACCAAACTGTTCTGGGACACCAAAATAATCTATGAAGATTTTAAATGTCAATCTACATCACCCTTTAATAAGTCCTTTCTTCTGATCTATTCATTCTGCTATGGACTAATGCTCCGTGTACAGTATCTGGACAGTCTTCTCTGAATGTATAGGGAGATCAGACCGACATCCCCTGAGATCTGTCTTCTCTTCCTTTCTTTTCCTTTCCTTTTCCTTTAGTGGGAAGCACCTGTAATTTATCTTCATCAACTATTACGGACATCCTCTGGAACAAAACCTGTACTGGAAAAGTATCAAATCAACAGTACATTTTTCAGAAAATGGCAGATCCAATTTTATACATGTCCCTGAGGCTTCCCTCTAACTGTTGGTGTGCTGATGCTTCACTCATTTGATGCAGCTTCTCGCAGCCTAGGAGGAGCTGTTCAAGATTGTTTCTGTCTCCCGCAACCTGTGAGATGCGACGCAATTGGAGGAATGCTAACACGATAACCCAATGATGTTCCATATAGCGCCTTGAAGACATGAAAACCTGCACGGCCAAATTGCAAATAATCTACATGAGACAGAAGAGATGGAGTATTGTCTCATTTTGACATCTGGCGAGATAGCTGGTTTGTCACTAAATGTGATGTGTGGTCGGAGAAAAATGTCAAAAATGTTGTCTACCTTCTCTTTACAGCTTGCATTTACCTGCTCATGTTAACAATTTCTCGAAAGGGGAAGCACCGAGCTTCAATCAGAGCTTGTCCTGCAGACCCTTGAGAAGGATCACAGAATACACCATTATATATACTTGGCTTACCGACCCTTAGTCAGTACATATAATAAGAAAAAACTTTTCTCATTTTGACATTTTCTCTCTGCTCAACCTCTGCAGCTTTTCATTTGATGTCGATCTACCTGCTGTGTCCTATGAAATCCATAATTCAAAGACCCATTTTAGGCCTTCACATATCAAACTGAAAGAAATCCTTGTTATTTTGCCATCAATCTTTCACTTTAATGCTTTTTTGCTCTAACTGATAGCTTTGACAACTGCTAGTGAACTGTGAACTACTTAAAGTTTAAAATCCTCCAATTTTCTTTTTTACTTCACCTCAATTTTAAATATGTTTTGGCTGATTTACTCACATATAATTCAGTTGGATTTTGAGAAGCCATTACAACTGTCATATAATTCGGGAATAATAAATAACTGACTTGTTACGAGAGTTTGATTTGGAGTGAAAATACAAGGAACATGAACCATAGTATACATAAAGGATCTGGGTATTTGGTTTCAAAATATATCAACCATTTACATGTCTAGACAAAGCCTAAACATATCAACAGTATGTGTGAGTTTCTCACAAGCTATTGAGAATCGGGGCACTTAATGAACATTACAATGATTGTAAAACTATAAGTGACGCTCAACATCTGTAAACAATCAAATCTGTAATTGGCATAAATTGCTAAAGTAAAGTCACAAACACTAGATGATTAAAAAAAGAATCCAGAGGCTTTTATTATGTTCCTGAATCAAGGATAGATAATTCTACACGCAATTCTCATCTCTGTGTCATTGCTTTATGTCTTGTAATTAATTAAATGAAAACATTAAGAATGTAATCATATTTTCTGTCGTTAAGGAGGCTACTGTTGCATTTTTCATGTTAGCAGAAATTGATTAGTACTTGCTCAATTGCTTCCCACATTGATATTCTATGTGGATATCTTACAAGTGCATAAACAAACGAGGTTTTCCTCTGACACTAAAATCACAGTCCAGCAACTTTGATTGGAATACTTAATGGGTGTGGGCCAAGAGTGGTATCAAACAATATGGATTGGGTCCACTCAACACACTGCAAACTGTCAGGCTCAAATGATAAAACCAGACTGAAATTGGCCTGCGTGCAAAGGATTGCTGAGGGCAAGGATTATAAAGGTTTTTCACCCACCACCTTGCCCCCGTATTGATTTAAGTATAACCAGGAGATTTATCAATGTTTGACAGGGGGTTCAGTAACACTTAGAATTAAGTTGCAACGACCAGTGTTAAATAAAAATGCCACCACAGCAGGGATTTAAGAGAAGGACGGTTGGGTCACACTGTACACACTGTACATATTTAATATATGTCCTAGTTTAGCTCAGATGTATAGATCTATACACAACCATTACCATCTAATCTGAACATTTGGATGTTCAGAAAACGTATTTTTAAATGAACTTAATTAAATACACCTTGCTTTTTTGCTCAATTTGCTCAACGGGGTGTTTTTGAATCTTAAAATCTGGGAGTTGTTATTACTGCTGACAAATTCTATAAACTATCAACTGCAGCTCCACAGATGCACAGTAAAGCTTACAAATAGTGTGGCTATTAGCTTTAGAGGAGACACGTACACATGACACAAACACGTCAGAGGGAGTGTGAGTGTTCCCCTATTAGGAATATAGGAATGTAGGCGTGCATGCATGATGAAAATACCGCATGAAACATGTCGAACATGCATTCTGCACACGTTCTGACAGCCAACTGTACTCAAGATTTCATATTTTTTTGTTGAAGATTCAAGATACTATGAATAATCTTTTCTATCTCTTGGTGTATCTAAGCCAATACTTATCACTGAGAGAACATTTATACCCCATCTGTTTAACGCAGCAATGTTATCTTTATGGAAAGCAGGCTGTGAGCCTTGCGTTGCCTGGAAGCACATGTGGGATGAGATAGGAGACGGATACAAGAAGACGGGAGACAACACAGTGCACAGAGCACTGAAGCAAAAAAGCAGCAAGGGAATATGTCGAGAAATCAAAGCCCAGACAAGTTGAAGGGGAAAGGATTCAGATGCACAAACATACAATGTGTTTTTCGTAGACCTGGAGGTGGAAGAGCTCAAATCAAAATCCAATTAGCTATTTTCAAACTTGGGTCTGCTCTCAATGTAAAATCATTTTTCACAACACCTTGCTCTGCCTCAAAGTGGGACGGCCAAGCCTGTAACTGACCCACTTGTGTAAACCTGTGATGTTAATTCTAAATGGCATATACATGCGTGTCCTTCTAAAGACGGCGGTGGGGGTGTGTGTGGGGGAGGGGTATCATTTCAGAACACAAGCCACAGTTTAATGCTTTTAAGATAACCATGAACATTTTAATGTGCAGCATTTTCAGAAAAGTTTTTTAAACTCACACAAACCCAGACCAAATCATTTTTCTCCATTCAAACAAAATGACTGTGTAGTGTAGTATTTTTCACCATAGCTCTATCTCTATTATAATATGACCCAGACTGTACTTGGTTCTCTGGCATGGACAGTGGGTGGCAGTTTGATGTCTATCTGTAGACATTTTACTCTTAATTAATGATGTTGGGAGAACTGTGTGGGACCTGGACCTGGTTTGAGGTGCAGCTGCTTCCTCTTTTATGACGTTATAAAGCATTTAGGGCAGTCAGGCAAAATCACAAATCATATTCTGATTTCCTTCTTTTCACTGGGTCTCCACCTTTCAGCTATTATCCCATGAACTCCCAGGCATGTGCTCACAGGCTCCTCTGGTGACCAGCAATCACTCTAAAGGAAGAATATTTAAGCTTTACCTATTTTGTCTCTCTTTAGTGCCATTGTGGTAAATGCTGCTTTGCCCCACTGCCATCAGTGTCAAGCCCAAGGCTCCCCATGGGAGATCTTTGCATGATTTCAACAAAAGCACTGATGCCAAAGACGTTTGAATTATTTAACTCAAACATCTGCATTGTTGTTTACTTGTTTTCTCTTTCCTGATTGAACACTCATCTGCCAGAGAGGCGTCGTCTCCTTTTTGCATTCAGTTTGAGTCAGTAGCTTTTCCTCGTTGTTGTTGTTGTTGTTGTTTTTGAGGATTTCCCAATAATATTAATCAACAAGGCAACACATGCACGAACTGATGAGGGGATCACTAGAACCCTGCCTGCTGGACTCGGGACTCGTGTGTCTTTAGGCAGCAGCAAAGTTGTTTTCCTTTAAATAAATACTTAATGTAAATGCAGCAAGCTGGCGGCTCTGGCTGTACATTAGTCCACATTTTCATAAATCACACAGTCTGATGATTGCAATTGTATAAAACACTCTGCTATTTGATCCATTTATGATTTTCATTTTATGTATTTTCTAACAGCCTTTAATCAGCTTTAATAGGCCTCACAGTTCCTTACGTACTTTAAAATCAACCTGTTAACCTGTTCAGTTCTGTGAAAACTCTTACAGTTAGGTGCTGTTATGAAATGATATCAAAAGAAAATACGATCCAAAAATACACACATACACAAACACTCTACTAAAAACAAAACAAAATTAGTTGTTAATGGAAACAGCGTCATGGTTTCATGGTTTAATTTTAAGTCAGCAAAAACACTTTGACACAAGCAATGTTCTGGTTTTCTTATGTTTATAGAAAGCAATTAGACGCTTTAACTCCTTAATCAATCATGTATCACAGTGCTCCTCTCAGATACTCAGTTATAATTTTGATGGTTTCACTGATAAACAATAGGGGATGCGAAGGTCAGTGACACTCTGCAGAGTACATATACAATTAAGAACCACAGACAAGTATTAGAGCTTGCTTAAATGAAAGTTATCTTTGCAATTACGCTGCACTTGCTTATCTCTGATCATATTGGCACATGGCAGCACAGAATAATGATGAGACAGGATGACATTTGGCTATCCTTGTTTTGTCCTTTCCACACTCCAATAAAAATGTAAACAATGTTTACAGTTTGTCCTTAAAGGCAAAAAACTGCTGACACAACAGTATTATAATTTGCATAGATGGATGGCAGGGGACAGCATGCAACAGTTGATTATTTGATTGTAAGAAAAAAGAAAAAGAAAAACACACACACACACACACACACACAAAAACATTGTGATAAAATGCACTTGTTACAAGACTGATATTTGGCCTTCAGGACGAGCCTGTCAACACAATCACATCTCTATCATCACCGCCAAAGATGCATTTTCCTCCTTCAACAATACGTTTGTCGCCACATTATTGGCATCTACAATTCTTACACTTATGCACACATCATCGTCTATTTTCTCGCCCTTAACCCAATGTTTCAGGGGTATTCCGAACTGAATGTGAAGCTCTGATGCACAAGGACACCAGTCCAAAGGTTTAGCAGCAAAGGACAATCTATCATGGGACTGCAGAGCACCTGCTGGGCCCCAGATGTGCTCTGGCACTTTTTTACAGGGTGGCTGGTGGAGATCTCCCTAAGGGACTCAGCCTACAGCTGTGACAGTGGCTACAGTGCGTCTGGCTGATCTACACATCCGAGCTCTTTCCCTGCTGGTTTACATACAGATGTGCAGAAGCCAGTCTGGGGCGCTCATGCGTGTGTCCCAGCTTTATGAATATAATTTACATGAAGGAGGATGGAAATCCGAAGAGCGCGGCAAATAAGAGAGCGGGCGCATCATCCACACTGCAAGACTGTAGCGCGGTGTCAGACGCTGAGTAGCATCTGGCTGGATTCTCTCTCCAGCTACAGCGGGCTATATACAGATACAATAGTGTAGGAATGAATGGGCTGACTGAGCTCGCTCATCACTTGACTCTGCTGCCGCTCATCAACAATGACACTTCGACTGATGAGTCAGGTTCTTAAGACTTGTATATATGCATTTAAATCAGCATTTAATGTGTACTTGGCGAGTTTAAATGCATGGACTTGTCACTATTAGAAATGTGTTTGAGATTGTGCTGTCAAATAATAGCGATTAGCGTCGGACGTTTCCATTCATATTTGTTAAGTAGAATCTTCTGTAAGAATGCAGCAATTTGTTTGCAGGAGCTAGTAAACAAAACCGAGTGCTAATTCCTGGTTACACTATCTAGATGTACATACTTTTTATGAGTATGGCCAATTACCACAACGCTCACACTATGCTGTTGCAAATACTTCCATGCTGCAGGATGTTGTTTGTCCTGTTTATTGCAGACAGCATGGGTGTAAGTGAGTCACTGGAGGGGAGGTATTTGCGGAACCTTTGCCAGGTCATAAAATCTAATGTTTGTCCCCAGAAAGACAGAAGCACAGAGGCAGAAAGAGTTTCTCTGAGGAACAATGCCTCGATGATTCAATTTTTTGCTGGTGGATGGTCACCGTTGCTGCCCTCAGTGTCCCATTTAAGAGCCGCTATTGGCTTTCTATGGAGTCGTCAAGTGTTTGGCCATTTGTGCATGCAGCCTGATGCATCTTTTGTGGTTCTTCATGGCACCATATGTGAATATGTAAGCTGTGTTGGATTTTGTAATGTTTGAAGAAATGATTAAAATATACAATTTTGATGTTTTATCTGCTGGTCTTATACAGGCATCTGCTCCTCACTTTGAGCGATCGGTGATCAAAAATAGGCCTCAAGTGGATGGATTTGTCAAAGGGAAATGAATTGTACCCTTCATTTTACCAGAATTTTCTCACAAAATTGTCAATCATGGGCTTTTACCAGATGGAAGGTCTTGTCTCTTCTTTTGATTGGCAGTACATTCACAGTACATGTGATCCTTGTCGTTGGACGTTTTACAGACTATGAGCTATACTATGACCTTAGGACTTATTTCTGTTGTTAGCTGACCTCAAGCCAACAGAAAAAACAGAAAATAAGGTAAATGCAATAAAAGCACAAACTGCAAAACAGATCTGCCAGAGTGCCATTTAATCCCCTGCTGATTTCAGTTACAAATAAATAAAATAAAGCCAGTCAATTCTTGAGAGTGTGGAGAAGGATACATAACCTGTCACATGAAGGCAAATGGCCTCGAAGCCATGAAATAACCAACCAAATGCTGTCATTTGGTGAGTATCTTGCCAGGAGCGGCCCAGAGGCTCAGACTGTGTAAAACAGATATTTGCCCAGAGGCCTTTTTCTTGTTTTTTTTTCTGTCATTTCTGTTTGTGATATTTTTCTTTTAATTTATCTTCTGGAATCTACCACTACCTTCACACCTGGTGTCTTGCTACGGATTCTGAAGGCATCTGCTTTCCTTAGAAACCAGGGCAATATGAGCGCAATGAAAGATGACCTCAAATGCTGTAATGCTGAGGACTGGTTACAGTTTTCCTGCCATCTGCATTTTGCAAGGGAGTTGAAATGTCTTAAAAAAGATTACAAAAAAACACCACAAACACACAATAAATAATAAGTAGAAACTGACCTGCATAAACAACAAAAAGAGATTGGAGTCCAAAAATCCCTCTGACTATAAGGCCTGTCACATCTTTGCTGGCGTCCTACTTAGTGTGGCACCGGCTACTATTCTTTCTCTATTGGTGTACATAAGCTGAACAATATTACATCTGCAAACCAGTTCAGATGGTACAGCAGGAGCACAGTGGGCCTCATTCACCAATATATATCTCTATGTTTTTTCTTAAATATGTTCTTAAGAAAAGTCTATATCAGCTTCATGGTGTGTTCAGAAACCACCGAATTGTTTGTATTTGTTTTCTTATAATGAGGAATCCAATTATCCTCGGAAATTGAAGTTGTGTGCGAGTGCCAGGCCTGAAAAGTGTAGGCTATCGTTTCCTAATATAAAAAAGATATATCATTATTTTTAAGTATGTGGTTAGTGTATGGAAAGACCCCAAATGAACAAAATATGCAGACTTCTTGATTACTGAAAGTGAATTATTGAAACAGCATTTGTAAAGGAATGAATCTGTCCCAAGCTTTTTGATTCATCGAGGCACAAACATGTCGGCACTCAAGCGTGCGTCAGTGTGCTCTTCACTGAAGTAGATTCTGTTCTTTCCTGAGAACAAATCCCAAATAACAAAACTTCGGTGAATGTCAGAATCTTCCCAAGATCTGAATAAGCGGGCTTTAGGAAGAAGGTTCTTCCTGAGAACGGTTGGTGAATTGGCCCCAATGCTGGTAACATATTATACACTGTTTTACAACTCTTTCACGACCATGACCCATGAACTTTAACACATTATATTCTGTAGATTCTTCCCAGATTTGCTAGCGGACCAGTAGTCATAAATATTCACATATCATAGCTAGAATAGACAAGCAATTCAAGTGCTTTTAAATTGTATCTGAACAGCCTCTTGTTCTTATAAACAAGTAATCCTTCAGGGAAAACATCAGTTTTTACTCCTCTAAATGAATGGACCCTAAATGACAGAGACTATTTGTACGAAGTCTTTAAAGAAGAGGCAGCCCTTAAGAACAGATTTCCAGACTTTTGCTCGATCATCTCTCCTGCTGTTGAACACCGAGCTCGAATGTGCACTTACAATTATATGTAATCTGTCAGTATCACAATCCACTTTATTTATCAGGTCCACAGTTTGCTCTGTAATTTGCTGACTTCAGTTTTTGTTTTGAGAACAAAAGAATTGATTTCCTTGCCTTTTGACTTATATTCAGTGTCAAGTGCGGTTTTAGGAAATTGCTCAGGCAAAGTGCGCTGAAACATGTACTGTAAGTCCATGCTTAATGTTGAACAAGAAAGGGCCAATTACCCTTGAGCATAATTGCAAGCGGTTTTAATTGGATTATCAAACCAAAGTTTGGGGATTATCCATTTTTAATCAGAGCATCTGAAGTTCATTTAATTTAGGCGGAGACATAGGCACAGTTCTTTTACCTCTATTTTGATGTTTCTTTCATTTATAACTATTAGCCTCACTCTAAAAACCAGCAGTCTGTAATATCTAAAAAAAGAACTGCACAGATATCCATCCACCAAGACCTCCGCCCTCCACTCATGGTGGTATTTTAACTACATCCTGCTCTTCGGAAATATAATTACATTCGGACAAATTGACTCTTCAGATGTTTCTCTTAACTCAAAATGACTGTCAGTGTTTGTGTGACTGCTTTTCTTTGGGTCATCACAAGTAGAACTCCGAGCCACTTCACCACTTATTTCTGCCGCCGCCGCGATAATAATGCCACATTATCTGTCTGTCCGGATGAGCATGTGCTCACATGAGCAATTATAACAGCTATGAGGGTGCCTTGGTTTCTGGGACTTGTGCTACAGAAGATCCAGACAGAGCTCAAGATCTACTGGAAGCTAATCTGTGTATTTAATGCTGATTTGTGTCACTCTAATGGCTCGCATGCACGGTGTTACTGCAGCTTTTCTTCTTGCTACAAAGAATCAAGAACCTTAAACTTATTTAGAAATGTATGCATGGGTGTTTGTTTTTACAGGATATCTCCATAACTGCTATTTTCTATGTTGAATATAGCATTTTTTTTTTTTCTACAAACACTTGGAAGAAAAGCCCTATTGGATAGTGTCCATGCATAACCTGATGGGAGGAGAAGAGAGAGAAAATAAAGAAAGTGTGAATTTCAGCACAAGCAGCAGTGGATTACTTCGCACTCTTAGTTTGAGCACTGAAACATACCTCAACGGCGCATATATTCCTTCATTTCCTTCTGGCTGCTGAAGGGGTTGAGTTGGGCTCTGAGCACGCACGGGGCCAAAGGTAAGGATACATCCCTGACATATACTGAACAGGTTGCCAGTCCATCACAGGACGTCTACATCGACTGACACATATGGACAACTTGGGGTACACCCGAGCATCATGGGAAGAAACCACATCCTCAACAATAAAACACAGAAAGCAACAAAGCTGAAGTCTGAAGCAAGGAATTTGAGCCTTTTTTCCATATCATTGTTGTGCCACCTTCATAAGGTCAAAAGGATAATTATTTGTAGTGCTTGTTTGACTTCAGTGCTTCTCTACTTTATACGATAATATTTTGTTTCACATGTTATCAGACAAGAGGGTTCTGTTCTTTGCACACAGTTCTCGTAATGTGGATGTGCTGCTGCTGTTGTGCTTTCAGTAAATCTGTCAGCTGAGCACTCACAATATAAATACATAAATGCTAGAGAACGGTTCACCTTGCTGAGATATCCCCAATGTATACATTAGACATAAGAGATGGCTGAGGTCAATGATAATGGCACTGGAGGAACTTGCCAAGCTACAGTGTCTGGAAATTATTTTTGGCTCAGCTGCCAAGAGCTGGTAAACTAGAAATGATATGCCAGGAATACTGTCTAAAAAAATACAGTGTTAATTTAATATTTGCATATTTGTCATTAATAATGAAGTCCAATACAAGTCAGCGAAACCAAGGCAAACGTTCCTGTCTCAGTTCACCGACAGACTGGCAGCTGACTCTCATTGATTTTCTTTTTTCTCCTTCCAGACATATTTGAACAGCACTTAGCATTTTTGTTTCAGATCAATTACCACTCCTCTCATCTCAATCTATTGCCACATTGAATGCCACTGTTAGATGCATGCAGCATCATTGCTGTGTAATAGCCACAAACATCCTGGAGTTTACAGCTAAGATGTTGGGAAAAATTAAGAACAAAACCATTTGAAAGAGCTGAACGTGCATTATTTTTCTATACTTTATAATGCTTGTTTTAGACTGTGCGATGTCGAAGTCTTTTCTTCTTACTAATTGGACTCTCAGTGAGGCAGTGACTGTAGAATCAGGTTTAGAGGGGAGTTGTCAAAATCTTTGATTCGATGGCTCAAAGTCAGCTAACCATACAGCTGAAGTGTGCTTTAATAAGGTCTCCTTGAAGACTTCTACGAGAAAAAAAGTGTTGATTTTCCTCTCTGTGTTTGAAACGACATACTTTTTTAACAATGTCAGTATAGGACTATTAGTGAGGCCATTAATAAGATGTTGTATAGTAGTATTATATTGAGATAATGTGTCATTTGACTCGGAACAATACTTCGTTAACTGTCAGAAAAAGTTTGGGCATGTCTTAAAAAAACAAAGTGACACTGACATCAGAGGTGTATCATTACAGGCCATGGATGACATTTCATCAAATACCATACGTAAAGAGTAAATGTATCACTTTCAGCAATGTCATTATCATGATTGTACCCAGTTTAATCACAATGATCGTCACATAGTCACACTAGTGCCTTTTGAAGTGTAAACAAGCTGTAGCATAGTTTTGTATGTATAAATAAATCGGGAAAAATAGACTTTTAAAGGAAATAAATAAATAATGTTATAAAAACGCAACACTTTCATCCATCCTTGAGCAACAGCATGGCATATAAAAAGCCTGCCATTATACTCCAGAAAGAATTCTTCAAACGGATTGAGAAGCTCAAAAAACTACTGTTCTTGCCACCATTTTAATGGCAAATGTACTCTCAACTTTACCAACAACCACAGAGAGAAAGAAAGGACATAAAAGCGAAAGCTGCTTTGTTTCACAGGCTGCTGCTCTCATGGGTTTACCAAGACGTACGGCCACTGCTTTTTTTGTCTGCTGGAATCTTCTGTGTGGGCCTCCATCATTATAGCTGACATGTGATATGGAACAAGGAAAATGATTTGCACTAGTTTTTGTCTAGTGACTCGAGAATGTAAGATTAAAAGCGTATTCAGACACGAATGACGGCAGGGAACCTATGTTCGTAATTGCTAGTTTCCGAAAGCAGTGAATACAATACAAGTTTTTGGGAGATCAGATTGTAACGTATTATATCAGACGAGAGACTCTCTTGTGAAAGCTGACAGTTTGAGTCGGACGATCACCTGACTAAATACTAAATTGCTTTCAATAGTTCAGCACTAGAAAAGGAAAAGAAAGCTAGTGAGAGATTAACGCTGCCAGAGAAAAGGAGTAATCCATTTCTTGGCTTTTTAAATGCAATATAGTTGCATTATTGCTTGCCTCAGAATAAACCTTGGTGCCACACCTGACCTTAAGACTAACTTTTCACTTACAAATTAAATTGAAATCTATCAGACGGTAGCATCAGAAACCAAGGGACATATGATCACTGGATCCAGTTATTCTTTTAATGCTCAGGAGAAAATGTCAATGGGCATTAGCTAATTTCATCAGTGATGCTTTTTATTAAATTCTTTTAAAAGCCATTCCGGTTTGCTTGCCAAAGATGTCATATTAATTTAAGGCTGGAGACCTTGAAAGAAGGATAACCCAATTTGTACATTAATATGTTGAGTCTGTGGTACATTTCGAGGGAATTAAAAGCACACACAGCAAAATATGGCATCTGATACAGACATACTCAATTGCAGGGTAATGCTTTTAGGTCACAGTTATCAAAAAAACTATTTTATTTTAGAGCATTTATTTATCTTGAAAGGCAACAGTGAAAAATACATCAGTTCTATTTGTTTGGTAATAAGAAAATGGGTTTCTTTGGACTCTATTGGGCTGCAGCACACGATGTACGGCGCTTGTGTCTTCTTGTAATTCTGTGGACTTTATGAATTCATAATTACAACCTGTTGTGTTGCACTGTGTTGCTAACCTTGGAACTGCCATTGTACATCCCACATGGTTGACATGTCTCACCAACCCCGTAGAAAAGCCTTGACATCAGTCAGATGCTCTGTGACCTCGAGACGCAGCTTACAGTGTCTTCTGTGTGTGCAGCCTTTCACATTGATACGGCAGGTTCCTGTAAAAAGGAAGATGAGATCACACGAGACTTTCGCTTGTTCCCACTCACTTCCTCAGCGATTCTCTGTTTGCATGGTTTCCGTGGTAACAAGTCTAGAAGTGCTTTGCTCGTCCTGATTTTACTGCCTGAGTTCAGGCACCAAACTGGTATGTCATTTTTGAAGACTTATGAAGTTTTGTTATTTAGAGCAGTACGCTGTTTGATAAAGCAGTTTCCTTGTTATATACCAACACCAACAGCATAATTACCTTTTGTAATACGATGAAGTATTGTTCACATTTTTTAGACCATCAGCTACATAAGGTTTACTCTGAAGACCAATAAGATCATGTCAAAGTTTATGCTTTCAGTTACTGAGTAACATGCTACATGAGTTTATGTATTGCAATAGTATTGTCATGTGTGGCATAAATTAAAAGTCTGGCTTGTAAGCAGTTCACATAGTACGTAAGTATTCACAAACCTAACTGGGTACAATATTATCATTACTACAGTGCATTGCTGTCAGAGCAAATAACATTTAAGCCATGTGTAATAGCATCAGAATAAGTTTGACTTTAAAAGTCGAGTGATATTATGACTTCCCTGTAGGCCTCTTGCCCCCGCTGTGAAACACCAGCCATGTCACTGTCATGTCAGTATACTGCAGGTCACACTGCGTGGATGGATAGGGGCTTAAAGGGCATGAACACATCACTGACAAAAGTTGTGATCTGTAAGCCAACCCGGAGTCGAACAAGACAGTGCAGTGTAATATTACAGAAAGCCAGTAGGCAGGAGTGTGACATTGAAAAAGTGCACTGGAAAGTGCAGGAAGTGTATTGAGCATGGCGGACACAAACAGAGGAGCCAATTTGTGCCCGGGTATGTTTGGGGATGTATGTTGTGTTCCACCAAACTCAAGACTTCAATCTAATTAATGCAAAGTGATATTGGCAGACAATTGCCATTTAATCGTACAGAGCACCGACGGGGAAGAGAGTGCATCTTCACTTAAAATAGTTGATGACTTTATTGCCACTAGGCAGAAACAATTGCTTGACAGCCAGATTGTGACTTTTAATTTAAAAAGAACTGCCAGTAAACAGAGAAGGCTGCGTGGTACAACAGTGAAATTACGGACCTTACTGGAGCTTGAGGGAATGAAGACTAAAAGAACAGACAAAAGAGGAGTCATAAAACCTTTACTCTTCATTTCAAGGAGGGCAATAAGGAAGCTGGTTTCAACAGAAAGTCTCCAAAGATTTTTTAAAACGCCTTCAAGCAACGCATGAGATTGACTAGTAATATGAATGCGCCTTTTTATTTTTAGCTGCTTTTCATTGTCTGGAGTTACACAAAAGAAGCATATTGTAAACACAGAGTTTGGTAGTGCACTTTTTGATAATTTGTGTTATAATATGTACCCCGAATTTTGTAATTAATAATTTGTCTGAATCACTTGATAGAAATAATGTGTTATTTTGATTTACCTGGGTGCCGGCGACGTTTAGCCTAAAATGATATGGATTGATCTCTGTCCATAGCAATAAATAAAAATGATTAACCCCAAATGGCTCATTGAAATTGTCCACGGCATGACCAAAAGCTGTCCAGCAAGGGGTAAACAAGTGCTGAAATATCAACCTGTTACTGATATGAATTCATGGATATCACAGAAACGTGTGAGAGAAAGAATTGAAATAAAAAGTTATTCCATTTCCAATGATGTAAAACCGAGAAGAGCAGCAAATCTCCACATGGTAAAGACGCATTAAATGTGTCGCGTTTTTGCATACGACGTAACTAAAACGATAAACAGACCGTCAAAATATTTGCTGATTTATTTTCCATTAGTCGATGAATTGATCATCAATAATTAATCAGTCTCTCACGTAGCTGTGGCGTACAATAATCTTTCAGCGGTATCCAGGTTGTTTTTAAACATTAGGCAGTACACACATTGAAATATAAACTCTCACACACATGCATTTGTGGCACTTTGATGGACTGTGATGGTTTCTGCCTCCGCACACCTGGGTATTGCCTAAAAGTCATATCCAGAATGCTTAATGACCTCGTTTAGTTGAGGGGAGGTGAAGGTGATCTTAGCTTGCCACATTTTCTTAATTGTTTTTTAATTACACCTCAGACTGCATCACCTGCAGTAATTTGAGACAGCAGGTCAGTTTCCTGATAGAGTGATAAAACATTCATGACAAATGAGGTGAAGTTTTTTATATTGATGATTTAACTATTTTGCCCACAACATTTTACGTACTTGGTGATTACAGAATTGCGGTAAGTGAATAATAAAGATGTCTTTACTTGTACATATAAGAACGATTATTACGACAGCGTATTAGGGCCATTGCAGGTACAAAACAACATGAGAATAATTGCGGAGCCGAGGGAGGGGATAACATCCTGAGAAAAATAACTCATAATTTAAAATAAATTGCAAAACCATGGCAATGACAAATAGTGGAAGGGCTTTGTCAAGGAACCACTTTGCTTCAGTGTAACTATGTGTGTTTGGAGTAAGGCTTATAGTGTTAGCTGTGGTGCTGTTTAGTCAAAGGTAGAAGTTGTTGGTCAAGCTTACCATAATAACACTACTTTAGGAGAATTCAGACGGCTGGCTTTACCACGGTTTTGCACTCCAGTATTTATTTTTTTTTTTCATAAATTATTGACTATAATCTCACAAATTTGAGTTTTTTCTCGTAAATTTACTACTTAAATCTTGGATTTTTTTCTCTGAATAGCACCCCACTCCCATAGCCTCGTAATTATTACTAATTACAATTGCCCTAATATGCCGTCGTACAATATGGTCAGCCTTCATTCTGATGTAATTATCACTGAGCCCCCATGTACGATACATTGCTAGTTTAATCACATAGACGGATATTGCAGCTCTCTTTCACCCAGGCTTCACCCTCCAACAGGCTCCATAGCTTTGCCTGAGCCTGTCTGACTGCAGAGTGTTTCTGTAAATTCATCAGCTGCAGCAGTGGAAAGATCTTATGGCATAACGATGATGACACAAAGTTCCCTGCTTCTCCACAGGCCGTGCTTGCTGGTAGCATCCAGCTGTCTGTCCAGAAGATGATGACAGCAAGCTCCTGTACCCGATGAAGATTTCACAGTTTACCCCACTGTCCGTGGAAAAAGACTTCCCAGTTAATATCCCAGGAACAGCAGAAGCCATGCCGGCACATTGATCTCTGCCTGAACTTGGCCCCATGTTTCAGACAGACTTCAAAATCGTTTTTGTTTCATGCTCCTTTCATGACCAGCTTTTGGCAGTTGGTCAACTAAGTCTGGCAGGAGATTTTGCAGCCTTGTGACTTCAATGGACTTGTCAAGCAAATCCGAGACATTCCCCTCTGGTGTTGGTTATGTAGATGTCGACGTGCTGGTGTATGTTGACCCTTCTACAGCTAGCTGGTCAGTAGATGTTCTGCTTCCCCCGTAGTGGAGCAGAGGTGGTATAATAGCTGAATAAAATCTACCTCCTCGCAGCTATTGCCAGCAGCAACATGACCCTGCTCAATGTATCTATTGCAGCCTGGCTTACAGGTAAGCGGGTAATACCTTCCCCTGAGCAGAAGACAACTAATTTCTTATACAGCACAGTATGTGTGGTCAGCTGAACCTGCTTAGTCTACTGCAAGTGGAAGGATTAGGTGTTTCAAAGAGGCCTGTGGTTGACAGAAATGTACAATCTTACTGATAAGATCAGCAAAAATAGATGGCCTACACCTCGTTGCCAGTCAACCTGATTCATAGCAACTGCTGGCCACCTTTAGAATGTACCACTACAAGGCAGTAAGTTCCCCTTGGTGTGGTGTGCTCCCAGTACCCTAGTGGGGTAAGGTGTAGTCCCAACCGCATCGTCCCGCCCGTTTTAGAGGTAGTAAGAGATGGTGGGTCTTGTTAGCGTGACTTTCCCTTCTCGTCCAAAGTCTCGTGGGGAAAATGGGAGCGGCCCGGTGAGGTGCAGATTCTGTGAATGCTGGTTTTGAGAATAAAATGACCGTTCATACAAGCAGTACCAGTGCACCTTGGAGGGTCAATCCTGATTAGCAAGTAGATAGAAATGTCAGTGTGCTGCTCCACAGGCTACAGTGAGCTGGGTTAAAGCACGCAGGCTCCATTTTAAACAATAGTTACAATGATGGTGGACATTTTTTTTTTAAACTACAGTTAATGGTAAATAAATCAGTTGTTTGAAAGCCCACAGAAAGCATGCACACTTTTCTCCTAATTTCCCCTCCCCCGCTGCGCTTTCATTGTGTGTCAATCTCGACAGACTCCACTGAGGTGGAAGCAGTCAATATCACCCTGTTCTGTACCATGTGAAGGGTGACTCTAATTGTGGACTGCATTGGGTGCATTGGTCCTCTTAGAGACGGCTCATCTTCCAACTAAAAATGTGCTGAAGCAGAAAGAACAAGAACCCAGATTGCTTTTAAAACACTTGAGAATCTTCTTGCTTTAGAATGGTATGCTCTAAACCATTAGAGAATATCTTTACCATGATTTCAGCCAGGTAATTGTTTAGTCAAATATTATGAAACATTTAGGATTTTTTTCATCCCAGCAACATTATAAAATCTATAAATCTCCACAAGAAGCAGTACAGCTTGAAGTATTCAGTATGAGGAAACAAGGATGTCAGCAATTGCCTGCCCATTATACTACATTGTTGAATGTAATAACCAAATGATGGTTGCTGCTGGTGGTAATAGTGCCTTAAGGTTATAGCTGTCAGTGATCATCTTCAGCAATGAGCATTACAGGCTTAGCCCTTCCCACACCCATCCTGCAGGACCCATAAAGGCCACCCTGCGCTTTTGTTCAGGCAATCAAGATATGCATGGGCATTAGTTTCGAAAGCCAAATGGTGCCATTCAACCCTGACCTGCCTTCAGCTTAAAATGAATTGAGACAGAATTATTCTCCCCCAGTTCCTTTCCTATGCAGCACCATCATAAAGAGCAGTCGCTCTAATTTCCTTTGACAAATCGTTAAAGAGCCCCGGCACTAATGTGTCAATTCATTTTCACTCGGGCTACTTCGGTAGAGTACCCACACACACGCACGCACACACACACACACACACACACACACACACACACACACACACACACACACTATTCAAAGAAAATATGAGGTGCAGCACAATGTAATCTTCTGTTTCCACAATATAAACAATAAACTATTTATGCACATATAATAATATTGCTTTTTCTTTTAAGTTCTATGTCATTCATGCGTTTTTTGTTGCTGTGCTGCATTGTTACAGTATTTGCAATATCTGTAAAAAGGCTGACCAAAACAAAAGTACCGTCCTAGTATAACCTAACCCCAGAGGCCTAAAGATAGGGCTAGGTATTAAGAGGTTTTAAACCGTTCATATGAAGTTCGAGTGAAATTTCAGTCAGGAAGACTATACTTTTGCATGCTCAGGCCTGTGGTTATTTTCTCATACATCCTGCCATTCAGTCCTCTCATGCTCACTCATAATGTATTCATTGTCGTTGTCTGCAGCTGTCAATTGAGACATCAGCTGTTCTCATCAGCTGGTCACATCTATCCAAGAGCACAGTGCCACATCGTTGTCCTATCATCTTGCTACGGTCTCTTTTTTTAAATAAGATTCTCTTTCTGCCTTTAATACGTTCACGCTAGTATATCGAGCGCCCCTCCACCACCGTCCAGTGTCAGCAGAACCATCAGCCACCACCGTCACCAGGCCCTGGTCTCCATGGGGATTTGCTCAGAGCAGACACCCCTCCATTACACATCTTCCTCTAGAGTCTAAGCACCAAAGACTTCATTATCATAAAGTTGGAATCTGTTACAGTGAAAAATTATCTTCACTTTATCTTCACATAGCATTTATGTAAAAGGTGTCGTTTTGAAATGTAGAAATTGCCCTGGGATTTATGCCGTGTGACACTCAAACTGAGAGATTTGTTCAGTATATGATCAAAATTATCTTTAATTAAATGTGAAGGGGTCTAACCCTTTCATGTTTCCCTCTGTTTTAATGCTGGTTTACATTATAAAGAGCAGCACCTGTGAATTTGTATTGATTAAATTGAGAGACAGAGGGGGCTACAGCTACTTGAAAGCTGTCAAAGAAACCTTAATTCTCCCGGACGGCACAGAGAGGTACACTAAAATGACTGTCCTTGTATAGCAGTTAAATAAGGACAGACACTGTCCTTTTGATGTAGTTAAGTGTGTGCTTGACAAAACAGGTGCACCTCTGAAAGCTTTCAAGGAAAAATATCCCATTGATGACTTTTAAGTGGATTTTCAAATACGAGCCTTTCTGTTCTCTAATGCGTGTGCACAAATAGGCCGGTAGTCATCGAAATCCTATCTCCCTGAAACCTTCTGGACTCTTTATCCCTCTAATTTATTTGCTGAAAAAGCAAGGCAAAACTTACAATATCACTTTTTTTTATTGCATTTTAGCTCCTACAATTAAAATGATATATCTGTGAACACTTCTGACAAAACTAGGAGGGATAGGAGACGACTTATGATTCTCTATAAGACCTACATTTATTATATGACTGGCACAAACTTATCACTGTGGAAGAATTTAAAATAGATAAAACATTATAGTTTGAGTCATAACAAATTATGAATTAAGCCTACTTCAATTGAAGTTAAATACTGTCTTTGGTTGCTGCTTGCCTCTTTGGAAGGAAAATATAAGAAAACTTATGTCATTGAAAACAAATGACGTTGCCAGGGTAAAATATTGTGTTGCTCACTTCAGCTTGTCGCTGATGTTTCTACCACCTTGGGATGTTACTTTCCTTATCTCTTATATCTATGGCTGTATTAAGACACAGTTGCATGTCAACGTTACTTTGGTATGAAGTTCCTCTGTTCAGTAAAACAGGCGCACTCACCATGCCTCCCATCTTGTAAACATACAGTGGATTTGTGTCATGCCCCAAATCTCTTATTAATTGTGGGGGAAGGAAGAGTGATCTTCCTTTTGTGTCTGCTCTCAGTCTAATGCTGCTAAGACTGTTAAGATCGAACCATGGCAAAGGCTTTGGGAAGTCTTTTGTTTCGTAGATGTTCGTGTATCAGCGATAACAAGATTGAGTGGCTTTCATGGTCCACGACAAAGTTTGGGATAATCCATCGTCAGAGTGGGAGTAATGTGGTGTGGCATCAACAGGAAGGTCTCCAATCTCATCTTACTTGTTGGTTCAGCTGATTCCAAAATTCAAATCTAAACCTAAACGGAGGGAATAAAATATAAGCGGGCACAGATGACTCAATTACCTCTAATCCCATCATGAAAATACTCTTCACTTTCAGGAATTCAACACATAAATGTATCGTAAATAGGTTCAGCCTGAGATGACAAGCTTCAAACACAATATATTGTATTTTATTATATGAATGGGAGCATGAAAACCAACCAACTCTTTTGCAAGTCTGTTCAGAATGTGGAATGAGTAAGAGTGGGAAGGATGAATGAATAAAGTATGAAATCAGTACTGGTAGAAGCAAATAACATCCAAAACACTAGATGTAAAACAAGATAAAAGAAGTACCTGCAGTTAAGAAAAGGCTTTGAGTGAAATTTAAGAAGAGATTAAAAAGAAGATACTAAGTTTGCATTATCCTTGTGTTTCGCCTGCTGATACCAGAATAAATAACATTGCAGCGGGCACATCTGGAGGAGAATAAAGCATGACCTTTTCCAGATCTGCAGATGAAAAGAATGAGCTGATCTTCTCTAACTTGTCTCAGTTGGAGAAAGCATGGCTGCAACACTTGACCCGAGCATCAAAAGACAACTCTGAATGAAAAATTACACCTAGATTACGGGCCTACAATTTAAGTCAAGAGATCGTTAACACCGCTTGTGCTGGGGTCAGAACGGGTCATTATTTATGACTTGGAGTCATTCAACTGCAGGAAATTTCAATTATTAGAACCTAATTACAATGAATCAGGGCATTAACAGGGTTTAACATACAGTTGTGTGCAATGCGCGGCCAGAGTGCAAACGATAGTTTGCCGCAACATTAAATTGATACATTTTATAACATTTTTTACTTCATGTGCAGAGGTGGTATTATATGAATTATTTCTAATGTGTTAACTCTATGTGCAGTGGTGGAACTATCACTCAAATCATTATTTTCATAATAATATCTTTTCTCTATTTATGTGCAGTGGGGGCAATTGTTCATGGTATCTCTATATATAATAATGATTTACTCGTAACAATATCATAGAAAGTATGAAATCCTCAAACTAATTACTTTCACCAAAGGTACACAAATAAATGACATGATAGCACATGCATAGTAAGTTCAGAAAGCATCTTTGGTTGAAGGATCTACAATGACGCATAAATCAACCCTGCCTCATGTCCCTTGACATCCACTCTCTATTGCTGCGGCTTGCGAAGTTACGAATTCTGCTATATGGCTCACTACTCTGCCGCCGATTGGCTAGTACGGTAGAGTAGGGCGGGTCATGGCGTCGCTATAGTAGGATTTTAAATATCGCCTTCGGCTCGGCGGTGGTTAGGGTTGGCTGCTGGTAAACTGACACCTCACCTGCAGGATCTTACCCAGCAGAAGTGAACAAAAGATTACACGGAAACTGTCAGTAAGTGAAGGTATGGTTACCTCCTTGTCACTTCAGTCTGCTCGCAATCAAAAACCATAAAAGCTGCTGTGTGTTGGGATACACTACCAGCAAGGTAAATAACCCAAAACTTTTTTTTATAGGATGCAGAATTGAAAAAACAGAGGATGCAGGAAATAAGACTTGAGATGTCAGCAGGAGTAATGGGAAAACCGTTGAATCCTGACATTCAGTATGCCTCACTGCACCTGTGCAACAAGCATTTTGTCCAAATGGCAGTTTTATGTTTTCAAGTGCCTTAGCACACTGGAGTAACTTGCTAACTCATGCATGGCTAACATCTCGCTAACAGCTAACTTGTCCCATCCCATCATCATTTCAGTTATCAGCTGCGCCCCTCATAGACATAGGGTGCTAACATAATCCTCTGACATGCTGAAATGTAACTTTTTTTAGTTGTCTACAGGCATTTTGTATGCTTTCTGCCCTTGTTTGCATATCGTGGCGGTTCAGATGTGCATGGTTGTCTATGGTGTGAAGATAATAATAACATAACAAATGTCAAGTTATGTAACTTGTGAGACACAATGCGCAAATAAATGCAGAGTGATTTTTATCCGTCAATCTGTATCTATATCTGTGCCCCTACTTTACAACTCGTGTATATCATCATTTGTACATCGACTTAGCATTTTACAAAGGATTCTTTTGAGAATATATTTGCCATGTTGTTTCACACCAAATCCTCAAATACAGGAGGCAAGTGAAATTAAAATGTAAAATGACTCATGTCGCGTAAAACTCGATGTACAAGTGCGTGCAGATGTAAATATGCATCTGTGCCTCTAAATTACAACTCGACGCGTATATCATTTGTAAATACCCAAACAGTTCACAAATAAAGGGAAGATGCATCGCTCTCCAGTAGGTTGCGATAATGCAACATGTGTGAAAACAAATATAAAACTGATTGCATAACTATATTTATAACTCGATGCGTACATTCAACAGCTTACGTGCAAAGGCCTTCATGTTCAAAGTAAACAGCTAACAAATCTGAAATGTTTGTGCAATGAATATTCCATAAAATTGTTAAACATACAGACACAGTAGGTCACCTGCCTCAAAAGCTTGATTTGTTACACTCAGAATGTCTGAAAGGACTACTTTATTTTTTTTAAATAGTCTTTTCATGATTCTTGGTTGTAAAATGTCCTCTTTTCAAATAGATTTCTACTTAGTTATTTTGTGTAAACGGTTTGCAAAAAAAGTCATGTTTTGCATATTGAGAACAAATCACTGTACATGGTTCAACCAGACTTGACATCGAAAGGGCAGAGAGAGACAAAGATCCCCCTGAGCAACAGTTAAATAGAACAGAAGACATCACCAGTCATTGGTTTAAGAAACTGGAAGCTTCGCATCAAAATGTGTGCAGATTTGAATAGGAATATGTTCCTTTTCCATTGTCACGTGTACAATAATGTCTATAACAAACTGGAATATTAACTGGTGTGTTGCTTAAGCAAAGCGTTCCTTAAAAGATCACAATAGAAATAGAATTTTAGTCTAGGGTTAGCACTGTTGAAACTGGATCACAAAATATCACCTGAACATTCTATGGACTGACAAGTCACAGTTTAATCCAATGTAATATAACCACTCAGTGGACCCAAAGTTGTGGCCTAAAGAAAAACAGCGTCCCAAAATATTTAGAGCCCAAATGCAAGCACCGTTATAGTTCAGTTATGATCTAGGGTCACTTATGTTTATCTGGACTGAGAAACAAATTCCCTAGCGAAGGGTATTTTGGGGGGGGAAATTGTTCCAACAGTGTTATCCCCTGGCATGTAACATCATGGGAATATCGGCTAAATGCACGTTTTAATTATTGTGATTTGATTTCAAATGTAAGATTTGGTGGAATACTGTTCACAAACCATCTAAGGAATGACGCCTATTATTCTGCTTACTTTTTTGACAGACAGTGATCTGCAGGAGACTGTCCCTGAGGAAAGAACACTTTTGAAGCTGACCTTTACTATACCTTCTACCACAGCATCTGTGGAGAGGACCTTTTCAGCGTTTAGGCGCATAAAGACATACGACCTAATCACTATGGGACAGAAGAGGCCTTCATCCTTGGCTCATGTTGCCATTGAGCATGAGAGGTTTGTGAAACTGAGGAATACACCCAATAAGGAGGACTTCTACGACATAGTCATTGACATCTTTGTCCGGAGGGATAGGACTTTGTCTCATGTAAGTGCCTAGCACTTACACCAACACTGACACAAGCGCTTTGTCTTTCTTTCTTTCTCTTTCTCTCTGAGTTTGTTGTGTAGTTTGTCTGCCTAACTAATGACATCTATATTGTATCTATACATGTGTAAAGTGGACATATCCAAATGCCACATTAATAGGTCACTGCCTGTCCAGGCAAAGAATTCACACCATCTCACTCTTTGAATATCATCTGATTTTGCACTGATAAATGATGCTGTGTCTATGCGTGCCCCAGGGGTAACATGTAAATAGTAAATAAGAGGGGACCCAGTAAAGATCCATGGGGGACACATCAAAAGAGAAGTAAAAAAGGTAAATCATGCACTATACTTTCATAATAAGTTTCACCGTTCTCCCCCAGTTGATCAAACAGTTATCATTCATCACTTTCCATCATTTTGCATGAAAAGAATGGTATTCACCTGTGGCTTTGACTAAGGCTGCTCTGCAATTCTCTTAGTATGCCGTGTTGGTATTTTCTGCTTTCTACCACTGTTGCTAGTCCATTGTGCTCTGTGCTACCACATTGTGATAATTTGTTGCTGTTTTTGTTGAAGGTCAGTGTACCGAAGTGCCCAGACTGACACAGAAGAATTCTTTATAGGCAATTAACACGGTCCATGTTCAGGATCACAGTCGGCACCAAGCGGGCAGGAAACAAGTCAGAGGATTAGCAGGAAGGTGTGACAGCAGCAACGGGTTATTAGAACAGGAAGGCAAGTAACTGGAAGGCTTCATGAAAATAGAAATAGCTTGAACAATAAAACAGCATGCTCACAGGCAATCTGGCAAAAGACACAAACTGACAAACTGCCTCTACATTTTCACACACACACACACACACACACACACACACACACACACACCAATTGGAGATTAGGAGCAGCTTTAAAGGCAGACATCAGATGAACACTGATAAGAATCGCTGGGTAACGCCACTGATTTCCCGAATCAATTCTATTCCAATTGACAAGGTCCTGATTAGATTCAGTTCCAATACACAATATTGCCTGGATATGAAAGAGATTCTCAGAGAATTAATGCAGTAAATTGTACAAGGAACCCTCTAACCTGGTGCATTATAAAAAATATGAATATTTACATAAAGAACACACTTTATGCCCGTGTCCCGACTTTGATGCTCGCAGTACTACGGTGTGAAAATTGACAAAATCGGGTTTAAATTTAATCCACATGTTTACATATTACGTCAAACTAGAGCAGCGTAATGTGTGGCTGCAGTGAGTGAGTGTGTTAGCGATCGTAGTGGAGAAGAAATAAACCGTAAAGTTGTCTCGTGTTATTAAATGTACAGTGTCACACACACACTTTTTTTCTGAAATGAACTGGCGCCTGCTGCTTGGTGGTGCCTTCAGGGGACTAGCTCCCAGCATGTGTTGATTCAATTGCGGTTCGCTAGTTCATGCAAGGGAAATGGCATTTATTAAAACAAGGGTGTTCAATTAAAATTCAGCGAGGTCCAGTTAGAGAGAATTTCCTCACGCAAAGGTCCGGAACATCACAATAATCTAACTTGCTCTATGATTTAGTGCCATATACAGCATATTCGAAGTAGCTGTATTGTATCAACGTCTATGTACTCAAGAGCTGACTGTCAAATATAATGAAGAAAGTTTAATTTAATAATACCTAAACAATAGTTGTTGTCAGATTTCAAATTGAACTGGATGAACTATAAATAATATATACTTAAATAATAAATGTTCTTTCAAGTAAAATAAGGGCTGCATTTAAGAATAAATTACATAACAGAAAGCTTTGAAAAATGTTTTTGAAATAAAGTACTTTATTTCAGAAAAACTAATTGAACTGAATTGACCTTGCTCTGAAGTGTGAAGTGATGTCAATCAAAAATAACACGATATCCATATTCTTTTCATCTTCTGAAGTCTATACGTTGTTATTGAAAGCGCTTGTTCCAGCTCTATTCTCCTCTCTGTTAACATCGTTGTTGGGCAGTGAATTCATGTGTTAGGATTCTGATCACATTGGGCTCTTTTTCTGTGCCTTCATTTCGGATGTGAGTGGGTACATTTGCTCAAAAGATTTCTGCTTTGTCTCGTAGTGGTGCTTCATATTACTTTTTATAACCTTTTTATAATCGTCACGGTCTCTGAACATACTGGCATACCGGGTTTGAACTGTCAATGGGAAGAATGACCATAAAAGAGTCCATTCTTGTTTCAAAGGCATTCTTGTTGTCCACGTCATGTGAAATAGCTACTCTGTTATAACTGTTGGGTCTATCTTCCCGTCTCTATCTTCTATTTACAATGGATGTAATTGGCCGGGGTCTTTTCATGACTGGTGCACAAGTGCCGTAAAGGCTAGAAAAGCTGCGCCGGTTGAAATAGAAGCGCTCCGTCAATTTGTAATAATTCTCAATTATCCATAAAGTTAAAGGTCTAGGTCCGGATACAACGGCGTCCGGATGCGGACCGCAGTCTGCCTAATAGTGACTCCTGCATTAAAAGATCAATCTCAGGATTTCAAGATTAATTAGAATCTGAAAATGTATTTTTATTCTATTTTTTAAACCCAGCCCTACACAAAGGGTGCCTGGTGAAATAGAGTAGAGTAATTGCCAAGCAAGACAAAAAGAACACAGTAAGGAAAATCTGAAACAGCATGAAAAGAGGAGTGAGGACAGAGAATATAAGGGAGGCTGGAACAGCTGTGGCCATGACAACTTTTTATGTTCTGGTATAAAATAGTTCCCAATAAAATGGTGGTCTGTTGATCATTCAGAGTAACTGAGATATTGTTTCTGGAAAGGCACATTGATGTTGAATTTTCCAAATCTCAGTTTTCATTGCCTTCAACAACATGAACAAAGTTCATTCACCCAAATTCTATTGGGGTGACAGCAGTAGTCTCTGTGACGCATATCGTAACATCTGATCAAATAATACAAGAACAGGAAGCATAGATATCAAGGGAAGTTCAGTATTATACTTTATATTGTGTGTGTGTGTGTGTGTGTGTGTGTGTGTGTGTGTGTGTGTGTGTGTGTGTGTGTGTTTGTGTTTGCATAATTTGGGTGAACTGAATGAAGTCTTGTGCGAAGCAGTTTTGTCGACTTACTACTTTTCTTGTCCTTGAGTCTTTAACATGTGCTTTATATAACAAGACTAGTAATACCAACACCAAACATGCTGCTGCCCTAAGGTTTGGAATGATTTCAGACCAGTTGGCCTCACTTCCTTCTAAATGATTATTATTTATGCAGGTAGAACAAAGCATGCTCTTAGCCCCAGTGCAGTGGAGTTATAGGATGCCACATTTACCCTGCTTCATATCTTGTAGCATCTGAAAATAGTACTCAAGCCAAAACTTCATAGACTTTTCATCTGCTTTTAGAACTATTCAGCCTCACACTATAGGCATGCGATCCATGGAATATTCTACAATGGATTCTTGTTGATTTGTTGAAGAGAGCCCCATTAGCTTAGGCCAGGGCTGTGTGCCCAACAGGTTAATGCTTTTCGTTTTTAGCAGTCGAGAAAGGAAATTAGTTGAGTTATTGTCCAATCATTGAAGACTGTGTTGAAAGAGATTAATACTCTTGAACAGGTGGAGAACTGCAAATATATTAATTCCCTGATGCATTAGTACGTCTGTTGTTTGATACTGTATCAGTGACACCTTACAGATGGTGTGACCATGGATCATAACAGTTTAGTTTAGTAGTACATTAAATCTGTGTGACAAAAACACATTAATAATTTAGTAAGTAAAATAACACAATTCACGGTAGAAATAAAATAGTTTAGTTTCTAGTTGTTTTTTTCTTGTGTGTTCTCTGTGCACTCTAAACTAAAAACACACTGCACTCTTCTTCCAGTGTGCCCTCTGTTGTAGTTTTTAGAGACACACAAGGTTAAGAGGTATCACAAATGTCCAGTAGGTCAGACTTTCGCAGAAAGGTTACAGACGAAGTTACTACCCTCAGGACAATCTTCGATAGGGGCGATCTGTGTCAACTCAAATAATGTATAACTGCACACAGTTGCACAGAGAGTGGACATATAGCTTGCCAAGACTGAATAACGTAAGGACTCTATGATCAAATCAGGTACTTTACTGTACTTTCTATTTCCTGTGCTTTCTAGAACAGTCCTTTTAAAAAGAAACTGGAAACAAAAATTTGGGGCAGGAACCCAAGAACACGCTCAAAGCAGATCCTTTTGACAGGCCTTCGGAAACGTGTCAAAACACTAAGTTATATAAAGTAATGTTGCATTCAGTCCTTGCACACTGGACCAAGGGAAATCTGATTTGCTCCACTGGTGAGATTGATCCAGAGCCCGAGTTTGTTCTACAGCAGACAACACTGAAATCTTCCTCCAGGTGATAGACTGGGGCCCGTCCAAGGCTAGATTCACTTCCCTAAGCCCTGGAATCTCTGGTATCCCCAAGTCCTAATTGGCTTTTGTGATTGGCTTGTTAGAAAGCCAGGGTCCTATTCCTGAAATTCCCACTCAACTGTGGGGGGGGGGGGGGGGCTATTCATTTTCACCGTGAACTACTGAGCCTTAACAAGATGTCCAGTCCTGCAGGCCAGCAACTGTGATCCTCCTGAGGGCAATCAGTGGACTCTCTCACCTCCCGTGTCTTTTAAAAGGAGTCCCTCAGGTGATGACTGGGGCCAGGGATCAAGCAGCGTGTCACTACCACACTCTAACTCTTAAACACAAGTTCATTCCTTACCCCCAGTCCATCCTACTAATTAAACTTGATGCTCAGGAAGAAGCCTGACTTCAACAGTATATGAACCTCAGTTATAATCATGGCTGATTCAGAGCCACCACACAAAATTTCGACAACCAATTTTGCTTCAGTGTTCTTTTTTTTCTTTGCTTCAGAGGCCGATTGCACAAAACACCTTAAATTTTCTCCTTAAGTATGACACTTAAGGCATAATTTAAGCTCTCTCGTCCTGACGCCCTCATAGATCGCCATCAACTCTGCCGTAGTACGGTTAAGAGAGAGCTGGATGGAGACGGAGGTACCTTAAGTTGTTTCCTTGCTTTGGTTGCTGAGGTCTTTTGTTCAACGGTTTAACTAACTTTAAGGGATTCCTTAAGTTTCAGACCAAGATCAGGAGAAAACCTTAAATACTTGAATGTTTTAAGGAAACCTTAAGGAGAATACTTGAAGGTGTTTTGTGCAAACAATTTAGGGAACTTTAACTTGGAGTTCAGGAGGATAGGAAAATCTTGACTTATAGTGTTTTGAGCAGGCGGTCACAGAATCCTCGTTCGTACACTTGTTTGGCCTTTCGTAGACAAATATTTAAGTGAATTTAACAATGTACCCATGGGGACACAGCTATATTATGAACAGCAACATTCCTATTAATAATATTGACAGCTTGGCATCTTATCTTTCTTAATATCCTGTTTGAAACATTTTCTCCTTATTGATTGCGTAATTGACTTTTAAAATGCAATATTAGGAGGCATCTCGCGCAGTAACAAGCAGAGTGACTTTTAATGATGCGGAATTGATTTACAAAGATGCAATACAGATCTTTACAGATAAATGTTATAAGTCAAGAACTCTATCAAGATAATACATTCACCAGACACATTATTGGTCTGCTGGTGTGAAGCTGAGGATTTCAGAATCATTTGTATTACGATAGCAGCATAACAGACATCTTCTGTAGTGGCTGAAATAAACTTGGAGTCCCTCTACTCTGAAGGCTGTTCCTTGTACAGCATAGATACCGTGGAAATTGTTTACAGAAGACTTGTTTCTAATTAACTTAATCTCAATTACAAGAATAGCTTTTAGTGCACAACAGTAATTTCCTACAACTCCAGACAAACGAGCATGTAAATGGTGGTTGTTCAGCGTACTGATCTCTCGATGTGTCAGTGGACTTTGTGTCGAGTCCTCGAATGTTTTGGAAAATTGTGCCTTGTTCATAACAATGGCAATTCACTTTTTGTTTTCGGAAAAACAATTTCGTCCTCCAGGATAATTGCCTCAAATAGCTGGTTGTTCCAGACGAGAGAGAGATGACGAAAGACAAGTGATATGTGGTGAGGCTGGGGTCAATTAAGATGAGGAGTCTGGTGCTGCTGCGGAATTTCAATTTCAAATTCATCGATAGGAAATTTGATTTTCCACACACACGCACACACGAAACGCAAGGAAATTGCTCGTGGAATCTGATTGAAATGTAGTTCATTCAGAATTCAAAGAAGAAGACAACTGGAATTGTCAAATATTTAATATGCATGTCCCCATTCTCTTAATGCCTGTTCTTTAAAGACACACACACACACACACAGCGGACATGCAGAAGAAGAGTGGGCATACTCTATGAAGGAAGGAAGGGAGGGAGGAAGATGGATAGACAGGTAGACGGTTAGATACTGCAAATAGACAGCATTTTTACAATTAAGAGTTGACAAATTCGTGAATTAAAACGAGACAGGTTTTAGTTTTTTTCAGAATTCCCTGGTCCCCTCCCGCTCCAGCTGTGTGTTTTAGGAGGGACTGTTGATCATTAGCACTTCCCCTCACATTGTGCAGTCTCTGGCATCACTCCCTGCTCTATCGTTGGCACACTCTCCCATCTTGTGTTTTAAATTGTAGGAGGCAAAGAATGGAGCTGTGCGGGGCTTGTTTGTTAGAGACACAACACCCTCATGAGTTTCTGCTGGCAGCATGCCTAGCCACCAGAACTGTGGCGCACAACACTAGAAAACTGGAAATGAACCCACACTCATTTTTAAACGCTGCATATTTATTTAGGCCTAGTCGTTTACCCAGCAGTCATTAAGGCTATGTGTGCGGCTTTTTCCTGTGATCTACTCACACTAATTATATCAAACTTGCTCTTTGGGTTTTAATTTGTTTACATTAGATGATATAAATGAGGCCTTTCCTCGGATGGCTTCACAGATGGTTGAAGTGTTGCGCTGTAATGCATCTGCATTCTGGGTTTACGGCTCAACCAGGGTATCCCACACCACCGGCTCAGTTATTGTCCTTTGATTGGACTTCTGCTGCAGCTTCACAAACACTGTTGGGATGCCCCCCCGATACCCGGTTCTAAACGGGAACCGATAAGATGGTAGTAAATACCCAGAGTATCGCTAAGGTACGGAGTTAGCGGTTCTGCTATTGGTACTTTAGAAGATACGGAGCGAGATCTACACTGTTTCTGTGTCTGTCTTTGCACGAGGGGCGGAGTCATGCTGACACACACACAGACACACCAACTCCGGCTCAGCACAGCGTGAGACACACGTCATGGCAGAGAGAAGAAAAAGATCCAAAGTGTGGCTACATCGTTGTATCAAATGCAATAAAAACCCTCACAAGTAAGGGAGGAAATACCACAACATTTGGCCAACAAGCAGAACGTAAATGTGCAGAAATGCAGTTTTCTACTGTTTGGCGAGCAGCCGTCCATCCTCGTCCACTGCAGCTCACGTCAGCGATGACATGTGGAGTTTGATCATAAGAATAGGCTTAGAAATGAAAGCTAATCACTTAGCTAATTGTTTAGCTTCGACTGTATTTTAAGGATTTGAAACTTGTTGTAGTTTGTTGGGCTGAGGCTGCAGCCATGACACCCCAGGAGCCCAGCTGCTAGTCGCACTCCCACTCCAGCCAACACACCTTAACAATAATTGTTTCTTTACTGTCGGGAGATGACCACGGCTCTCAACTCCAAATATACTCCTCCCTGTAGGAATGTTCTTAAATGGACATTTGTTGTTGGCATTGAAATAGTATAGTCAACAATAGTGAGTTATTTAAGAATTTCTGCTTATTTACATATTATGCAATATTAATTCTTTTTTAATTAGGCCTACTTATCTTTTTTTCCTCACAAAATAATCAAAAAGAACCGATAATATTATTAATACCTGGATAAGCATTATCGACAATAGTACGAGTATCGATACAATCCTAACGATATCCATCCCTAGTTGTATGACTGCCGATATGAATTACTCTCACAGATAACCGACCAACATGCCACACACATGCATACCACACTAAGTACTTGCGATCCCGCAAAACGTAAATAGATAAATGATGGACATCTGACTATTTACATCATGATCATTAGGGAGAACGAAGAGCAGAGAGGTCTCTGTAAAACCATTCAGCCCACAGACTTCACTTTCACTCTGGACTCTCCTTTGCCTTTAATAAAATGTCCCCATTTTTACGTGAGATTGACCTAAGATGTAAGTAAGATATTTTTCCATACCGCCTCTTTCTCGGTTTTCACAGCACTCAGACATAAAAGATGCACAGATTTCAGCTGGCTGTTGCTGGAGACTTCCACAGAGTCTATTATAAACTTCAATATTTCACATGCCAGGGGCATTAGATGGACACCCTACATCTGTGTAGTAGAGTGAAGTTGATAGGCTTGGCTGTATATTGCTCCTGGGCAGCACTTAAATAATATATGAAAGCTCTTAAGGTGGTCGTAGACACAGGCTTATAAACTTTTAATAATACGCACAATGATAGCGTATTACTCTGATGGAATGCTGGAATTATACATAAATGATTAGGTCCGTCTTGCACTGAAACCATTCCCAGCTAGCTGAGTGTGAGGCTTTCAGAGAAGCAGCTTCTGCCTACAGAACATTCGAGTTGAGAAGTCTTGTCACGCATATACGACACAACGTTATTGTTTATTGAAAGAGACAACAGAAAAAAAAAAAGAAAAACTTGATTCATCTGTAAATTACGACTGTCAATATACAGCGTGAGCGAGTGTTTCTGCTCTCATAAAGATGAATCAAGCCAGAGACGAAATGCATCAAATTATCAAGATACTGCCAAGGGTATTCATGTTTGTACAAGGTTTATCAGTGGGGGTGGAAAACAGTTGTAGGTTGTCAGAAACCTTTGAGGATGAATAAATATGATGAAGGGCCTTAATTATGTGATTGCTGGCTTGGAAACTATATCACTGAAAATAGACAAGAGCTCGGCAGGGTGGGAGAGAACTCCCACACCCTGCACAGAGGGAGAATGACAGGTACTTTCTACCGGGTGTTTGAATGGTGCGTTTTTTTTTGCATTCTGCACCTCTGTGCACTTGAATGATATTTTGATTCGTTGAATAGCTACAAACGCACGTCTATGCGCACTTAGACGGGTAGAGCTCAAATGAAAGGAGTGTTTTGGATTAAACTGAGGCAACATGTTAAGACGATTCTAGTAGTAGGACTGCTTACATCTCGGATATGAGCTCATTGTTGCTACTGCTGTTCCATTGCTGCATTTACATGAAAATTCAGCTCTTAGCCCAGTTACTGTAGTAAGCTGGTCTCGGTCATTACGCAGAATAACTCCTGTTTGAGTATGAAAACCTGGTTAAAATGTTTGTCTCTCCCTGATAAACTGCTTACTGTCTTATTCCTTCCATTTTGTTGTTGTCTTTTTTTAAATCAGATTCGCAAAGCATTATGGGGACAGTTTACTGTCAACAAAAACACTGCAACAGTAATTCTTACTTTTACTATTGAGATTATGTATATAATAAATGAACTAAGCTGCTGCTCTAAGAGTCTGGCTTTGAGCAGAACCTTTTCATACTTTTCTGCTGAAGTGTTGTATCCATGCAGGGAGCTCCTCAGGTAGAAATGACTTCTCTATTAATCGGCTCATTCATAGCAACAGTGCACTCTATCACCGGATATCAAAGGCACATATGTGTGTAATTAAACTTGAATAAGACTCTAAAGCGTGGCCAATAGCCGACTCTGTGCATGCAAATGTGTCCCCTGGTGCTGTGACTGTTAGAATATATAGAAAAAAATAATACACAGTAATCATTCAATTGGCAAGACTAGTAGAGAAGAAATGTTACCATATTGTAACCATAGTTCTCTAAGCACAGGTGGAGCATTCTCCTGGACTCTATCACAAGCGTGTATTCACCCATTGAGAATTTGCATAAGCGTAGCTGGCCAATCAGGACGTGCCAACCCGAATAAGTGCGGACCTCACAGTATTACAAGCAGCATACATCGTTGTCTGCCAACCTACACCCTCTTCAGCAAGCAGCGCAGGAGCGCAAGGGCCCCCTTAGTAGAGGCCTCCCCCTTTGCTTATAGAACTAACTAATTACAATATTGATAGTATAACTCACACTGGCTCCGCCCTCTACTGGACTCTATACAGGGGGTGGAACCCGATGAATGCAAGCCCCGCCACGACCCAACCACTTTTCAGTTGTTCCCATTGAGGAGAGAGCCTATATGCGGCCGCATAATGAGCGTTGCACCTTTTTCGCGCGGCCTCACGGAGCGCTTTAAACGCCCGTTAGTAGGAGCAGATCGTCTGGGTGGACGCTGAACGTGGCTGATGAGTGTTGTGCTTTTGTTGCCGTACGGCCTGACACGTCTCGCTCTAACGTAACGTATGAAGCAGACATCCCCCGTTTGGTGCTCATGGTGAAAAACCCGAATAGAGAGAAGCCCAAATAGATTATACAATGCAAACGAGCGATGCTAGCATATCATACAGCGCTTGGTAGGGTGGCGATATGTTTTCAAGATATAGTTGTCATAGAAACATACAACCCTCCACTCGGAGCCCTTTTGTTGACACGCGGGGATGACGCACTACCCAGCTGCTTTCCTGCCAGAAAAGGGCGTTATGTGGACAAAGGCCATTATGTTACACTGACGAGCATCACAAGGCACAGCCTGAATAGACATGTCTACGTTCATGCAGGTGAGGCACTGCTTTTGATCACTAATTAAGGACTATAATCACTCAGTAGATAGCATTTTCTTACTTACAACGCTTTTTTAGCATTCGATGAGATAATGGCTAATAACACTTGTGGGGGCTTTTTTTCTCCCCTGTAGAAACAAATATGGTGTTTCTAAAGTATGTTCACGCAGAGTTTACTTAACAGGCAGCTCCCTATTGATTCCTTCTCCCTACAGCTCTTTCACACTCTAATCAGACTAACAAAACAAGGGGACAGGTGCTCCTTGAAGATACTGGCAGCACCATTAAGTATTTAACGAAAATGGTTCACCACAGAGGATGTATTCCTATTCTAGTGTAACCTACTTATCACCACAGTATGAATGCAAATGCAGATGTTTATTACAGTGTGCCTGCATGTTTAAAACATTAGTCGATTCTTTTTTCACGTCTGTTCCCAGCACTGATGACACTTTTGGGGAGGGGCCTGATGGGGAAACAAAATAAAAATAAATAACAAGTGCTTGCGTATGCCTACTGCTGTCTGAGGTGTCATGTGGTGTTTGTATGTCTTATGGTTTATTTACCCACGTGCTATACAAACACTGTAGGATACATATTTGTGCGTGTTTATTTCTTGGAGAAACGGTTTCAGATCCGCAGATCGTTGCAGCTCCATGCACCACAAAAGATTTCTTTAAAGCGAGTTGTCACATTGTTTGTAACTTTGCTCTTTGTGGTCCCACAGCAACGTGCGTCTTCCTTACACGGAACAAGCTCTATTGCGCTTCGGTTTTTTTTTTTTTGGGACCACAATACCTCAGGGTAAGACTTTGGTCTGGCCCAGTTGACTGTCAATGATGCAGTTTAGCTTTTTTTTGTCTCTCCCAAGCCTGAGGAGGAAGTATAATTGAGAAATCAGCAGGGCCCTCTCCTCCTCCTCCTCAAAGTCATTTGCTTACATACTGTGTTACTTCCCACACCAATCATCAGCTTAACGGCTTAGCTGTATTTGTACTTGAAGATTGTATGGATGTTGCCGTCAGCCGTCTTATCCTGGCAGCGGCTGTGAAGGAGAGTAGAAACTTTTGCTCTGGCATGCACGTATCATTGATCCATTCGGTGTATGATTCTCTCAATGAAATTCCGTGATTAAAATCACCTGCAACGCGGCGACGTCTGTGGGTGAACGACCTCAAAAATACAGACACAAAGATGAAATAATCTTGTCGAGGTTGACGCACTGAATGACAATGCTTTCTCTTGAATAATAGTTTTCACCGGAGTAGATTTTGTTAACGATTCTGAAAGCGGGATCACAATAAAAGCTGAAAATTGACTTGTAAAGCCATCCAGCAGTAATTTCACCCTGATTAGAGAAAGATGGATTCTTAGGGGATAAAGCGCAGCTAATCATCTGTCAGAGAGCACTCCTCTTCCCATTCCCTAAGGCTTAAAACACATGATACATGATGGGATGATAAATAGATGGAAAAACATTATTAATGGCACTGGACAAGTAATTCTATGACGATTTTTGAAAGCTTTATCTTCTTTTTCACACTCTATGGTTTCAAAGTTGTCGTCCTGAAAAGTCACTTAAATCTAAATATTTTATCAATCCACAAGTTTGGACGCAAAGGTGTGCTTTTAAATCACTGATAGGCCCGTTTTTCCCTTTTCCCTCATCCCTCCGTATCTTAAAGGATCCCACTCGGCTGTATTGTCACATTGTGAAAAGCTGCCATCAAATTCAAGTTACAGTGAAGAGAAAAATGCTGAGGTCTGGGTTTTTCCATAGATTACGGTGTCATCATTTTTTGGGGGGGGGGACGGTGAAGAGTCAAGCCCTTGGAGATGCGACCATTCTCCTCTTTTTTAAGACGAGCAAATTGTCTTGTGAAGTGGCGAGGCCTCGCCCGGCCTGTCTGGCTGTAAATAAATACTGAAAGCATTCCTCAAGTAATCTCAGAGCCAAAGAAGATGTCCCACGCAGATAATACACCTTGCGGCTTGCAAAGAATAATGTCTACAACAATACATAATACACCACCAAAACACTGTACTGTTTAGTTGTGTTCTCCTATAGATGCATATCATCATAAGAACTACCCTTGGAACGAAAGGAATTTCCTTCCATTATGTACCAAACGCTGAATTAACATTTCTTACCGCTTGACAATATGAATGATATCCCTTTAATAACCGTCTGACTTACTCCCAAGTGAAACATGAATCCCCTGTCAAGACTTTATATGCTGACATTAGAGGAACCTATGTGAATTAATAAAAGAGACATACGGCAATATCAAGGCCGCTCAAACTATGAGAGATGACTAATTAAAATTGGCAAAGGGAATTAATCTTTCGTGTCAGCAGTTGATGAATAGGTATCAAAGACTGGCATGTCTAATTGTTACTGTGTCTCACCTATCATTTCAAACCTGCACGGGTGCAGCACTTGCAGATCTTGCTAATGTGGAAAAGGGCCCAAAGATCCACCCTGACCTCCTCCATAAGACGTTTTACCTCGTGTGACAACATCATACTACAGCCACCTTTGATACTCAGAAAGGGAAGTTATCTTTTCTCACAACACCACGGGATCCAGTCATTTAAAGCATTTGGAAGTAGTGAGCAACGCTGCTGTTTTTCTGGTGAAATTTCACCTCTGTAACGTCCCCCAATGAACGTCATATTAAGCCAAACCAGTCATGCCAATTGGATGGTTGATCGAGCTAATTGTTTCATTGATTACAAAATATTTCTGTCAAAACTACTGTCCTCACACAACACACGGGCAATATAAGGTGGGATTGAGGAAGTTCCAAGGACGTTGTTCTTATTGTGAGTTTGAGTTTTGTGTGAACAGAGGCCACCATGACAACACAGTGCACCATGGTGATGACTCCTAATAAAAGAAAGTGAATTCATTTGTATTTAGCTACATTTCATTTATTGGCTTTCCATCAAATTTGATAATGCAACTGAATGAGTTATTGTATGCAAATGTCCTTGGAACTATTCCATTCTGTCCTTGGAACTATTCCATTCTGTCCTTGGAACTATTCCATTCTGTCCTTGGAACTATTCCATTCAACAAACACACTCTTAAACTGTGTTTCTCCCACAGGTGGGTGAGTATTACAAATTAAGGGCCAAGCATATAGCTTGGATGCACTGAACTGTATTTTGAATTTGAAAACAAAACCGTTTAAGTGTCTCTTGTGTTACTTATAGAGAAAACGTACTGTGCAAGCTATCTAGACTTAAACATTTGATCAAATTACGTGATAATAAATATGTTTATAAACATGAAATTGCTTAAAAAAAAAAGTGGATAAAGACTTTAAAAATTTTTTAAATCTAACTTTTAATTGATCTACGGCGACATATCAGGGAAACACTGTTTTATAAAAGCAGTTTTTTTTCATGTCTTAACAAATGCTGAACTATTAGTGATGAGGATAACACATAAAGTTTTGACAAGCTGTTAAAGCAGTTGATTTAACAAAACATTTTACTGACGAAGCAAGACAGCCTGCTCCTTCGTAGATCTCTAAATCTCTTGTTGTGTGTTCTTGTTGAAGAGAGGAACAGTCGTAGCATGCAGGTAAATGGCTACAGACAGAGAACTGCTGATGGAGCATTGACTGTAATCCTCAGGCGTTAACACACTAATCTTCCCATCTGAAAGGTTTGAAACATGGCAGCAGTGTTTCCTGAAGTTAAAACACAGTAGCTAAAGGCACCGAACAACCAAGGTGGTTGTACATAAAAAAAAAAAAAAAAAAAGGCAACAGTAAAGATGCTTTGCTTTACAGATTCTTTGGGTGGGTGATATAACTAGCCTGAGGCTTTAGCAGGCTGTAAAGCTCTGGCTTGATTTTATTCAACGGTCAGTCTAAGCTCCTAGGCGATTCATTTTATGATAAGCAACTACCACTATTTCTAACACATTTTATTTTTTTATTGTGTTATTACTTTTAGCTAATGCACAAAACACATTTGACGGACACATTTTTATATTTAACATTTAGTTTTTTATCATATATACACAGTGCCCTTCTTTTTGGCTGTGTTGATACCTGAATACACATTGGCTTTTCAGTAATGAGTCATATTTAGTTTACGTCCTACCTGTGGAGAACCAAGTTTCCTCAAGGTTAGATCAAAGCATCCATCAGTCACATCACGCTTTACACACACACACACGCATCAACAGCAATGCCTTCTTCCTCTCTGTCGTTCAGTTCTCGGTGCCTCAGGTAGATTTATGGATGCTGTTTGCGTCTGCCTCCAGCAGCTGTTGAGTGGCAACTGACCAAATGAAGAAGAGAGCTGAACTAACAATACACATCAGTGCCTTATTGCGAAAAACATTCACGAAAAAGCTTTTAGATAAGTACATGTGTTCATTTACATACAACTTGGTTAGTTTGTGCTGTCTAAACAACTAAGCTAACATTAGCAAAGTATGTTAGCACGTCATTAACTAGCGTTAGCACTTCTATGCTACACAACGATGATTCTCCTTCTTCAAAGAAGAAAAAAACATTTTCTTCTGTTTTCTAAAAGGTTTACAGAGGCACTCTTGAGGTAATATACATATGTGTACATATACATGTATATGTGTATACATACATGTATACAGCATGTGTATATATACCCATGTATGTGTAGATATAATAACTTTATTTATATAGCACCTTTAAAAACAGAGTTTACAAAGTGCTTTCCAGAGTTTACAAAGTGCTTTATATACACACACACACACACACACACACACACATACAAATACGTATACATACATATGCCACACTCTGGGGTTAGAAACAATTCACACACCTTTTGCTGAACAATCACTTATAATACGACAGAAGAAGTGAGTGTGTTGATTTGTAAAGTGTTTAACAGCCCATCTCAGCATACTGACACAGAAAATATAAAAGTGCACGGCCCCTTAACGCCGACATCACTTTGAGACTTTCACACATGAATAAGGTCACTTCATAATATGCTGAGAAATGATTCAACGGCGCATTGTCTTGTACCTCATTGTTTTGGTACAGGCAGCGCTCCCTCATTACAGTTTACAAAAACAAGAACAATGCACAAAGGGAATATTCTCCTCTGTACAACTTAGCTTCAAAGTCTGAATTGGGAATATTCACACCTGAGCAATTTATCTGTAGGTAGTCACACAAATCTCTGCAAATGATCAGCGGCGGTCCCTGACAGGGTGCTGCAGGTGTAGATTAGCTCCCACTCAGATTACAGCCTCATGAATCCTCATAGATAGAGTATGTACCCTGACGCCAAGTGAGTGAAACTGCTTGTGGTGTGCCAGAGGAGAATTACTCCCTGATGTATCACATTAATATGTGATAAACAACCTTGCATTGCCAGATTACAATAAATAATTCACTGCCCTTCAGAGGATGTGATATGTGCCTGCACAGATTATTTACAGCTTTGAAATCATTCTTTTAATCTCATACAGCAGGTTCACCTTGGCATCTTGGAGTAAATAATGCATGTCAAAAGTTTATTCCGGGTATGTATTCTTTTTGGGTTTTTTTTGTCTGACTACATTTTCTATTATTTCTCACAGAATGACTGGAGAATTTGGGGAGTTTGCGCTGGGTGTTCTGTGTTCTTTTGTTTCTAATCGAGTTTGGGATAATTTGTGGATTATTTAATATTGTTGTGAGTTGCTCCGCAGGGTTCATGCTCGGTCCACAGCTAACAGGAGTGTAGAAAGCTGAATACAGATATTCTCCCAAAGAAAATAGGTGCAGGTTATTTTTCGACAGAAAGTGATTCTTGGGTTTCTAAAAGTTCCACTGAATTTTGAGCTGTACATTGCGGACATATATACATATATACACACACACGCACGCACATAAAGTATTACGTTTTACTGATGATCGTTATCTGCCAATATTCAATAAAATACGCGATCAGGACATCGACATTGATACTTTTCTCGTCGCCAATCTCTAATAATCCGCGTTTAAATTGACCGGAGAAAAGTGAAGGTTCCGTTCAGATATATTATGATGCGCTCAGGCTCTGTTCAGGGAAAATTAGTTTAGGGCTAGGGTAAATTATAACGTTGTCATATGATGTTCACATGTAATCTCGTAAAATATAGTGTTGGTGAGAAACTTGAATAAATCCAGTTGTTTGAGGATAAATACATAAATAGATATTAGAAAGAGAATGACCTGTTTACACGCGCTCTCAGCAGCTGTTAATACATCATTAAAACTACTGCTGACAAGATTTGTTTTAATCCATAAAAATACAATCTCTTATTTGCTAATAATTTCATTTGTGTGTTTTTATGGAGAAAGAAAACCTGCATAATTTACTATAACAAAGTAAAAGGATAACATTTAGAATTTTGGATGGTTTACTTTACACGGACTTCAGAGCTGTTTAAAATGATTTTTGGAATGGTGGCAAAAAAAAAGAATAGCCAGGAGCCTTGTAGACCAGCTGCTATAATCAAACAACAATATGGATCATCAATTAGTATCGGCAGCAAAAAAAGTGTGATCAGTGATCTCTAAAAGTTATATTTGCTCCCTTTTTTGTCTTTTGTGCTGATCCGATCAGTGATCCGATCCGGACCGTAAGTTTTATGATCCATTGCACCTCTAATAATTAGATTCATAGTCAATCGCAAATTAATTGCACATTTATTATCAGTTAAAAATGTACCTTATAGTATTTAACACTCTTATCAACATTGCTGTGGAGAAATACGCTTGCATTATGCAAATGTCTGTACATAAATTTGTGGAAATTAATTAACAATACAAAGCATTGACAAATATTGTCCAGGCACCCTCACATGAACTGCATTTGTCAGTGTGCTGACTTTAATGTTTTGGTTTTTAATTCAAAGCTTCTTTTTCCAATGAAGTCTGTCATTAATGTGAATCTTCACAGGGCTCACAATTTAATTAACCAAAAAACAAGATACACACTGCAAAGACACCAGACACACCTGGGACACGTTGTTTGTTGCTATTGTTTGTGGTGCATGAATGTTTAAGTGTGTCTAAATGTTTTCAATTAAGTGAATTGAACTTTTTAAACGTCTTTAAACAAGCTCCACGGGCCACAGTGTGTGTGGGTGTGTGTGTGTGTACATACATATATATATTATATATATATCCACATTTTTTGAGAAATGGTGAAAACTGCCCAGATGTCTTCTTTAATTGTAATACATTTAAATCAATCCACACGACTTGTATGTAGAATCAGTTTGTAGGAAATCTCTTGTTGAGCAAACTGGTGGCGACAACAAACTGACTTCTCCGGTGGCGGGTCCTCACTCCGGGCAGACGACATGTCACCAGTTGCACAAGACCTATGGCTAAAAAAGAATGAGGGATTGCCTTTAGGCTCATTAGGAACAACAGCTGGTTGGGTAATGAAGAGGAAACGGCATGTCAAGAGGTTCCCCAAACTTCCCAAGAGATGCATTTCTAGAGTACGCAATTGAAAAGAAAGATTAATGTTGATGCATCATCACTTTACCGCACTTAAATGACTCAGAGAGTAGACTAGTCTCTGTTGTTGGATGTCATTAAAATATAAAAGTACAGCACATATTGTTGCTGCTGTGTTGTATTCAACAGTATATGAGTGAATGTTATCCATTACAGATGTAAGTGCACATGCTTAATCAAGACGCTTCTTTTGCAGTTGCTTTATACAACAAACATTTTTGGAAATCCACTGATTCGCTTTCTTGGTGAGAGTTTGCTGAGATATATATTAAAGTATATTAAATACTCCATTGGGGATTACACATTTTTCTATAGTAAAAAAACATACAAAAACATGTTTCCCACTTTGATTATGTAAGATGCGTTTCCACCACTTGATTTATAGCCGGTACAAACACTTCCAAGATGATATTAATCATCATTCACGTCCCATCTCGCCCCCCTTCAGTGTCAGCTTGTTAGGAAGTAACCTCCACGTCTTGTCAGAAGGGTTTCACAGGAACGCCGGCCAATGTTTGTCTGCGGCGCTTCCCACAGTAGCATCAAGTTGACTGGAAGAAGATCTCTACCCCAAATGTTCAATCTCATCCAGCAGATGCTCAATTGGATCGGAATCGTTTGACTGGGCAGTCTGTCGTGGGAAGCTGACTTTACTGTCATGTTCATGGAGCGGTTTCCTGGACAGCTCTGTTCGTATCACCCTGCTGAAAACAATCCTTCCGCTGCAGTGCGTCCACGCTGTTAGGGATGCACCTGAGCGGCAGTAGCACCGCGCTAGCTATCCTGTGGCATCGAACCATCACTTCCCTTTTTAATATATGGGTCCGAATATGTGTCGCAGAGAAACAAAAGAAGACACATCGCCGTGCCGTGGGCTGATGTGTGGCATGATTAAGGCATGTACTCATGTGGATTTCCCTCCCTGCTCTAGTTTTTCATCAGCCTGGAACAGCAGGGACA